>NC_047161.1:10570043-11170043 GCF_009819705.1 Hippoglossus hippoglossus
GTTTAGTCATCATTTCTCTGTGACATAAGACCAAAGAGGCTGTGTGTACTGTACTGTACTGTACATTGTGTCTTGTTTTAAACTTACAGACCTTTTTTTATTCCTCCCCTTTTCCCTGAAACTGAATCAGATCCCTGGCAAATCCAGGGGTGGAGCCAGGGGGCACTGGCCCCAGCTGAAATCTTACTGGCCCCTGAAGTGCTCCTGTGCTGCCAGCAGTCTTTTAAAAAGTCACATACTAACAATATTAACAATAAATATGACAATTTTTTAAGAATCTAAGTTTTTTTCCCCTTTGATGTACACAATGTGCGTGAACAAAGAACAATATTCTAACTCTGTTCAATGATATGTGGCTTAGCTCAAAGCTATAGCGCTAACAGTAAACTAGGAATAACGTCAATGTGAATATTTGACCTCAATGGTTCTGCGCTGTTTTACTTTCCAGCATGAAATAATACCAAATTGCTGACATTTTAGCTCACTCTTGCTGACGCTACACTACCAAAAATCACTTCTTCCTTGAAGGCGAAGAAGGGATTTCTGGGAAAACTAAATTTTCCCTGGGTGGAACTTACTTACTTTCACTTGGTCGTCTTCGTCCCTTGAGGGTCGCAAGGCATCAACAATCTGCCTCCATCTGAGCCTGTCCTGGGCTACGTGTGAGGCCTCTTCCCGTGTCAGACCCTTTCATTGCAGCTCAGCCGTTGCAGTTCGCCGTAGTTTTGTTTTTGGGGCCAATCCTGTTTGCGTATTAGGTGATGTTATGGTTTGCGGTTCTGGTTCCATTCTGAGAACATCCCTGCGCCATTGTTTCTGCCAACGTCTGATCTCTAGCTCCACACTCTGGCTCTTCGTCTTCTTGTACAGATCTTCATTTGAGATCTTTTTAGGCAAGGATGTGGCTTATTTTCCTGAGGCATCGGTGAAACAAATTTAAAGACGTGGTTTCGGATTGGTACATTGATTCGCTTACTCGCCGATGCCAGACCCGGCATTTCCAGCTTCATCAGAGGCATTTCTGATGCTGCTGGTAGTATCAGAACATCAGTACTTATTGCATTATGAAAGCCTCTTCCTCATCTCCTCTTTCCTCCTTAGCTGCATTGAAATGCGGCCTCTTACATGTGAGACTATATTGAATCTCATAGGGAAAGTCAGGCACACATCCATTTGCATTGTGGATGCCCTCACATTAGTGGCTGCTGCGTAGCCTTTGTAGATTTTCGGGCAAACTGATGGGTCAATTAAGGCAGGAAAAAGCAGACTCCCTCCTCTCGATGCAAATAAACCTTAAAAGCTTGTTGCAGCGTTCTGTTCTTCAAAGCTAAATGGTTTTTCTCTGCCTTTGTTGTGAACAGTGTGTTTTCAACCCTGGAACAAAGGTGTCTGCGGCGGCGAGATGAAAACTGCGACAACTGATGAAGATGGTATGGAGTTCAGACGTACATTTGTGTAGGCTGCCTAATTGAGGAGATTGTTTGATTCCTCTCCCTCTGTGTTTCTCTCCCTCTGAAGACCTGTCAAACTCCACAATCAGCGAAAACAACGTGCATAGACGGGTTTGAGGAGGAGCTGGGGTGGGGGGGGTGGGGGGGTGGGAGAAGAGAGAGTGAAGATGGAAAGACGGCATTTAGGAAGAAAAGGAAGGAGTTTACGCCCACCAACTGAAGAGATGAGAAGACAGGCAGAGGAGGGGAGAACGTGTGGAGGAAGCAGGGAGTTGTTGCCAGAGCTCGTCAGCCTGTCAAGCATCCGTTATAGACCACAAACCCACACAGCCATTGCACTGCTGAAGTCTATCACTTGACAGGTGCACTTTCTTCACCTTCACACACGATTCTTACACTCTATAGACGTGTGTAGGTGGCCACGTTTACGCACATCCAATGTGAGCCTTGTCCGCAGAGCACAAGCCCAACTCGGATGCTTGGTCTCCGTGCAGCGGAAGGTGATCCACTGTGAGTCATTGTCATTGATCAGAAAATAAAAGCACTCAGGTGGATTCCTCTTAACTGTGGCTTCCTTCACCCCTACTCCCGAGCCACTCACTGTTTTAGCTCGGCGCTGGCACAATCTGAGTGCGCGCGCTCAGCCCAACCCACGTTTGCACCCATATTACTCCTCTCTGTGCTCATAGTTTTGTAATTCTGACTGCTGACGCACTGCATCTAAATTCATCATCCACTTTCCCTGGGGAGTTACATCAGGGATTCATGCACTTTTAGTTTTTCGGTGGTTTTTTTTTTCGTACCTCAAGTACCCGCACACGTACAGTGGCAAGAAAATATACGTGAAACCTTCGGAATTACATGTTTTTCTGCATTAATTGTTCATAAAATGTGATCAGATCTTCATATCAGTCACAAGCTAAAAACTCACAAACCATTATAATCTTGTTTGACTTGAACACATCCATTAATGTAAAGGGTGCATCAGAGAGTGCATGCCTACAAAGCTAACGCCCTATCTCACCTTTTTAAAGAAAGTGAAAAAAAGATTCCTATATATAAATTGAATGGGTTCTTCCTAGTAGTAGAAGTTTTTGTGTAATCCTACTTATAAGCAAACAAATGCTGACAAAAGCATAACCTCGTTTGTACGTACTAAGTGAACCTATTGACCCTCGGTGAAACCTCTTTTAGCAGCAACAACCATTAGCTGTAGATTAGACTCTGGAGCATTCTGTCCACAGAGCTGCTTCAGCTTTGACTGAATCCTGATAACAAACAAATGCAGATGAAAACAGAACCTCCTTGTTGTTTTTTTTCAGAATATAGGACTAGCTTTTGAATATCCCTTGTACGTTTCAAGGTCTTCTGCACAATTTAAGTTACCAACTACCAGCAGATGTAAGCAGGTGTTAGCGGCCACCAGCAGATGTTAGGGACATAACCTCAGTTGTGCACCTTGACGTCATCAAGTGTTTTTGCCTCCTAATCAACGGTATAAGGAGACGTTATACGCTGTATGAGGACAGTTTGCAGGGTTTGGTTTAGGAAGCCAGGTTCAGAGATGCTGGTAGTTTGTTGCCAAACATCATGCGGACCATTATTCTTATACCGAGCCAGAGTTCATGAGAAAACAGAATCATAAAAATTATGTATTCTTAATTAGGATTAATGTGGCATAAAAGAGAGACGGTGCCGCAGCATCTCACCGAGGTTAAGAAGCAAAGGAGGAGGTCTATTTGTCTGTTTCTTGTCTGTGGCTGTCTAGTCACCCAGCCGCATGCTCCATCATAGTTTAAATATTCATAGTCCGCCCGCTGAATATTCATGAAGCCAACATTAATATTTATGAGCTTCACTTGTTGAGGTGTCACTCGATCTCTTGTACACACATGCACACAAAGACATTTACACACACTGAGGATCAAAAGAGAAAGCCATGTCTACTGATTCATAAGTGACGGTGTAAGTTACTGTGGAGCTTTGGTGCAGCGATAAATAAAAAACATGGCCTCCTTTGTGTTCATCAAACATATAAAACTATGGTTAGGTAGTAAAAAGAATATTGAGAGACATTTGGGGAATTTAACTTTTTACTCATCTCTGTTAGACGAGAACATTGATGCCACTCTCATGTTCATTCACTTGCTATATAGCTACAGCTAGCAGCTACTTAGCTTAGCATTAAGACTGCAAACAGGATGGAATAGCTGGCCTAACACTGTCTGAATCATAGACTGTATAAAGATGGACGACATGACTGCCCCATAAAAGTGAAGCCAAAGTGTGTTGATCGCCACCTGGTGGCTGGCTGCAGTATAGGTCATACATCCTGCCTATTTCTTGTTACTGGGTGGGACAGTGACCAAAGTAAGAAGTCAAAATAAATGTTAAATGAATTCTCCTCAACAATGGCTTCTGCCGTTTTAGGTCGTTCTTATCACTCTAATGTTTGTTCAAGTGTTAATTTTTCCAGTAATTTTGGTTTTAATTAGACATTTGATGCTTTAAAAAGTGATATAATGTCATGGTTGACAGCTGAGACTGACTTGTAATTGGTTGAGCATGTGTATCTCAGAGACCTCATCATCCCCCAACCACTACTGCAGACTCTTACTGTGTCCGAAATCAGCCTCTCATTCACTATTCACTACTTCACTGTATAGTGATAACTATAAAGAGCACTACATAGTGAGCTCATCTAGAAAAAACACTTTCGGACACTTCTCTGTGCTTTTTCTCTGCGCCGGTAACAACGTCATTGCCGCAGGATTATGACGTACAACAACAACACCAGAGAAGGAGAGAAATATATTCAACATACACACATGATAGCAAAATTAAGCTTATCATTATGTTATGCTATATTATTATTATTTTTGCTGTTGTGTTGTGTACAGCATGATGATAAAAAGTGTTGTTTAGGTGAATGGGCCGACTTTTGAGTAGCACGGTACATGGTGGAGCAACGTGACCCTCGTTTCCAAGGGTAAGGTTGTAGATAAATGCTTGACTTTATATGTCTCTCTCGCAGAAGAGAGAGTGAGTTTACTCTCCACTGCCTCCCTGAGACGAGGGCCGCTCTAATGCCACTTCCAGTAAGATCTTTAAACAGACGTCCCTGCACCACAGCGAGGCCCTGGAACTGATGTAACACTATGACACACAAATACACACAGACAGTCAGCTGTGCACTTTCTAATGAGGCGTGTTCATGTAACGTGCCACAACAGTGGAGGTATTTCTGTGCGCGTGTAACGGGAAACGAGCGCCACTGAGTCTCTGTGTTCTGCGTCCAGCATGCCAACCATTCTGCCAGTGTGTGTGTGTGTGTGTGTGTGTGTGTGTGTGTGTGTGTGTGTGTGTCTGTGTCTGTCTGTGGTTATCTGCCTATCTCTGTGTCTGTCTGTGTCTGTCTGTGCAAACTTTATATTATCTTCACACCAATGGACAAAAAAACAGCACAAATTTCACTTTAACCGTCATCATTTTTCCTTGTACGTCCGTGAAGCGTCACTACAGTAAAGTTTCAGTAAGATAAACCTGTGTACAAGTGTATGTATGCATGGGAGGGTGGGGGGTGGGGGGTGCGCACACATAGTAATGTCTGCTAGGTTTTGGATGACGCACATCCTTGTGCTCAGTCATCTCTGTAGCTTGTGGTTGTGACAGCGGGTCTGTGACATTTTCCCCTTGCAGTGTGTATATGTTTGTTTTTAAGTTAACAGGTGCCTGTGATACCTCCACAGAGCATGGTCATAGAATCCAAAGTTTTACTGTCACAAGTTTCTTTAAACTGCCAAAACTCCCTGGAGTGACCACACATGATTTATTCTCACTTATTGTAAGATTTATTAAGATGCAGTACAAGTGCAGTGGCTGAAGTGAAAGTGCCATTCAGTGTTGTTGAATAAAGAACAACAAATAACTTAAAATTCAAATCTGAATACAGCTCTCGACCCCCTGGATTAATGTTTAATGCCTGGAGGTAACAGATGAGAGGCTGCCACATCTTATCAAACCCAGAGTCTGTCATTTACAAGAGCCTTCTGCTTCCAGGGGGGGCTCTGTTGATTCATTCATTGAGACATAATCAGACTTCTTTCCGTGCAGTGCATGAGAATACTCATAGTAATGATGAAGCAATCAGAGAACTTGATGTTTTGTCATTTACAGTGTTGAAAACAGCCCTGAGACTCCAAAGAAAACAGAGTTTGGTTCATTACCGATAATAATTAATTACTTCAGAGTCTTTTTAGACTGTTCTTTTTCTATCTCGGGACAGAGGGTGAAGCTGTGGAGTAGGATTTGCCTCCTCCAGCCCACATTTATCACAGTTCTCGGGTTATAGCTCTGTGTAATTTTGTCTTTGAATAATGGAGCCAGTGAATGAATTTGAACTGAATGAGACTGGATTTAATGGAACTGGAATGAATCTCTTAAGGACTCGATGCTCTTACCTCCTCACCGATCTGTGTTTCCTCTTCACTTCCCCATTTGCTCTCGATTGCTTTCATAAAACGGATCGTTAAACATCATAGAAATACGGCAGTGTCTAGTAGGAGTTGTGTACAAAGTAAGACATTTAAGCCATTTACACAGTAACCTTGTAGGCGTGCACATGGTTTCCACATTGCTCTTACAACTAAGCGAGGAGCAGCCTGCAGTTACATGCAGATGAAGGTGACTTATTGTACATGCAGTTATGCCCATGTCCTTCAACTGCGAGGGACTATTAACAAGTCAAGGTTATGCAAATTCTGAAATTCCATATATCGGAGGGAGAATTACAATAGCCGCCGTCGCCAGGGCCCAGTCTTAATTTGCTTTAAGATTCCAATCGAGCTGTGTATGGTCACACTGACGGTGGTTATTCATTTTAAGAATGATGCAGAAAATAGGATCTCATGTCAACACCAAGAAAACAAACTATGAGAATCAAAGTAGTAATCATTCTAACCAGGAAAGAACTAAAATGAAGATTTGATTAACTCTGCAAAATGGGCAAATAGTGCTGTGACCCTTAAGATCCAGTATTACTTTGTATTAACAGTTTTTTGTAAAGGAAAAACAGTATCCACTAACATAATAAGAGTTATTATAACTTAATTATCATAACTAAGAATCAAGGGAGGTCCAGTTTTGCCCAGTTTTTCCCCCCTTTGTCAAAATCTAAATCCTTTATCACTTTATAAGTTCCGTATTTCTAAACGAATGGGTTAAATCAAAAGATCACAAAGTAAATCTGGCACCAGGTATTGTTACGGCATTAAAATGATAATTAAATATACATTGCATGGGAAGGAACGGGAGGATTAGCAGGGGCCGGACAGCTCATTCCTTCCCCGGACCCTCAGTGGGTTTAACTCGACCACGTTCCACTTCATTATCAGGGTTGCAGATCTCACTGAACTTGAACATATGACATCAGAAATTCCAAATAGGACCTGGCTGCAATACTCATATGAAGCTCGGTAACACTCAACAAGATGTCATCCGTGTAACAAGATACCTTATTACTTGGGCCTGTGTTGTAACCATAGAAAGAAACAGGCGGATGATTCAGAGGCAGAGGGGCTCTGTGGTGGTGGTGGGTGTAAACACTGTCTCCTGTTGAGAACACTGTGGACTTGTCCTGCGAATACACACTCATCACGCATGTTTGTGGATTTCCTTAAAGCGAACAGGGATATTTTTAGACTTCATATTGTGAAGTTTGACAGTATTTTTAAAATCGACTCACCACCACTATCCATTAAAAAAAACTCACCTAAAGTCTACAGGATAGAAAGGCAGAAAAAAGGGACCCACCTGTTTGGACTCAACTGTAAGAAATATGCATGGGTGGATTTATTTTTATCTGTACCATGCATTAGCCACACACTAGGTTTATTCATGTCTCCACAATAAGAGAACTTTAGATAATCTTCTACATCTATTAATACATGTAATACCTGCAGCGGCTCTTAAAACATTTGAGGGGACATTATGGAACATGTCTGTGTCCTGCGTCTGGATTTAGTTGCAACTCATCGTGCAAATAAACCAACTTCCTCACAGTCTCTCCACAACATATATAATGTGGGTTACATATAAAACATATCAATCACCTCCTCTCTGCCCTTTTGTATTTTAATCCAGTTTAGAATGATCTGTTGCAGTGCAGCCAATTAACTGTACAATCTGCTCTGCTTACTCTATGTGCAGAGTGTTTAAACCGTATCATTATGAGAACTGAGAACTCTCTTCTCAACTATTGTTGTTGTTGTTGTTGTTGTTGTTGTTGTTGTTATTATTATTATTATGAAAGACTGGTGCTGCTATCATTAATAACAGCTGTCTCTCGTTCTTCTTCCCCCTCCCCCCACTCACACATTTTTCTCCTCTCTCCGGTGGAGGCAGATGAGTGTGGTTCTGTTTCTTCCTGTTAAGGTGTTTACTTATCGTTGGGACTTTTGGTTTCTCTACAACACAGTAAGGTCTCACTTTGTAAAGTGAGTGTGATAATATATGTTGTGATTTGGTGTCTGTGGGCGGGTGGGGGGGGGGCGGGGGGGGGGGGGGGGGGGGGGGGGGCTTGCTCCTTAGGGGGCCTCTTTTCTTGTGCATGTTCCTGTTGTCTTATATAATTACTGCAGTTTACACTGCAAAGATGAGCGTTGTTATCTTTTATAAAGACATAATGGAGGATTTATTTTTGTGTCCCCCTCCTCACGTGTTGGAGTCGGGACCCTGGAGATGGAGGGATGGTGATGGAGATTGTGGGATGGAGATGTAGAGAGGGGTGGTGATGGAGATGTAGGGATGGAGATGAAGGGAGGGATGGAGATGGAGATGGAGATGGAGAGATGAAAGGAGGGATGGAGATGGAGGGATGAGATGAGCGATGGTGAGATAGAGATGAAAGATGAAGGGATGGAGATGGAGAGATAGAGGGAGGGAGGGAGGGATGGAGATGAAGGGAGGGATGGAGATGGAGATGGAGAGATGAAGGGAGGGATGGAGATGAGCGATGAAAGATGAAGGGATGGAGATGGAGAGATGGAGGGAGGGATGGAGATGGAGGGATGGAGATGGAGAGAATAGACGGGGACAGAGATAGAGATGAGTGGGAGCTGCTGCTGTTGTAGCACGAGCACCAGCTCTCGTACATTCCTCGCGAGTGTGTGGGCGAGTGGCTCAAGGTTCAGAGCTGTCAGCGCTCCTCACCCCTCCTCTCACCTCTCCTCCTCTCCTCTCCTCTCCTCTCCTCTCCTCTCCTCTCCTCACCCCTCCTCTCACCTCTCCTCCTCTCCTCTCCCCTCCTCTCCTCTCCTCTCCTCTCCTCTCCTCACCCCTCCTCTCTCCTCTCCTCTCCTCTCCTCGCACCTCTCCTCCTCACCCCTCCTCTCACCTCTCCTCTCCTCTCCTCTCCTCTCCTCTCCTCTCCTCTCCTCTTCTCTCCTCTCCTCTCCTCTCCTCTCTCCTCTCTCCTCACCCCTCCTCTCCTCCTCACCCCTCCCCATCGCTCCGACGCAGACAGGCAAAAGGCGGAGGAGGAGCAACGGACCTCCACAGTCCACAGACGCCTGGTGTCAGCGGCAGTCGATCGGTCGGTGGTCGGCAGCACACGGCAGCACGAGCCCCAGCGGAGGGAGGGAGACTCCTCGCAGCCCCACGGTAAGATAACTGACACTCACCGCGGCGGATGACGCCTCCTGCGTTTCGCGTGTCACTCCGCCGACGCTTCTTGTTGCCTGGTGCCCTCTTGACCGCACTTTCCCGATCTGATTATTAAAAAATCAGACAAACGAAAGCAGAAGCAAAAATTACAATGACGGGTTAATAATGAGGCAGAAACTCCCGAGTGAACGCGGCTACACGAGGGTCTAACTACAGCGATCAGTCGCAGTTACCTCCGGATCTCGAACGGCCGCGACACCGATGAATGAAAGATAACTGACGTTTCCGAGCCGGTAAATGTGTTTAATTATATTTAATCTTTAACCCAACGTGTGTTACGTTGATCCGTTGGAGCTCAAACTGTTTTGATTCACCGGGGGAAATGTTCGATCAGCGCTTTCTCTTTATATTTCTCGTAGCTTGGGTGTAAAATGTGAGTTTAAAAGCAGGTTCCAGTCACAGTTTCCCTCGCTTTTTCACGTCAGGTTAACGTGTCTTGATATTAGCAGCTATACTAAGCTATACCCCCCCCCCCCCCTTTCCTGGGTCTCCTCCGCCCGCCGACCTCCGCAGCCCACACGCAGCTGACAGCGCGGTGAAGTCCCGGAGCAGGAGGTCCGCTCCCCGCCTGCCCGGGAGTAAAAATAGCCCGGAGCTCCAGCTTAGCCCGGGTCACTGTAATGCGACACAAACCCACAGACACATGTCCGCCTTTCTCTACGTGTGAGGACACTTATTGGCACAATGCACTTAATCTTAACTATCGCAGATGACTAACCACAACTTAAACCTTATTGTCGTTAAAAGTTTAAATCAATAAAAAATAACTTTGAAGCTGTGGAGACTAAAAATGTCCGCATAAAGAATTTGAATCCGAATTAGTCCTCACAACTACGTGCACACACTGAAGTTTGCACACCTGTCCTTGTTAGGACCCTGCCTTGACTTCCATTCATTGTGGACTGTCTAATTAAAACCTGATCCTTAACCTTGATTATTACCACTTCATACCTAATCCTAACCTTTACCCCAAAACAGATCATATTTTACCACCAGCCTTAACCAGGACCTCAGAAATTATATTCTCGCCTAATTAGGACCTGGCTTTTACCCGGTCCCCATGAGGTCCACTGGTCCTGACAAGGTCAGTTTATATGCTGGAGAGGGTCCTAAAGATACAACAAAAACAAGTACACACATGCCTGCACACGGGCACAGCTCCCACTATCCCCAAAGTAGATCACACTTGCTCCATCCAGCCTTGTCACTGCTTGGCCCCGTTATGTGGGTTAACAGGATGCCTCAGAGTTGTGCATGAAGATGACACCTGTTTCTTTTTGGCATACTCAGCGCATCCTCCATTTAAACGTGTGTGAGCACAGTCACACAGTTAAGATGGCATCCGTTTTTTTTTTATTATTATGAGTGACAAACGGTGCTTAATTTTGTGTGAAGTCGCCCTTTAAAAGCATCACTGCGTACTACTGCGTGTTGTGTGTATGTGCTGGTATTCCCCTCCCTCAGCTCAGGTTGGAGTTTGCAGCTGTCGCACCCACAAGTCGCTGCGGTGATAAGGCTGTTGTGGCTGCCCAGGTGCTGGGAACTCAAAGGACAAAATAACCTAAATTCCACCAGCAGCCTACTTTCTGTTCTTTGTCTTAAAGTGGAGGGCGAAATAATTCATGACCTGTTTTATTTGACTCGAATATGCTGCGGCGAGGAGGTGAAGTAAAACCTGCCCAGAAATAAGATCTCTCTTACAGCTGCAGATGTAAAAAAAAAAATAAGAAAAGTGGATAGCACAGAATATGCAACAATATTTTAAACTAAAAAGAAAGGTAAACTAAAAAGCCATATATCCTGTTCATGAGAAAACAATAGTAGCCCAATTAGAGGCTCAGGGGGGAAAAGCCGTGTGCACGTTATTGATAAACAAAGCGCCGCAGGCTCTGAGTTTGCCTCAAACTTCTCAATTATTATTTCAAACCAGAGAGACCTGCTCTTTTCAGTTTTTAGTCTCTCGCCGAATCGTTTCCTAATGAGCTTCCAGTCCCCCTTTTAAATTCAGCTGCAGCCTCAGAGACAAAACACAAACAGCAGCTTCTGTGGCCACAGGCGATGATGGTGTCTGGTTTTTATAGGTTTTTCTCACAATGGAAAACTGCAAATAAAATGCTAAAAGAAGGAAAGCAGAGGCAGACTGTCCTTGGGAATTGCAAGATATGTAGATACATGTCTACTAGAGGATGAACACAAGCATATTCAGTGTGCAATGAGAGACGTCTTTGTTAAACAATGCAACAACCACTGGTAATCCTGCTATTCACAGATATATTCTCAGCGGTCTTAAATATAAATTGGATGGCACTGGACTTAAGGACTTAATATAACTTGCTTGAGCTGACAATGACCATCTAAAGTAGCTTTTGGATGTTGTCCCACTGGCCCGCCTGTGTGTCAGTGTGGATGAGCCAGGCAGCTTTTGGCTGGAGAAGAAAGGTGTCCTGGTGAGTAAGTGGCTCCGAGGCTGGAGGCTTTGGGGAGAGCAGCAGATGGATGATGATGTAGCGGGTACTGGCGCTCCCTGCCTCCCGCCGCCATCCGTCACGCGCTAATGATCGTGTCACACCTTCTCCCCGGGCGGCCGGGCTGCTTCTGCAGCGCTCAGCTCAAAAAACTGGTAGCTCCACTCAAATCCCGTCTTCACGGACGTTGGCTGAAAAGCCCGGAGACAGACTGTGCCGCAAGCCTCTCCGTCACCAATTCCTCGCTTCTCTCCATCGCCTGCCTTCACCCCTCTTCACCTTTAAAGTCCCCGCAGACTGTTCCCTCATCTCTCCCCATCCCCTGCCTCCCTCACCTCCCATTAATCTTGTTTTCTCTGTAGTGTACGTCGTTCTTTCTCCTCTGTCTTCTTACACAGTGTTCCCATTCCTCTCTGATTGCTGTACAGTCACAGCTCTAATGCAGTTCGATACCACCATTCTTCCTCTTATATTTTATTCACTTTTTCTTTAATTATAACGATTAAGGGACATTTATCACTTCTATCCCTGCCCCTCCTCTATGTCTGAGGTCAGCCACAGTGCAGCACATGTGGAGCTGCTCTGCTTGGTCAAAGGACACCTCAACAGGAACCTGTCAACAGCACGTTAGGAGAGTGTGTCCTTTAGAGTGTTTATATGACTCCAGATCGTGTCCTCTTCCCTGGACTGCAGCAGACATATCCCTGCAGCATCCAGCTCTGATAAACAACCAAGCCACGACTAACAAGATTCATTATCTATGAATCGGCTGATTATTCCCTGATTAGTTGCCTTGTCTATAAAATGTCAGAGATGAGCAAATTAAATCATGATCATATATGACGGAGAAAATAAGTAAACTTTCACATTTGAGAAATTGGAACCAGGAAAGTTTAAGTAATTTCTGCCTAAAAAATTTTAATAATCTTCGACAAAAATGTCTGTCCATCACATCAATACTTATTGAGAAAATATCATTTTCAAGATAAATCTTTCTGAAAAACCTTCATGTGTAATGGTCTTTTCAATATTGGTTGAACATTAATCAATACATTTACCTATATATCAATAACAAACATGAATATGCATCACACCACAATCCGATTTTTTTATCAAACAAACCAACTAAACTACAGTATTGTTTACTACCATTGTAAATAAATTAGCACAAACTGTATACATTTTCAAGATGATACCTAACACAAAATTGCTCTAAGCAGCACGTGCAGAGATCTCAGACGCCTCCCCTCCTTACTAAGAATCTTTTTTTGTTGTTGGAATCACTGCTGTGGTGTATTGTGTTTCATTGAGGCGGTGTTGCTTTGCCTTACTTTAGAAGTAAACACCACTTGGCCCATGCGCTGAGAGGGGCCTTTTAAAAAAACTGCTCTTATCTCCATTCGGGTGTTAAATAACCATGTTGTGGGACTCGGCATCCTCCGAGCTCATTATCCTGTCCCAGGTGTTACAGCAATAAGAGTCCCCATGAGCTCTATGTTACCGCGGAATGCGTCCCCGCTGAACGCAGTTGGCCCTTTGAACAAAGATGGTGGAATGCCACTTCCAAAGTTTTGTCTGTCTCTTTGGTCTTAGCAGTATTCCCACCACCGGGATTACAAATTCAGCCCAGCATTCTGGGAATATCAGCGCGGGCGGATCGGATGATACCCTCCACAGCTGCTGCTTCTAAGAAAAGCTCGAGGGCAAACTCTAACACGCACACACACCAGACATGCGTTCTCATGAGCCACACACATGTAAATACACAAGCAAATACCACGTCCAAAGCACAGGCCTATATGTTACGGTCACAGATGCACAGGCACAGTTATAGTTCATTTACGGTAGCAATTAACTGTCAAGCCTGGGGAGTGTTTGGGACAGGGGTTAATACACACAGACATTGGCTGAGCTACTTGATATCATTCCCAGCAGCTATTCTTTTATGCTCGGTATGAGTGTGTGTGTGTAGTGGTGTTTCTGTTGTACAATGACCACTAAACACAGTTTTTTCTCCTGTGTTGTTCAATCTCTTCAGGCGGTTTTCCATTGACCAGTAAAGAGCCAGCAGAGAGAAAAGCGGTATAGAAGGCGAGCACGGGCGGAGAGAGAGAGAGGATAATTGCGTTTCTGGCTGCCCTGTGGGAACATGGGATATATGACCTCATCATTCACCTGTGAGGCTCTCCAGTAAACAACTAGGTTCGGAACAGCATACACACATACACACATACACACATGCACAGACGCGTCCTAATGCAGGCAAAGATATTTCTACACAGTGAAAAAGGCAAATGCCCACAGCAGACCCAGTCAGCATTTTGTATTTTTTTTAGAAAGATGACTGAGGCCGCTGTCGAAAGTGCAGATGTCCTCCTTAAACCCTGCGATGTGACACCATGTGATGTCATCGGCTGTTCCTCCCCGCCGCCATGCCTGCCGCTCTGCAACCAGAGGGAGGAAGAGGAGTGCCTCCATGACAGCAAGAAGCCAGAGCAGCAAGTAAGTGACAAAACCGTGCCTCCCGCTAAGTACCCCATTAATAATATACCACCAATTTATGCACCCCTCCCCACCCCCACTCCTTCCATGCTCACTCCATGACAAATTGTGTCCTCACTCGCAGAAACACTGTCACCAGGTGCAACCAAAGAAAAAACTTAAGGTAAGCTAAAATAATTCCGCCGCTCATTATTCATCCTCACTGAAATATCGATTGCATTACACTCTATGAATATGTAATATTGCGTGATTGTGTTTGTGTATTTTAGGCAAAAGGAAAGTTAGTGCGCAGTGTGGCCGTCTGCGAAGAGTCCTCGCCATTTGAAGAAATCCAGGTAACATCCACATTATCATCCGCCTCCTCCTCTTCCTCCTCTTCCTCCTCCTCCTCCTCATGTTCATCCACACACTGAAATGATTCTTTATTCTCCTCTCAGGAATCTCCAGACACGAACATCTCATCTAGCTGCCATGACAATGAGAGAACATCCTGCAAGGAGGAAGAGCAGGAGAAGAGCGCAGATCCAAAGAAACATTCACTGTCCAAAGGTGTGTGTGTGTGTTTTGTGTGTGTGTTTGTGTACCCGCCTGTGTGCGTGTCTGTGTGCCCGCCTGTGTGCGTGTCTGTGTGTGTGTTGTGATCGATGTCTCATAAAAGAGAAACAAGAGAAAACAAATAAAATGTAATAAAGTGGAATTCTGTGCCACTATTCAGATGCAGTTCTCTCGGGGTCTTTTGATATTGCAGTGCGCTTTTTTTTGCGTTATTATTTTTATTGTCTCGTAATTCATCCCGCCCGCCTGTGTCGCCGATCTCTCAGAGTCCAGCGCGGAATACACCGACTCCACCGGCATAGACCTGCACCAGTTTATAGTCGACACCCTCAACAGCAACCCCAGAGACCGAATGATGCTGCTTAAACTGGAGCAGGACGTGACTGACTTCATCAGCAGCAATAGGTGTGTGTCCGTGTCCGTGTGTGTTTGTGTGTGTGGGTGGAGCAGATTTCATAACCTTATTGTGCTATCTACCTTTTTAATGTGCTGAAATAAAACATATACAGGTCAAACCTACAAAATATATATTTTTTAATTTTGTTAATTGAAAATATGTTTTTGTTTAGCTGACTTACTACAATTCAGTCCAAACAGCTCATTTAGCGTATTGATCAATATATTGATCCGGTTACGTTAGTGTGGCCGTGTTTGCAGCACAGGGGATGAAACTGGATTTAAGCCACACACAAAAAAAAACTACGAGTCTCACTTTACCTCCTTCTCTCTCCCTCTCCCTCCCTCCCACTTTCATCACTGCTTCCTTCTATCTTCCTCTCTGCCTCACTCCTCCCTTTTCATACCGCCTCTCTCTTTCCCCCCATTTCTATCACCCTCAGCCCCTTTAAGAAGTTCCATCAAATGTCGTCCTACCACCGTATGCTGGTCCATCGGGTGTCGGCCTACTTTGGCATGGAGCACAATGTAGACCAGACAGGCAAGTCTGTCATCATCAACAGGACCAGCAGCACACGCATGTAAGCATCTATAATGTATCTGTGAGTGTATGCATGTGAATCCTTGCCTGTTCGTGTGGACTTACAATGGTTGTTACTTTGTCTACCAAGACCGGAGCAGCGTTTTCTGGACGAGGTGCAGGACAAGACCGATGAAATCCACTGCTGGAAAACTATCTTGAAGAGAGACAACAGCTCAGATGATCAGGTTTGTCTGTGCTCCTATATCTATAGTTGCCCGTCTCTAAGGACTTTACTCCCGCGCTTGACATTTATTGCATCGCGTCAGCAAATTGACTCGTTGTCATTACTCGCTTTGCAGACCCGAAACCAACCCTTTCGAGAGAAGCAGGGCAAGTCAGTGGAGGAGAGGGAGGAGGAGTACCAAAGAACACGAGACCGAATCTTCAACCAAGCGGTGAGACAAGTAGACAGAGGGAGATGAGGAGAAACAAGACAGAGACAGAGAGGAGACCTTCTAATTTCTCTGCTCTTGTGTTACAGCCTCTCTACACCCAGGAGAGCGCCCATGTAGAAACCAGGTAACCTTGCCTGTAGTGCATTCTCTCCACGTTCATTTTCAATTCTTATATTTAGCTGAGAACATTAATATATGCCTCTCTGTGTGTATGTGTGTGTGTGTGTGTTTCTGTGTGCAGGGCGGTGGAGGAGTACAACCCATATGCTGAAACCCAGAGGAGAAGGCAGCTCTTCAGGTAAAGCTCTGTCGGCAAAGCGTGGTCATTCATCATCTTAATCTGATCAGCCTGGCTGCCACAGACTTTGTCAGAGTCTGCAGCAGGAACACAAAGAGGACCTTTATTTGTGTGTGTGTTTGTCAGTGTGTAGGCTTTTTCTGCCATTCTGAATCAAAATGAACTGAAGGAAAGTCTTTGCAGATAATTTACGTCGATGAATGTCATGTAAAACCCTCGGTGCGTCACTGAGCCGGAATCGAACCACTTTTGAATGAGGCTGTAGGATAATTCTGGCCGTGCCCCACAGGAGGAGCCGCGGCAGCTCAGGCTCCAGTCAGGGCAGCAGCAGGCAGAGCAGCACGGACACCGACTGTCGCTATGGCAACGACCCCCAACCCTGGAGCAGCACAGACTCTGATTCCTCCTACCAGTGGACAAGCCCCGCCCCAAAACCCCGTCAACCTGCCAACCACAGCTGGGAGGGACGCGGTTCAGGTGCGTCCTCAGAATTAAAATGTCGTGACTTTTTCATCGCTTCTTATTTCACAGCTTCGATGTGTAAATTCAGAGGGTGAGACACTTTGCTCCTCTATTCCTGCGAGCCAGCGAACTTGTCCCCCAGACTTCATCACCGCGCCGCACTCGGGAAAATCGCTGTTTATTAATTAGCAGTTTTTTTGTGGTTTTTTTAATCAGCAGCATCTAATTAACAAAAAACCAGTGGAAGTTCTTCTGGTGCGAAAAATTGAACCCAATCCACGAATGTTCACACCAAAGCTGTAAATTTTCACACGACACCTCCAGACTTCATCGCATATTCAGGAGGAGACATACATCATCGCCGAGGCTGCGCTGAGGGACTGCGCACAGTATGTTTGAGCACAGAGCGGGGGGTGGAGTGTGAGGTTCATCACACTGAGATGTTTTAAAGGTGATTTGTCATGTGTGGTGATAATAAAGCTCCCCTCTCTCCTCTCGTTCTTCCTCTACTGTGACTCTCAGGCTCCATCTCTCTGTTCAGACTGCCATCTGCCGGTCCCCACCCCCCGTCTCCGCCCATCGTAGAAGAGCCGGCTCACAACTCTGCCTACATCATTGAGAACGGGATCCCACCTGGCAGCATATTAGTGAACCCACAAACTGGTAGATAACACACACACGCTAACACACACACACACACACACATGTATATATACCAGTGAGGTTTTTGTACACACCACACTTATAAATGATCACACTCGACCCTCCCTCCTCTCAGGGCAGCCATTCCTGAACCCTGACGGATCCCCCGCTGTGTACAACCCTCCAGACGCTCAGCAGCCAATCAGGAGCCAGACTCAGCTGCAGGGCTCTCTGCCTCAGCAGCAGCAACAGCAGCAGGTAGCGAGCGCACAGCAGGAAGTGTTTGACATGCAGGATCTGTTCACGCATGTACGTACACACAAATGTCACTGTTTGTGCCTTTATCTGTGTCTCCACATGTGTGTGTCTCCCTCAGGTGGTTCAGTACTCGTCTGTGTCTTACTCAGCTCCTCAGATGTTGCCTGTCACTCCCTCACAGCCGTACTCGACAGTATGTATCGCTGCACAGGCCCACAACTGCTTTACACATGTGTGTTTATGCAGAATGCGTGTGTGTGTGTGTGTGTGTGTGTGTTTTGACCTTCTTTCTTTGACGGACAGATGGAGGACTTCTCCTCGCAGTTCGCTCACATGACAGGGAGCTGTCAGTCAACTGGTGAAGCCCCACCTCTCTACCCTCCCAGTCAGGGTTACATCTATGCAGCTCCTCCCCCACCCTCCCTCCCCCTCCCCCCCAGCTACTGCCAGCCCTCACCTCAGGTAGGGAGACGAGCAACAAACGCGATCCATATTTTTTTCACTTCTTTGCTGACTCCTCACATAAAATGCTCATCTTGTGACTGATGTGATGCTGTTCGTATGAAGGCTGCATTGATCGAACATTAACTCCGGCACCAAAATCCTGCTGTTAAAAGGAAGAATTTAATGCTACACAGAGGAAAAGTCATATTTTTGATTATAATATATTATCCTGTAGGTGCCTGTGTTTTACTACGGCCAGTACCCTACCTCAGCTCAGCAAGGATGCCGGCCTGTCTCACCCAGCCAGCACATCCACAGCCAAGTAGCACAACCAACAGGTACTTTCCACCATCTGTGTGTGTGTGTGTGTGTGTGTGTGTGTGTGTGTGTGTGCGTGTGCGTGCGCGTGTGTTTGTGTGTGTGTGTGTGTGTGTGTATGAGAAAGGCACAGACTGTGGCAGTAGAGGAGGGGGCCGTTACACTGTCAGAGATGTAGTCTGAGGGTCTCACAGTGAACCGGTCTCTTTTCCTGCTGCTTCTTTTCTGCGCAGGGATAAAGACCCAAAAGACGATCACACCTCAACACTGTGTTAGATTTTACAGTTAATCACAAACTGCTGCATCCTCACTTCTCAGTCAACACCTTCTTAGGTCTCACCAGTATCTGTGAAAACAACTCAAACCAATGTCTCAAGTTTTGTTGTTGTTGCTGTTATGATTAATGTTGACAATAAAGATATATATCCAACCAAATCCACTCCTGCTATATAAATTATGTAATATTTTTTATTTTCATCATTGATATTAAGTAAATGATAATAAAACAGAAAAGTACCCACAGCCATAAAATAATGAATAAAGGACAAATAGAGATTATAGCTATGGCCGTAAAGGTGTTGGCTGAAGCTGAAGCTTATAACACCCATCCTATATTAACACAATTAATAAACTCACTTCATGTTAAATACAGGTTATGTACATGTGTAAATGTTGTTTGCTGTATACATTTTTATATTTGCTTATTAACAAATAAAGAATTTGTGGATCATTTGCTTAGCGCTTATTTATTTCCCAATGTTTTTACTAACGTTATATGTTTACAGGCTTCATGTTGTTCTTCACAGCTCTTTCTAATATGTTCATATATAACTCTTAAGCTCTTTCATGACTTTTCTCTTCAATTCAAACGAAAGGCAGGGATAAAATACATATATTAATAATTTTCTTATTTACATGTGTGTTTGCAGCAGGTTACCCTCCCACTGTGGGGGTGCAGCAATCCTCCCACACTCAGGCCCAGGCTGTGCTGGGGACCTACTCACCAATGGCCTCTCATCAGTGTAGCATGGTTCAGGTAAACACAGAGCACCCACGGGTGTCATTCCGCGTCAGTGTTGAAGTTCACAAAGTGCGTGTGCAAGCAAATTCTTCGCTCCAACTTTAACTTCCGTCCTGCAGGGGGGCGTTCCGGTGTCCTACCCCCAGAGTAAAGTTGTGACTGGGGTGGGCGGGGAGGTGGGTTACTGCGTGGTGGCGCCCCAGCCCTCCCACCACAGCGGCTGCCATCCTCCCAGCTGCACCAGCCTCGGCGCTCCGGCCTGGAGCCAACAGTACTGATGCCGCCGCAGCGGATGGAGCGATGATAACTGGTTCCTGCGTGACCTCACCGCACACACTTAACGCAAACGCCTTTTTAATTTTTCCACTCTCCCCTCCCTCCCTCCCTTCTCCCCTCCCTCCCCTCCCTCCCTCCCTTCTCACCTACACCCCCTTCTTCCTGACGATGCCCACAGGGCTCACTGTTCACACTCACACACACACACACACATAAATGTACCACTGTACCAAAGCTTAATAGTATATATACCAGAGCTGCTGTATTGAATGCATTATTTATATACACAAATGGAGTTTTATAAATATATTATAAATTATATACTGTGTTTTAATGCACTGTGTGAAGAGAATAAAGTGTTATTGCTGGAGTGACACGGTCGCCTTTCTTTGTCGTCCTGGCTCTTCATGTTCATGTTGACGATGATGTTAATGGGGGTGGATGCAGCCATGATGAGACATACATCAGGACATAAAGTGCTTCATACGCTCAGAACATCAAATAGAAACATGGTGGTGGTGGTGTGTGCACGGGGGGGGGGGGGGCACTGATAAGGCCGTTAGCCTACCACTGAGATCACTAATGGGAAATGAATGTCACTGCATTAAGATGTGAATAACTAACGAGCACACGAAACATGTTTGCGTTGATCTGGTGGATCATTGGGGGCGTTTGGTTTTCTTTAGGAAACACAAGACGTTTACCCAAAGAGAATGTGACGACGTTCAGGCTCAAGTCAACATGACATGTGTTACATTTTATAAAAATAGCAAAGAACATTTCCAGTTACCATCCCAGATTAAGCTGCAGGAGGATTTATATTTTGAGACTTGAGCGCCCCCTCCTGCTCTAACACTCTCTGTGCACCATCCTAACATCTACGTAAAAGAAGACAAGTAATGTGATGTAACCAGTTCATTTACTCTTCTTACTGAATAACTACAGCACTAGAGTGTTTATTTATATAAAGGAATGCAGCTAAAAAGAGCTTCTATTGTTATTTAATCTGCTAATTAGCTTCACCATTAACCAATTAATCAAATATTTAATGCAGAAAATAGTGCACAGTTGCTCTAATTATTAGCTTTGTCCTAAAAGAACTGAAACATTTCTTAATTTGTACATTTTTATGTTAATTCTTCACAAATTTAGAAACTAGAATAAGTAACATTAGGGCAGTTTTTGATTAAAATATTTGCAAACAATTGATTAACCGATCAGCAAGATTTGTGTTGATACTATTTGACTAATAATTTCAGCTCTGATTCAATCTGAAAAAAAAAGTCATTATTGGTTTTTCAACAGACAATTTGACTTGTATGTGATATTATTCATTATTAATTTTTTGTGCCTTTTCTACTGTCACAAATATAAATGTTGAGTCGAAGACACGGATCAGCATCCAACTAAAACAGCTCAAAACTAAATAAGTCTTTACAGATGTACAGAATCACTGCATCATTTAAATGGCTCCTCTTTCGAGTCCTCCTCAACCGACGTGTTACATCACTGCGATAAAACTACTTTCACTTCCATGTGAACATTAACTGATGAGCCGACGTGTTATTGTTCAGATGCTGCGTAATTCACTTTGTCCTGCACCTGATTCATATTCTCTCCCCATCAAATTCAATAAAACATTTCCATCATCCACACGCGGCTTCAAAATTAAATTTGGGCTTCATGACTGCCGTATTGAATGCATAATTAATAACCGAGCGACGGTTTCACAAAGCCAGCTCTATTTCTGTCCTTTCCACACACAGACTTGAGCAGCAGCAGTGCAGGTTCCATGATCTTTAATAAAAGGCACATGTACAGCCATAGTGAGATGAGTGAGTCCACTGGCATAGAGACGAAGCATTAAAACACAGAAATACAGGAAGTAGAGGTCAGGAGGAGAGAGCTCTATCTGCTTTACAGTAGAATCTACGTAACATCTTCTCGTTCTTGTTCAAGTAAGTCTAACACTAATATGTCGCTGTGTTAAGGTAAAACTCCCCATCCCCCGCCACACACACACACACACACACCCCATCCATCACCACCCAATGTCTGGTCTTCCAGAAAAGTCCTGGTCGTCGAGCTCTGAGCGCACATGGATGTCCAGATCACCCTGAGACTCCGTGCTCACAGTTTGGGTTTTTTATTCCTTTGCTGTCGCTGACTCGTCCCCGTGGTCGGATCAGTCTGTTCGGGAGTAAAAATAGTATTTTGGGCTCCTGTTGTCCTCAGGTTTCCATCAGCTTCTTTATATTTCACACAAGGACCCAGAATCCAACCGGTGCTCTCATACCGGAAAACTACCAGGCCCCAGGTTGTCTGTGTGTCACAACGTTTGTTGTGATTTTAATGAAAAACTATTTTATTTGAGGAAAAATGGACCAAAACAGTAGGTTTCCCTTGATTTTTAACACTTGTAGTTTTGGATGATTGTTCAAATAAACTCAAAAAGGTAATAGGGCATGATGGGAAAATATATATATATGATTGTGTCATAAAGAAGAAAAAAACCACATATGGAGGCTGGAGTCGTCCTGCAGTGGCTGTTGTTAGGTTCCAACATTCCTTTGACGCGCGTCTTCCTCATTTCACGCTCGTACTGTCCGATTAATAAATGCCCAAAAAATCTTATAAATAAAAAAGTTGAGCACATATTGTGTAAGCATCAGAATATCAGCAAAAGTAATCAAAGTGGTGGACATAGATTTTGTCACAGCCATAAATTGACACTGTAATGTTACAATGGGGCAAATTCCCAAACAAATTAGCAAGAAATGAAATAACCAGTAACCAGGAGCTACCTTGATTAGTTCCACAAAATAAAACACAGCAATATGATATCAGCACTGTTCTGATAATGGATTAATCATTTCAGTCACTTTTAAATATGCCAGACTATCTAGTTCCAGGTTTTCAAATGTGAGGAGTTGCTGCTTGGTAAATAAAATATCTTTTGGTTTGTTGGAAAAACTGTCACTTTGTGCGGTGATGATTTTATCCAATAAACAATGAATCCATAAGTAAAATAGTTGAAGTTCTAAAACTGACACACAGTGAACCTGGGGCCCCCGCAGGTCCGTTCCAGTCTCGATGGTCCTGTACTTTAAGGATTGTACTGTGTTTAACACACACTCACATTACACTCACACAGGCAGCCATTCACACGCTACAACCCATCTTAAAAGGAAAAAAAGTTCACAGGTACTTAAATATTTCAGGGTTAAGAGAGAAAAAAAAAAGATATTAGTGTCGAAGGTTATATATAACCACAGCTGGAGGATTAAGTTGAAGAACTAAAATATGCATGCAGCCAACTCTCCTCTTGTTGAAATGTAAAAGAAGGTTGAAGTGGGGATGCCGACGCCTTTCGTCTGCTCTGGCCAAGTCTGAGAGCGTCTGCCTAAACAGGAAGTGACGAAACTGTGTAGAGCTGGGGGGGGGGGGGTACACACACACACAAGCACACGATCATGCTCTCGAAACCCCTTCACATGTCTTCAGAACAGCTGATTAGATTCAGACGCTCCATATTCACATTATCACATGGTTTGGGACATTTGAACATGCAAAGCAGAGCGTGGGCCGCACCCCAGGGTCCGTCACATAACTCTCTGTGTCACACACACACACACACACACACACACACACACACACACATACACAAGCGCAACAACTGCACCCAGCGAGTCCTGCTTTGGTTGGTGTGTGTGCTACCTTTGGCTGCGGGTGTCACAGGGTGAAAGGTCACACAAAGCCTGACCTCAGAGAGCCTCCTCAAGGTACACACCAACCGCCTCACAACGTCCCCTACCCCCGCTCGCTGCCCCCCAACAACCCCAACACCTGTGCCCACCCATCCAATATCAATGCCCACCCATCTCCATAGCAACGCACAGCTCCCCCCAAACAAGGGGTCTCACTATCTTGTAAAAGGAGGTAAGTGTAATTAGTGGCGTGTGTGTGTGTGTGTGTGTGTAAATATATATAAATGTGTGTGGAAGCGTGTGTACCCTGCGTGATTGTGTGTGTGTGTGTGTGTGTGTGTAGGTGTTAAGAGGTATCAGTGGTTCAGTGGTGTCTCTCTTTTATCTTCATCACATCCTTCCTCTCTGCCCCTCCTCCTACGTCACCATCCTTCTTCCTCGTCCTTTCCATCTTCCTCCTCCTCCTCTTCTTCTTCTTCTTCCTCCTCCTACTCCTCTTCTTCCCTCACTCTTTTATTTTTGGACTTGGAAGATGAACAGGCGCAGGTTGATGTTTTTGGCGGCCAGCAGTTTGTTGCACTCCACCGAATCGGAGATGGGCAGAGGGACGTATTCGGTCTCATTGGTGTCGTTGCTGAAGGAGTGGTGGTGGATGACAGGCTTGATCCGCACGTCGTCGTACGGCCCCTTCAGCAGCAGGAAGGAGCACTCCAGAGCAGAATTCACCTGCACACACAGAAACACTTTGTATCAGCCACGACATCGACTCTACAGAACTGAAGTTTTGACACTGACGTCAGCAAAGGAGATCAGATGGGAGTCCACAGTCGTTTTTACCCATAAACACAAAATAATCTTTTCAAGACAGTCTCCTCATTTTATTATTTTATAATATTATATACGTAGTGACAATATTGATTAGTTGAAATCAAATGTATCTTTATTATTTCAATAATGCTTCTGAGTATGAGACACAGAACTGAACTGATCAGTCATTCTATCAATAGGAAACAAATATATCCTTGATAAACTAAAATCTACCGATAACACCAGCCGTGAGAATGTACTGTTTGGGCTTTTCTGCTGACTCACATTTTCCTTTCCACACCCAAATTTCACCTCATCACAATTCTAATCAATCGTTCTGCTACTCTGTTATTGCCGGGACAAATTACCATGGCAACATAAAAGAAAAATGGCGTCACTGGAGCTGACAGTGTCTTGTTATTGTAGAATAAAGCCAAGATTTAAATTCATGTGACACTGGACATTTTCATTCACATAATTCATCAATAGCCTGTACACGTTCCTCTCTCCTCTCTCCTGTAGCTCCACCCTCATTCTACCAATCAGTCATCAATGAGTATCACCTGACCTGAGAAGTGAGGCACAAGCTCATGTGTCAGGATGAGAAGAGGAGGCTTCCAGTGTGGGCATGGCTGGTTCTGCTCTAACATTGTGTTTGTCTTTTAATGTTAATAAGCCAATCGTTTGGGTTGTATTAAAGGTTTTCTGTGGTTAATTCGGGTCAGTGACTTTACGTGTTGTACACCCCAAGGGACTGCTCAAACGCGGGGCTCAACAATTGGGAGTTTCTCCAGGTCGGAACATCGATGAAGTGAGGTAAATGTTTGTGTATCTTTGTCTCTAATGACCTTTGCATTAGTGTGGGGATCGCCTGTTTTCCGGATCACTTGTGGCTGTAGCTGCGTGTAAATGCTTTTGACTGGGTGCTGGGTTCCTTTATAGTGCTTGAGGCCTCCTAATTATGTACATTTTATGAATTTTACTTTTGAATTGTCTCACTTGTGATTTTTCTGTGTGTGCATATACATGTATATTTAGATTAAATTTGCTTCGTCTTGTGATGTTGATGGTTTTGCCTGTTGAATTAGTATTTTGCTAAAAAGAAGAAATTATGTAACCATCTGTCAAACCCGAGTCTCTCCACTTTGGTGTTTTGACTGTCTTATTGTTGGTGGTATACCTGCTCACCTATGTAGTAACATTTGTCCACCTCATGGTGGTAGCCATTTTGTGTCAAGTGGGAGTGGCACCCAGTTGTATGGCTACCTGTGTGTTGGTGCCTCATTTTCAATCCAGCAGCAGCAAATGAGTTGGCCCTCTTGTGTTGTGATCTTGTTTGTGCCACTCTTTGACTTAAGTGAAAACATAATACCTTTTCTTTTTTTTTAGCAGCAGTTCCCATTTTTTGCTCTTAAAATGTTTACATTTATACCTACATGCATACATTCAGTCAGCATTGGTCCACATGCTTATAAACTAGTTGTGCTTGTTTTTTTAGAGATTTGCAAATGGCTTCTGTTTTGTACATCATGACTTGTTAACGTACAGCCTCAGTAATTATTTGCAATGGTAAAATACATTGTAAAATTGTCTTTTGCCAGTGAAGTTTAATACAACTTTATATTGTTTTAAGGGTGGGGGTGTTTGTGTTCCTGTTCTTTGACCCTGTTCCTTTCTTGTTTCTCCTGTAGCTACAATCTGATTTTACCATTCATCAAAGAGGTGCACTTGACCAGGGAATGGGGGTCCTTTTTAAAAGGTTCGGACTTCTGTTACCATGCCGATAATGATCACTTCGTAAGCTACCAGATCAGCTCCAAACTCCAAACCAGACACTGGTGGACAGTGACTCATCTTAAGCCCTGAGAACGAGCTCCGAAAACTTAAAAAATATACACAGACAGACGGGTGATGTGTTGTACCTTGCTCTTGAGGAGTAGCTGGAAGGAGAGGGTGCGCTTGCAGGAGAGGTTGGGGTTGCGCTCGGAGTCGTTAACACGGGCCTTCAGCACCCACGTCTGGTTGAGAACTGTGAAGCGCGGTGTCTCATAGTACAGGCGGGTGATGAAGTCATCAGTGCGGTACGGCCTGAACTGCACCTCTGGATGGACACAGAAGTGGAAGACAAGTTTTGGAAAGGTGAGAAGTGTCATGAGTGGGAGGGAAAGAATAAAAAGAGTAAGGAAGCAAAGTGAATCATACAGTTAGTTGTCTTTCTATTTATCTTCCCTAAAGTTCACGATCATTTTGCCGCATTCAGCTCTATTATGTTTGTACCTGTAAACCCGATCTTTTCGTAGCACAGCAGGCTAAAGATGGTGTTGTAGAGCTGCATGTCTCTGCGGTGGCTCTGGTCCATCTCTCCCAGAATTCCCATCAGCTCTGTGCCAGTCTTAGTGGGATGGGAGCACTCGCCCTCATGCGCCGGCAGCTCGTGGAACGGACCTTTCCAAGGGCAGCCGATCCTCTTGTACTTACACTGTGTCACCCTGAAAACATGGAAATGAGTGGACAAACTGGACGGAAGGAATGACACGACTTTGTATAAATAAGTTCCTTCAAAGACGTGCCTTGTGATGAAGACATGCTACTTTAATGCACTGAGTGGAATGTACTAATATCAAAGATGATAATTAACATTGGACTTATGAGTGTGCACTTAGAGCCAAGCTCAAGGAAATAAATATCAATTACATCCTACACAGAGGTGCTTTTCACACAATACCAGCTACCTAATTCCAGTGAAAGTGACGTATTAATAATGTGAACGGTACAAGATAACTTCAGTAGTGAACTAAGAATAATTAAAACCACACGGACGATTTTCATCCTACATTAACAACCAGGATTTAATCAACCACAAGCAGCTGCTAGAGATTTAACAGGTTTTTTACCTGGATTCAATACTAGGTAGATTTTTGTAAAATACTTGTAATCACTTATGGTAGTTTCTCTAAATAAAATAGAGTTTCATATTCAAACGTGCATATCAAAGAGGTGCTGGTCTTATTCCTGAAAACAGTAAAATTACATTTACGTCAGAGGCAGTCAGAATCCTCACAGGAGACCAGCAGCACATTTATTTTTCTGCCTGACCTGAACAAAAACACCTGGTGACTGCCATGGTTGTTGTCATGGCAACACCAGCACTGGCGCTGCTGTCCTACACGGGGTCACCTGTTGCTATAGCAACAACCCCATAGGATTTCCTGCATGCAAATTTAAACAGCCCAAGCATCACGGGCAACAAACGCATGCAGTCAGTAATCACATCAGCTGTTTCATCCGCTTTTATTGCTCATAAGTCACACGCTTCCCTCCGAATCTTCCACAACATTAACCTCATGTGACAGGAAGAGGGGCTGATCGGAAACACGCACACACTGATCCCTGTTCAGTCATGTTGTTTTCACTGTTAGTGTGCACAGCTTTCATTTTAATGTTTCTGTTTCACAGAAGTGAAACAGAAACTTTTTTTTTTTTTACCACTGGTAAAATATCAAATGGAAGTTGTAAATAGAAAAATAAACCTTCATGGTGTACTACAATTCATAAAGACTCGTGGTCAATAGGTGAGTTTTGATATTTTGTCCAAGAACTTTAAAATCTTAAAAGTTGGAGATTTGTTTTTCCCAAAATAGAAGTATGCGATTCTTTGCAAACTTTATTTGAAAACTGGCCATATAATTTAGCAAGTAAAGGCAAGGGTCCCATTCTATTTCCAATACTGATTTAGTGAATGAATAAATACATTTTCTGAATTTATTCTAAAGGTGAATCTGCTGGAACAAACACATAAATGTTCCTCCTGTTTTACACAATAATTTGATAGTTTTGACATTTGTGGGAAAACTGAGGTAAATTTTGAGACACTTTTTCATCCTTACAATAGGATGGTAACAGAAGTTTGGCAGATTTCTTACCTTGGGGAAAACAATTGATTTTCAATGGATCTGCGAGTTTGTGTGTCTGTGTGTGGTGCATACCTGTCTTGACACTCCTCTTTCTGGTGTCTCTCTAGGCTGGAGCGGGGGAATTGTTTTAGGCAGAAGGTACATTCTGTCGGCAGCTCGCTGACAGCCTTCTCCACAGCCAGGTTCCTGCAGCACAGGTTCTTGCTGATCTCACACCTACACAAACAATAGAAAACCACAAAAAATTGGAGTAATGCAAGTGTGTTTTAAATGATGCAAATTTGATTCTGAGGGTGGCTTTAGGTATCACAAGACAGGAACCACTCCATTTTCGTCTGAGATAACATTTATTATATGAATTTCATAGTTCCTACTGCAGAACATAAAGTGAAGAAAAATCTTTATTTAGGATGTTATTTAATTTGACATAATGCATATGTTATTTTGCTGCAAAAGCTATTGTCTAATGCTAAAAGTATGTGGACAGGACAAATGTCTTAAATAACTCTTCTGGAAATGTAAAAGAAAATGCATACAATCAAAATATTAACAATATTTGAATTAACAACTATATAACAATCTCTACAGATCCACTTCGAGACTTTTATCATTAACTTAAGTGACCAAGATGCACTCTGTCATGCTCTGTATCTACATAGAATTCCTGTCTGCCTCGCTCAGGAAGTGCTCGTGTCTACAGGGAACTTTACCTGCAGTTGGGACATGTGGCCTGTTCCTCCTTGAGACGAGAATCAGCCAGGAGGTGGATAAAACAGCCTGCACACATCAGGTGACCATTGGTACACTGGTGGTGGAGAAAAGGTTGACGGGTCAATAAAATGTGATTTAAGTGAAAACATAACTGAGTTGTTGTTTTTTTTGTTTTTTAAATTGGGTAGAGGCACAGGTTCTGTGGCTAAAATATCTGAGCAGTACAAGCTGCAAAAAACAAAAGTTGGACAATTTAAGGGAGACTTAAACTTTGTCATGCCAAATGTTACGATTAAAAATTCCTGCATTATTTGTTACAAGGGGTTACTGTATTCAGATTGTTTTTGGGACTGCATGACAGATATTTTGTGAAAATGTTTGAAACAGGGACTTTAATCAAAATAGTATTTGTTGAAAATGTCATTAGGCACATTTCCGTTGATTTCAGTTTGGATTTATTATAAGTTGTATCAATGGATTGGATTAGATCCCCCAACAATAATTGTATAAAAACTGAATATGTACTTTATAATGGGGAGATATGTAGAAGTGTTTACCTTTCTATGTAAATGATGGCAAATGTCTGTGGGATTTGTGTGCCTATGTAAGGCACATAAGTGTCTATGTTTACAGCAGAATATTGTGTATGGGAAGATAACTGTTAAATAACTTTTCATAATCTATGTTGCATGTCACAACAATAGTGAAACTAACTGAAAAATCGTTAATTACAAGTGTGATTACTTGACATTGAAAACAGTTTGAGGCTATTAGGAGGGTAGTGGGCTGGGTTGAAGGACAGGGGCAGACTGAATTCAATAAAATTTAGGTTTAGATATGTGTTAAACCCTAGATGTTTGTGTTCTGGGAGTGGGGGGGGCTGGCAGTGTGGTTTTGGCTGAGGGTCATTTGAGGATAATTCACAGTATAATGTTATGAACTGGAGCCTGCACAGCTGACCGCCAGGGCCTGGGTGTGTCTGGTCTCAGCCTCATGGCTCAGTTTACAGTAGACACTTGGGCCTGTGTTGGATCTAGTATCACTAAAAATACATGGGGCTGGCCAACACATTCAACAGGTTGACTCTGGGGTGGGGTGGGGGGGGCATTCGGGGTCTTCTAGTGTGAGATCCAGCTGCTTTGCTGTTTAGGGGTAATGAGGAGTGGGGGGTTTATGATTGACACCTTGTTTACCTGGTATACAGACGCCTTGGGCAAGTCTAGGCACACGGTGCAGCACAGCACTGAGTACAGTCTCTCCTCCAGCTTCCCTGACTCTCCATCGGGCACTTTCACCCTCTTCTTGGGTGGCTCGTCCGGGTCAGGCTCGGGCCCATCTCGTCTTATGCCGACCTCCTCCTGCATGGCAGCGACCCCGGCGACAGCCTCCACCGCTGCCCCCACGGCCCCGACCCCCAGGCCTCCCGAGGAGGAGCCAGGGGCGGCCGCAACGCCCACGTCCCTCTCTTCCAGCGAAGACATGGCGACGGGTGTCTAGAAAATGTTCGGGGTGAACCTGCAGCGGCCACGCTGAGCCCGAAATATTAGCAGGTTAGCTCGGGACTAGCTCGCAGCCTGTCAAGCTAACGGTCAGCTGACAGCTATGCTAGCGTTAGCTGGGCTAACGCTACGGCAGCAGGCTGTCAGACAGGAATGCGGGCAAACTTATTATTAATGCCGCCGCACACTGAAGAAGTTGAAAACGCGTAACAAGCGAATGACCGTGTAATAACAGGAGCACGAGTGAATATATTACAAATGTCGACCAGTAGCAGTTGACTTACAGTGAGGCTAGCGGACTGTGCGCTAGCTACGTTGACACAAACACAGCAGTCCTCTCGGGCAGAACAAAAACAACTCGGGCGTCCCTCAGCTGTTGTTGAGCGCTCGACGCCGTTAATCGCAATGACAGCAGATTACAGCCTCGTACCGCCGCGGCCCAGCTCGGCTGCTCGTCTACCGTCCCCGCTCCGGTACCCGCAGACTGTCCACGGCACCCACGGGACCTGTCGGCGATTCAAATCCGCGGCTGGAGACAGTTCTGTTGGAACTCGTCTCTCCGGCTACACAGCCATCTTTGTTTTTTTTTTTGGTTTTTTCTCCCTTCCCTGTCCGTCTCCCCCGACTTCACCCTGCTCAGCCGCTCACCACTCCGGGTCAAATTCGCTACAGCTCGGGCAGGTTCTGAAGCTTTGTGTTAAGAAGTGAATCTGTCTTTTTGCTGCATGTGTCTGAGGCGGCCTCTCTGTGTTGCTCCAGCAGTGAACTGGCTGACAGCGGAATGTTTTGTTGTGGCAGATGACTTGGGGTATTTAAAGAGTTTTGAACTGCGCATGCGCACTGAGCACCTGCGGGTCAGTGTGTGGCAGCGCTCGAGAGGTGACCAGAACCTGATATGCGACAAATGTAGGCCCCTCCGCTGCAAGGACGCCTTATTGTATACTTCCACAACGCGTATTAGCCACATCTGTGTGTTATAACACATTAGTAACACTCTGACAACTTTAAACAAATACTTCAAAGCAAAAATCCCCCTGTTTATACAGCAAAGTGGTTCAACTGGTTGCAGGGGACTATGTGTTTGTGTGTCTGTCTTCAAATGAATTTATGCTGATGTTGATCCAAGGAAACCTTATGTGCCCTTGATGACCAGAGGTGTTTATAAGCCTTTCCATCCCTTCACTGCCCCAGTCAGATGTGAGGTTCAGCCGCCTCAAGGGCAGGGAGGGGGGCCGGTGCCTATAGGATGGGGGGGTTGTGTGAGTGTACTCGGGGCAGGATGTCATGAGTTTCAGCTGTTTGCGATCGGGTGGGACAGGACTAACCACTCCCATTGGACAGACAGATATGTCTTATTTGGTGTGCGGGGAATGGCAAAGGAGCCATACCACCCGCAGCTATGCACACACAGGTTACACAGGAGCTCTGTGTGGTCGCACAGTGTCCTGAATGCTGAGCAACTTCCATAATTTACCACTGGATCTAACCACAGAGTGCATTCTCAGAATATTAGCACAGGACACTACTTTGCAGGTTGTTTGTCATCACACAGTTAACAGAAAGCTGTGGTGTGTTACAGGCCTTTTGAAAATGAATGTAACTAGGGCTGCGAGCAGTACTGTGCGGGCCCGAGCACTTGTGAACTCGGGACCTGGTGCGGCCGCGGGGGAGGGCGAACAGGGACCGGGAGAAACGGCTACGTGTTGTGTGCGTTTTGTGCACCGCTGGACAACGCCCACTAATCACGCATTACGATCCACGCAATCCAATTTTCACCGTGTAGACCACACGGTGAAAATTGAATGTAAATCAATTAAAGTTGTCAAACGAGGCTTACCTCCTTTTGGCAGTAGGTGGTGCTATCACTATCCCTACAGACTGATAGATCGGTTCAGGTCAAAAACTCTTGTTGCTCTTCAGATCGTATAAATCTTTCACCTTTGCAACAGTCTAACACACCAAACGAATCTATGACCACTGGCACTGTGGCTATAAAGCAAACTTACAACAAGGAATTATTTGCTTAATAAATCCTTTGAAGTGTTCTTTTATAAACCGCCTGGCTGGAGGTAAATTCAGAAACAAGTGTTATTCTTACACAACATGGGTTGTTGTTTCTGTTGCTTTGGTCTGAGCTGGCTTAGTTTTTATCTTGTGCAATATTTTATTTCGGGGTCAGTGCTCTCCACACTGATTTGACATTCATCAGTTTAGACTTATGTGCTGCTTAAAAGGACATACTCTGATTATAGCCTTTACTGTATCAAGGTGGCCCCACCTTGCCCCCCTTAGCAGCGCCACTGCACTGAGGCGCATTACTCCGCAAATCAACAAGTGACACCTGCAATAATCACTCACTTTATGAAAAGTTGCTGAATTTATATTTATGTTCCTGGATAAATGGGGCGTCGCTTCCTGTGCGACAGTGAAGTTAAAACCCAGCGTTGTCATAATCCGCGGGAAGAATGTGTGTGTGTGTGTGTGTGTGTGTGTGTGTGTGTGTGTGTGTGTGTGTGTGTGTGTGTGTGTGTGTGTGTGTGTGTGTGTGTGTGTGTGTGTGTCCTTCTGACAAAGTTCGAAATGGTTGTGGTCAATGGACGAGGAGGAGTACATTAAAGTGTAAGATGTGCAAAAAACAAGACATTTCCGGTTGCCACCAGGGGGCGCTGTGATTTTAAGTAATTATTTCTTTGTAGATGTCATCGGGCCGGGACTTTTGTCATACATGTCCAGTTTGGAGTCAATTGGACCATGTATGTCCGAGATACAACAACCTCGTGTTTTGATGATGATTCATTAAAATTTGACACCACGCCACAGTCACACCGTGTGACAAAAACTCACAATTTGAGTTAGTTTTAATCTCAATCTTGTTAAGATGACACTCACCGAATTTGAAGTCGATCTGATGAAAGCTCCAAAAGGAGTTTGTTAAAATACACAACGTGCAAAATGGCCACAAAATCCAAAATAGCCATCTTCCTGTTACTTTGATCAAATTGGTACCGGAACTTTTTTTTTCATCCGGTCATGATACACGTGTACCGAAGATCGGTTAAACCAGACGAAATTGCTGCAATTTCGGGGGCGCTGTTGAGCCATTTTGCCACACCTTTTTCAAATTACTCCAGAATACGTACATTTTCATCAGGCCTGACGTGCCCGTGAAGTTTGGTGAGTTTTTGAGTATGTTCAAGCCATCAAATATGCGATTCATTTGCCTGAATAATCAAATGAAAAGCAATAGGGCCTTCACACTGTCGGTGGTCGGGCCCTAAAAATACACATGATAGAAAGATGGCAAAAGAGCGGTGAATATGGCAAAGTTTTACTATGAGCAAAATAAAGTTATCTTTAGCTTATGAACATGTAGTACACTAATGTTGCTAGTTAAATGATACAGACTTCTAGGAATGGACTATAGGGCAGATCAGTGTTGTCACAATCAAAAATAGATACGGCAGGAACATGATATCTTCTCAAAGGTAAACATGGTTGGCCTGAAAAGACAGATGGTCGACCAAAACAAAAACACTCCAGACATGTGCCAAAACATCATCACATGAATACACAACAGCATTAGGAACAACAACAAAATATGTTTAAATATCAGACGATCAAGTGTATTCCATTCATTTCAACAGTGTTCAGTGTCCCATCCTCCTCTAGATGCACACACACCTTGGTCATCACAACATTTCATGATCGATTTATGACTACTCAGGGTAAATGGATTACACACATTTATGAGATTTATCTTCCCCCGTGAATCAGGTGCTATTCAATCCCCAGAGAGCACATCACATTATCTGTGGGGCCTTTCAAGGATTCAGCTGCCAAGAAATCAGCTGCATTGTCCGTAACAATGAAAGTGATGACCCTGATCTAATCACACAGTTAAACACGAGATTGACAGTCAGGTCAGGACAGTGTGTTTGTGTAGGTGGGTGGATGACGGCGGTGTGAGGCCTCGGCTCATCATGGTGATGAAGAAGATGAGGAAGCCGCTGGTTGGGAGGCTGGGTGGTGTTGTGGTGAATCTGGAGGTGTCTGCTGGTGGCTGTTTTGTTGTGACTGTGTCTTAATCTGGGATAGAAGTTCAGTTTCTGCTGCAGGGGCACCAAGATGACTGCCTTCAACTCCTGGGCTGATTGGGCTTCCTGTTTTGCAGCCTGTGTTTGACACCTCGGGGCCTGGATCTTGTATTTCTCGCCTGCTGGGCTCCCTGCTGGGTGTAGACGTGCAGTCTGATTTCTGTTGACGAGATGTGTCCTCAGTCTTTGTGTGCACTTTGATCTGTGTAGATATGGTGTGAACTGCACTTGTCTCTGTTGATTGTTTGTCCTCATCTTGCCCTCTCCCTGTCTTCATCTCAGTTTGTCTCGCATCAGTTCTGCTGAGCTCTTTGTGTGTCATTTCTCCTTCTCTGCCAGTGACTCCTGATCTTTTGTCTGTTGTTGTTTCTGTTGCTTTGGTCTGAGCTGCTCTTTGAACTCTCTCTGATTCTGCACCAGTGTCTGCGGTGTTCCTCTGTGTTTTGTCTGTGAGCGCCCCCTGGCTGTAAACCGAAGCCATAGCCTCCACCCAGGGATGCAGCAGGGTCTGCTCAGCTGTCAACCTCACTGTGGGATCTGGCTGAAGGAGAGCTCTGACAAGGCCTCTGGCTTCTGCACGCAAACAAACATACACACAGAATAGCAAACAAAAATAGATTATGTTTAGGCATTTGTGTCACTACATTTCTGTGCTTCTCACCCTCTGAGATGGGGTCCCAGTAGGGGGACAGGAAGTGTAGTTCCCCCTGTTTTATTAGCTGGAACAACTCTTCCTGGTCCCGATCCCGACTGCGAAATGGGGGGAAGCCACACAGCAGGATGTAGAGGATAACACCCAGAGCCCATACGTCCACTTCTATACCATAACCTGTGCGGCAATTCACAAACAACTCTTTTCAGAATAAAAGCATACTTAAGTGACAAAACAAATTGGGAGGATAGTATAAACAAGAAAACCCATATACAGTGAAAAAATACATACAGTTTGTAGTATTTGATTCTGCGGCAACAGCACTGACCTGTCTCAAAGAGAATCTCTGGGGCTACGTATGTTGGCGTTCCACATATGGTGAAGACTGGTTCAGTTACAACCATAGCGAGACCAAAGTCTCCCAGCTTCAGCCGGCAGATGCCACCTGCCACATGCTCTATCTGAGAAATAACAGACAGAAATAGTCAGTGAGTGAGGGAAACATGAGATTACAACAAGTTAAAGCTGAATACTTGCTAACTCCCTTTTCTCAGGTCCATTAAAAGTGTAAATCTATAGTCTATATGAATGTATTGTATGATGTATAATAGTTACACTTGTGAGATCATAATAAATGAAGATGGAACACAAATTGGCAACCAATCATCTTGTTTCAAAAATATTAAAGGTACTACGTTAAGGATTTTAGATGTTGTCCTTTGGCTCCCCCTACTGAGCATATAAAAAAGAGACACCGGCAGACAGAAAGGAGTTAACCAGTAGACATGGATTAACACCCACCAGCAGGTTTTCTGGTTTGAGGTCTCGGTGGACAATGCTCTTGACGTGGATGTAATTTAAAGCGTCACTCATGTCTGACACCATCAGTCCTGCCTCTGCCTCGGAAAACTTCCCCCGCTCGCTGATGGCCTCAAACAGATCCCCCCCCGTCACCAGCTCCATCACCAGGTACGAGTGACTGTGTGTGTGGTGGTTAGCGAACAGCCGCACGATGCGTCTGTGACACAGGCTTCCCAGGAGGCTCAGCTCGTTCTGCATCATGTGCTCCCGACCGATCAGCTTGGAGCGTTCGATTATCTTTATGGCGAGGGGTTGCCCGGTGTCGCGATGGCGGCACTCTCGCACCACCGCAAAGTTCCCATCTCCGACCACACGTCCTATCTCGTAGCAACGCTCAATATCTGACAGGGTGACGTCGCTGCCGTCTGAACGAAGGTCAAAGGTCGTCGCCTGCTGTGCGTCTTTCCGTGCCGGACCCACATCGGGAAGTGGTTTTAAAAGGTGTGACCGTGCCAGACTCTTCTCCTCATCCCTGTTGATTGGTTGAGGAGGTGGAGGGCTGAGATGAACATCCACCTTTCTCACCTCTTGTTCTATATGAGAACAATTTTTTTGCTTTCTCACCACCGGAGGAAGTGGGACCCTCCCTGACAGGGGATTGACCCGTTCTGTCCCCTGATGTTTAGCTCTTATCGCTAAGCAGTTCTCACACAGTGTAGGGGAGGGTATTTCTGCTTCTCTGAGACCCTCCTCATGTTTAAATGGACCAATGATGGAAGGCTGTCGCTCTCTGACCCCGCCCCTCACGTGTAACCTCTGCAGGTGGTTGGGAAGGTGAGCTGGTTTTCTGCAAGAACTCTTTTTGTTAGACTTCTGGACATCTGGGTGATAATTGTCAGGGTAGTGGGCGTCTATATTGTGATGTTTGTGTGTATTAGTATGATTTTTGATGTGTGTATTTGTGTCCTGTTGTGTCTCTTGGTTAGTGTCGTTGCTCTCTGCCCCCTCGCTGTATCCGCTGTCGGCCTTAGCAGCTTTGTCTGGTGCTGGGATAAGTCTTTTCACCCAGGCCCGGAGAGCGTCAGCTCGGTAATGGGAATGCTCTGGAAAGAGCTCCTCCAGAGCCTCCTGCATGCTGCTCAGCTCTGGACGTGCCTTACCCAGCGCCAGGAAGGCCACCTCTCCTCTGAAGAAGTCACACACACCTTTCACCTACCAAAATAAAAGAGAAAGAAATGTCAACAGGTCGGGGGAACATATTGTATTTGGACAACAAGACGATTACATAAGAGCCCACCATTTTTCGAATTTTCCTTTTTGTCTTTTTCCAGTCTTTTGTTGTAATTATTTAAGTAAAGAAATAACAGATAGGAATTTTAGCCGTTGTTCTCCAGAAGTACTATCTCGAGTGGCCTGAAAGGCATAAAGCAGATAAAAGAAGAAGAGATGTGTAGCTCATCCTCAGTTGTGTACTGAAAAAGGTTTTATTTATTTTAACACTAGAGTTTGTTCTCATTTCCCACTCTTCAAATGGCCCCCACGGAGAGGACGACCTTTCTAGTTGCCCCCAAATAATTTGATTTTCAAAACAATCTTTCAGGAGCTTTGAAATGATACTTCTTAATCTTCATCAGGCCAGTGTCCACATTTCTTTTTTTAGGCCCCTGTGTTGTACTTTATCTTTCCAGTCAATAGATGGGTGTCAAGTGAAGGTCAGTGCATTAGCTGGGGGCCCATAACTTCAGGGCCCTCAAGGTCTAATGTCTACTAGTAGTGATTTTCCTGTAGGTTAATGTTGTGGGTTAGGTGCTCTCACACAATTAAGAGCTTTAAGGTGTCTCCCATTTTATTAGATCACCCGAGGCCCTGTCATAAAGAGGCTCCTTGTGTCTCTGTATACATAGAAGAAGGGGGCCCATCGGTGCACCTTTGCCCCGAGGCTTTACCTTGCAGGTCAGTGTGACTGCGGCTGAGCCTCACCTCTCGTGCGTGGGTCGTGTAAAGGCGTGTAACTCTTGCCCTGTGCCAGCGAGGAAATCCCAACGCCTCTGAGATATCCAGTAGCAGCTGCTCGAAGGACACCACGCCCCTGCGGTTCAACAAGACTGTTACCTAGAGACACAAAAATCACAGCTGAGTTCTGAACATTGGTATGAATTGCTAATTTGGTACCATTCTCTGATAAAGATACATCATAAAAGGGATAGTAGGTACAACTTTTGGGTTCTCCATCCTGACACAGTCTTTAGCTGTCTTTAGCCCTTTATCAACAAAACGCTTCCAATGGACTTAGCACTTACCAAATTCTTAACTTCATCTGTAAAGCATATGAACCAAAATCCATATATCAACATATTATTTGCATTTATTGATGTTTCGAAAACCAGTGAGGTCTCAAACATTTAGAACTAAATTTTTACCATTATTTCACAACCTGTCAACTCAAAAGTTGTTCTTATTAATGTCTCTGACTATTTTAAAAACCATTTATTTACCTTCCGCAGTGTACTCCGACCACTGGGGTGGACGATGGTGACCAGATGCGGCCTCTCTGCGCTCTCCTCTGCATGGCGGGTGTGGAAAAGAGGCAGATGAGTGGGAGGAGGAGGAGGAGGATGTAGGAAGTGGGACCTATGGACCTGCCCTGCAGGGTGGGGGCGGATGGGCCATGGCTGGGGTATCCCACCAGGACGCTTCAACGAGGGAATGTTAGGAGGCGCTGACACAGGAGGGAGAGAGAGGAGGACACGGGTGGAAGAACAAAGACAGAACCCAAGTGCTGGATTATTCAAAGTGGACTTAACAACAGTGACGTCAGCCCCCCACCGATGGGTTTCTTGTACACAAAGTAAAACTCATAAGTAACACGACACCAGTTCCTCGTCCCGTGTGAGTGTGCGTGCATTTGTGTGAAAACAAATCCGGCCGATCAGATTTGAGTGTTTTCCATCACACCGAGTGCAAGGGCCATTTGAGATTCCTCAAGCACCTTGGTCCCTGCTGGCTGAATTATTTAGGCTTCCTTAAGTCATGCAAACACGCAGACACACACACACACCTACACAAAGGTTGCTTGACCTGGTTAGGGCTCAGCTGAATCTGCATGATTAATGAGGCATTAGAGACACAGAGCATCTTTGACGTTTCACTTTCTGGCGCTGTGGGAGACGGAGAGATGTTATCTGTCCAGTCGGTCAGGGTTCGATTGTTTTCTGTCCGACAGGCCGGAACAACAGACAGAAACACAAGACCCTGTACCTCCAACATGACCAGGCCCTCCACTCCTTTTTAACAAGACACCACTCACCCCCTGAGAGTGACCAAAAGCACACACTCACACAGATAGAGAGTCACACACAAACACACACTTAACAATAAGGGTGGACTCAAAAAACCACCATGGCTTAAACAGCTCATAAAAAAAAAAACAGCTGTGGCCAGTCAAGAAAGAATGAATCTGGCTTTTTGTGGGGAGGTCTGGAACCTTCAGGGGTCTGGGTGTGTGTTTATTATGGGACGGGTCTAGAAAATAATTTCAGGACCAACAATCTTACTTCTTCTACTTTTAGCGAATGGCTTTTAATTGATTGTTTAGTTTTTTTAACCATTATTGTTCCTTTTAACATTTTCTTATGCCATCACTTTTGAATATTGTTTCAATTTATCTGCTGTCTTCGATTTTAGATTTTGTATTATAAAATTAGCTGTCTGTCTATTATTATCATTATTATAAAAGATGGCATGTCTGTGGTTTAATACAGGCCTTCCTGCTCATAGACCATTTTGAAATTGCACTTTAAAGCCAAATAAGTTTGTTAATTTATAACATAGTCTTGACTGTGACAGATGTTTGGGTTTTAAATAATTTGAAGTGGAAGTAAAATCCGTTCAGACGCGTCTCCATCAACTCACCTGCCATTCTCCATTTAGCGTCATACCGGCCTCTCTGTGACGGCGTCATGTGTTTGCAGAGCAAAGCACCAGCGCTGCTCTACTAACTCACTGACACTTCCTCTACTTCACTTTTATTCCTCTACAAGCAGCGGCCATGTTCTCCTGCTGTTCTCCTGCTGTTCTCCTGCTGTTCTCCTGCTGTTCTCCTCCTGTTGAAGCGGGATGCGCCGCGAGCTGACCGGACCTGCCGGAGCTACAGCGGTTACCATGGCGACACGTCAGGTTGAAAGTTCTGAGGAAGGAGGTGTACCGGAAACAGTGAGTAAACACTCAAAATAAAATCACAACATTAAATTGTGAGTGTCCTGTGATATCAAGCAGCCTACCTTTCTGGATCAACAAGGGGTTGTTATCTATTTTCTATTTTTAATAATGCTCCAATCTTGTCTTACAGACCTACCGTAAGCTAGGAAATGACCTGCTAAATTCATGAACGTTGTATTTTGAAGGAATTTACCGGAGCAATGATGAGAAGATGAGTGGTGTGTGTGAGGAGTTAGTGGTGAAGGTTTTCAGAGGGGCAAACGACACCTCTCCATTAAGGTCACTGCTACACAATAAACACATGTTAGAGCAAACAGACACTGGGTCTGGTTTCCTTAAAGCATGAAAGTGATGTTGTAAGACTGTCCAGGATGACATGCCATTTCCCATCAGTAATTAGAGACTAATTACAGATGCTTATTTTTATAATCAGCCCAAAAAAAAGACCTCATCACAATTTGTTTGTTCTTAACCCCCAACAAGAGCAAAACAAATACCAAAAAAACGTAGAACCCTCAGAGAGCCACATGTGACGGATCCGTCTCCCAGGATTGACAGAAGTGCAATAGATACCATGTGTAACTGACCACATCAACAAAATAACAGTATTTACAACTTCAAATTACAATCCATTAGAAGAAACAGTTTGTAACATAATAGAAAAGTGTGTCAATGTTTAAAGTATTTGTAATGTCTGATAGAGTTGAAGGGAGCAGCAATGACAATTGAATTGAGTTCACCAGTAATGGTGTCAGTATCTATGTGAGTAGGCGTATTGTATGTCAGTTCAGATGCCACCACAATCCATCATCATGATCCACCACCACAATCCACGATAAGCTGCCATCACGATCCGCCATCATGATCTCTGATTTTCGATCCATATATGCTGATATTGGCTTTATTATACGGTTTGGATACATGTTGCAATGTCAGACAACAAACAATACATCATGAACAATTAACATCACTAAATGTCTTTCAGCAATAAATACATGAGCAATAATTTCCTAAAGCTCAATTAGGATAAAACCGAAATCCTTTTAGTCGGCCCAAAATCGAAAAGGAAATAATCTGGATCAGCTAACTCCTTAAATTAAATCCGAAGTTACACGTCTAGGTGTTATCTTAGACTCAGATCTGAGTTTCAAGGCCCACATTGACAAGGTGACCAAAACAATAGAAATATAGCAACAGTTAGGCCATTTATAAATCCAACAGATGCTGAAAAGCTGATTAATGACTCCATTTCTAGCCTCTAGAAGAAAACAATAGAGAGACTCAGCTCATTCAGAACACCACAGCTCGGCTTCTAACTAGAACCAAGAGGAGAGAAAACATTAGTCCAGTCCTAGCTGCTCTGCACTGGTTGCCTGTAACACACTGGATTGACTTTAAGGTTCTCCTCCTTACATACAAGGCTCTGAATGGGCGAGGACCGAGTTACATGGCTGACACTCTTTTCAACTATGTCCCCTCTAGAACACTGAGATCAAAAGATATAAGATATAAAAACTTTGAAGAACATTTCATCACTCAGTTCGCTCTTCCTTCATTTACTGTCAGCTCTTTACTGTGGCTATCTTGTGATGGTTCATACACTCATTAGTTAAAAATGATTGAACCTACAAACACACATCTTATCAATCGTGTGTTTGTAGAAAGTAAAAACTCCTCCAGGTTGAAACCAACATATTCTCGGACACAGTTCAGAGGACAAGACTCAGTTGTGTGTGATCACCCGTAGCTACTGCCCTCGTTAAAAGCTTTTCTGTTTGAACTGAAGAAGGAAAAGAAAACTGAAGGCTCAAACAAAACCTTTTATATCACAACAACTGGAGGAAAGTTATGGTGAAAAATCACAGTGACAGCGGGGAGAGAGGAACTGCCAGTCTCGAGGGCCGTTACCATAGTTTCAGTGATGGAATCCAATACTCTGCTACACACAGACACAGACACACACACACACACACACACACACACACACACACACACACACACACACACACACACACACACACACACACAAGCAGGCACACAGAATCCAGTTGATCTTTTAATACACTGCCCCCCTGTGGCTCTGTCTCCAAGGATACTGTTAATATTGGATCAGGAAGTAACGACTCCTCTTGTGGCTTCATATCCTGGACTCACCACTGAGACTTAACAATGTGTGTTTGCTCCAGTGAAAACCAACATGATCACAACTGCTGATCCATAATGATTTAATGTCTTCTTCCACACATCTTGCCCTTATTCAAGATCTTTTTAAAAATCTGTTACTTCAAGCATTTATAATGGATTTTTATACACCTTAATAATACTTATTACTAGAGAAAGTGGGGAGACAAACAAGGAGAGCCTGTATTAATGTTTATTGATTTTAGTGCGCTATAATTACACCATTTTAGCATTCATAAAGTTATATAAACACACTATAAAGTAATCATGCACAGCTTTATTTATTAATGTGTTAATCAACAATTATAACTTGTCCCCTAAAGAGTTATTGTACATAATTACAACTGTATTTTACTATATTGATGATTATATTAATTACACAAATTTTAACGTATTGTTTTAAGCTTATATATTGCTTACAAATGCTAAACAGGGGGACTTAAGCTTTTATAACTGAGCATCATTTTACGTATTATGTGGTGTTTTATTGTCATTTTGTAATTTTGCAGCACTGAGTTGTCACACGCATACAGAAGTGGGGATTTCATGTCTGCAGTATCATGCCCACAACTGCTGAATCGATATGGGCCTGGTGCACTTACAGTGTCCAGCCAGCAGAGGAGGCAAGTGTACGTGCCTTTTATCCCTGCAGCTGTGGATGAGTTATGGGTGTCACTCCGGCATGGGGATCCAGGGTGGGGCAGAGTGGTTAACTGGAAGAGCCATCTATGAATCATGCTCATTTGACCTTATGTAATAGTGGCATTCAGAGGGAGAGAACAGGGCAAATGGGCGACAGGTGCAGCCCCCGATAGCCAGCACCCTTCAGGGGCCTCAGAGCTATATCATAAAGTCCCTGGACCTGGGACACTGCAAGACACATCTGTTAGGATAAATCAACTTTCCATGAAATTTGGTTGGTGAAGGAGCATTATCCAAGAACAAAAACATGCCGTTATAGTGCAGATCCGGATCAGGGGGCGCCTCCAGAAATGTCACTCTATTTAACATTGTGCGTTCATTGATTTCTCAGAGAATAATCCATGGATCTTGATGTAAAAGACCAGACATGTTTAGGGGACTGATCTTTATGAGTGGGTGAAATTTGGTGCAGATCAAAATAAAAAATCTGGATCTAGTGAATTTAAAGGTTGTCTCATAAGGGGATTGTAGTTGAAGTAGTTGTTTGTAGTTTTTTGTGTGTACTGCCATTGTTAAATGTACTAAATGTATGTTCATTATATGATCTTGTCATATAACCAGATTTATCAAGCTGTAGTCTTGTCCACATCTGTTTTGGTCTCTTTCACCAAGAAAAAAAAGAAAGGAAATGTGACGGACTGATTCAACGCAGTGTCCTTGAATAACTCTGTCCTTCTGTGTTTTTTTAACGTGTTGCCGGTGCACAAGATCAAGGAATGCAATGAGATTTCCATCTGCAGAGGTAACACAAGACACACACACATTAAGGCGATGGTGCAGTTGTTCGGTGCATGCCAACAACTGCTACCACATAAATAATGCTTGTCTTCACATTTGGTCTAACAAGGTCTTAATTCCTCAGAGAGCCTCACTGTATTGGACTGTTTGAGCACTTCAAGTTGCTGTTTGTTTATAAAGCACTGAGAGGTTTGGAGCCAAAGTACATTTCTGATCTTTCTGCTATGTTATGAACAATCCAGATCCCTCAGGTCGTCTGGAAAAGGTCTGCTTTCTGTCTGGAGTCAAAAACAAACATGGAGAAGCAGCATTAAATAACCCTAACCTCAAAGCTGAAGACTTTGCATCTGTCTGTTAATAAATCAAATTATTCTTACAGTGCATTTTCAATCTACCTTTTGCGTTTCTATGACAACTGAAGGTCACCACAGATTCTCTATCATAGGGTTAGAAGTTGGAAGTGGAAGGTGAGGTGAGGGGTATTCAGCTGCAACATGACACTTCACCACTAGATGTCACAAAATCCCACACACTGAGCCTTTAAATTTGTCTTGTATTCAAGCTCCATGGGAGAGTGAATGCAGATAAGTGCAGCCTGCGACGTAGGGAGCGGTTCTGCAGAGTGAATGAATAGAGAAGGGAGTGACAATGTCCAGATGTTAATTCATTTGTATCGTTAACACAGTCACACACAGATGCACAGGAAAGCTATGTAACAGCTGGAAAGACATTTCAGCATTCCTTGGTTTATGGCTTTCCCACCCTCCTCTGGCTGTTCTGGGATTTAACCCTGTTCTGCAGCACAGGCCCATCGGGTTTCTGCATATGTCAGCCGAGTGTATATTTGCACACACACACACACACACACACACACACACACACACACACACACACACACACGCAAAAGTACTGTTTGTTAAGGCCAAACACAGTCTGGACGGTATAGCAGCTGTGATCACGTCTTCAGGTCAACCACCTCAGCAGCAGTCTAGCCTGAAGAATTGATTTTGTCATGTACACACAGTTCAAAGTTAAACTCAATGGAAAGTAAAGTGAGATAGTAGATACTGTCTGTGCTTGATCATGTGATGGACAGCGTTGTCTTAGTGCTATAATACGTGGCCTCTCCAGAAGAAGTGGTTCCTTGAGGTGCATGAAGGGAGTTTCCTGCCCCGAGACTGCCAGAGAAAAGTCAACTTTAATGTGCGTCATGTCCACAGTGCTGTCCCAGAGCACTATATCATAAGATTGTGTAAGATCAAACACACACCCACGCACATTTTAAATCATACTCACACAGCTACAGGCAGCCTGTGAACAAATTCTAAGCCAGAGCTGAAATATTACGACCTTTCCCCTCCTCTCCCGTTCTCTCCCCTTGTGTCCTTTTTCCATTTGTCTCCCTCACACCTGTTTATGTCAAATGTCAAACCCATGCATGCCAAAGATTCGTTCCATCACACACACACACATATGAGCCAGTTTAGGCACAGGGGTGGACAAGGAAGGAAAGAGGTTTGTGGAGGACAAGGGCAGTGGGACAGGGTGTGTAACATGGTGTGATGTGATGTAACAGTGTTCACAGTTGACTTTTTCCCCCAAAACTCTACAATGTGTGTGTGTGTGTGTGTGTGTGTGTGTGTGTGTGTGTGTGTGTGTGTGTGTGTGTGTGTGTGTGTGTGTGTGTGTGTGTGTGTGTGTGTGTGTGTGTGTGTGTGTGTGTGTGTGTGTGTGTGTGAAGACACGGGATAGAGTGTTTGTTATTACACAACTTCCAGAGATCATCCGACCATCTGCAGACAGGGGGATTTCATCAGACAGAGAGACAGACAGATGATAGGTGGACATTTGTGCTCATGAATGATTGCGGTTGTATGTGTGTGTGTGTGTGGGTGAGTGGGTGAGTGCGTATATGTGTGCGTGTGTGTGCACACTCTTGTTCATCCATCTTTGTGAGGACTGATTTGAATTTTTGTCTTGGAGACTGCAGACATTTTTTGCGGGCAAGGACCCGTTGTTCGGTCCCATGGACAGTATCTAAATATGGATGACACGACAGCTCCCCATAAGTGAAGCCAAAGCGTCTCTATCTTCCCCTGGAGGCTGGCCACAGGGTCATAATCCTCTCCATGGGACATGGAACAAACAATATTTTCAGTCATGTTAGCTAGTTCTTATCACACTAATGCTTGTCCAAATGTCCATGTTCCTAATACGTTTGGGTTACATGATCTAATTAAAGGTTCAGTGTGTAGAATTTGGTGACATCTAGTGGTGTAGTTGTATGTTGCAGCTGAATACCCCTCACCTCAACTTCCACTTCCAAACATGAAAGAGAACCTGTGGTAGCTTTCAGCTGTTATAAAAACTCAAAAGATGTTGAGTTTGACAAGTCTGGGCTACTTAAAAAAACATGGCGGCCTCCACACAGCCAAACAACGTGTGTTTGCCAAATGTGCGACTATTGTTGTAAGAGACGGGTGGAGTAGGAGTGGTTATGGTTGAGGACTGAGGAATGCACTAGCACAGTGTGAGTCCTTCCACATGCAGAGTATAGTGAATGTTGTGGGGACATTGTTCAGGTGCTAACGTAATGGGGACAGAAAACCTTCAGACACATAGCTGTAGCCTGTACATATACAAACATTCCAATGTTAATTTGCAGTGACACAAATATTTTAGTCATTAGACGTCTTTTACCTGTTTAAAGAGATATTACAAGCATCATTTTCTTGTGTTGGTTTAAATAAGTACAAGTTTGTTTTGTTTTAACGAAAAAAAAAAAACCTGCCTGGGTTTGCCTGGACCAAATCTCTTGAATATTTGGTTTCAGATCTTCAATATTTCTTTAAAACATAAAAAATGCAGGACTTCATTAGACATAATCAGGCTTTAGTTTGGAAAAAAACAACATATTTAGTCATCGTCAGATAAGAGTTTAACTGTAGCTAAGACGGTCATTCCATTTTGCATGAACCCATCTCATTTAGTCTTTTCTCTACTTTTCGACCTCTCTGCCCTGTAGGTCAGAGTTTAATCCATTTGTTCCCACTGGAGACACAAATCTTTAAATGGGCTTCACAAACAAAATAGTCAAATAATTTTTTTATCAGGCTCAGTGATTCCCCAGAAAAAGTGAGCCCTGAAGGTTTTAGCTATTTAAACAGGAGAAAAGTAATGGATTTATTAGGGACTACTTTCAGCCATGGAGGAGAACACATTCTAACAACCATCAAGGTGTCCGGCCCTGACATGATTCTGCCCTTTTGTTAACTTTTAAAAGACAGTTTTGTACCTTTTGGGATGGACTCTCTGTTGTATGAACTTTTTATGTTATGGATGTTTTTCTGTGTCCCATTGTCCCTGCAGCCTCACTTGTGTGTGTATAGTCTCCGAGTTTCCCTTTGTCTTGTTTCCCCATGTTTCTATGCTGTCTGCCTGCCACTGGAGAGCCTAAACCTGTTTCGTTTTTCTCTTTATATTCACGTTCACCAGCGGAATCTTCCACGCTTGCATTTGGGTCCTCTTAGCTGAAGTTGACACCCACATAGTTTATGGCTGTGGGCCACTTCAGGCAATGATATTGCTCTTTCGGCCTGGACAAAATGGATGTGACCCGAAAGTGGCCCACTTGTAAAATAGCAAATGTGGCCCACATATCCCAAAACAAGTGTGGGCCTTTTTTGGCAAACATGTGGTGCACTAAGCATGCTGTAATCTGGATGTGAACCTAAAGTGGCCCATGTGGTAAATGATGAATATGGCTCAAATAGCACAAAACTAATTCGGGCCACCCTTGGCTGACATGCAGTATTGCTATGGCTTACCTGTGGCACAGATCTGGAGCAGACCAACTAAGCACCATCATTCCATCCAGTATGTGGGCAAGATGACAGTGCGGGACAAATCTGGGCCAAAACAACATCCCTATTTCGGCCGGTATACCACGCTTTGATTCAGTGTAGGTTTTATGCATTTCATGAGATTTGTGGACTATAAAAAAAGTCTAAAATCGAATCATCCATATAATCGGTGTCCAGGGACAATTTTAAAAGACGATTCTAAATGAGATAAACAGACTTTCTGTGCATGTGTGCAAAGTAAGAAATGTAGTCACACACCAACCACCCACCTCTCTTATTTGCACCCTCATAAACGTAAAGCATCTTACTCAGCCGTCATGTGCAACTGTGATAGTGTGTTTACAAGTGTGCGCACAACACACCCTCACACCTCTGTGCACTAACAGACCAGATTGCGTTTAGGGAAAAGTCAAAAAAGCACGAAGACAAGAGGCAAAACCAGAGAAAGAAGAGAAAAGTGTAGTGAGACGAGACGAGGGGCCTAAGAAAAGACAATCATGGCATTCTTTTCAACCTTCAACCCCGTCAGCTCCACCTCTGTGAGAAAAAAAAAAAAATCATCCCCCCCCCATCCTCCTCCCAGGCTCCATCTGTTCTCCTTCTCTTTATCTATTGACAAGAGGGGTTTGTTCAACAACTCCTCCCCCTCTTCCTCCTGCTCCCACTCTCTTTCTTTACTCTTTTATTCTTCCAGCCCTGGATTTGTTTTTCTTACGATGGCCCTGTTGCTCTCTCTGATCCCTCCTCTCTAATTCTTTCTCAAATGTACAAATTCAATTTGAGTCTGTTTGATCCAGATATGTTCCGATTGTTTGATTTCAATCCTTTAGGTTGGCCACCTTTGCTTCTAAATATTTCTTCCTCTCTCTCCCTCTCTAAGTAATGGTGTCTTCTCAGCTATTCAAGAGGGGCTCATAATGTGCATGACACAATAAAAAGAAGAAAAGAAAATCAAACAAACAGACGATTCTAATTTACATTCTCAAAACAAATAAATGAAAAGAAATAATTCAGAAATATTCGAATTCAAATATACTTTATTTGCGTGGTAGCGATTTGTGCATATAAAGCATCACACACTAGTCACCCCTCCAAAAACATCACTATATTAATATGATTAGTAGTAGTAGCATTGTTGTTATTATCATCATACTACCTAGAGGACAGATGCAAATCAAATTAACGAGTGGAATTATTGAGAAAAATTCCAATTCACATCCAAATATACTTCACATATATTTACACACACACACGGACACACACCCGTCCCCTCCCCCCCACCCCTCCTCTGGATGACGTCAGTAACAGCAGTTACAAATCCAGCCAGTAGGATCGCAGTGCGGTGACTAAACTCTGAGTGTCTGTCTCCCTCCTCTCTCACTCTGACTCTCCCTCTCTCTGCAGCCTCACGCTCTTCTCTCTCCTCTCTCTCTCTCTGTCTCACACACTCTCACCCCTGCTCGCTGCTGCAGACATGGCCGAAGCTTTCGTTGGCACATGGAACCTGAAGGAGAGTGACAAGTTTGATGAATACATGAAGGCGCTGGGTAAGTGTGTGTGTGTGTGTGTGTCTGTGTGCGCGCGCATGCGCGAGAAATGAAAGGATGCAATAGTGCCATTACTGCATGTGAGCACATGTGGAGATGGAGCTGTATAAACGCTCTAAGGTGTGTCTGTTTGTAAATGCATGGACTGGGAGAAGTAACCAGCGAGAAGGGAATGAAGAGGCAGATAAGGGAGGAAGATGAAGAATGAAAGAATTGAGGTAGAGTAAGAATAAGGGTGGAAAGAGGGAGTGGGGCAGAGAGAGAGAAAGAAAGAGAAGAAGGGAACCATGGGGGGAGGTAGAGTGGTTGACCACATGTCCTAAGTGCCGTAAATGAGGGAGGGGCCCTCTCTAAGTGGAGAATAGAAAATCAAGCCACTGTGAGAAAATCTGAATGGCAAGTAGCTGTGATTCACACACACATTCTTCTTCTTCTGTTAGTGAGGACGCTCATGGGCACAATGCATTTCCAAGCCCTTTACCCCAAATGTAACCATCACAACTAAACCTATTCCTTGAACTAGTTAGCTTTAAACTAAACCCGATCCTTACCCTAATCTAAACCTAATCCTTACATTGAACAGAAATGTATCCTCACCTTGAACTAAACCTAGTCCTTACTTTGAAATTAAACCTAATTCCGTACCCTAACCTAAACCCATCCTCAAACTAGCTGTAATCCTTATCCCAACCGTAACTGTAATCCTTGTCTTAAACTAAACCTAATCCTTACAATAAATTAAACCTAGTCCTTACCCTAACACTAAAACCAAACGTTAGGACCAGCCAAAGTGTCCTCACCCTGTAAGGTCATTGCACAGAATGGTCCTCACAAAGATAGTAGTACACATATGCTAAGTAGCCCATGAGCACACACACTTGAGCACAATGTGGGTGACCTTCACTGAAAGCTGTTCATTGTTTGAAGCCATGGGGGGAGTTGAATATTAAGTTGGCTCCAGTGCCAAGGAGCTAATGGAACGAGAAGGTAGAAATGAAGTGGTCCTAAAAATACCTCACACACTCATGGTTAGGTGTGTTTGTGTTTGTGAATTTTCACAGGAAAGAGTTACACAAAGAACTATAGCATATGGGGGTGTGTGTGTGTGTGTGTTTTTCTCATGACCATTGACCGCTCTGAGCCGCGTGACCCTTCAACACCAGTCAACACACACACACGCGACTTGTATAGAAACCGGATTGTCAACCTGACTTTCTGTTGTTACAGTAGCAGTGTCAAGTGTAAAGCGATTTACACCCACTTCTAAATCATATGAACCAATAAACTGAACTTTCTTGATCCCTCACACAGTCGCACATCAACAGTGAAGTTAAAGGAAGTGATTGGTTGCACAGACACATGTCTGAACAGGCGTCGGGTCAACTGAACTCTCTCTGTTTGAAGAACATGCTGCGGGTTGGGACAACAGACAAACAAAAGATTAGAGCGTATGCCAGGTGAAGGAGGGCTGGAGGGCAAACCCACAGCTACACATTCCATTGAGTTTGATCAAAAGATTATTTCCTTATAAATTAATTAAAATATTCAACAGTGGTATCGAGGTGGTTAATATTTGTCAGTGTTCCATACCTCAACAATTGTTGGCTAGAATACCAAGTTTTTTCTCATCCTCCCAGATACACAAATTTGCTTGGATTGGCACTGATTCATCACAGAATGAATCCTCTATCTATCGACCTATCTCAAAGTCTATTTCATGGATTTGCATGAAATTGAAAGAAAATCTAGTTCCACCATGAAGCCAGACATTATACTTATACTTTAGCTTGAAGCACATTTGTTCCTGGAACTCTTGTCTGTTTGCTCTCTTTATTTATCAAGCATTAAAGTTCAGGTTGTAGTGTCATACTTAACACACTCGCAAGTATGCAAGGGTCAGCGTGCCATTAGTATCGACCCTGCAGGGCTCTGGGCAGACGTCCATGGACCCACCAATTTGTCGTGTATGCGTGAACACTAGTACCAACTGTGCACGAGCTCCACTACACTATAAGGTTTCCAACTAGTTCCAACTAGATGAGCTGAGAATGAAAATATGGACAGTGAATATGAGCGGCTGTGTGCTATTTTGATTTGATTCATAGTCTGCATGGTCAGAATATATAGCTGCCAATCTACTGCTCATGCAAAGTGACCCCCAAGCTTGACTCCGAGTGGAGTATGCCTGTTACAAACAGCCACCATACAAATAACTGGGGTTTGCAGCTGTCTGTGCACACATCCGCTATGGAGTGTTTGAGGTTAAAGAGCAATTCTTACTTTCCACATCTGCAAGGGTCCACATGAAGGTTTGCACGGACCCTGAGGTAGAGGTTGGACTGCCTCCCAAAATTTGAGACTGCACATAGTGTGTGCATGCTCCAGAAAAATAAATCATTTTTGTTTTGATAGTGGAATTGTTTATTAGGTCAGTAAACTAGAGCCCTGGTGATTAATTAGTTGACTGATATTAGCTTTTCGCAGACATTATATATATTCTGCAATATGGTTATTATTTTACAGAATAAATAAATGCGTTTACATTTATTTATTTACATTTTTCAATTCTTTGATTATATACATATAATAGTTATTTGTAATATTACTTTATATATATATATTCATATACATTTTATTGTTAAACTGCAATTATATCACAAAATAATTATATTTAAATGTATATATATACAGTATATCGAACGATATACCGATATTGGAATTACCTAATACATTATAATAATAATTTGCATCGACCCCCCCCCCCCCAGCTCTTTTTTCAGCTGTGTCAAATTCTATCTCAACTTCTTGATTTATGCAGCAGTTGGCAAATAACTTAATGTTGCATAACCACTAGCAACTGGATTGGCTTGTGGATCGGTAAACGTGCATGTGTGAAACGCTAAACCTGTCCCTAATTATAATGTAAATTAATCTCTGAAAGTATGTCTGACGGTTGTACAGCCTCTAAGCTGCCAGTATGCACGTCTACAGACTTGTTCATGGCTGTTTGTGAACGTCAAGGCACCGTAAGCAATTTACATGACAGACCTGTTTTTGTTTTCTTCAGGCGTGGGTTTCGCCACCCGCAAGGTGGGAGGCATCACCAAGCCCACTACCATCATCTCAGTGGAGGGTGGCACCGTCACCGTGAAGACCCAGAGCTCCGTCAAGAACACAGAGCTCAGCTTCAAGCTGGATGATGAGTTCGACGAGACCACCGCCGATGACAGGAAGGTTAAGGTGAGAGGTCAAAGGCCCGGTGGCTCATCGAGGAGACTGTAAAAACCTCTGTTTATCCTTTTACAGTGTTTTAATTTCATTGAGAGGGTTCTAAGTAGCTTTCTATGAGGTTTTATTACACAGTCATAACCCACAAAATGCTGCAGTAGCCATGAATGTAGCATGTGATGAGCAGGGAGTGATAATTCAGTCATGAGGCTCAACAAACAAGTCTGATTTGTCACAGTCGGGGCTGTCGTGCTTGTTTTAGACGTGAACATGAGAAGGACGTTCTGAGAGGTCAGAGGTTTGGGTCAGAGATGACGTCACAGCACACATTTTGAAAGATGAAATAACACAGGCGGCTTCTTTCAAAGTAAAAGCTACATTTAAAAAGCATTAAAACACAAAATTTCATGGAAATTTTATCCAAAACATTTGAGATGTGTTGACTTGAAGTGCAGAATGAAATGTTTGTGATCTTGGACCTTTACACAATTAAATATATTCAATAAATAAATGATTTAAGAAATATAAAGTCACAAAAAGCAGGAAACCAAGTTAAGTACAAGTAACTCAAAATATATTTGATTAATTTGTCTGCAAAATTGTAAATGCACAGGACTTGGTTAAATTCAGTTTCATGGGATGATGAGATCTTGTGTGTATTAACTACCTAACTAACTATCTGTACATCTTTGTTTGTCTGCAGTCCATTGTAAAAATAGACGGCGGGAAGTTGGTGCACGTACAGAAGTGGGACGGCAAAGAGACCAGTCTGGTCAGAGAAATCAATGGAAACGCCCTCATACTAGTAAGTCATACAAAAACTCACACAACCTGCACATATACAACATTCTCATATATATTTGTGTGTGTCTGTTTGTGTTTGTTGTCTTATCATATCTTTCTTTCTCTCTCCATCACAGACACTTACAATGGGAGATGTCGTTTGCACGCGTCGCTATGAGAAGGCACAGTGAAAACCGAACCCAGAGACCCCCCCCCCCCACCTCTCCGCATCATCTAAAGCTTCTGTGCCACGATGTACGTTAACGGCACCTCAGCCCAGGTCAAGCAGCCGGACGCCCGTGCGTCTGCTGCAGATTCCCCCTCATCTCCCCTTCAGTCTGATTGATCAGTTTTTGCGTCGCTGTTCACTGTGACCTCCATCTTCCCTCCTGTCCCTCTCTTTATACTTTTGTTCAAACACTGAATAAATTCCAATGGGTTGTTGTTGTTTTGTTCTCTAAACAGGCCTGTGGATTTTTTTTTTAAAGAAAATGTGTTATGCATGGTGCCTATGATAAACCTGGAAGTGTTAAAAACGTTTTTGTTTTAACTATTGAGACCTGAAGAATAAAAATGAAAGTTTCCTCACAGTTGGATGAAGTGGTAAAACAATGAAATTCTTCCCAAGTGTCTTTACGTGGTGGCTGGTGGGATTACGAGCAGAATTGACTAAATATAAAGTTTATTAAACTGATCCTGAAGTCTACAAATAAGAAAATAAGCAAATTTCCTGAAGAAAAATTTTGATTAGAAAACTCAAGTATCATAGAAATTATTATTTGTTGGCAGCTCTGATCAGTAGATAGTTATGTAAAATCCAATATTGGGAGTTTTAATTAACAGAGAAGGCCCCTTATCATTGTACAATATCTATTCTGTCAAGGAGTCCTGATCCAGATGGGCAGCAACAAAGTAAAATAGTTTTAAATATAAATGCAAGCTGGGACAAATAACACTCAAACTTTTTTTCATGTAGAGTTACACATTAATCCTAAATCATGTCTTCACGTTAAAATTTAACAATTTACAGTATTATGTCCCCATAAGGAAGACAAGTCCCTATAATGTGACTGTGAAAACACATGTGAGTAATACCTGGACTACACACAGACAAAATATACTAAATCACAGCAAACACATTAAAAACTAAGAAAATAAACAAGAACCAGTGGCTAAAACGAATTGTGTAAAACAAAAAAGTGATGACATTGTTCTATGAAAAATATTTCTTAAAGATTTTAAACAAGAGCAGAGAGAGGAAGGCCACAGTACGTTTTCGATGTCTTGGTGGTGCATGAAAGCAAAACGCTGATTAACTCTGTTCGGGTAGTTTGGTGTGAAGTGAAACAGACTAGATTCAGGTACAGACGAATGTTGCCGTCATGGATTCGTAACTGAACTTTAAAAAGGGAAGAGTGTCTGTCCAGTCAGACTTTTGGTTTTGACTCAGAGAAAACAGTGTGGTGCAAGAGTTCATTACTGCAACACAACCGTGCACGTCTGAGTACATCCAGAAGTGTTACCATAGTTTCCATCACAGCTTCACATTTATACAGACTCAGGGGGATTAAATATAGCTCCTTTGTGTGTCTCTGTGTGCGTGTTCGCGTGCGTGTTCGCCTTTACCCTGGCTAGCTGAGGGGAAAGTTTTGTCAAGGGTCAAGGCTAGAGGTAGATGTGTGGATACTGTTGTATTCTGTACTTTGTGTGTGTGTGTGCGTGCCATCTAAATTTGGACCTTTCCCTCCCACAGTAGATTGGTGTCATGTGTTTGGGACGGCTTGCCAACTAGAAGAGGGGTGACGGGGTGAAAGGGTCCAGGCAACCTTCTGCCGTCCCCTCCTATAGTTAGTCTGAGCCGAAAAGGTCACAAGAAAAGATGACGTGTTTACGGTGCAATGAGTTAACCCTCCTTATATCATGTAAATACCTGTATAACAGACGTAAAGTAAGTGAAACCACATGTAAGTAACTAACAGTAAGGGATACATGGGGGAAATAAAGTCCAGCTGCCACACAAGGCCTGAACAATGAGACTTTCAGGATAACCGTATAGATTCACCTGTGCAGCCACTGTGTTTTCTCACCAAACACTGACACGTGTTTCCTTGAAGGTCATCTGTATGAAGGAATGATCATACTACATATGAACAGCATGTTTGACAATGGTTGGAGTCGACCTTTGTCAAGATCAAATATTTCCCTCTGATTGGACCAGATCTCTTATACACACACATATGAATTACATGCAGAAAGGTGAAAAAAAAAACAATAAAAAGAAGATTAAGTCCCAAAATACAAACATATATTTGCAAAAATGAAGACTAATAATGGAGAAATATTATGTATGTACAGTATAAGATGACCTTTACTGCAAGATATTCATGTCAATGCATTAACAACATGCAACAAGAAAATAATTTAATTATAAATTGAAAGTTTATACTTTACCCTTTAAAGTATAAACTGAATACAGAATAATAGAATAATAGACTATTAATAAAAAAATCTTATTTCTCTGTCCACATACAAGGTTCTTCCAGAGCTTTCAGACACTTCTCACAGGCTTCATCAGTTGAGTTCATCATCGACTTCCAGGACTTTTGTAGCTTTTACTCTCAATGCAACAGTCAAAACTGAAATATTTCAATGTCCATTTCACTCAAAGCACTGCTGAGTTCTGAGTCCTCCCAAAGCTGTCTGAAGACATGAATCCAAATACATTCACTGTGGGAGCAGAGTATTCACTTTATCATCTGTACGTGGTGGTTTGTCAGTTCAAAACATTAAATGTATTAATTATTTCCTTCATTTGACTCCAAACGACTATTATCTGTCCCGGAATTCTGTTTTTCACACAACATACAAAGATAAATGAGTTATTCCCCTTATCGAAGCAGAAATGCCACACACTTCAAGGATATCCTGTACAAGGGTGGGGGTGGTGGGGTGCAGTCCAGTTTTACTATCTCTGCTGAGTTTGTATTTAAATTATGTTTAAAAATGAAACACAAGCTCATATTTCTGCTTGTGCGAGCTCTGCATCCTGCTTTACGTGCTTTAACAGGCCACATTAAAATCATCTCGGGCCTCTGCCTGGTGCAAACAGGAGAAATGGGAGTGTAGGAAATTTAAGAGACTGACCAGCAAACTGGGGGGATCATTACCAGGGGAGTGCACTCACTCACTCACTGAAGCCAAACCGCCGCAGCTGGAAACAATCTATCATTCTGCAATCCTACCTGCTGAAGCATGGAATCTGGGTCATATCTCTAATGTGGCCTTATCTTGTCTTACGTCGACAAAGGGTCATCTATTGGAAACGTGTTTTTGTGCAACTTTTTACCTCATTAGACACAACACAACCCTGAGATCCATGTTGTGTAAATCCCTCAACCCAGCCCTGAGACACCTTCCCTCACTCGAAAACATGAACTTCACATGACCCAGGGTGAACCACTGGATCCACCTGAGAATTTCTCATGTTTGTGTGTGTGTTTTGGCTCCCGAGGCCGGACTCTAATAGCAGCGTTACAAGTTCAAGGTCCAAGAACAAAGAGATCAAGAAGCATTTTTTTTACTTTTACAAATAAAACACCTTTAATGGAGTTAACAGTTGACATGCAGGAAGAGGGGTGTGTGTACTGTGAGCAGGCCCCTGGAGGCAAGATATATAAACAAACATGGATGCGCACACAAGTGCACAATAAACGGCGGGCTACCTAAGGATATCGTCGTAGCATGAGGTTCCTGACATGCTCGCTTGCGCTGCATCACATTTCCTGTTTGTGTCTTTACCTCTTCCTCTGTGTATGTGTGTGTGTGTGTGTGTGTGTGTGTGTGTGTGTGTGTGTGTGTGTAGTTTATGTGAATTATGTCAAGGTCTTTCATGTCAGACCCTCCCTAAGAAGTTGGCCTTACTGCCTCATTTCTGCTTAATGGATTTCCCAGAGCGCTGGAAACCGGATATCTGTGAACAATATCTGGATTTCATGGGGGACAGCCACTTGCTGTCATATTGTTTACACCTATCTAGTTTCGAATGATGTATGAGCTTCCTCGCACTGCGGGGGAGCCAGAGGTTTCATTAGGACAAGTGGGTCTTGTCGTCTGATATTTTTGTGTTTGCAGATATTTCCTTCCCAACTATTTAGTTTCTTTTTGAAACTTGACAGGTCTAAACATGCTTCTAAGATCGTGGAGAGACATTTAGCAAAAATGTCCTTAACGTTAAGGAATGGGGTTCTATAGGAAAGGATTCTATAATAAGCTGGTGGTGAAGAAATTATTTAAAGATACGTAACTGGATGTCTGTCACTCCATTGCTAACCACTTCCCTTTTTTGCGTCCGTGTGATAGCTGCAGTGTGTGTGTGTGTGTGTGTGTGTGTGTGTGTGTGTGTGTGTGTGTGTGTGTGTGTGTGTGTGTGTGTGTGTTTTAGCTGTGTTTGTGAGATTTATGTTTCTTATGTTTCTTCTTCTTCTTGTCGTCTTTGTCATGAGTGGGGTCGTGACGCCTCTTCTTGGTTTTGCACTCGCTGCTGTGGCTGCTGTCGCTCTCCGACTCCTTCTTCTCCCTCTTCCTCTTCTTCATTTTCTTCTCCTGGGGGATGAATAAACAAAAAGAAGAAAAATGTTCTGTGAGGCAATAAAGGGAAGTTGATGAGCACTGATGAAGAAACATGTACAAAGCAGTTTCAGCTGTTTCAATACCTCAAAATTAAACAATGATTTTTAAGGACATAAGCACTAAACCAGACTGTTTTCTTCATACTGTTCTAATGAAACTGCCTTGTAAGCGTGTGAAACAACAGACATGTGTTTCACAAAAAGAGAGTGGAGTAGAAGTGAGAGCCCTGCTGGACATGAGGGGTCACATATTCACCTTCTTTTTCTTCTTCTTTTTGTCTGAGTCTGGCCTAAGAGCAGCTGTTGAGGGCTGCTGCTGTTGTTGCTGCCGTGGCTCTCCAGCCTCCTCGTCAGGCAAAAGAGCGTACTGCAAGCCCGGAGCAGAGAAACAGTCCTTTGTAAAGTGACCTGCAAAGAACAGTAACGATTTATTCAAATGGCTGCAAAACAAAATCCCAGAAAAACGCTGTTGCAAACAATTGCAGTCTCTGTGTTTTGTTCTGTTCTGTTCTGTTAGTTGTATTGTTCATGTTGTTGTTTGTACCTTTGCAGCCGCACTTTGCACACGTTGTGTTGAGCACAGCCTCCAGTGTGATCCTGTTGCCAGTTTGGTCTCTGAACATCTTACGTCGCCTCGCATCCTGCCTGCAGTCACACACAGTCACAATCACACACACACACACACACCTGTACATGCACAGACAAACACACACAAAAATAACAGGTGTCAACACTTACTCGGCATTGACATTATTGGGGTCCAGGTCCCGCCCTGTTCCCTGATTGACAGCTTTCATTGAGAAGGACATCTTCACCTTCTCATCACGAATCTGAGAAGTAGAGGAAAGAGCTGCAGCTGCATACAGTAGTGTGTGTGTGTGTGTGTGTGTTCAGTGTGTGTGTTGTGTGTTGTTACCTCTTTCCCAATGACTTTAATCCACACCTGTTCACCCACATCGACAATTTCGGAGGCGCTCTCAACCCGTGAGGCCGACATCTCACTCACATGAACCAGGCCTGTGTGTGCAGGAGAAAGGAGGTTAGATGTTAAGACATTTATTAAAAAAAATTAAGACACACAAATACATCTTTCTATTGCTGACGATGAAAGTAGAGCCTGACCATAAAGAGAAGCCAACGATGAGTCCTGAAATAGCTAAGTTTACTTTTCAACCTGAACTTAACTCTCTTTTCAGGCTTCAAATTCAAATTCAAATTCAAGCTAAACTTTTCGAGAACCAAGGTGCAGGTTGGGTAGATTTTTCCCCCAGTGCACTTTGCTCAGTCTGCCCCTCAGTGGTGAAAATGAGCAGCTGGAGTTTAGTTCCTACAGGTCAAGGATAATTGTCTGACAATAAAGTATTTGGTTAAAAAATGTAACCCCTTGTGTAAATATAGATTGTCCGAGGCCACAACCTTCGCACTGTTTCCCTCTCTACAGGCACATGATCTTATAGCTCTTTTAGAAAAAACTCAAACTGGGGTCAAAATTATTCATTAATCATTTTGGTTTTGCGAATGTTTTCGCTCTGAATATTTGAAACAGTAAAGATCTAAGCAGATACGTGAACTTCCACACACCTTCCTTCTTGTATCCTGGCAGTCGAACAAAAGCTCCATAGGTTTGCACAGAAACCACTTCACCCTTGGCAATGCTGTACAGTGGTGGCAGACCTTCCAATCCAGTGGGCTCACGTGCTTGACCATCACTGTCAGACATGGTGTCAGTGGAGACAGACCACTGGTATCAAAACGTAGATCTGGAAGACTGAAAATGACAAATAGTTCATTATTTGGAAGCTCTTAAAATGGAAGAAATTCCCTTTTTTAAACTAACATTTAAAGATGTATGGTTCTATTTACCTAAAAGCTCTCACATGATGAACAAAAGAGGGATTAAATCTTAAATTCAAATATCTACACAATGCATGTATTAATGTATATCATATTGATATAATGAAAAGTACAGTTCTCACTAAGGTACCAGGGCATTAAATATGGTTTGGAATCTAAATAGTCTATCAGGAACTATCAGTACTTGTCATTTTTAATATATATAAACTGTTTCACATTAAATACAAACTGAGTGAAGGAGGTTGAAGATTTATATGTTTGGCAATATCATTTCAAAAGGACAAAAGGTTATTTTTGTTCTCTCTTGTAATTGCATTCATCATTTGTTGTCTTTGTTTTGTATATATTTGCGCATTTATTAAAATCAAATATAAGTGTGGCTGTACATTCTGACCTCCGGGGGATTTTTTAGAGGAACCTACACAACCTGATAGTTAAAGTTAAAACATTTTCAGTTAAGTAAATAACCTCGCATTTATGATTTAGAGTAACTTTAACAATTACATGCTTTCGTCAGAGTCCACTCACATGGGGACAAATAGCTGGTCGGTTTACTTCCTTTATGTTGGAGCTTATTTAAAAAAAGGTTTAAAGAAGATCTTGGACAGAATAAACAACTGCTGTAACTAAACAGCCGTTGAGACACATTGTGAATAGTAGAAGCTAGGCTAACGTTAGCTCCATTCCATTTTTGCCCTCTACCACGAAAACCATGTTTAAACTGACAACAAAACACCAACCAGATAACTGGTGCGTGCAGTCAGGGAAAATACCAACTAGTGAAAGACGAGAATGAAACTTTAGATCAGGAGAAAACAACAGAAATAAAACATAAGTACCGTTCGTGTTAGCAGCGCTGGTTCAGTTTCACTTCCGGTGCAAAACAGGACGAAAACAAGCACACCGAACCAATCACCGCAGACTATACAGCCTCCAACCAATCACACGCCTCAAAGCCGGCGGAAGTAGATGCCATCTTTTCTTCGTTGGTGTTACTCCGCTGGATTTCGCTGTGTGAAAGACGTCCGCTCGTTTTTGTCGAACAAAGCGTTTAAACGTCCTCATTTTCACAGCTTCGCGACCACGAACCAGGGATGATCGAGCAGAAGAAACGAGCGGCGGACATGGCGGTGGTTCCGGCCGCGGCGAAGCGGCCCAGGACGGAGCTGGTGGCGGCGGCGCAGTCTCAGCAACTCGTGGCGATGGTGAGCGGAGAAGTAATGCAGCTCGGGGTGGTTCGAAAAAATACTGGAAGGAGCTTGTTAGAGAAAAGTCAACAAATATTATTAGTTATTATTAACTACACAACCGCCTCTGACGTGTGATCACCGGACTGGAAAGAGGCCTTTCACACGTGAAACGAAGCTGTTGATTGGACAGAGAAGCAGGAAATCAACATAAACTCAAAAGCAGCAGATACAGTGATCATTCGTTTTATCAGCTGCTTAATGCACTGATGACGAGCAGGACAATTACACTTCACATTTTAAGTTTCAAGTTTCTCCTTGAATGACTATTGCTTAAATGTGTATTTGCAGCCCAGTGTTTAGATCGTATTAACTGGATCTTCAGCTAAGTAATAGACATAGTAAATTATGAATGGTGTGTGAGAGGCATCTGTTATAGATATGTTCACCTAAAAGAAAGATACGATTTAATAATCCTTCATTAGGACCACAAAGGGGAAATTTGCTGCGTTATAGCATCAAAGAGGACAGTCACAAAATAGACATCAGTAAAAGATATAAATAAGTTATCATGCAACACAAACACAGAATAGACATAATATGTACATCGTAAAAAGAATATATACAGAGTGAGCATAATATACATTTTGCACAACAGCCATTGAATTTCAAAAATAGAAATGAGTATTGCACAGTTAAATGATCGATTAATCTGTTGATAATTTTTCCCGTTTATCAATTAATATTCGTCTTAATGAAATGCAAAAGATTTGTATTTTAATTTGGAAGTAGATGTACCAACTGAAAAGATTAGTGCTGTTTGATATCACGATACACTCCTTATACATAATCTGTACCCAGCTAATTGAATGGTAAATGATCTGTACTCATACAGCACTGTTCTAGCCTCGAAGACCACTCAAAACGTTTCCAGTACCATTTTACCATTCACCCATTCACAGATACATTTATGCAGTGCAGCACGTTCTCTGACATACATCACTCTTACACTGATTGCACCGGGGGTCAGTGGACGACCTGCTCCTCCCAAGCCACAGCCCCCCTTGTGGCTGTTTTATGGCCAACAGCAATATTTGAGTGCCAAAAAACTCTGGAAGGATATTTGATTCCTCTTTACTTGACTCATCAGTGCTCTCTCCTGGACAAACTCTTTCCAAATTAGAAATAAATACTCCTAAAAACCTTTACAATTCACCAAGCCCTAACGTCAGACTCTCAGCTCACATCCTTGTCCATGTGTCTCCTGCAGGGGCCCCCACGGAGCTCCAGCCTGCAGGCTCCCATCATGCTGATGTCTGGCCACGAGGGCGAGGTGTACTGCTGCAAGTTTCATCCCAACGGAGCCACGCTGGCTTCCTCTGGATTTGACAGACTCATACGTAAGTTATTAATGATGTATGAACTTCTCCAAACAGTTAGCAAAACCTATAGTTCACACATATTTGTCGAAATGCGTGCAAAGTCCCTGTTACTGTGAATAAACACTTTGTACATTGTGTTTCTTTGCTGCAGTGATGTGGAATGTGTACGGAGATTGTGAAAATTATGCCACTCTGAAGGGCCACAGCGGAGCAGTGATGGAGCTGCACTACAACACAGATGGCAGGTATGAAACATCATCGATGGAAGACTCTGGACTAAACTTCAGTCAAAATAATTAGCTAAATTGAAAAGTAATTGTCATCAACTTGACGCAAATTGTTTTGTATGCATCTAACCATTGCATTTATAGTGACACAAATTTCTGGAAACTTTTTGGATGTTGGATATCAGAATGAAACTAAAGTGAAAAATGCTTCTGAGTTTAATAAAAGTCTGTAACATTATCAGCTGTCCATCACTTATATTCATCTAAACCAAAGTACCAAGCAAACATCACAGGTCAATTTAGTTTCTGTATTCGATGAAGAGCAGCACACATTTGTTACCCTTTACCAGCTGGTTGAGATGATTGGTCAGACACGCGTGAAAAAACTAACGTGTCGAAAGGTTTGAACATCTGTGTTTTCTTGCTGTGTATTTCAGCATGCTCTTCTCAGCGAGCACAGACAAGACTGTAGGTGTGTGGGATAGTGAGACAGGTGAGAGGATGAAGCGTCTGAAGGGCCACACCTCCTTCGTTAACACCTGCTACCCAGCCCGCCGAGGGCCCCAGCTTGTCTGCACCGGTAGCGACGACGGGACAGTGAAGGTGGGTTTTCCATTAAGTGAGCTGTTTTTGAAATTGAGCAAATTTGATCAAATAGTTGGGGTCTAGTGTTTGGAGATTTCACCCAAACACTCCCAGTGGTCACAGTCTTGGATCTAAATTCTAGTTTTGATCTTGTATTTAGTAGTTGGTCCCTTCATGGTCTCTCTGTGTGTGTTTTGTCTCTGTGGTAGCTGTGGGACATTCGTAAGAAGGGGGCGATCCACACGTTCCAGAACACCTATCAGGTGTTGGCTGTCACCTTCAACGACACCAGTGATCAGATCCTGTCAGGAGGCATCGACAACGACATCAAGGTACCAGGTTTTTAAACATATACAGAGATCCTGGAAACAATACAGAAAATGTTGAATTCTGATCAGTCATGTTCAACTTGTATACGGCTGGATTGTTTCTATTCATGCTTCACATCTTTGTTTGTCTTCTACTCTCTGTGATCAAAAATACAGTTTTAACTGTTCAGAAATTTCAATACAGTAAAATTCACAAGAAAGCTTTTCTTATTAAGACTCTTTTCTGTTTCTGTTCTCAAACAATGGAAACGTCTGAAGTAGCGACTGAAACGATTAATGTTTTACACTTGTTGTGGAAACTACAATATCACCTGCAATAATCTCACAAAAGCTTGTAATAGATAAAGATCAAATATATGGTACAAGAGTGAGAAGAAAGAGTTTTGGCCAAAACAACCAAACCACATCGAAACGTATTTGTAATGTAACAGAGGACAAACACCTATCCTATCTGTTTATCTTTATGATAACCTGTAACTCAGTACACACACACCACATTTATCACAAAATGCTACAACAGTAATAATATGAAACTTACAATGTCTTAATAGAAAATGTACTTCTTCGATATTTAGTCAAATTAATTCCTTGTATAAAAAACTTGTGATTGCATAAGGTTACGTAACATCATATAATAACATGCCAATATGATACCGCTATGACATGGTCATATCATCTGTAAAGCTCTATAGTGTAATGATATTTGAGAAAGATGGCAATTATGGATATTTGGAAGTGCAAAATACTTTTACTCTCTGGAAGAGCAAATGTTCAGAGGAAGTGAAGAGCAGTAACGTAAAGCTTGTTTAAGGTGCATGTATTGTGAATATTTGGCTTCAGGGATGTAGCAGCTGACTGAGAAATCAAATAACATTTTCTTATCCAAAGAAGAACATGGATTTGGATGGAGGTACAGAAAGTATACTTTAGAAATATATGTTCTAAAACAGTGGTTCTCAAATGGGGGTACGTGACATTTTTTTAAAATATATTTAAAATTAGCATCCATTCAAAAATCCTTTAAAAATAGTTATTTAATAAATATTCAATAAAATATAAGTGTTAAATAAATCAGACACTGATGGCACAGCGCTGTGTATTACATTTTTTTTTTTTACCAAAAATACTTTGCGCTGGTTAGGGGGTACTTGTCTGAATGTACATCACTGAAAAAAGGTTGAGAACCACTGTTCTAAAATACAGCAAAGCAACAGAGACAATCCATAAAATACTGAATATCAAAAGAAGCTTTACATTGTTATCCTCAGATGCTATTTCAACAGCAAATTTTCCTGTAATCCACAAAATATCACAGTTACCACCACAAAAGTACTTTATTTCCCTTTATTTCAAATGTTACTGTCGTACTTTTCCAGACCTGTTTTGAAAATGCCAAACAACAGCGTCGGTAGATTTTGTTGCAGATTGCGACTTCTGATATCCAACTCTGTGAAGGCAAGAGAAACAAAGGATCTTTTAAATCTTTCTATTTTGATCTTCAGCCCCTGTGGCTCAGCTCAAATATCTCCTGCAGAGGATGAGTGGGGTCATTCAGTATGCCGTGTATCTTTGTTAAATATAAATAATGAAAAAGCTGCGGACTTATATCTGTGGTCTATGAAACACACTGCGTTTTATATGCATTTTAAATGAGGTGGTTCAATACTGAATTTATGTTATTGTCAGTGTGCTGATTAACTGTCTCCCTCAGGTGCTGCTCAGCCCATAAAACAGTCACTGCCTCTGTTGTTTTGCTCTTGCATCTTTTATAATGACGTTCAAGCATCACATTGGTGTTTTTGTGCCTCGTCATGTTAACTACTTCTGGTTACAAACGCCGCTGCAGGGTGTTTTGTGTCGTAAAGCACATCAGTGTCTCTATTTATTTTTCTCTCCCTGACTCAAAACCACAACCGTTTTTTTTGTCCACTGAATATAGTTCTTTATCAGTGACATATCGGCTCAAGTCAACCTCTTTGAAATTATTAGATATTCCCTTTAGTGACAACACTGACAGTAGCTGTTGTTTGTGTCGAGCAGGTGTGGGACCTGAGGCAGAACAAGCTGATCTACAATATGCACGGCCATGGTGACTCAGTAACTGGACTCGCTCTGAGCTCGGAGGGATCGTACCTTCTCTCCAACTCCATGGACAACACAGGTAGGACAGAAGAAACATCTTTTTCCTTTTCTCAGGTTTTTATTTTCTTTTGCTGGATGTTTAATGTGACTCTTGCCTCTCTCTCTGTGTAGTGCGAATTTGGGATGTCCGACCATTTGCGCCCAAGGAGAGATGTGTGAAGATCTTCCAGGGCAATGTTCACAACTTTGAGAAGGTAACGTGAATAGCCAGTGTTTGCCATTATTTATCAAAAGGCATCAAAACACGTCACTCTGTCATGCAACATATGTTACTACTTGTGAATTGAAACTAACTCTGTACAGAAGTTACAAACAGCTGCAGCCCTGCTCTATATCTGCTGCCAACCACAGTTTCGTGACATCGTCTTTCTTCCTCTCCTGCCTCTCCCATCTCTCTGCTGTCCTTTCTGATAAAGAAAACCTCCCCATCGTCTCATTATGGTTTTAGTAGCTCACGTGTAAAAACGCTTGTGTCACGTCGCTAATGAAACTTCCAACATCTGTTCCTGTCGTTCAGAATTTGCTGAGGTGCTCCTGGTCTAGTGATGGCAGTAAGATCGCTGCAGGTTCAGCTGACAGGTGAGGAGAACCCCCTCGACACACACACACGAGCTAGAGGCCATGGTATAATTAATTATCTGTTACAGGGAAATTCTTGTCACAGTGACGGCAGACGGCCAAAGTCCTGACATCACCCCCATGTTCGCCCTTGGGTCTCGCTGGCTTCTAGTCCGTCAATCATCTTTCATCCGTTCTTTTGAGAAATTGAAACCAGTTCCAGGGCTTTAGGAAATAAAGGACAGTCTACTGCAGGAGTTACTTTATCTTTGAATGGAATAGAATAAAATACAACTTTATTGTCCACCAGAGGGTAACATGTCCATCTCAGTGAAACATAAGAGCAGCAAAACTTGCAACAGAATGAACAAATATGGCATTTTAAAAAAAAACAGTTAATTAATAATCATTTGTAAAACAAGTATTGATTTGTACAATACAAAAAACAGATATTAAAATTTACCAGAAGCATTGTACATCATCATCCACATCAGTAATGGTGGTCATATAAGGGTCCTTTTATAATGTCTACCATCTCAAATGTCTTGCTTTAGTTACACCACATTTTAACTGTTTGTGGCCACTCGACTTGCCCGTGGAATTTAAACCCACAGTGGTCTAAGGCCAGTTCAGTAAAGGAAGCTCAGAACATAAATATTAAATAAACAATGGCTGTTAAAAGAAGAAGAAGTAGTTAAAATCCATCCCTGTCTAGACAAACGTAGTTAACTATTTGTCACAGGGTTCCCACCTTTTTATATTCAGGGTGGTCCTTCTATGATCCTATGGATCCTTGAACGATTGTGAATTTGAGGGGGAAATAAAGGCATTGAAATTTTTTTTGAAAACTCACTTAAATAGATAAGCTTTACTAAAATTGCTTGAATTTATATATTTTTTTGCAACATATAAATAAAAGTGATCTCCTGTCATCTATCAGGTCTTTAAGTCTCTTTATCACTCATCTTACACAGTATATGGCACCCAGTAACTCACCTGGTTTGAGTGTACACCACATCTACTGAGTCTCCTGCCATGGCAGCAGATTCAGTTCTGACATGGCCCTATATCTTTTAACAGAAAATAATAATATCAAATATCAATAATCATGTTTTTTCATGTGTTTCAGTTATTAACAAAGTTACTGACTCTGTGTGTGTGTTTTATAGATTTGTGTATATTTGGGACACCACATCACGCAGAATCCTGTACAAGCTGCCGGGCCACGCTGGCTCCGTCAATGAAGTGGCCTTCCACCCGGAGGAGTCTATAGGTGAGTGGAGAAACCTGCGTCAGTCTCAGATTACGCGCTGTAATACATATTAGAAGAATGGAACAGAGATATGTTGAGGAACAGGTTCTTGAAGAGTAGATCATTTTCATGTCCATGTGTTTTTTTTCTTCCAGAATGTGGTCATTCTGGAAAATCTGTTGGATATAATTTCATGTTGGTTTTTTCCACACCTCAGGCTTCGTGAGAAAAACAGGACTAATAATCTCTCTCTCTCTCTCTCTCTCTCTCTCTCTCTCTCTCTCTCTCTCTCTCTCTCTCCCTCTCCACACAGTGATGTCTGGCTCCAGCGATAAACGACTCTACATCGGTGAAATTCAGTAGTATGTTTGTGAATTGGACGAGTATGTGTGACAGTGTGTGTGACTGTGTGTGTGATTGCGTCCTGATAGCGAGAGTCCAGCCGTGGAGGAACATGGGTGGTGATCGCCAGTGGAGCCACTGTGATTTCATGTGCTTCAGTGTTCAGACAACCTCAGGGTGTTTGTTCAAAGTTTATTATTCTCAGTCACAACAACCTTGACATTGAAAAGTTTTTTTTAATCCTGATATTTTTCTTTTTAATAAACTTTCAGTATTCTGTAAAATGTTTGTCAGATTCTTTCATTGTTGTGATGCTTTTGTGGGCTCAAAGTTGTTACCTCTGCAGTGGTGCTTTTTGTTTTCACCCCTGTCCCTGTGTTTGTTGGTCAGAAGGATTACGCAAAAACTACTGAACGGATTTCCATTCCAAACCTGGTAGGAAGATGGGACATGGGCCAAGATGGAGCTTGTTTAATTTTGGCATGGATCCCGGATTTTTTCCCCACATTCTTTAACATTGTGAGATTTTGAGGTTATCATCTTGACATTTTCACAAATGTCCCAGTGAGTAATTAAATGTTCTTGATAGAGAAAATCAGCCATATTGTGGGGACTGATATCTATGAGTGTGTGCACTCGGGTGCAGCTTGATTGAATTTAAGGGGCTGGATTGGCCTCGGCAGAGTTATGGATTCTACTGAATGCCATTCTGATTTTACATGTAACCGGCTGCTGGTTTTACCATCCAAAGTAAGAAGAAGCAAATGGGTGAACGCTGTGATCTCGTCAAGCAAAGATAAAAGTTATTTTATATCATTCATTCACTGCTATTGTCACATCTATTGGGGGTGGTGTTAAATAGGTCCTTTGAGAATGTGGGTTTATGAACATGATGTGTAGTAGGATGAGAAGAATCCATTGTTGGAGTTCAAACTAAGCAGCAGTATATGGTGTTCTCCAGGTTAACATATCTGTGACGTGGACATGAAGTTTATTGTGTTTTTTACAAATATGGGCAATTTGGTTCTAACTGTTATATGTTCATATGGGAAAAACTGTCTCTGGGTTCTCCACACCAAGTTATTCTGTCCTGAATTTTATCCTATGAACATTTTCATTTGATGCAGTTTTCTAATAAAAGCTTTACAATTCTAAAGGGTACAGTTTGCATTCAGTACTTTTATTATCCTGCCGTATTGTTTGTGTTTTTATAGTTTTCTATCTGCCTTGCACTAAAAAGAATGCTCTCTTGTTGGACGGTAAACTAATGAACTTTACTAGTAATGAAACATAAAGTGATGAGGCCTTTGTCAACAATGATTTCTATTACTTCATAGACTAAAGTGTGGTCTACTGGCAAAACCTGCATCTCTTTAAAAAGCATCAAACTTTATTGCTTTGCGTGCAGGAGGAGTTGAGCTGCTCACCTCCTGCATTTATCTATGCAGGAGTTGAGCTGCTCACCTCCTGCATTTATCTATGCATAGTCTTAAATGAATGAAAGCACTACATGGAGTTACTGGCATGCGACTGCAACTATGCACAGTGAAGGTGCATGAAGCGCATAAACTGGGGGGCTAAACCTTTAGCAAGATTCCTCTGAGATGTGCACGGTAGCAAGTCAAAGAAACTTTACAACATATTTAAAACAGGAGGCTAACGAATGTGTTTTGCAGATCTGCTCTAGACCAAAGAGACAAATCAGAACAGATACTTAGTGCAGGCAGAGTGGAGTTATTCAAAGGGACAGAAAAGGTGCAATGAAAACCATTAAAGGTGAGTGTAATCACTTTACTGTATTTGAGAGACATGTATGGTGAAGATAAGGTTGTTGTATTAACCTGGTTATAACACTGAATGGTTAGGGTTCAGGTTATTTTCCATTGATTGTCATATGGGCTCATGATAACCACCTCTGCAGTTATTATCAAGCCTGTGACCAGGCTGCCTCTGTGTGTAACTCACTGTACCACAATGTATTACACGGTAACACACTGTATCATACTGTACCACAATGTATTACCCTGTACCACATTGTAACACACTGTACCACAATGTATTACACTGTAACATACTGGGCTACACTGTATCACAATGTAACACACATTGACTGTAGGTATCACACTGTATCACAATCTACCACACAGTACCACATGTACCACAATGTGTCCCAGTGTACCACACAGTACCACATGTACCATAATGTATCCCAGTGTACCACACAGTACCACATGTACCACAGGAGGTGAGTAGCAGAGATTGATTAAACATGGCTGTTAATAGTGTGTGTTCCTCTCTGGATGTAACCACGGGCTGTGGGGACGAGCAGCCCCGCGGGGCAGCGCTCCCTCCTCGGTCTGTGTCTCCGGAGGTGATGGTGTAAGGAGGCGGTAACAGACTTTATTATTTTCGGCTGAACCTCCTCCTCCTCCTCCTCCTCCTCTTCCTCCTCGACTCATCTGTTTCTTTTGTGCTCCTTTCTGAGCTTCTCCTCGAGGGGGTCGCGGTGACTGAGAGCCCCCACCCCCTGTCTCTCTCTCTCTCTCTCTCTCTCTCTCTCTCTCTCTCTCTCTCTCCCCCTCTCCCCCTCTGCCTCTCTCCCCCCCGGCTCCTCCTGCGCCCGCCCCGGCACCGATTGTTGACAAAAGACGCTGCTAGACGGAGCCAAGGAGCCCAGCGCCCGGTACCGGTGAGCAGACCCGTCCGATAACTTGACTTCTTCCCCCCGAACAGCTCGAGGAGGAGAAGATCCGGCGGTGGCGGCCGGGGGCAGACTCCTCCTGCTCCCAGAAAACCGTGAGCCACAACGGGCTGCTTTGTGTCGGCGGTGGGTCGCATGTAGCCGGAGCGTTAGCCGGAGTAGCACTGCGGGGTCGCTCCCCTCCTCCCCACCGCCGCCCCCCTGTGATCCGGTATCATATGATGTTCATTTCTGTCTGTGGCCCGCGGCCCATTGTGACAGCTTTCCGTCTCTTTGTGTCTTTGTGTGTGTCCCCTCTCCGGAAGGTGTGGCCGAGGTGATTCGGTTGTCGGTGGTGGTCGGACCGCAGCGGGCCGGTGTGAAGTGCCCCCCACCCCCCCAACACAAATTCCCCACCCCTCCTCCCCGGTCCTCCTGAAAACCACTAACGACTGGTATTTACCGACAAAACCAGCGGCCAACATGGGACACTCACTGTGAGCTAAGAGGAGGAGGAGGAGGAGCAGGAGGCAGCGGCCTTGGGCAGGTCTATCCAGCCGGGAATGGTGTGAGCTGACACGGCCAGGCAGTCTGGATCTGACCGGGGACCCGTCATTCCCCCGGAGCCTCCGCGGCTCCAAGCCGCGTCCTGAGCCCTCCAAGATGGGGAAGTGCGACGGTAGATGCACGCTGCTGGTGATATGTTCACTACAACTGGTGAGTGTGTGTTTATCTGTGTGTTTGTTTGTGTGCGTGTGTGTGTGTTTATGTGTATGTTTGTGTGTGTTTATCTGGGTGCGCGTGTCAGAGCAGCCTCTTCTCACTCAACATGAAGATATAATTAGAGCATCGTGCTCCACAGCCGCACATTGTAATCACACATTTTTGTAGTGTCACAGTGAAAAAGCTTTGAGCTGCAGCTGCTGGGTGCCATGCCACATTACAGACCAGAGTGTGTATGTGTGTGTGTTTGAAGCTGAGGGAGCAGGGCAGGGGGGCGCTTTGGTGACGGGGTGGTCCTCATGTCTGTAGTGTGAGAGAGAGAGAGAGAGAGAGAGAGAGAGAGAGAGAGAGAGAGAGAGAGAGAGAGAGTGAGAGAGTGGAGTGTTGTGCTCAGGAGGGACAGGGAGGCCCTGCTCCCCATCTGGTCTCCATTCTGGAGTTAAACTTAGCTGCTCCTTGTGTCCACAAATAGCTTGAGACGATTCCTCTAAAATGTAATAAGTGTGTAATATGAGACTGTATCATCTATTGGTGTAATGAGGCTGATGCAGGCAGCAGCAGCAGCAGTGTGAGCAGTGGCTGTGCTTGTGCAGGCTATTGTTTGTCGGGCCTGATGGGTTGTGTGTGTGCAGCAGGGGGATTCGGCTCTTAGATCCTCATTAGTTTGGGGGAGCTTTTAGGGGTTGCTCCTCTTTTACAGTCACTGGACTGGCTGGTGCTCCAGGCAGTTACCATGGAAACAACTGCGGCAGACCTGTATGTGTGTGTGTCCCTGTCCCTGTCCCTGTCGGTGTGTGTGTGTTGTGTTGTGTGTGTGTGTGTGTGTTGTATTTGCATATATCCTCATTTGTGGGTGTTTGGTGTATATGTGGATATTCCTCTAACGTGAGTGTGTGTTTATGCAACACCCCCCTCCCCCCTACCTCCTTCTTACTCCCTGACCCCCAGGTGGCCGCCCTTCAGAGGCAGGTGTTTGATTTCCTGGGTTACCAGTGGGCTCCCATCCTGGCCAACTTCCTGCACATCATGGCCATCATCCTGGGCATGTTCGGCACCGTGCAGTTTCGCTTCAGATACCTCATCTTTGTGAGTATACCCGTCACCTTCTGATGAGGTCACAGCGCCTGTTTACTTGGCTGTGTGTGCAGCTGCTGTCGTACAGAAACTAACCTCAGCGTCTGCTTGGCAGTATGCAGTATGGCTCGTCCTCTGGGTGGGCTGGAACTCCTTCATCATCTGTTTCTACCTGGAGGTCGGAAATCTGTCTCAGGTGAGTCCTGGCTTGGACATTTGCCAGAGACATTAGAGAAAGATTAATTGCCAATTATTTTGATAATTACTGTATCAACAATGCTGGTTTGGCTACTCACCTCTTACTAATATGCTATATCTGTTTAGTAGTTACTAAATCAATTAGCCAAATGATAGGATATTAACCTGCAACTTTTTAATTATCAGTTTATTTAAAAAATGCCCCAAATTCACTAGATACATCCTCCTTTCTGTCTTTTCTTTTCTGTCTGTGAGCTAAGCTTCTCTTAGATTCTGTAATAACTAACTTAATATCATTGGGGTTTAGCTTTAGGTTAGACACATTTACAGACGTCATCTCGTTCATTTTTCAAAATTCAAGGCCTTTTTTAGATCAAGTTATTAGTTGAAAAAAATAATCAGTGGATTAATTGATGAAACAATGTCTGTTGTTGCCCAAATTTGCAACTCGGAAGAACTGATTCGGTTTCGGCTGCACACATGTATCGGATGTTTTCCTTTTGCAAGTACCTTCAGAGGCCCAAAGATAAATGAAAAAAGGATAATATAAAATCTCTTATTGGCCCAGTAAAGCTGCTGTCTTGAGGTGACCCCCAACCCCTAGGCTGGGAACATCTGGAAGTCATGTATCATGCAATATTGTCAAACATTGTGTTTCCAGCTTCCCAGATGTTACAATATTGTGATAAATATTTCCGATAGCTTCTGACACTGTCCTCTTCTTTTATGAACATGTGTACATATGTATGTGTGTTCAGGACAGGGACTTTCTCATGACATTCAACACATCTCTCCATCGTTCGTGGTGGATGGAGCACGGCCCCGGTTGCCTGGTAACGCCAGTGCTAGACTCACGCATGGCCCCCGATGACCACCATGTCATCACCGTCTCCGGGTGTCTCCTTGACTACCAGTACATCGAGGTGTTGAGCTCTGCCATTCAGATCTTGTTGGCTGTACGTATCCGACACACACACACTCCTACAAATAATCATACAGTGTTTTTCTTTTACATTCAGTTGGCATCACACAGATAAACACACATATAGGTATTTTTGAGTTTTATTTTGCTGACCCCTAAACTGTCTGCTTAAACATTCTCTGTGAAATACTGAGCAGACACTGTTAAGTCAGCAGTGACTCAGCCGATGCAACAACACTCATCTTGTTTCTGACATCTCTCTCACAGCTCTTTGGCTTCGTGTACGCCTGCTACGTGAGCAAAGTCTTCCAGGATGACGAGGACAGCTGTGAGTGCTTTTGTCTTCTCCTCTAAAAGCTTGTTGATCCTCCTCCAGCGCCTTGTTCAGCCGATCTGGTTTTACTTTTTGTCACACTGCGAAAGACCTTTTAGCGGTAGCGATGAACGTTGATGCGAGCGCTGTTAGCTCGTTGTTTTCTCCTGCCTGACTCATGCTGAGTGATATCACAGCAGAGGATTCCCTATGGGTAATCTCAGCGCTCCATCTGCGGAGAGTATTAGAGTGTGTCTGCTGGAATATTCCCACCATCAGAGTGTCCGTCTGTCTGCCGGGCTAGGGCCCGTCTATTTGCATGGGTGTGCCATCGGTGGGTCTGAATGGTTTCCCTTCTCGTGTGTCTCTCGTGACTGGTTTACTTTCACTGAGTAAAAGGAAATTAAGTCCTGCAGTTACAATATGAAACCATATGTTTGATTTTCTGTAAAAGCAAAAGACATGCTGTGTCAGTGATGTTTTAAAATCACGCTGTGTCAGTGATTATATGCATGTCGTAACCCAGTGATGATAATGAAATCACAGTGACATGCAAATCATTACTTTTTATTGATTCCGTACTAATAAATCCTGACTGACGCTGGGATTGTCAGGCCCATAGGAGTATGGATAGTTAAGAGTTAACAATATCCAATAGTATGCTAATCTTTTCTTAAATAATAACATAATATAAACAATATTTTTTGTTCAGAATCACTTAGACTTGTGTTATTTTGTCAAAGAATTTTGACCAACATTTAAAGGAGGGATTTTTTACAAATTAAAAATGAAACTAAACCAACATCAGTGTTGTTTGATGGACAAACTGTGTAATGTAACAATACATTTCTTGCTACTTATGAGTTGATATATATACAAACACCAGATACTAGTACATCTGCAATTAGCTTATAATTAACAATATTTCAGCCTGGGTGATTTCATTATTACTGGCACCATATTTACTGCATTACAGGTGTTAAAACAATTATGTTGAGTTTCTGTTCATCCCTTAATTTAAAAAGACTTGCAATAATACAAATCTCAGATAAAAATAAAGATGTTAGGACTTAGGTTTTCTTTTTCCATCCATGCCTAACTTATTGTCTAAATCTCTGCTGAAGTCGAACATCGAGCAGTGTTTTCATTGTCAGCTGGCACCTCTTGAGTTTGTTCCTCTGAATCGATTGAGAAAGATTAGACCAATGTATCCATGACACAGAGGCGGCGAGAATGATGATGTATTGGTGCGTCTCTGCAGGTTCTGGTGTCAGAGTGGGTTTACAGTGTTATAACAGTGTATTGAAAGCATTGTGATGCCATCTGAGTCCGTGATAGATTTCCATGTCAAAATAAAATCTGATCTTGAAATGAGACACTTTATAAAAAAAACGAATTTAAGAGAAAGTTGAATGATCTCATCCCCTCTCTTTCTCTCTCCTTTTACAGTTGATTTCATCGGTGGCTTTGACTCTTACGGATACCAGCCTCCTCAGAAGTCCTCTCATCTGCAACTGCAGCCACTGTACACGTGAGTTATTAATACAGAGATCTAGAGATTTCTTCTCCTTCTTTTGGAGCTTATTGTGTAATGTTTCTCTTTCAAGGGGCACTCCAGTAATTTAGTATCACACCTCTATATAGTTGGGGGACTCACAAGAGAAGAATATTAAAAAAAATCGTCAAAATTGATGCCAGAAAATCCTGACCTTTAATCTCTAGTTTGAATGAAGCTCCAAAACGCTGAAGATTTACATAAATCTTCACTTCATTTTAATCCCACACCATCACTTTGTAGCGCAGCTTTCTGTTAAACTATCTCCAGAGGCGTCTCCACTTCCTCCCTATATGCAGCAATCAGGATAAAATATCCCAGATACAAACGCTACCATATTGTGCAATCATGACGTTTCAAACCCTAACTGATTAAAACCAAACTTACTGGAAAAGATTACACTTCAACAAAACGTGGTGTGATAAGATACCTAAAATAACAGAAACCATTTATGACGCTAACATTATAGTGTAGACTTTTTTGTTTGGTCCATGTCCCATACATTGACATGGAGGAGGCTGAATTTATGACCTATACTGCGACCAGCCACCAGGTGGGGAGCCGACATATCGTCCATCTTTATATATTTGTATTTCAAATTGTTTTCATAAGATGAGTAGTACAATAAGGAGTAAACTGTAAAATTGGTGGAGTACCCCTTTTTGTACAGTTACATCAAAGTGTAATATACTTTAACGCTGATATCTGACAATATGAACCCCCCTCAATCTCTTCCCCTTTTGTATCACAGGGCTGGTTAATCGTCGGTAGCACCCCCCTCAGGCCAAAACCCCGACGGCGTCACTGTGGATGGGAAGTGGCAGTGGCCCTGATTACACTCACTCTGTGTGTCACAGTTTAACCGAGCAATGGACTTAACCCCACCCAGAGGGAGAGGCGTCGTGTGCGTGTGTGCATGTGTGCTTGTGTCTGAAACGGAGAACTACAGCCCTGATTAGAATGTACAGAGCTCAGGGAAGAACCAGCACGCCAGGTGGTCTGATAAGATGAATGGAAAAGCAGGAGGCGGAGGAGGGGGGGGGGGGGGGGGGGGGGGGGGGGGATACAGAGAACAAGAGCTGGGGACACCTCTGTCAAATCACAGAGGACACGCTTCACTAAACTGCCAGCTCTCAACACTCCCACAAGTGTGTGTGTGTGTGTGTGTGTGTGACTGTGTAACTCCACAGAACTAGCAGATGCTTTGTGGTTGCACCCTGGACTCTTACCACTCAGTGCCGTTGTGAATTTTCTTTTGTTTCGTTTTTTTGGAGTTCTTGTGTGTGACTGCGTGTGTGTGCGTGCGTATGGGTGGGGTGGGGGTGGGGACGTAGGTGGGGTCACATAATAAAAAGAGGCACAGCTTGTACCTGTTGTCGTTTTAGAATGTGGTGATGTCAAATTAGAGCAGTCTTTACGAGTCCCGCTCCCAAAGCCATCTTCCCTCACTCACCTGCCGTTAAAAACCCCCGGTTGACATTTAAGACTTTTACGTTACAGGTCAGGCCCGTCGAGGTCATAAAGCAGAGCTGCTGGAGCAGAGGAGGTGAACTGCCTAAAGGATCCCGCTGCTGGTACTTAAGGAGATTTTATTATTGTGAAAAAAACAACCCGTGAAAAGACCAAATTCAACAGCTTGTGTCTCATCCCACAAACCCATTCAGTCGTGGAGATCTTAACCTCTAAAAGTAGTCATGGAATATAAGTTTTAAAAAACGACCTAAATCATCTAGACTCTAGTTTTAAGCAATGCAAACCTAGTAAACCTAGTCTTTGTTGGGGACTGTTGTCAGCTGCCTATTTGGGATTGTCTCAAAATAAACTACATCGCCCAGCTCCATTGTGATGAGGGAAAATGTCCCCCAGTGCAACACTGTGGCTCGCTGATGTGGTTTTAATAGTTTTGGACAACAATAGACGACTATGGAAAAAATGCAAAGCCTATTCCAGGCTTTGTCTACGCTCGTTTGAAGGATCCACAAATTGCGGATTTTGGTCTTTTTACTGGATTTGTTGACAATAAGAAATGAAAGACTGGTCCGTTACATTTCTGGGGAAACGACAAAAATAAAGTCAAATGACCAGTTTAAGTGAAGTTTTCAGGAGGATAAATTCAGCCTCACTGTACCTGTGAGGCTGTCGACTCTAGCGATGCAGATGGCTTTGGGATCAGGCATTAGTGTGTCTATGGGGGGAGGGGGATACTGTGCATGTAAATAACCAGCCAATGATTGTTTTGTTGGTTCAATTTAGAGAAAAAAAAGAAGGGTGGGTCGGGGGGGGGGTACATTAGCAAGGGGTTGGGACTGGGGGAGAGGGGTACACATATCAAAGTTTTCGCTCATACCTGTTTCTCTCGTCCTCTCACTGCCCATCCGCAGCTTAGCCCTGCACCATCACACATACGCACATGCCACACACTATACGTTCTACCCCTGCAGCTCAGTCACTGGACCAATAATGGCGACCAATGGTTTAAGGAAAACTCACGATCACGCACGTCGACATGCTTCCCTCCGAGTAGTTTTCGGTACCTGGGATGGGGGAGAGGACGAGGGGAGGAGAGGCAGGTATGAGGTGAAGACCTTATTGGGTGTAAGGTGAAGTTTGAAATAATAAAAAATACACTTTCTACATTAAAGCCGACTCCTGTTTTCATCTGTAGACTCATATTTGTCTCCCTTAGGGGCTTTGTGTTTAATAAATTGAGTGTTTTCCTTCCCTGTTTTGATCACATTAATATCGGGATTATGAGGCACTGATTTTTTCTTTTTTTCCCCAGAGGAGGTAAGTAGATTATAGAAATGATGCAGTGTGATGATATTGTATAATGAGGAATTGATTTGTCAGCACTTAACATAAAACTAATGTATGAGCTTATAAACATAATATACACACTCCATGGTATTTACTGGACTATACAAGTATGATTAGCAGCCTGACCTGTGTCATGCTCATCATTTCCATACATATTATCACCATAGCCATAATCCACTGTATCCACTTTGCGTCATCCACACCGCGGCTCAGGACGTGTCTCTGTCGGTCTGCAGCTGCAGGAGTCCCCGCTGACACGACTCCAAAGAGCCGCTGAAGGTGTCTCTGTTGTCCGGGCCCCTCGTCTCTTCGCACCGTGCACTCACATCCCGGAGGAGAGGGAGCAGCGGCGTCACACCCGCTGGTCGTGTGGTGCAGCACGTTGCCATGGCTGCCAAGCACCACGTTACCGTAGAGACCCCGGTACATTGTGTTCGGTCTGTCCACTGTCCCCGTTTAATAAAGGACAACGACAATATCTGACTGATTTCATATTTGCAGACACTTTTATTTACATTTTGATAGTTGTGCAGCAGGTTTATTTTTTTATTTATTTTTTTGTTGCAGTTCCGTTAAAAAAATTGCTGTTTTTTCCTCCATTGACAAATAAGTGGTCGGGATGTAAATAAAACTGAATAAATAAACACAAACAGACAGACACATAACAAAGGGTCTGACCGACCCTCCCTCCCCTCCCCTCCCGGTTGGCGCAATGAACCGCACGCTCTCTCTCATCTCTTCCCGTCATGCAGCGCTCTCGCCTGCTCCTCCGTCGAGCCGCCATGTTGTCGGAGTGAAAGCCTGGGGTGTCAGAGAGAAACTGGGGCCGAAATCCGCTACCATCCACCCTCTCCGCCGGTGAGTACCGTCCATTCAGCGGTCGCGGTGGCACGGGGCAGTGTTTATCCGTTTTCCGGGGCCGGTATTGCCGCACTCGGGGCTCGGGAGAGGGATTGAACCGGGGGTTTCTATTGTGAGGCTGAGGCGGCTGCCTCCCTTTCTGCTGCCTGCCTCCTTCCTCCCGTTGTGTCGGTTCTTCCGCTCCAGACAGCTCTCGGGCCTTTGTTAGCATCCGCGTCACGGGGACCTGTGGGGCCACAGAGTCGGCAGCACACAGAGGCCCCACCGGGTGAATGTTAGCAGCAACATGGCGATATTACCGGGGTACCACCGCCGTTAAAAACACTGTGTTAGCCCGTGCTTGGCCACTGGTCCTCCCGGGCTGAGCCTGTGTCGGGAGGCCGTGTTATTGTTGGTAGACACGGGCAGTGAACCTCCATAACACACCCGAGACTCGGCGTGTGTGGACGCGGATGCATGAAAACGAAACCCCCCGGTAATTGTCACGAGTATTTTCACGAAGCATCCACATTTTACCGTTTCGTGTTTGATGTGTCATGTCTGCCAGGGGGAGCAATGTGCGCTCTGTGCCGAGACCCCTAACGCGATCTGCCGCTAGCTGCAGGCTGCCTGCTCGTATCGTCACACCCCTGTCGGTGCCCGGTATGCGGTGGATTGATCACCGGTATCGAACAATGATTAACCCGGTTAGCTTATGGAGCACAGCGCCCGTTTCCGGGTGCCGGAGTTAAGCTGGTAGCATAACAAGCCGTGTGCGCTCCTGCATTGGGGGGGGGGGGGCGGCCACACGGTTGTGGATTTCCGGGTGTTTCTCCACCTAACGTGGAGCCGTGGGTACATGAATAAAGAGCGATCGTGTCGCCGCCGCTGCTGAATGAAGAGCGGCAGAGGGAATCAACCCTGTGACCACACATGTCGGCAGACGGCTTTGTTTTTATCTGCTGGGACCGTCGAGCCGGTCATGGAGGGGGTGTGTTGCACGGTGCGTTCAGCAGACATGGTGGTGGTGGTGAGCCTAAAGCTGCATGTGTCTGAAGACGGTGTCAGACCGACTCTTTCAGAGGTGAAGGCTGAATGGCTCAACACAGCTCATTTTAACACAGATTAGAACCTGTTGGATAAACTGAGGCTGTAAAATACAAATTATAACCCCCAGACTGCTGAACACCACAGGGCTTATGGTGCCTCACTGTGGACCACTGCAAGCAGACCGATCGGGCCTCAGACCCTGCATGTGTCATGGGGTTCTCACTACTCACTGACATGTCAGAGCAACTTTGACCTTTTCAAAATACAAACCTGCAGAAAAGACTAACTGAAATAGTTCTTTTCACACAAATCCTTTGTTATTTTATTTGAGTGTGCCTATAACAGTTATTTACAACTTTGAGGATTCGTGGTGGTTTTGTTGTTGTTGTTGTTGTATTGTGTTGCACAGAGACGGTTGAGTCTTATAATTGCATCTAACATTAGCAAGTAAAGAAACCTCAGTATGTTGCAATACACGCCAACCGCACCACCAACCGCAGGAACCATTACGTTTAATTAACACCTTTTCTTTAACAGATGCACCTCCACATAGCCGAGGTTAATGACAGTATTGTTACATGTATATTAGTTTTTTTTTATGTGTGCAATATAAGCTGGCCAATTAGTTTATCAGCGGTAACGGTGCGAACTTGAAGCGGTTGTCTGCAGTCTGCATGTCTGCTCAGTGATTCATACCAACCACATTTGTGTGGGCAGATCACCTTGAACCCAATGGGGGGGTAACTAATCAGCAACCCACGCTACATGCAGATCACTGGGTTACTCATAGTATTTTGGGATGCTTAACCAGTATTTTACAAGTGTGTTTGGTTCCAAATAAACACAGAGGTGCAGTTTACAGTTTTTCACGCAGAGTAGAGGTTGGCAATTAAATCTCTAACGGTTTACCCCTTTCTCCTGTTCTGATTATCAACATTTACTTATGTTTAATGGCGCGTAGTCCCTCAAATGCTGGAGCCCCAGTGTGATTCATAATACTGCTCTCCCTTGTGCGGCTGCAGCCTACAAACTTGATCATGTGCTCTGGATTTTTAGAGCGATTAATCTAATTAGGTTTGTTTCATATTTACATACAATTCTATTAAATCAGTGCCCTGCTGCAGCTCTGCAGTCAAACTAGACATGAGGCCAGCGAACCTAACCAGTCGGACCATATTGAATCAATGAGAGCCGTACGTATATAGTGACGTTTGCATGAAAGCCTCTGCACTACAGGACTCTACAGCCGGCTCAGTGGGAACATTGTTCACTAAACTGCACTGTGCAAAATGTACACTACACCAGCCCTGTAAGAAAAAGGCGTTGATTTGTTTTTTTAGGGTTATTTTTTAGGCTGGTGTTTGTGGTTCTGTTGAGGTATATTTGGTTGTAGTCACACTGATGTAAATCAAGAGGAAACAGTGTTCAACAGTTTTAACCACCACAAAGTGAAGATTTATTGCAGTGCATTAATGTTAAACTGCATTTTAGCTTGTTATTTAAAATAAACAGGCAGCCAAGTGTAGTTTGACATGTAAAGCAGTTCAAGCTACAATGTGCGTCGATATATTTTAGTCTCTGGTTTGGCCTGTCAGTCTCTGTCCTATTCAAAAGTGCCTAAGAGATATTGGCCCCATTTACATATTCACTTATGACCAAAGTATGTGTTGACTTATAGAAGAGCGACACAGACTCTGAACTTTGAACATGAACCACGTGGAATAGTAAAATGACAGGCAAATGATTAGATCAGCGATTTGTTTCACTCTTTACCTTTCTTGTAAAGTAAGGTTGCAGAACATGGATCACATTTTCTTCTTATGTCAATTAATTTCTGGGTGGGGGCAATAACTTTTGTCATTATTTAATTGCTGGAAACAAGTGCACCACTGGCACAAGGTGGAACTTAAGTCCTCTGTTTATGTGTTATTGTGGGATTTAGTCACAAGGGTTTTATTAAACAGACTTGTTTCCTCACTCAGTCTGAATTAGTTCTTAACAGCATTAGTTTAAGGTAGATGTACATGATTAACCAGCAGCTGAGCATAAGGTCTTGATTCTGAAAGTGTTTTGTATGTTCAACGTGTTGCTCCAGTTTTGATCCAGTTGGCCTTTTGTCTAATGTAACATATGTATTTCTCTCTCTCTCCGGACAGGCTGTGGTGGAATGAGCAGTGTGTGTGTGTTGAAGAGGAAAGCAGTGCTCTGGCAGGATTCATTCAGCCCCCACCATAGAACTACATCTCCCAGCATGCCCGTGGTGCTGAGCAGCGGAGGACATGCCCCTCCAACTGGGCAGACCCCTCAGGCCACACCCCCCAGCCAACAGGTAATACCCTCCGCATTTACACCTTTAAATATTTCATTCATTCATAGACACGTGTTTGTCTTCAAGAAACTTGTCTCTGTTAACTATGGGGTCTCCTAGTCTATGTCGTTAGTCCTGTAGAACCATATTAGCTATTTTATTGTGTTCACGTTGAAAGAGCCAACTGTGTTGTCACTGTTGAATAAAGTTGGTTAAAATTATGCTTTTGGAAATATAACCAACATACTCGGCTATTTGTACTTTTAGTACAAAGGATGCAAAAACCGAGCAGATAGTCTTTTCCCTGCTTTAACTGCTGACTCGGGTTGGAACAAAGAATAGCTCTGCAGATGTGAAACCTCACATAGTGAGTTTTGTCTTACTAGAAGTTGTGACGGCTGCCTTTAAGTGTCTATTTTCTTATTTCTTATGAATTTGCTACACGTCTGATATTGTTGGACGATCATGTCATGTTATATTTGAGAAATTCACATTAGTTTTGCTGAGTTTTGTGATAATGAGTAAAATATCTGTACAGGCTTAATTGTGCTTAGAGAAATGATCCTTTAATTAATTGATAAATCAGTCAACTGACAAATTCATGAATTCATTGTCGTCATTGGTCTCGTGAAATTACAAACAATTTTGTGGTCACAGCTTCACAGACGTGAGGAATTGCTGCAGCTTTTCCTGCTTTGTATAATTGTAAATAGATTTATTTTTACTTTTCTAAATTGTTAAATGAGCTTTGTGAAGTCGGCTGCTGGTCCCATGGGCTGGGTCATTGTCAATATAGTTATCTGTCTGTCTTTTTTAAAGAGGAAATTAGAATTTATTGACTGAAAAATAACTGAGTTTGGTGAAACATTTTGGCGCAGCTGCAAGGAGGTTACAGAAATACCTTATAGTCAGCTCCTGATCTCTCTGTTCTTTTCTCTTGGCTAATAGAGCTGCTGCTGTTACATGCAAGAGCTGTTAGCCCATTCACAATAGCTGGTAATTGGACAGACTAGCCATGCTGCTATAAAATATGTAATAAAACTTACTGTAGCTGTCTTTAAAGTCCCACAATAGCCTCATCAGTTAAGTGTTACTGCTTGATAACAAGGTTAGTATTCATTACAGTGCATGTCGACTGGTTCTTTGAAGACGGCGTCTTGTGGGGAATTTTGGGTTCGCCCTCAAAATTAGTAAGAGGAAGTCTGCACAAGCTTTGGCAGCAAAAAGAAATGCAGCTTCCTATTTGGATGTCATTTGAGTTTCACACAGGAGGATGTGGTTCTGAATACCTCAACCCAGGGTGCTGTTGTGATCAGGATGATGAATAAAAAATAAAGGATATAGTTTTGGATTCTGTTTTTAACATGTGGTCATAAGTTTTAAAAAGGAGTTCAGATACATTTTTTTTGTCTGTCAAACCTTTGAGGATTTCCAGCTGAAGAATCACTTTGCTGTTCAGTTGCAGTACATTGATGTTTCTTTGTATGTTTGACTTTTAATCATGCTCAACTCTTTGTGTGTATGTTTCTTCTCTTGCATTTTTTGTTTTGTTATAACCATCTATACCTCCTTGTCTCCAGTCGTTGCTCAGATACACTCTGCTTGTTACTGTTGCCAGTAATTTCAGGATAATGTGCATGTGTGTCTCTAAGGGTGTGGCGGGTGCTGGACGTTCCCAGGATGATGCCATGGTCGACTACTTCTTCCAGCGGCAGCACGGTGAACAGCCTGGCAAACATCGCTGGCCCACTGGAGACAACATCCATGACAGCCAGGTGTGTATGTGTTAGTGTTGCAAAAAGAGAGATGCCATTGCAGCACTGCTACTGTTAATGTGTCGTATTATATTTATTACTGTTTATTTAAATCATGCCATAGACTTATTGAGATAATTACATTGGCTGTGTGGAACATACTGTTTCTAACATGTGAAAGCATGAGGTTAAGATAAAGGGTAATGTTTTTAGTTTTAATTTTCAAGACACCCTCTGTAGTGGCTACTTAATGTAAGAAAAAATAAGATTAGATCTAAATTGATATCAATTTAAAGACGACCGCTTGTGTCTTCAGTTTCAGCTGCTTTAATGTGTTCAAGCAAATCATGTTAATTACTATTTAACTAAGGTAATTAAAGTTTAATCTATGTTTGTACAGTAATTGAGAATGTAACACGTGGTGTCACGCTTTTAACGTCTCCCCGGTCTTTGTGTCTGCAGGTGCGATCCATGGACGAGTTGAACCATGACTTTCAGGCTCTGGCTTTGGAGGGGCGCGCCATGGGAGAGGTGAGACATTAGGGTTAATGGTTGTAGTTGCGTAAATTGGCGTGCAGACTATGAAGTGTACATAGCTTTCCTCGTGATAATGTAGCATGTGGGCTGTGGCCACTCATGACATGTTGGTACAATGTTGATGTCTGAAATTGATTTAAAATAAGTGGATTTGATGAGGTCAGATGTTGTGTCACAATTTGACATAAACATGGCTGTGTTATGTCACTTAACCACCTAGCTGGAAAACACTCGATTCACATATTGATAGGGAGATCAATTACCTTGGCAACAGCCGAAGTTGCAAAGCAGTTTGGTCAGCCCTAACTGACAGAGTCCAATTTGAATAATATGAAATCTAAGAAAAAAGAAATGGACAAGTCGCTTGGTGAAAGGCTGTGGAGCTTAAAGTAGCGTGGATTTGTGTTTGCATTGTTTAACTCAAAGCTCTGAAAAATGAGAAGCGTCTAGGCTCAGATGCCTTTTTAATTTGAACTGGTTGGACTGGCTGTTGGCATGTATTAAACACTGGGTTAAGCTGTTAATGCTGGACCAGTGCCTAACTTTGGCTTGTTGAACCCATTCCGTCTTTTAAAGCGTCAGGTTTTATAAGTCTATTGTTGTATTCAAGTGGTGTTTATGTTATATAGCTGTGGGCTGTAATATGTTTGAAACGTTGAGGAAAAATAAGACATCACTTTGAAATATACAATTTCAAACTAGCATATCAGTTTACATTGCTAAAAGTCCCTCTGCAACTAAGAGTTGTTGTTTCCTGTTGCCAGAAGATACTGATCATATTGGTTTACAGAAACAACAAACTTTTTATTAGGGGAAAGATGTTGACTAATAAAAGGAGAGAAACACAAACGAGCTACTGATAAAGTGCTAGAGTCTACTCAGTAAGTCCAAACTCTAAAAACTACTTAAAACTATTCAACTCTAATAAATTATTTTTTAAATGAAAATTATGAGCTGTTATCCTTTTAACGTTGCTTTTACTTTAGCTGCTTTTCAGACATGCACTGAACTACAGAGAATCTCCTGACATTTTCTGGAGGGGCTGTATGTGAGAACGCAAATGTCCAAGTGAGAGGTTCCAGACTTTCTCTGGCGTTTCTTAGGACAGCCCCTTAGTAAAAACTCTGGATAATGTCTAAATGAGGCGATGTGAGAACACTGCAGGAGATCCTCTGGTGGATTCACCGTGAGCGAGCGGGATGTTGATGACTTTTCTAACACGCCTCAAATGCAAAGCTGAAAGAAACAAGAAATATAAATATCTCAGGATGAAAAAGCAGTGCCATACACGCTGAAGATGCTTTTGGGGATAAGCTCTGGAGATTTATGTGTAGCTTTTTTTGTGTGATTGGCAATGAATGACCTGTACTTGTCTGTGGCGTAGTCAGGCGTCAAATACTCTGAACAGTTGTGTATAATACTGGAATTTAAAATGCAGCACTGACAGTTTTGAATAAAAGCAAGCAGGTTATGTGGTTTGGAAGATTTGAGGAAGTCTCTGCTCATATGCTCTGTTGTGCAAATAATCAGTTATGTAAATATTTTATTTTGCCCTTTCTTCCATGTGCTTATATCTGTATCACCATTTTGACCTTTATTTTCCTCCTTTTCACCCCCTTTCTCCTCCTCTTGTCCTGCGTCTCTACAGCAGCTGCTCACTGGTAAAAAGTTCTGGGAAGCGGACGACTCTGGGAAGGACGGACCAAAAGGGATCTTCCTGGACCAGTGGAGGGACAGTGCATGGGGTGCCTCAGGTACCCACACGTCTGGATTGTCTTTGTGATACCGTAGCAGACAGCAGGGTGTTACGGGTGCAGGAATTTTGGCAGTGTTTATTTTTCGCAAGCACATTGAGAAACCACCAGAGCACTCGCTGTCTAGTATCTGAGCATTAATATTTATATTCCTGTCAAAGTCAAAAGCCGAAGTCAAAGTGAAATTGCCCTGATGGTCTCCAAGATGATTATTTGCGATTCCTTCTGCTGTATCATGTCAACACAAATCAGTTATTTCTGTTGGCATGATGACAAAATAAATACCTGCAAATCTGAAGCAGTCTGACACTTGTTTATCAGATCATTTCTGTGGAGAAGTGTCCTTGGGCCAGATACTGAACCTGAAATTGCTGGCTGTACAGACTGTATGAATGGTGGTTCCTCTGCATAAAGAGGTGCTGTGTGATTTGTGTGAATGGGTGAATGTGTCTTGTACTGTAAAGTACTTTGAGCGGTTGATAAAACTGGAAAAGCACTATTATAAATGCAGTCCATTTCCTGTCCCTACCGGTTAATGTTGTTAATGTTGCTAATGTGTTACGCTATCCCCTGTCATGCTGGAACCTTGTGCATGAATGTTATTTATTGGTCCTGTTTCCTCTTGTTGTAGATCACTCAGTCTCTCAGCCAATCATGGTAACCCGTCGGCCAGGCCAAGGTTTCCATGGCGGAGGTGAAGTTGGCGTGGGCTCGGTGATGTCACCGCGGTCTGAGAGTGGAGGGCTGGGAGTTAGCATGGTGGAGTACGTCCTCTCCTCCTCACCAGCTGACAAACTGGATTCCTGCCTTCGGAAAGGACCCTACGTAAGTATCTTCTCTTTGTCAGTAAAACCACAGTCTGTCGTTACTCATCTTTCTGTAATCACTTTAACTGAACCATCAGATTTTCAATAACCTTGGCTGCACACATCGGCTGCAGTTGTTCTCTCACTGTTCGTACCTTATCAGATGGTGGTTGTCAGATTAGGACAAGTGTTGTTTTTTTCAACTTGTTCATGTCAGTTTGTTCTCCCGACTGATCTGTAACTTTGTGTATTTACTGTCAATCCCTGTTATGTTGTCAGAACCCCTCTCTCACTGTATCCGTTATATTCATGGTCTCTCACTGATCACACAGGGGCAGAGGGATGGAGAGGTGGAGGAAGAGAAGAGGGAGAAGCCAAAGGCAACGTTTGAGGGAGAGAAACTCAAAGAGTTGACGGAAGCTGAAGCTGATGTCATCAGCGACGTCATCAATCCCAATGGGCTGCCTGTGCAGAATGGCCTCGATGTGGATGTCAAAGAGTTTTGGTAGGACACACACTTTCACGACTCGTTTGAGAAAAGCTTATCTTGTTCTACAAACAGCCTTCAGATGTAAATTCAACATCTTCTCCTTTCTCTCCATTGCAGTCGTCCCCCGGGCAACATGCCGGCCCCTGGCCCCGAGGGTGACCTGCTTGGGGGTCAAGGCGGTGTAGGGGCTGAGGGCATGACACCCTTAGGAGGGGGTGGAGGCCCCAAGCCCCCTGAGGACTTCTCTGGTGTAGAACAGGGTGGTGTCACCATGGACCCCATGGAGTCAGTGATGGAGCCGCTTCAGTTTGATTACAACTCCCAGATGCCCATGGACTCTGCGCCCACTGTGGGTCTATTTGATTACGCTAACCAGCAGCAGGTAAGAGAGTGGTGGTGGCGGTGATATAGTACAAGTATAGTTTCTGCTCCAGTGATGTTTAAAGTGTTTATCTATTGTTTTGTGTTCAGCTGTTTCAGAGAAACAATGCACTTGCAGTGCAGCAGTTAACAGCAGCCCAGCAGCAGCAGTACGCCTTGGCAGCAGCACAGCAGTCTCACATTGGTAAGAGTGTGTGTGTGATATTCAGTTATATGAGCAGGACATTTCAATGTAAGCATCTCATTTGTTAATATAGACGCTTGAAATGTTTGTTTCATAAGGCACATTTTCTCTGTGTACGTTAAGTTACAGGAATTGGTCAGTCTCACCAGTGACTCCATAAGTGCTGCAGTGTCTAGCTTTTCATTTTGTGCATAAGAACACAGTAGTTACAAAACAGTGCTGTTACAGTCCTGCGGCAACTCGTTTATGAGGAGTTCAAATTTCTTAGATTTACTCAAAGACAAGTCATGCTGAACACGCCTGAAGAAACTGAGAAATATTTTTGCACCAGCTTTAAAAAAGGTCTTAATTCAGGACTTAAATAAAAAATGTATTATTGTATTGAATGGTGATTATCATACTCCATGTATTATGTCAAATCTTTCACCCCTGTCTTTCCTTTTATGTGTCGTCAGGTCTGGCCCCAGCGTTTGTGCCCAATCCTTACATCATCAGTGCTGCTCCACCTGGGACAGACCCATACGCAGCTGGACTAGCAGCAGCGGCCACGCTTGGTAACTTTTTTAATTTTGAAGCTGACACCGTGCTCTATTTAAATGAATTTAATAACGCGTATAAAAACTGGCACAGTCGTCCCATCTCATCAGTATTTTGCATATTTGTTTGTGTTTAGGTCCGGCAGTCATGCCTCCCCAGTACTACGGTGTGACCCCCTGGGGGGTCTACCCTGCCAACCTTTTCCAGCAGCAAGCTGCTGCCGCTAACAACTCAGCCAATCAGCAGGCAGCAAACCAGGGCCAGCAGAACCAACAGCAGGTCAGTCGGTTATTTACTTATGCCGGCCTGTCCTCTTATCCTGGTGATTTATTACATGCCACCCTGTATCTCTGTGTGGGGGTGCTGGTGTAAACATTAACTACTTGAGACATTCACAATATAAACTTAATCTACAGTACACCACAGGTTCTCTGCTTTAGAACAGATTTAGAGAAACTATTGATATTGACATATCTTGTTTTTCTGACATTGCAAAGGTTATGCGTGGTGGTGGCAACCAGCGACCTCTGACCCCCAGCCAAGGTCAGCAGAATCAGCAGAATGACCAGCTGGTTGCAGCAGCGGCCGTCAACTCGGCCCTCGCCTTCGGGCAGGGGTTAGCGGCAGGAGTCCCTGGTGAGTCTGACGCTCTTTAAACTGGTTTTACTACTTTGGAAAAATTCCCAACAGACCCAATTACATTTGCTATTTCAACACTGCTGCCTATAAAACTGCTGCTGAAATTTACTTAAACAGCCCACAACCCCTAAATGTACACAGTACTCAAGAGGAAACTGCTCTCTGAATAAATATTGCGATGCTGTCTCTTTCTCAGGGTACCCGGTATTGGCCCCTGCAGCCTACTATGATCAGACAGGGGCCCTGGTGGTCAACACTGGAGGGAGGAATGGCCCTGTCCGCCTGATGGCCCCAGGCTCTGTCATCATATCTCCCTCCGCAGCACAAGCAGGTAACACAGTAATGAACATAAAGGCCGAGGGTGGGCTTCAGTTTATTCTGATGTAGGAAACGGGACAAAGTCATGCACACAAACATGCTTCATAAACATGTTCCCAATGTGCTATCCAACCAGAACCTGCAATTAGGAGATTATGAGACTGTACCTTCGAGTCTGGTCTTTTACAAGGAGTTTCCATGAGTCCGTGTGCTCAGTATCAAGGGGGAATTACGGGGTGTTTGTCAATACTGGCATTAAAGTGAACAATTGTTAGTGGGGTGAACATTTGTATGATAATTGACTCTTTATAAGGACATTTAACTGAACTATAAGTAAACCTGTGAAAACACCTTCTCCTCTCACTGTACTCTCTCTTCCTCCAGTTGCAGCCGCTGCAGCATCCGCAGGTGGTGCCAACGGGGGTCTCGGTGGTGGGGCCAACGGTCCATTCCGTGCCATGCAGTCCCAGCAGGCTCAGCAGCAGGGTGGCCCCGGTGGTGCTCTTGGAGGGAGCTCCTTCTACGGATCCTCCTCCCTCAGTTCCTCCTCCCAGAGCTCCTCTCTTTTCTCACAAGGCTCAGGGCAGCCGGGGCCCGGGTCTGCCTCGTTGGGATTCAGCCAGCCCAACTCCTCATCCCTTGGTGCCAGTCTGGGGGCTACGCTGGGAGGCTTTGGCACTGCAGGTTGGAATACACCTTATCACGTGCTCTGCCGTATGAGTGAGCAGCTTGATGTATATATTTTTTTGATTTACAATGCATAATTCCTGTCGATACCATGATCTAATTGATCTTTGTCTCCCTCTAGTGGCCAACTCGAGTGGGGGCAGCGGGTCCAGACGGGACTCCCTGACAGGCAACAATGAGCTGTATAAACGCACGCCCTCCAGCCTCACCCCGATCGGCCACGGAGGCTTCTATAACGGCACCCTGGGCTTCAGCCCCTCCCCTGGCCCTGTGGGCATGCCCCTGCCAAACCAGGGCCCGTCTCACTCCCTCACACCCCCACCTTCCCTGTCCAATCACAGCTCCTCGTCCAACCTTAATCTTGGTAAGTGTCTGTTTTGATTTAAGTGATTGATAACCTCTTGAAAAGCTTTTTTTAGTTATTGGTTCTATGGAAACGGTGCTGTTTGGTCAGACAACGGTAAACAAAACAATCTGTTTCCATACCAGAGTGTGTCGGTTAATGTTCTTCATTTAAAGTTAGGTTTTTAGTTTAATAAGTTTGACATATCTACAGTATAAACACTCCATGAGCCTGACTGCCTTAGTTTATGGAAGCTTAACACAAATTGTGTGTTAATCTTATTTGGGTATTGACCTGAATTAGGTTGGTAGTTTGCAAGTTTACATTCCTAAATCATTTTTCATCACTAGATTGAACAGAAGGTTTGTCCATGTGTAGTTTTATATCCCAAAATGAAATGGTTTAAAATGTAACATGCTAAAGATTTCCATTGTAGCTTGTAATAAATTACTTTTGCAATTCATAATTTAAGGCATAGCACTAAAATCAGTAGGCAGACTTGCAATGCAGTGTGTTTTTGTAGGTTCAATTACCAGCAGAGACTTTTGTTAGTTCCAGTTTTTTCCATGATTGACAGTTGGTGGAGTGAAGTATAATTCAAAGATTCAGCTCCAGTGTGAGGAAGCAGAAACGACAATCAAACTGACTGACAGAAAGTTTAGGCTTCATAATGATGATAGATTACCTCACTTTGAAGTCTTTACAAGGGTGTTTATACTGAAAAATAGAAACTGAGACGTGTGTGTGTGTGTGTGTGTGTGTGTGTGTGTGTGTGTGTGTGTGTGTGTGTGTGTGTGTGTGTGTGTGTGTGTGTGTGTGTGTGTGTGTGTGTGTGTGTGTGTGTGTGTGTGTGTGTGTGTGTGTGTGTGTGTGTGTGGTTTTAAATCATGCTCCAGTGCAAACTATATACTTACTTTTATTTGTCTGTAAGACATTATATTCAATATCTACTGAGCTCATCACTTATTGTTGTATCAAAGAGCTGCTATTTCTTTTTGCTGATGTCAACTACCTGGATTCAAACACTTTTTATGGGAATAACAAATGTAAATCATCTCAGTGAATCTTAGTTTCGTGTTTTAGACAGTGCTGCCATCCAGTGCTGTGTTTTTGTGCTGCAGAGCGCAAATGTTATTTTCAAGAATTTGTCTGGAAACCTTTGCACTACAGTCAGCTGTTAAAAAGAAAAATCCATACAAGTAATTATCTAATGTTAAATGCAATGAGTCAGAGATTTTTAGAGATCTTGTGTGAACCATGGAGAAGAAATTATTAATTTAATCATTTTGTTCATCGGACTTTCAACTTATCACTTATTTTGTTTGAATACAGAGCAACACATAAAATACCACTCTTGATTGCAGGATAACGATATAGGATAAATAATGGGGCCCTAAAAGTATGACACCACAATGAATATCTCAAATTTAAACCTGGAAAAACCCAAATTATGTCAGATAACAAAATAGAAGAAATGTAAGATTTTAAAATATTTCCTTGGTCTGCAATAAATAACCACCTCCTTTCTACAGAAGGTCAGATTGTTCAGTCGGTTCACTTGTAGTGCGCTGTGTACACACTCCCTGTCACAGTGTGTGAATTTTGACAGGGCAGCGTTGTCTCAAATCAAACACGGCCGTTGTGCACTCACTGGAAATGACGATCGCAACATTTGACCACGAGTGTCACTCGCATAAATATCTCCTCATCAGAGGCTCGTGGAAGTGACTCAGTGCAGCCTGTGTTCAGCTGCTAACACTGAGCATTTGTACAAGGGAATATGAGCCTTTCATTTCCCCCCTCACATTTTGTTATGTTGCAGCCTCATGCTTAAGATGAAAAACAACAATGCTGAGATAGGAAAAACGTAATATTTGAATTTTAGAAAAATGTATTAAAACTGAAATATCATATTGAAAAATGCTCTCACTGGCTCTGTGACAGTTTTGCACACTTACCCGACTTACAACATATTCAAAAACCTTTTTTTCTACTTCAAAATTATTAAATTTTTCATATTTTAATCTGTAGATGTAAACCTGACTAGTAGCTGGTTTCTTATTTATTATAATTAACAGTAACTCAGACTTAATCAATATCACTCTTTATTTCACCCTTTTTATAATGAAGCAGTACACAAAAATAATGATTCTACCTTGGAAAATGATTTAAAATTAACTCATTTTCAGAGGAAGAAACACAAGCGACACAAACAACTCCTCCCCCCTCATGTCCTTTCATGCCACATCCTTTGTGGTACATGTGAAAACTTTCTCCTGCTCCATCCACTCGACTTCTCTTGCTCACTGCCAGGTGCTACACACAATGTGTTTATGGGCCCTTAAAGAGTTGTTTCATCTTTATACAATTTAAAGCTGCTCTAATCCAGACATGCGAAGGGGCTGCCAGGAATTTCCATCTAAGCAAGATTAATTACCTCATCGACAAAGTGACAAAGGCAATTACATCCATATTCATTTTGGTCAGTCGTGATGTGAGAAACCCTGAATGAGTTTGGTTCGATCTCCGTGCTGTTGTTTCAGGGCGAATTAAATCCGTCTCTCCAGATGTAAACGAGAGATGAGCAGCACCAAAAAATATGGACATTATTTGCAGGAGATAGGTTTTAACTCATGAGAACTGTTAATGAGTTTCCATGGGACGGGACCGTGTTGAGCACAAATGGAGAAGGCTCTGCAACCAGAAATAAGCAGCTCAGTAGTTGGACACGAGGTCTCTTAAGGTTCAACTTGGTTCGAGCCTCTTCTTTTTTTCTTTTTCTTTTTTATCGTTTATGAAAAGCAGAATTAGGCCATCGACCTTCTTAAAAAAATTGTTAGGGAGAATGATAGACAGGCACTGGAATAGATTTGGGGACAGTCTGCACTTGAAAGAATAGAATTCTTCCGTTCAGCAAAGAGAAAGTGTTTTAAATCGTCTGGATCAAACAAAGTCGAACTGAAAGTTTGGTGATGTGCACATTAATAAATATATGCATGAAATTATTTTTATGATCATAGTTCTCCGCTCATGCTCAGTCATCTTGTACACTTTGAGTATGCTAATTATTTGGCTTTGTACGAATCATCTCTGTTTTCTGTCGTTGCAGGAGGTCTGACCAATGGCAGCGGGCGTTTCATCTCCGCTGCCCCGGGAGCGGAGGCCAAGTACCGCAGCGCCGCCAGCTCAGGCTCCTCCCTCTTTTCACCCAGCAGCCAGCTGTTCCCGTCATCACGGCTACGCTACGGCATGTCAGACGTGATGCCGTCGGGCCGCAGCCGCCTGCTGGAGGACTTCAGGAACAACCGCTACCCCAACCTGCAGCTCAGAGACATTGCCGGCCACATCATGGAGTTCAGCCAGGACCAGCACGGCAGCAGGTACACACACAAATATCAGTCTCGCTTCAAATACACAGGACAAAGAAGCAACCAGAAAATCAAATTGACCAACCCCTGAATTCATATCTCTCTGTATGCAAATTACCTACAGACAAAAACGCGATGTGCAATTGTGTAAATCTTCAGTTTGACCCCATGTTAAAGTCCTCTAAGGCAACGCTGGACAAAATCTGTGGTGAAGTTCAGTGAACAACTGCAAGGATCAATGGTCATGTCTCTTTTCTGTTGACACAACGCGAACAGGCTGCATTTGTTTTAAGGAGACGACCCTCAGGACATTGCGTTGTTTATATTCTCCTCTGAAGGCGCCATACTCCAGGTTCATGCTCAGTTCATGCTGGTATGGGGCATGATTACGTAAACATAATGAATATAACATGAATATTTCAGACCCTGTCTCCTTTTGCAAACAGTTTGCTCTGTGTCTTGTTCCTGCTTTAGTCTGTACATCCTCAAGTATATTTTTTCATTGATAATACAACAAATGGCGTCATTGATGGCTCACCAGATGGCAACGGATGGCAGCAGGGGCCCCCGGAGGCCACTCTGGGGTCCTGGATTCTGGGTCTGTCTGGGTTGAGACAGCAAACGCAGACTTATGAAATGATCTATTAATACACCATGACGTCCAGTCTGCACAATCCAGACATTTTCTCTCCTCAGTCTCTTCAGCATCGCTGTCCTTTTTTATCTCTGCTCTTCCTGGCATCCATCACTTCACCTCACAGGCTGTTTGGTTGCTTCAACTCCGTCTGTCTTTTCTCAGCTCTCAACTTCATCTGCTTTAGTCTGATTGTTCCCTCAGGTTAAAGATGCAGAAGCAGCTTTCTCTCTTTGTCTTTGTACATCTGTCATTTTATTGCCACCCTCTGATATGTTTATTTTTTAGTCTTTGGGTTCATCTAGAGCAGTGCAGGCTGCACACTTCCTCATATACATTGCAAAAGCTAATGGAAATGAAGAATAACAAAACAAGAGGGTGCAAAACATATCTGTGGAATTTAATACAGCACATATCTGTGGTTAATGCAATGCTTATCCTCTCTGTCTTAAAGGTTTATCCAGTTGAAATTGGAGCGAGCCAGTTCCGCGGAGCGCCAGCTTGTCTTCAGTGAGATACTCCAGGCTGCCTACCAGCTTATGGTGGACGTCTTTGGAAATTATGTCATCCAGAAGTTTTTTGAGGTGTGTGTGAGAAGCTGAAAAGTTGGTGCTGTGTGTGATTTTGGTGCAGTGTCTGTTCTAAACCTCTGTTTGGAATGGGCTGTTTGCTTGCTGGTAATGCTGATGGCAGCTTTCTTTCTGAAACTGTAAAAGTGGCCTGCAGTAATTGAACTGCAGCAATCAAAGACCGGCTGCAGGACTCAGTCAACAGAATCCTGAAGCTGCACCGCCGCTGCTGCACAAAGAGCTGTTCGCTTGTTTGTTTTTTAAAGTTCAGGGAAGCTCGACACAGAACCTTGAACTTGAGAATCGTCTTGTCATGAGTCCCAGCCGCCACTGCCACAGAGTGCTGGTGGCATGTTCATTCAAAGTTGATTAATATTGAACGTGTCATGTGTCCAAATCACATCTAATTCAACACTGCCTTTCTTTGGGCCCTTAACAACACACAGGCCAAGTGTGAAGCTGATGAGATGAACGGTTCTCCTGATGTGAGCCACATACAGATTTCTGGATTTATTAGATTCTGTTGTACTACATCCTGTGGCCTGTGTGAAATTGCGTTATACATGGTATTGTGTCCCGTATTACTCAGTGGATTAGAGGATTTACAGGCTTATTTTGTGTGTGTGTTTTAGTTTGGCAGCCTGGACCAGAAGCTGGCTCTGGCAGAGAGGATCCGAGGTCACGTGCTGTCTCTGGCCCTGCAGATGTACGGATGCAGGGTCATTCAGAAAGCTCTGGAGTTCATCCCCTCGGATCAGCAGGTCATTGTAAGTATGCTAATTCTCATTGGACGGTATCAGTGTGTCAACAAGGGAAACAGACTGGACCTTTGCCCTAAAATCACCTTAATTAAACACATTCTGCCCATAACACTGCTGCGATTCAGTTGATGCAGTCAGAAATTATGTAGTGAGCTAATCTGATGCCCCAATTTCCTAGCATACCTTTTATCTGTGTTCCTGTAATTCACATATGAAAGAGTGCATTGTTCAAGGACCACTGATTTGTATTTGTATAGAAAATGCAGCTTCGATAAAGAGCTGTGCCTTGTGCCGCTGTAAAGGCATTTTTTATCTACATTATGGGTTTTGTGTTAGAGCTGCCTCGTGTAGCAGCAGGTTCCTCGCAGGCGCTCTATCATCCACAATGAATGAGGCTAATGATACCACAGTTTATATGTAAATGTTGAACTGCAGGTGTTAAGATAAATCCAGCTGAATTTCAGCATGAAATTGTTAGAAAAGGGTCTGAGGGAGTGAGTGCATGTAAGAGGGAGAGAGAAGTATCCATATCTCCTTAATGATCCGCAGTAGATTTCTTCAGGGCGCCTGTTTCAAACCCAGTGTTACTTGTTGGGCTGTGAGCCACTGTGAAAAATGAAAAAGCTCCCTGGCAGTATTTGATTTCCTCACAAACAATTATATGTCCCTCTCCACATTCTACCTCCCTCATGCTTTCCTCCTCCTCCTCCTCTTCCTCCTTGTCATTGTCGTCCTCCTTCTCTGCAGAGTGAGATGGTGCGGGAGCTGGACGGCCATGTGTTGAAGTGCGTGAAGGACCAGAATGGTAACCACGTGGTGCAGAAGTGTATTGAGTGTGTCCAGCCTCACGCACTGCACTTCATCATAGACGCCTTCAAGGGACAGGTGGGTCCCCTCTGCACGCGAACACACATAACATATTTCCACATTCAATCACCGAAGCCTGCCGGTGCTTGGCTGACATCCACACACACACACTTGTGTGTGCACATATACACTGTCGCTGCCTTGAGGAACCGAGCATATTGTCACCGCCAAAGTACATATCCAGTCTTTTCCAGGCAGCGGGTATGTTGCCATGGCAACAGGAACCTCAGCCCAGTGGCAACAGCCATCTTCTATCCACCAGCTAAATGTTACATTACCATAAACTGTTTAAAGAAAGATTAGTGTGTTCATGCATGCGCTTTTCTTTAAATACAAATAAAACGTTTTCACTTTTCCGATTTCATGCTCGGTGTTTTGATGGTAAAATTCACCGATGTGAGTGTTGTGCTTCTTGAACATTTCCATGTTGTGCCACTGAGTGTTTTCTACTTGGTGGCTCAGATTTGTTTGTGTAGCTGAAAACAGGTCAGGAATTTGTTTTCACCTGCCCTGCAGCAGAGGGCTGGGTGTGTGAAAGTATGTCTATAATCATTTCTTGCTAAAATCCTGAGGGTGTCTACGCTATTAGTGAGAAAAGTTTGAGCAAAGGTATACAAGTGTCTGGATTAACCCTCAGCAGACCCCCCATTTTCTGCAATAGCCCAAAAAAGAATGAAACTAAAATAAAAGTTAATGTTCTTCAACCCTTTTGATCACAGTTGTTACCCTGGTCTCGGTGAAAAATAACTTGTGGGACCAAAGTAACAGAAGCACAAACATGGTAGAAATGTAACTTGAAACCATTTATTGCATAGTCACAAGTTTAAGTTAGTTCTGTTCAGGAAATCTGCACATATATGTGGATCTTAAAATTAGAATCAGGAGACGTATACGCAGGTTTTTTTTTCTTAAATGCTGTAAAACCCCTGTAAAAAAAGGTGATTGACTCATTTTCCATTGCCAGTAGAGCACTTTGTCTCCCCCCCCCCCCCCCCCCCCCCCCGGTGCGTCATGTTCAACGTCAAGAGCACTCTCTCACCCGGCCTTGTCTTGCCAAATTAAAGCGTTCACTCTGGTGTCACGTTTCCATCACTGCAAATCTGAGCTGATTAAAACCCGTGTTAACTGTAGATTTGTTTTACCGGGGGGGGGTGAATGGTGTTTGATTCCTTTCTCATTCCTGACAAAAGCTAGATGTTAGTGGGTGTTGGTGGGTTTGACCAGTGGAGAGTTCAAACAATCTATAACTTGTCATGGTTGTGTGAAGACCAAAACACACCTAGAGTAGTGCAACCAAGGCTAAAGCTTCCCATAGATGGAAAGGTGTATTTTAATGTATGTGTGTAATGACTAACCCTGTATAATTACCTGTGTCTTTCAGGTTTTTGCTCTCTCCACTCACCCTTACGGCTGCCGGGTCATCCAGCGCATTCTCGAACACTGCCTTCCTGAACAGACGCTGCCTATACTAGAGGAGCTCCATCAACACACAGAGCAGCTAGTGCAGGTAACGCACACAAACCAGCACTCAGTGTTCGTCTGTTTCATTTCCACCAGTGACGTTCTCAGAGCGATCACACCTCAAATTGGCTTATATAAAGCTTTTCCCAGAGCCTCCAAATTTTGGAAGTTGGCTGCGTTTGTTGTGACGTCAGAGGCACCAGCTGTCCTCCTCACGTTTTAATTCACATGCCTGTTTGGTTTGTTTAATTCAGGACCAGTATGGAAACTATGTGATCCAGCACGTTTTGGAGCACGGCCGAGCAGAGGATAAGAGCAAGATAGTGGCGGAGATCAGAGGCAATGTGCTGGGACTTAGCCAGCACAAGTTTGCCAGGTAAAACCCAATAGAAATACACAAATGCAAAGTTTCACTCTTTTGTTTCCTCCTACTTTGAAAAAGATTTTACTTTATTTCTCCAAAAGTACATTAAGACTTAAGTTTGGGTTTCTACTTTTTATTTAAACTCACCTTAACTCTTTTCTGTCTGTCCAGTAATGTGGTGGAGAAGTGTGTGACCCACGCGTCGAGGGCAGAACGGGCGGTGCTGATAGATGAAGTGTGCAGCCTGACTGAGGGCCCCCACAGTGCCTTATACACCATGATGAAGGACCAGTACGCCAACTACGTGGTGCAGAAGATGATCGACGTGGCTGAGCCAACCCAGCGCAAGATCGTAATGCACAAGGTGGGTAGATAGACTGAGGTCATCCTAATTATTGGTGTAATTAGTCTTGGTCAGTATTTAGTATCTAATTGCACCTGTGGTTAGATATCAGCATTAAACCACTAGCACAGCTTATTAAGATGGAAAACAACATAAGTGATCATTTTATTCAGACAGTGCTTTTCATGTCTTGCTGAACCTACAACACCACATTTAAGAGATCTTATTTCTACATATGACTACTATTTGTGGGTTATAAAGTAAATGTGTACAAAACAATGGCCAATGGTATAGGTGAGGGAAGTTTTAAAATGGTCTATGTAGACAGCACCAAATACACAGATTTTCAACTCTCAGTACAAAAAAGTCCAAAATATTAGTACCGATTTCAATAATGGCCAAAAGTAAAAGCATGAATGTGCTGCCTTAGTTTCTCTATCACTTCAGATGTTACTCATAGATATCCCTAAATGCACATTTGATTAATTGGACACACTCATTTGAAATTTAAATGAATACAGACAAACCAGAGGACATGTGGGAAGACGTATGCACTGAAGCACATCTAATAACCAATTCAAATACATGGAGGGAATCCAGATGGAAGGTAATTATCAGAATAAATGATGGCTTAAATATGCCTAACGCACTAAATTGGATGTTTGGTACACAAAGTCCCAACCATACCCACATTGGTCTGTTGGTCGTCGAATTCGAATCCCTGAACATTAACATTGACCCCGTTTGGAGGTGGTCAGGGAGGCTTGTGGCCACACATGCAGGACCAGTATTCAGCTGAGGTCTTCTGAGCCGCTACAGTTTCCCTATGAATCTTTTCATGGCCCATACATTGATTTGTTTGTGGCCACCGCAACAATATCAACACTGACTGCATAATTTTTTTATCAGATGGGTAAAATCTGACTCCATATTAGAGCTGTGTACAGTGCGTTGATTCACACAGCCCCTCAGGACACATTTTATTGCAGGGTGTGGACAGACTAACTTTGGCCCTGTTCAGACCTGGTATTAACCTGAGAGATGTTATCACAAGTGCACAGCGTTAAGTACGTGTGTTCACACTTGGTATCAAAATGAATCCTGATTGTGTCTCCTGTGACCACATGTGGTCTGATCGCTCTTCTCCGCTCTATATGCAAATTGTCGCGACCGTCATTTCTGTTCTCAAGACCAAATGATGTTTTTACCCAGCCTGAGTAAACAGATGTGTCCGCTGTCGCTGTGTTTGTGTATTGGTGCGTATGTCCGAGTGTTTCGGTATGAGACCGAGGAAAGAGGATAGACTGAAAGGCAGCAGCTGTGCTCTGAAGAAAGATCCTAACAATTTAAGAAAAATATCAATCATTGTTTGGTGGCGGCCACAAATAACATGGACACTGAGAAGCAGAAAAAAGTTTGATTCAGGAGGCTTTGCTCAATTCATTGGGTTTAATGGTTTCCAAGGCAACGGCACAGAGGCTGACTGAAGCTCAAGTGATCATTGATTATGGGCGTAGCCGTAGCTGATGTTGGTTGTTGTGAAAAACCAAACATGGTGTGTTTTTTTTTTTTTAAAGTTTACTGAAAATGTGTCTGTGTCTCTGTCCAGATCCGGCCCCACATCTCCACCCTGAGGAAGTACACCTACGGAAAACACATCCTGGCCAAGCTGGAAAAATACTACATGAAGAACGGCGTTGACCTGGGTCCTCTTTGTGGCCCACCTAACGGCATCATGTGAACCAGTTCCCCCTCCCCCCCTTTGCTTGAAATCACATCTACCACCTGATATAACCCCCCCTCCCCTGACCTCCAACCTTCACCTCAACCCCCCCACTGCAGTCCTGTCTGCCAGCCCCACCCTCCTGTCCTTGTCTGGCCCTTCAAAGGCTCAACTCCCACTTTCCCCCTCCCCATCCTACTCACCAAGGACGTGGAATAGCCCTTGTAACCCGTTTCCATGACAACCCCTCGGGAGGAGCCTGTTGCTATGGGCAGCCTTAGTTTTTGTGAGATTTTGTCGCTCCTCCCCCGCCCAAGCCCACCGAAGGAAGGATGAATGGCGGGAGGGCTGGAGGGCAGGGAGTGGAGAGAGAGGTGAGACCTGTTCGATTCGTCACTCCACTCCCTTCATCTTTTTTTTTTTTTCTTCCATTTTCTTCTGTTCTTTATTTCTGATAAACTGAGAAATCATTTCACCTTTTTGCTACTGCTGCATACACAATCCTAGTGTCCCACCCTCCTCCTGCCATCCTAGCTATTTACCACTATGAGATGGAACGAGTATTTAATTTGTCTGACGTCACAGAATCATAGACGAACACACACATGCCATCAGCTAACCAGCAGACAGATCATTTAGCATGGGAGATTCGTTTTCTGGTCTTGCTTCTATAAATATAACGTGTATACTTGGTGTAGACCTTTGCATATATATATAAATATATATATAAAACTTTGTAGTTTTTCTGGTTTTTGATGTTGAATCTGTATCTATAATGTATCCTAGTAGTGACCACATACTTCTGACTGTATAATTGTACATTTGTAAACCCTTGTAATGTAAAAGTGCTTTACCACCCTTTTTGGTATGAGAAGGAAAAAAAGAAAAAAGCTCACTCTGGAAAAAAAATCTTAGAAAAAAAAAAAACCCTGTGCATTTCAGTGTATATTCTCACCTCCTTGGTTGTGACATATGAGTTGTTGTATATTGTAAATTGTAATATCAAATTTTTTGTTTTGAAAAGCCCTTTCTATACAGCGTAGTACTTGTACAAAGATTCGCCACGCTTGGTTTTATCTTTATCTCGTCACTGCTTAACTTAAGACGTCGATCTCCCACTGACTCCCAATCGGACACGTTCTGTTAGACTTTGTGGTGTCTTCTGGTTTATGTTGAAGGTTTCTTTATTCTTTTTTGACCTTTTTTTTTTTTTTTTTTAAAGAAATTTTTATAATAATGCATTACCCCATGAAATGTGTCATGTGTATAGGTATGCTGGCTGGGCGGGAGAAGTAACTTTTACCCATTTAACCCCCCCCCCACCCTCGATTATCCATGACTGTTTTCAGGGGTAAACCCGTGGATTGTACAGAGGATATTCTTGTGTTTTTTGGCATTTCTCTAGTGCTGTAAGTGCTGTATCATACTGTCCATGTCCTTTTGGGTGAGAGAGGCAGCCCGCCACAGCGCGGTGTACATTTGGAGCAGCCTTGTGTATATTTACTACGAGCACACCTGTAACCATATGTGTATAGTTAACAGAACCTGTGTATGCTTATTGCCTGGGCAACTATTTTTTGTAACTCCTGTTGTAGATTGTCTCTAAACAATTGTGTGATCTTTATTTTGAAACCAAACTGAACAAAAAAAACTTTGAAAATTTTACTGTCTCATGCGTCTTTCATTGTATACACAAATGCTATTGTCATGGGAGAAACCCCTCGAGATGTATCCTCACGTTTTGCAGGGAGGTCGCAACCATTTGAAAACCAAACAGTACAAGGGAAGATACAGTTTGAAAACAAACAAGAGAAAAGAACAGGAAAAACAAGACAAAAGATGAAACCTTCACCCAATCAAAAGACAAAATACAATCTATTTGAAAAAAGAAGGAAATGCAAGAAACAAAGTCATTAGTACTGAAAACATGAGCGATTTAGTTTGAAATGAGAAACCAAGACATTTTTGAATAAGCTTAATGGATATTTGAAGGTAACTTCTTCCAATTGGAAGGAGCCTGAAACCTGAAAGTGTTTTTATCAACTCCCTCAGATGCAAAGCTTCTTAGTGAGTAATTAGGTTTATAAGAAACAAAACGGGAAGGAAATTCTAAGTTGATGCATTTGAAAGCAAATTGAAACGAATGAATTTGACGCCTTGTGTCTAGAAGGAGCCACCCGAGTGTGTAAAGAAAGAACCAAGTCTAAATCTGCAGAATCTATATATTAAGGGGATAAAGAGTAGTTTGAGGCATTCTGGTCTAGCAGTAAGAAGTTGTGAAACAAGTGTCTTCTGCACATTTAAATGTAAAACGATGCCTGAAGCGATGCAGAATACCAAAATGTACTCTTCTGTATGTGTGATTCATACTGGCTTAGTGCCACAGTGTCTTCTCCAGTCATCTGAACCAACGTCTCTGCAGTGATATAACACGCGACTACACACAGCCTGAGTCAGAGTGGAGCAGGGCACTCGCTCCTGATGCTCCACTTTCTCCTAAACATGACTGATTAATGAGAGCGACTCCTTAACATGCCAAGGCTCTGACTAATGACAACCAACAATGTCGATCAGTTACAGTAATGACTGCTCCCAGTGAAGGTACAGGTTGCTTAAGTCTTTGGATACCGATGACAAAGGTTATTAGACTCAAAAGCCTGTCCCTGGTTTCATTTTCCAGATAATTACTTATGTGAGCGGTGGTGAAAAGCTTCCTATCATCAAACCAGGCGCAGAGGTGAAAGGCTACTGGTGTTTGAGGAGCGAACAAAAGACGAGTCGGTCCACACAGCGGTCGAAAACACAGATAATCATTGTTTTGACATGAGTAATGAGTCTCGCTGTGGCGTTAAAGAGGTATCTTATCACAACACACCTTCCCTCATTGGGGTGTTTCAGTTTTATCTTTTTAAGGAGTCAGGAGGAAAGGATAAACCTGTTCTTACCTGTCTGGCTGTTGTTTGGAGCATGCTGGGCCTGAATGGATACAGGAAGGATGTTAATCTGAAAAACAAGTCGGACTGGGTGTGATGTCTGGCAGTTATCCCGTGGCTTTGTTGATTCTTTAAAAGAGATAATACAACCACAAGCAGTGAGGGTGTGTTACCTGCAGTGATTTTTAAACCACCTGGACGCTGCAGTATGAGTTCAGGCTGATTAGGCCTGTGGGCTGTTAATGACCAACCATATATAAGAGTGGGCAACTGAACTCACAGGGGCCCCAAAGGCCTGTATTTATTGTGTGTCAGCCGCTTTTGCAGTAATTTGATTTATTGCAATGTTATGTGGGAATAGAATATACAGCAAGTGGCTGCAAGGTGGGTCCTGCTTTACCTTGTTGTCTAGCAGTCTGATAGAGGGGAGGGGCCTCATGTCACACTTCATACAATGCATCTAGTATTTATACATTTGTGTTCAACCACATTGACTCTAAATTGACCATAGGTGTGAATGTGAGTGATTGATTGTTTCGTTGTACCTCTACTCTCTCGTGAAAGATGGACGCCATGTCAGATCCCCAAAAGTGAAGCCAAATTGACTCGATTGCCACCTGGTGGCTGGCTGCAGTATAAGTCATAAATCCTGCCAAATCCACAAGACATTTACGTTCAAAACTTGGTGTAAATTACGCCGTTTTGAGTCGAATTTGAATGTCGGGGCTTACGGACACCTGGATGACACCACGGGAGCAGAATGGACGCATTTTAGTTTTTTGTTTTAGTTTTTTTACGTTTGAAAAAAGTGGTCACCATTTACTTCAATTGTACTGGATTTGGCTGCAACACTGTTTACCCCTGAAACTCAGTGGACAGTGGTGAGTTGATAATGGGTGAATTTTCATTTTTGGGTGAAGTATCTTTTTAATTAAGCCATTTTCGGACATGACCCTCTGGGGAAAGTCATGCATACATGCACCTCCTCCGGAGAAAATACAGAGGAGCTGCGGAGGCCAGTGCATGTCTGAAAGCAGCTTTAAACTTCACCAGTGATTGCAGCTACAGCAGCGACATAGAGGAGCCAGTCAAGAACTTTTTGGAACAACATGCCACTGTAAAAATAAGATGGCCACCTTGAGTCAAGAGCTTTTATTGTCTCAGTGTTTGCACGGTGACTTTCAGGCTCAAGTCATAAAGCTCAATTTAGTTGACACTTCTCCATAAAGATAAGGTTTTAGGAGGTGTCCATTTGGATTAGCGGTAGATTTGTATCCATTTACAAACTACAGGCAGTGATTCCGCCCTTCGCTTCTTCAGGGTTAGCCCGACTGGTTGCTAGGCGACACAACTAGGCTGTACGGCGCGAGCGGGGCGAATAAATATTCATTGTAGTTACGTAGGCTCAGGTGTCGGTGACTCCGACCGTGACGCAGCCAATCACAGCGAAGGAGAGCGGCTCTAAAGGCGGAGGTGTGTTTAATGGCGCGCGGCCAACCGGAACCACCTCAGTGTGTGTGTGTGTGTGTGTGTGTGTGTGTGTGTGTGCGTGTGCGTGCGCGCGCGTGCGTGGGGCTGCGGGTGCCTAAACGAGCTGCAGGGGGCATCCTCGCCCTTGCTCGCGTGGAGATTTCCCCCCATCTCACTCACACACACACACGCACACGCACTCACACGCACACTCTCTCAGCCTCCTGCCAGACTCCCAGGCCAAACAGCTTCGCCATACGGAACATCCTGCCCTCAACGGAGAGGGGGAGGAGAGAGAGAGAGCGAGGGTAGAGAGAGCCTTGAGTGTATAGAGAGAGAGAGACACAGAGAGAGAGAGAGACAGGGAGAGAGAGACAGAGAGAGACAGAGAGAGCGAGAGAGAGAGAGATAGAGATAGAGAGAGAGGAGCTCTGACTTCTCCCGGCACTAACTATCGGGGCTCGTGCACATAAACTCGCAGGAGCAGACTGAGCGGAGGCCTCGCGGAGACACCGCCGCTTCAACCGGTGACCGGGAGCAGCGCGTGAAGCCGTGGATTAAAAACAAGCCGACAGCAGACGCATGGTCGCGCGGATGTGAAGTTGGACCGACTACCGACACTCACGCACCGAGAGCAGGCGGCAGGAGGCTTTTGTTCACCCCCCTCACCTCTTCCTCCTCCTCCTCCCCCCGAAGGCAGCGGCGGCACCGGGAGGCTGTGCACGCGCGCCCCGACCATGAAGCTGCCGTGGCTGCTTGCGCTCGCGGCGCTCCTCCTCGCGCACACCGCCGCGGTAAGCACGAGCCTCATTCACCTCACTCACTCACTCACTCAGATCCTTTGTTAACCGGGCAGCTCCTGAGTGTGCACCATGGCATTTTGTGTGAATGTGTGTGCGTGTGCAGCTACTGTTAACGAGACAGTGGTTCTCGGTGATCGGTAGGAAATCCTCCACTCGACCTACATAAGGCGATCAGCCCCTCATTGGACGACCGTGAGTCCCGTTAGGGGGGTTGGAGACTCCCGTGCACCCCTGCCCCCATGCAGCTCTTACGCACAGACACACACACACTCACACACACCAGCCTTTGTGTCTCAGTGTCGGGGTTTATTATGGCCTGCACCCCCTCGAGTCAGGGGGTGAGTGAGTGTGTGTGTGTGTGTGTGTGTGTGTCGGTAATTAGCGGGTTATCTCTAATTGAGCTTGATTACGGGTCTTTGTGCGGTGCCTCGGTCTGTGGTGTCTGTGTCACCAGCTCACATCCTGCCGTTAATTCAGGGGAGCCAGCTCCTACTGCGGCTTTAACGACTTTAGTGTGTGGGTCCGTGTGTCTGAGTGTGTGTGTGTGCGTGTGCGTGTGTGTGTGTGTAGGTGATTGGATGTCCGATCGCCACCTGTGAGGTGCGCGCTCCATTTTTAGCCAGATCTTATTGTCCAGATGCCAGAATCCAACCGGGGACGTTATCCCGTCCCGTCCGTCATTAACGGAGGTGTGTATGTGTGTGTGTGTGCGTGCGCATGTTCGCAGCAGTGTGTGTCTGTGGCTAAATGTGGGTGGGGTAACGGGGAAGTTAACGGCGATGCGGTGCGCGAACGAAGGCTTGGTTGGAATGATGTCATTGGGAATCGCGACGGGGAAGCTGATTAGGAATGCGCGAACACCCCCCCCTGCCTTCCTCAACACACACACACACACACACACACACACACACCTCCCCAGATCCACGCCGAGCTTCACGCGCCCCCCACAGCGCGCCCACACCTTCCGTTCCGTTACCGATGGATCCAGATTTATCCTCTGAGGAGGAGGAGGAAGCTCAACGAGTCATTCAGAGAAAAAGAAGAGGGTGAAGAAAATATCAAAACACAAATCTGCTGCTCTATGTAAATTACGGAGAAAACAACAATTCCCTGTGTGACACAGTGAGTGTGTAGTTTTATTTATAACTGCACTGAGGCTTTAGCTCATTTATTTTCACATCTGCTGTGCTCAGTGTAAAATGTACAGTCCAGTGAAACCTGGAATAATACTTAAAGTAAAGTTTGCTGACACTTTTCAACAAAACTTTCACGTACATGGTTAAAGTTCTTCTAAATTGAATAAAATTAGTACAAAAAAATATAAATATTTGAAGAAACGGTACTGATTTGGTAAGTAGACTGTATTTATTTAGCATTTTCCAGTCTTTTCAACCACTCTAAACCCTTTTACAAATTGCGTTAATCTCTGTAAGTGAAGTGTGATAATCTCAAATTGTGAATCTGTACGTGACAAGATCTTGGGGCTGGAACCCTTCTGGTATCCATTTGTAGTTTGATCATGTTTGAGCAGGCTTCGGTTGCCCGCAGTTTAAGAACCTGGTCGCAAATATTTCAGTGGCCAACCTTTGCCCTCTGTTCACTTCCAATCTGTGAGAGTGATTTTGCAATTAAAACTTTCGCTTCCTGTGGCAAAGCAAAATGCAGCGTGGCTTAGGGCGCGGCCAAACATTCAAATGTGAAGCGAATATCGCAAGTCAAAGTTCACCAAAGTTTTAACCCCTCGCCATGATTGGAAGTGAACGGGAGTCTTAGGTTCACAATGGACACTTTCGCGTAGGTCTGACCGGGCCTTTTGCGTGGAGTTCAACTTTGGTGAACTTTGACCCGAGATATTCACGTATGTGTGACTGGGCCCTAACATTCCGTGTAGAGAGAGGAGGAGGCGGAACACATGGAACAAAATGTGTCGGTTGTCAGCCTTTTATCTGCTTTCATAAACAGGGCTTCATTGTCTTGATCAAGGACACTTCAAAATGCCAACGGGAGGCGCCGGGGAGCAAACTACAGACCCTCTGGTTAGTGGACGACCAGAGGTACCACCCAAAAAGTACAACAGAATACAACTTAAGCCCAGTATCATACTGTATATTACACCATCACAGTACAACTAGCTGCAATGTCGCACAATCACACTTCAAACTGCACAGATTTGAGTTGAGACTTGAATTCTGAATTATTATCTTGTTCACTCAGGGAAAACTGCTTTTGACCCAATATTTGTACTGTCAACATCTTGGAGCGCTGTGATACATCGCTGGTTTGTCAGAGGTTTTCAACACCACACACACATTCACACACGTCTACAGACACAGTGATTATTAAGGGGTCAGTCAGCTGCAGTCTTTGCCAGAGATCCTTGGCCTCCAGCAGATCTAATCTGTCTAGAAGTGTACAGATGGAGACAGGTGTGACACATATGCACACACACACACACACACACTCACTAAAACACTGTTAGGAGAGCACAGATGGATGCAGGTGCTGCTTTTATAGGTAACACTCGTGAACTATATAAGTCTTGATAATTGCAAGACTCACCTCGAGCAACCTAGTTGTTGAAACACGCACACACTCACGCAGCGTTGTATGTAAGTGCTGTCAGGATCTTTCTTTAGAGGCCTCTTGGCTTTAAACCAAGTGACGTCTGTGTGTGGGGGGGTTTCTTTTGAGTGTTGTGTCTTTTTTTATATTTCCTGTTATCCAAGTTGTGACATCATATCCGTGCGGATGTATTTAACATGGGAGACCGATTTTCCCACAGACATCTGTTGTGTCCCACAGATAGCCTGTGTGTGTGTGTGTGTGTGCATCCGTCCATCTGTCCATCTGTCTGTGTGGGCTCAAAAATAGTGAATATCCGCTGCCAAAACTTGTGCTCCTTGAAGTGTGTGTGTGTGTGTGTGTGTGTGTGTGTGTGGCGGAAAAAGCGTTGTGTTCTTGAGGATCATGTTTAAGTCGCGGAATGAATCAGTGTTTTGTGCGTCCGACGGCAAACAAAGCCCCCCATAGAGAAGAAGAAAGCGAGAAGGAGCAAGAAAGAGGAAAAAATAGCCCGGACGAGGCGGATTGAGGGAGAGTGTGGAATGCGAGAGGCAATTTGACACAGGAAGTGGGTCCCTTCTCACTCTGCTGGAGGACAAAGTCCCCCCTCACACAGCAGCACACAAGCTGGCAGGTAGAAAACACTCCTGGGGTGGAGGAGGTATTTCAGGTGTGTGTGTGAAAGGATGGGTGATGGTATGGCGGGTCACCTTCCCTGCTGGATGGGAGGAAATGAAAAGGATCACGGTTCATATCCGGACCTGCATTCAGAGGGCTGGTGTCTGGAGGTGAGCATGGACAGAGGGAGGGAGAATAATGATAGCCTTCAGTGAGAAAAACAACTCCCCCCCGACCCCCCCCTCATCTCCCTGTCTCCTCCCTTTGGCTATTTGTGTATGTGTGTGTTGCATATGTACACATGCTGCTCACCCATATCTGAAAGCAATTTCTTATCTCATTGGAATGACTGGCTTGGCAGATGCGCCGCATTTGACTGAAATTAGTTTTTCTGTCTGCTGGAGAAAGTTTCAGTGGTTTATGCGACTCAATAGAAATGGAATTTCCCATTTACTATTAGAGCGATAACAGTGTGTAAGGACGGAGAAACCTGCTCTCGCAATACCTGTTATTTCAGTGTGTCGTCCCTCCAAGCCGACGGAACAATGGGAGCTCAGAATTTGCAGCTCATACTGAACTTTAACTCAAAGCTCAACTCTGTGTAGCAAACTCTATCAATTTTAATTAGGATAAAACAGAGGGCCCTCATTATTGGCCCCAGGAGAGCTCAAAAGGCTTCGCTGCAATCTCCCTCTAACCTCTAATGTCAGGCTGCATACTAATAATTTACGTGTCACTCGTGAGTCTCGTCTGGATGTTTTCTGCAGTATTCCAATCAAGAAACTTGCGTAGCCTGAGAAGCGAAACTCGGGGCAAAATAATTCCAGCGGGGACAGATTTTTCTTAATCACTGTGAGCTCGTGGTAACAAATCAAGTCAAAGCAGATAAGTGTTTGAGTTGAGCTGAGAAATGAATACAAGCCTTAGTGTCCTCATGACTAGATGATTAGAATTGACTCCTGCCTCAGTTCATGTAGCTCGTCTGTAAATGGTCGAAAATCCTGCAACTTGGCTTGTAGCTCTGACAAGACAGAGAGAGCCCATTACTCCAGTCTTGGCCACTCTCCATTGGCTGCCAGTGGATTTTAAAATTCAAGATAAAAAATAACTTGCCTATCAATTAGTAGCAAATGCACAATGAGGGAGGCTACAAGTCCAAGCGGCCATGCCCAAATAGTAAGAGGAGCAGAGGAGTTTTTTTTCCCCCATGAGTCACGTTCATCATCATGAATGCACCAGAAACTGAGGCGCTCTCTCACCTCGCTATCTTACCTGGGTTGCATCTTTCACAATACTAACAAATAAATTGCCACTGCCCAAACATACATGGCTATGTTCGTGCCAATGTGTAAACTTACCGAAGTTAATTGTGTGTCATAACGTTGTGCCAAAAAAGGTTCAGCATCAGTGTCTAGACTGCCAAAGTAAAAAGGAAGAAATTAGCACATTCACCCGGGTGTAATTTTTCATCATTGGCGATCAGAGACTATTAAAATCTGTCAACTGCAGAGTCATTTGAACAGGGAGCCAATGCTGATTGTATCCGTTCACATCGCAGGCAAAAGCAAGATGTTATTAGCTGTTAGTGAGTTTTTTGACCAATGGAAAAGGGGCTTTACAGTCTATCAGATTGGTGAACCAGTGTCATTGTCAGGGCCCAAATTAAAATGAAAGCATTTGCTGTCTTTGCATTGAAACCTCATAACAGTTTACCTCTCACGATTAAGGCTATATTCAGTTTTTTCTATCCACATGGTTCTTTGGCCTTGTTCATAATATACGTGGCATTAAAATCTTTCATGGGTGAACTGATCAAAAGAGGGCAGCTCTAAGTACAAGTCCGACCGCACCCAAGTAAGCAGTGAGATCAGATTGCTCAGACCACATTCAGAGGTGGACTGTCTGCTCCACTGCTGTACGCGCTCTTTCATGCTTCATTCAATTGCTTCTCAATTTACATAAACTGGCTTCAGAATATTCTGAAAAGCCATTAGAAATATAGAACGAGTGCGTCAAACGTCTTGGGCCGTTTGGTTTGCCTGGAACATCGTAAGAAATAGACCCAGTCTGTGTTGTTTTGATTTCGTCTTTTAATTTCCGGCAGACCAGGCACAGGAAGTGCATTGCTGCCTTCTGCCAATTTAAAAAGAAACAGCCTGCCAACAGTTTGGTTTTTGCAAAACAGAAATGGTATTTATTTGCATACAGGGCACGAAGATCTGATCACAAGCGATCGCATGTGGAGACATATTCTACCATCCGCTTGCAGTTGGATGGTTGGAGACATATTCTACCATCCGCTTGCAGTTGGATCACCCTGTTCATCCCATTGTATAAAACCCTGTTTTCAACATTTTCCCCACTTTCCCAGGGAATCATTGGGCACTTTTGCGAGACTGATATCTGCGAGTGTATGAAGTTTGGTGCAGCTTGATTGAATTTAAGGGGACCTCCGGGCCTTGGCGGGCTGCGCTCTACTGAGTGCCCAGTTAGTTTCTCTTTTGTTGCCCTATTCTGCCTCTTTAAAACAGCTAAATGCTTTTATAGGGAAACACTTCATAACTGTAGTTTTGTGCCAGGCTGCATAACGAAACCCTTACTGCTGCTCACGCTGAGGTGTTGTACTTAATCAGCTGCGTGAATCTACGTTCATGCTGCCAGTCACAGCTTCGAAAGTACCCAATGTCTTCAATCATCTGGCTCCACCACATTGTGCAACACAAAACATTCCCAGTGGCATGCGTTCAAGTCGTCCCACGTATCAGAAAGAATGCTGCTATAGCCTCAGTTCATGCAGCTGGAAACCCTGGCTCCTCTCACCATGACCAGTAACGCATACACAAGTGCAGACACGCCTGCTCGCATATGTGCACCGATGCACATTAGCGCTGAACTCTTGATTATCTGACACACAAACTGAATTCACACGTGCACTTCTGCAGAGCCAGTGAATAGTTGTGGTTGGTGCGCGGCAGTTCTGTTGATTCGGTGAGTCAGAGGGAGACAGAGAACGCTGGAGGTGTTTTAGGTAGGTCACAACAGGCTGGAAACACAGGCCGCGTAGTTACTACACACACACACACACACACACACACACAGATCCTCCTTTGCAGTAATTGGGCAGCGCTGCGCAGACACACTCGCATACGTATTCTCTGGAGAGGGGAGTTAGATGAATATAGAGACAAGGGGATGGAGGAGGAGAGGAGTGGAAAAAAGGGAGGTGCAGAGACCACAAGATAATGAGAAGGAGGGAAAGACCGGGGGAAATAAAATGGAGAAAGGTAAGGATGGAAAAAGTGTTACGGTAATGCTACAGCAGGGGAAAGGCGAACAGGATGCTGAAGGATCAAAAGAGGAATAAAAAAAGGGATCGGGGTGGAAAAGAAAGCGCTGGAAGCAAAGGGAAAGAGATTATTGGAAGAGAAAGAAGTAATATGGTAAAATTGTGGGATATGGAAGAGGGAGAGAGGGGAGAAATGAGAGCTGGATGATGGTGAGGGGATGGAGCGGGGCCAGGACGATGGAGAGATGGGAGCCAGGATGGAGGGATGTCGAGAGAGTGCGGGTGGGGGAGGGAGGCGTGTACTGCTCATTCCCAGGAGACCGTGCTCTACCTGCTCTCCACGGCCGTTGCCATGACAACCAGCATCGCTGTCGCTGTCACAGCTTTATTGCCCCCCTCTCTCTCCTCGCTCTTCCCTCACTTTCCCCTCGTTCTCTCGTTCTGCTCCGTCTCATTTTGTTTCCTCGTCCTCTCTGTTGCCTCTCTCATTCACAGCTTTTCACGACTCATTCTGTTTTCCGACTCCACTCATTTCCTTTTTTCATTTTACTTCCTCCTCTCTCTGTTTTCCTCCATTGAACTGTTCCACTACAATAAATAAATAAAAAAATAGAGAAAGGAAAAGATGGCAGTTAAGTCTCAACTTTACAGTTGTGTGTGTGTGTGTGTGTGTGTGTGTTTGTACTATTATAGGATTCTAAATTAGAGAGCATAAACCCATTGCCGTCCTCCAAAACCACAAAGCATTCTGGGATCTCTGTGTGTTAGAGCTTTCGCTATAAATAAAACCCTCAGAAACAGGGCGCCTCTATCCCACTAACAAACGTGTGTGTGTGTGTGTGTGTGTGTGTGTGTGTGTGTGTGTGTGTGTGTGTGTGTGTGTGTGTGTGTGTGTGTGTGTGTGTGCGCGCCTTTCACCAGCATATTAACGCTGCTAAGATGCCGTCATTCTTCACTCGTATCGTGGGCATCCCTACTGTAGGTGCTACTGTCTTTCCTGGCCCGTTTCTGTAACAACTGGGTAATTGAGTTAACGAAGGGCCGGATGGGTGGGGTCACACAGAGCTGAAACCCAATGCGGTCCAATGGGACTGCTGGAATGTGTATTTCCTGCCAGGCGGCTGATAAGAGGCGGGTTGAGGCCGTGATAAGGCCGGCCTTCTTCACACTCGACCAGGGTCATCGTCTTTGTGCGGCTGGCCCCCGTCTGACCTCCCCCACTTGAACCCCAGGCCCACACCCATCTCCCCCTCCATCTGTTTGCCCATTTGTTTGTCTGATGGTAATCGTCTCAGCAAGTTGTGATTACTCTTTATTTTTTTTGGTCTGTTGAAACTTTGGACATTTTTAGTCTTAATTTAAGTATTAATAGTTTAGTTTAATCTTAAAATCATCACAAAAGCTTAGTCTTCATCTTGTAAATGAGTTTAAGCGAGACATTTAAGATGTCACCTTGGTCTTTATGAACGGAGAAAAAAAGATGTTTGATGAATCAATTAAATATAACAGTCTAGAGCTGTAACTGTTTAATCTTTTGCAGTGTTTCAGCCATTTATTTAGAAATGATATGTCTGCGTTCACATTTTATAGACTAGACTATTTTTCTACAGATACTTGAGTTGGTATTGATTTGACCATAATCTAATATACTGTTTTATCAAGTGTGTAATATTTCTATGATCTAGTAAAAATCAAACTCCAAAACCTTGGAACAAAGTTGCAGCTTTATCTTCAGGCCACTGCTAATGACGCCCGATCTCCCCTGCTCCCAATGCTCTGTGTAAAGAGTTTTCTTGTCATTGGCTCAGCCACTTTCTGACTAGTGCTATCATTATTCCTCTGGGGGTCCATATTTGAAAATGGCCACTAGGGCCACTGAGAGCTCTGTAAGTTAGTCTGCCACTAACAGTGGGAGAGAGTGCTCGTAAATGAAGAAAGAGACGAAGATAGAGAGAGCGTTCTCCCTGGGGAGCGTCTTTAAGGCGCTGCAGGAAAGACATAAAGATCGGGTAAAAAGGGGGAAGTTAAATGCATGCTTGCACAGGACGGGATGTATAAATGTTTTGTCGTCCAATTTGTTGTCACTTGATTTCGTCTTGTCTCTAATCTGTCAATTATCTTTATCTCGTGTTTTTCTTTGACAACAAAAAGAATTTGTCGGTTTTAATTTGCAAATATTTGGTTTCTGGTGTGTTTTCCATAGAGACGGATGCAGAGTTAATCAGTTTTTATTTTTGATATTAATTCAATCTTATCTGGGTTGTCATCCTCATTGAACGGGGGGCTCTTACAGTAATATTTCATCACGATTTTATTAGATTGTGCACGGCAGCGGATCTGCTCGTCTGCATACTGATTCGAATGGCCTGTACGTGTGTGTTTGTGTCTCACTGGTTATGGGTTATTATAGGATGGACACAGGAAGTGAGTATTTATAGAGCTGGCCTTCAAGCCTGAGCTGGAGAGGGAGCTTTCTGAGTGGTGCACAAAGGGGGAGTTTTATAGGTGTGTTACATGTGCGTGTTTGCACGTGAAACGGAGGCAGAGAAGGTGATGAAGCAGCAGCACAGGGAGACTGCTTGTGAGAACGAGAGCGAGAAATACTGTGTGCGAGAGGCATGTGACTGTGTATGTGTGCGTTTGAATTATTTAGCCCAGCGTCCCGACAGAGGAGTGAACGAGGTCAGGAGCTCATTGCTGCAACATTTTCCCTCTCTCCATCCATCCATCTCTACACCATCCACCCACCAGCTCCGCTCCTCCTCCTCGTCTTCGTCCTCCTCTCCCTCCATTGTCACCACTGTGGAGCTGCTCGTTTATTCTGCTCGTCTTAATAAACAGGAACTTGGTAACAAAAGGCTTTTACCATATGTTTCTCACGTCTCCTCAATTATCAGCGAGCCGTGAGGGAAGAGCATTGATCCAATTAAATACAGACTGTGTGTGTGGGTGTGTGTGGACCTTCTGAGTGAACCTTTTGAACTCTGTTGGTTTAAAGGGCTCTTTCAAAGGTGTTTGCAGTTTGAATGAGCCACTGATGCTAACGAGGTGTGTGTGTGTGTGTGTGTGTGTGTGTGTGTGTGTGTGTGTGTGTGTGTGTGTGTGTGTGTGTGTGTGTGTGTGTGTGTGTGTGTGTGTGTGTGTGTGTGTGTGTGTGTGTGTGTGTGTGTGTGTTCTGCAATATTGCTTGGTGGTTGCAGCAGGGTTCTTTCCCATAGGACTTTTATTTAAACGCCTCCATTCTCACACACACACACACTTCTGCGGCAGCAGGTGATTCATTCTTAATCTTTCATTCCAACAGTTGTGGATTAGCCCTAATCTTAGCAAGCAGAAATCCAGGTCTGAAAGTGTGTGTGTCTGCCTGTCTTCTCAAGTGTGCTGTTTATTTAGCGAGTGTGAGACATGATAATTGTTTCCCTTGTTGAACTGAGTGGGGGGTCTGTGTGACAGGACATGATATGACTGCGGCAGATCCGCATGACAGATTGACAGGTCACACAAAACAAAGGGAGGGTTGAGACAGAGGACACACTTCAATTATCCTTTACTGACATGTAAGTTAAATATTGTAATTGGGTTATAATTAACTCAAACTAATGATTATAATTATTTTATAATTGAGTGGAAAACAGATGCATAATGCATAAAAAACATATATTTGTATTCTGTTTGTTTTTTCTGTTTTGCATCTGTCTCGAGTTAGAAATGTCGTCAACACGCCCACTCGCTCGCTGTGACTTCTACTTGTTGTACTTTTCCCTGCTGTATTCTCACATGGGCCCACTCTGACATTTTGCGGACATTTTACCAGGGGGCTGGGTTGAGAAGTTCTGCAAAGCAGCTGGATGAACTAACTCGGAAGCTTGAGTTCTCACACAGCCCCTCTGCAAAACTTCAGGCAAATGGGCAGAGTTCTGTGCATGTCTGAAGTTTTACTGTCTCTGATGTTGAGTAGAGGTGCAGGTTAAATTTTAGGTTTTATTAGTGCAGATACAACACTTGGATTAAAACATACCTCACTTTGAGATATGAGCAGTTTTTCCCCTACAAAACCCATTTTCCAAGCAAGAAAAAAGAAGCCAAAGGTCTCAAATGATAAATGTTGTCGTCATACCAACAGTTGCAAAAGAACTTTGCCCGAATAAGGTAAGTAGGGCTGCAACTAATGGCCATTGACACAAAAACTGTGTAGTCTATGAAGATTAAAATAGCATTTCCCAGAGTCCAACCTAACAGGGTTTGACAAACAGCCCAGAACTGAAGGATATTACATTTAAAAAAAACTGAAAAATAGCAGCAAATACTCACATTTAAGAAATTGAAAGCAGCAAATATTTGGCATTTTGCTTGGAAAAATAACTTAATGACGAACTGAATGTAAAATTTGCTTATAATAAATGTTTTGTTTGGTTAAATCCAGTGTAAAAAAACGCAAAAAAGTTGAAGTTAAAGAAAACTGACACAGATTGGACATTTACAAGCTTGAGTCTTTGATACTCGGCTATGGAAATGCGTGGGTACCAAAAAAGACCTGAGGTTCAATTCCCAGTTGTAATTGCAAAGTAATTTTAAAGGTCTGTGCAGTTGTCTCTGTCTCCCATTTATACCCTGTGCTGTTGGTACCAAAAAAAGCAGTGAGGTTTGGGTGTCACGGTGGCTTAGCGGTTAAGAGGCGTGCACCACACTGTGATTGCAATGTTCCCAGTTCAATTCTGGTTGGGGACCTTTTTCTTAATCGTCCTTCCCCCCTTTCTATCACCTCATTTCGTCATATCCAAAAATACTTAACACAGCAAATGAGGTTTAAAACCCAACTTTAACTGTGATGAGAAATATTTGGTTTAGTTACTGCTGAGCATAAATTGCATCTTGTGTCATCATCTTGTTTATTTTAACACCTGATCATGGAATTGTTGATGATTGGAACACAAAAAGAAAATGGAACAAAGCAGCCGCAAGGTGTGGCGACAGATCTGAAAGTGATTATTGTGTGGAGATGGAGCGAGAGGGGATTTGAAGCGAACGAGAGGGGGACGAGGTCAGAGGCAATCACCGACCAAAGTGATATGAAAGGACACGGTGGCAGGTGAAGAGAAGAAAAGGAGGGAGCGGGCGGGGAAAGGAAGAGAACGCTGCAGACAAGGGGAGGAAAGGCAGGATAGAATATGTAAAAAGTAAAATAAAGATATGAGAAGCTAATAAGAAAATGGAGGGAGAGTGGGGGAGGGTCTGGCTTCAGGGGGAGCCAAAGATGATAAAGGAGCTGATTGGGAAGTGGGGGGGAAAAAGAGAAAATGGACAGGAGAGATGGATGGATGGGGCAGACTGGAGAGAGAGAGAGAGAGAGAGAGAGAGAGAGAGAGAGAGAGAGAGAGAGAGAGAGAGAGAGAGAGAGAGAGAGAGAGACGGGTGGTTAACGCAGGCCTGTAAAGAGCTTAGGGCAGCTGAGACGGATTGAATGGAGAGAACAACCTGGACAGGATTACAGCGAGAGAGGAGGGCTGTAAGAGCGAGATCGTATCATAACCCATATATTTCCCTGTCGCCGGCGAACACATTCTGTCTGGTTTACAGCGTCGCTGACCGCTCTGCCTCCATCAAGCTCCCCAGTCACACTTTAATTAAACCGAACCAATAGTACCCAGGAATTAATGATTGCTGATTGTTATAGCAAGCACTCAGGAGCTAATCTATGTGTTAGACAATAATTCTCAAGCCATTAGTTACTTAAATCCACCTTTTAATTAATTAGTTGGTGAATAATGTTGCGCACTGAGGGGTGACGCTTTAACTTCTTTAACTGTGCTGCAGAAGATGAAGAGAAGAACAAACGTGTGTGATATTATATTTATTTAAGAGTTGATTCATTAGAGGCTGAAGGAAGAAAACACCGTCTGAACAACAGGGAGCATCCACCTGAATAATAATAACTTCACGTCTATACATTTCACTACGGACGCACTGATTTATCTGCTGAACGTCACCATCAGCCGATATTGACCTTGTCGACTGATATCGGCAAATAAGATGACATTCACAGATGGCAGGGGCCGAAGTTTTATCTGTTGCGGCGCATCGATTTTTTGCGCCGGCTAAATGTTGTGCTGGTTGTTTGAGGTCTGTAGCTTCAGATTCAGAGAAAGTAACGACCCATAACCGCCACCGGCCGTCATGTGACAGATGCTTGTTGTAAATTCGTGCTCATTCAAAGATGGTGCGATGAGGGGAAAGAAAAAGTGGTATTTTCGATATAAGTTTATCTTGGTAGTTTAGCCTGGACATAAACAAGCAATATTTAGTGGGTTTTAGGGGAGATTACGTTTGATCCACACAGCAGCGTCTCCTGCTGTGGAGCTTTTTTATCATTTACGGTTGGTTTTACACAGGTTTTGATTTAGTCTCTTGACAGACATGCAGTCACCAAACATTGCAAATAACTGTATTTCCCCCCCAACGTTTTTTTTTAATGTGAGGCCATTACAGGTTGCATGTCTGAGCTGCAAAAGTGAATGTCCCTGCTCAGATTATTTCATTTGAACATTTTAAGAAACGTGAGGATGAAAAATTTATATTTTTTGAAGAGACAAAGTAAAAATGGATGAAAAATAGAAAAAAGAACAAATTAACCAAATATTTTGTATGTGTTCCCAAATAAACCATCGTTCCTCCATGGAAACCAAAACAATTGGTGGCATGAAAACTAATCAATTGATTATTCTCTTGTTCAGTCCTGCAAGTATTTAGTTTATTATTCTGGTTATTGATTAATTGACTAGTCACAGTCTAAAGGCCCCAAAGAAGACGGCAAATCCTCACGTTTAAAAACATGGAGCTGTGCGAGAAAAAAAATTACTTATATGTTTAATGCATTCGTTTTTCCGTCATTTCAGTTTTCAAAATCCCTGTCTTACTTTAAAAGTCACCCAGCTGCTCTGCACGACGGAGTCTACAGAGAACACATGAGCCTTTCACTGAAGAGAGAAAAAAAACAGGGCAAACCAAATGTCTAATTTCCCGTCCTTGTTTATCATGTTGGCTCATGAGTGCTTCCAGTCTTCTGACATTGATTCATTAGAGTTAATCAGTATCTCAAGATAAATATCTTATGAGGTCACAAGCATCCAGGCAGCGTGGCCCCGCTCACCGCTCCCGTCTTATCTGGAGCTCGCTCCGTCACCAGATCTCACGACCTGCGTAATTAGTGCTCGATATCCAGAGTCGTTATGATACATGAAGAATCAATCAGCTATCTGGCTGCTGCTGGCCGTCACTTGGCCTGCAGTCATTGGCCGCAATCTGCCCCCAGCCTTGGGATTGGCTGCACCTCCGCCAAAGTCAGGCGACCAATGGGAGGGGGCCAAGAGAGCGTGGCAAGGTCAGCTGCTCGGGATGCTCCCGGAGCAGCAATTTGTTTACCTCGTGCGTGTGTGTGTGTGTGTGTGAGAGATGTGAAATCATAATAATACACATCATGCCGACACACACACACACACACACACACACACACACACACACACTGGCAAAAAGGTGCATCTTTCAATCCCATATTGAATTACACAGGGCTGATTGGATTTCTCTCCCCTGCTTCAAAGACAAAAACGCTCTTCTCTCATTCTCCTCCTACCCGCCTCCGGCCCCATCATCCCTCCATCCCTCACTGTTTTTTCCCCCTTATTTCAAGTACTCTCAATTTAAGCACGGCCTCTCCAAAACTCTGCCTTTTATGCGTTGATTTTTATCCTTGGGGTCTGTATAGTCGCATGACTGTCATTAGCCTGATTACACAGGCTGTAATTATATGCACACACACACACACACACACACACACACACACACACACACACACACACAGATGCTGCCTTGTGACTCGCATCACTGTATATGGGGAGAAATGTGATTCTAATCATCGTCTGTTTGTGTGTGCATTTCCTCGTGTGTGTGTTACGCTTTTCGATTCGGGGCTGAGAGGAGACCATTGATTACCGTTTTTTGAGTGTACTCTGAGTGCCTCTCTCTCTCTCTTGCTCGCTGCCACACAAAGGCATCATGGTCTGCGGGGCTCTCTCTCTCACACGCAGCCACATTGCTGAGCCCTTTTGAAAAGTTCCTTAGAAACACAAGAAAAGTTCCAGCCACAGGCACCACGCCCTCCCACTGGCCCTGCAGAAATGGGCCCATTGAGTCAGGCTATAATGACCCTCTCTCTCACACACACACACACACACACACACACACATAAATCCGCATTCGGCCTTGCTCCCTCTATCTCTCTCTCTCTCTCTCTCTCTCTCTCTCTCTCCACTACTTCATAGAAGCAGCCACAAAAACGCAGTCATTGACCAACCAGCCAACCCGCAGCATTCACTGCTCTCTGCAACATTTCTCCACTAAACATCACCAGACACGCACACAATCACAAGCACAAGCACACACATGCACGGCGGTGTATTGTGTAGTGTGGGAGCAGCAGTTGTGTCAGAATCTCAAGGCATCTCTGGCAGCAGGACAGTGACACACACAGATGCATGTTTCATAAGGTCATATATAATGGAGGAGTATTTCACGCAGAGAGGCCTTGTGTGTTTGTGTGTCTGTGTGCGTTTGTGACTGTGTGTGTGTGTGCTAGCCTTGAGATGTGGTCTTTAATCCTGCTGGATTGTCAGATTAGTGTAACAGCTGGGTCCTACATACAGATATGCATCTCTGTGCCTCTCTCTCTCTCTGTATCACCCCTCCTCCCATCATACTGCTCCTCCATATTTCACCAAGCGCTGAGTGCATCTATGCATTAGTGTGTGTGTGTGTGTGTGTGTGTGTGTGTGGCAGTCTCACAGCTCCAGTCCATTACACGGTTACAGGCCGCCTGATGTGTCGCTACGCAGTCATGTGACCTCCACTGAGTCTGCGGCAAGTCTCAGTGTCAGCTGCTCGTTTTATTGGAAGAACGGAGACATTGCAGGTTAAACACACTCGGCCTCCCGGGGGCCACAGTTCCTGCTCCTTCAGCCCCGATCCGATGAATGCTTTTCCTGTTGCATTAGCAGTTAACATAGTTTGGTGAACAGTAAACAGTGAGGCTGACATGAATAAAATATGACATTACATTGCTTTACATGCATGAATCCACCTAAGTAAAACTACTATACCTACCAGGGTTTCCTCAGTAATAGGAACCTCAGCCACACACACAAAAAAAATGAGAAAACGAAAAATGCTATTGAAGTAACTAAATGGCTAAATCTTCACATCATGAAGAATGATGAGAAATTCTAGGGGAAACACTTTATACAGAGCTAAGTAGAGAGAGAACAGTATATGTTGTTGGAAAGAGGTCAGTATTTTGCTTGTAAGAAGATGACGGAGAGGACTGATCATATTCTGTTACATTTTGGGTGAATTATTTAAAGTCAGTTTCTCAGTTTAAAGGCCTCCGTAGTCGTTTGCATAAAAGAGGGAGTGCAGGGAGCATTAATGAGGATTAATGGTGATGCTTGCAACGAAAAGCTTTAGTAACTGATATGAAGTAATGCTCTGTTAAGGGTTTGGTAGCAGATAAACAGTGTGAGATGAAAATTGAAAAAACTTAAAATCGGATTTAGATTCAGACAATCCAGATGCATGTTTTAATTTTTTTTCATTCCTCCACTGTGCACCTGTTCTGTCCCTGCAGCTCTCTGACCAAGCCACTCACTGCACCATATTTAGCAAATGCACGACTTTCCACGAGGCCATTCATCACTTGGATCATCTTTTGTCCTTTATAACTCAGTGGAGAAAGATAATATTAGAAAGATAATATTAGTGCTTGGATGCTTTTCAGCTGTGGTTTGGTGCTGCTCGGAGACGGCTTCAGGTCCCGAGTGAGCGGGAATAACAAACTAGAGCCAGTGTAATGCAATCCTCCCTCAGGTTTTGTGCGGGGGAATTAATACGACCAGCAGTGACTGCGATTGTGGATCAGCTATGGTAGCGCTATCAGAAACGTTATCGGCAGAAAGAACTAAAAATAGTGGAGGGAGTAAAAGTGTTTCACTTATTTTCTGGCTGTTGAACATGAGCGTGTTTACATTTCTTTCCCGTGGTCCACGTTTATCGGTCATGGGGAGCACTCGGGTGTGAAAAACTGAGAAAAGCATGCAGGACGAGATTAGAAATGTGTTTGGCAACGGACTAAATCAGCCTTCCCACTCAGCATCATGTCCACTTGGGCGCTGGAGAGCAGTTTTAGATTATTACATATTTAAAAATAACACAAGCAGCTATAAAAGTCAGACTTTATTTTTGTTTTAAACCTTAAAATTAGTCTGACATCCAACACACTTTCTTTATTAATCCCCCTTGCAGCCACCCAGAACCACTTCCCATCTCTTAAACAGCTTAATCAGTGTAAAATTGCTCAGCAGGTTCCCTCATGCAAACACAAAGTGATGGCTGCTGATGACCCCCCGCTGCAGCTGTTACTGTACTGAATCTCTTGACGCTAAATAATAACCCGCCCTTTAAGAGTTGGAGCTTCTTTTTTTTTTTTACTTGGCTCACTGCCACAAAAAGAGGCCTGGGAGGCTGAATGAAGTGAGGAGGAGACGTTCATGACAGACATTTCAGCCATGACTGTAAATGTATGTATTTATCATACAGCTGAAGGAATCAATTTGATAGAAGCTGTATGGTTTGGAGCCACAGGGTGAACGCTGCGGATATAAGGCTTGACAGCATTTACTGCGGAAAACATTCTTGCATTTTTTCCGTTTGAAAGAACATTATAACCCTTGATGAAATGGTTTCATAAATCTGTATTTGTACTGTCCTTATTATTTTTGAATAACAGAGATGATTGAGAGTAAGTTGCATTCACGATTTTTCAGTTTGTGCACTATAAAAAACATTTTTTTAAATCCCAAACATGAACAAAATGATTTCAACCATAGACTGTATATAAGATGGACAACATGACGGCTCTCTAAAAGAGAAGCCAAAGCGTCTTGATCGCCCCCTGGTGGCTGGCTGCACTGTAAGTCATAATATGAGCCCCATAGCCCTATGAATAACACTACTGCTCCTTTGTTCCCGACTGAAGTATCTATAGATATCACACGACTTAAATGTTGTCGATACATTCATGTTCCCCTCAGGATGAACCCTAATGATTTTAGATTTGCCTCAGATGTACTTTGTATAATGTGCTAATTAGTGAATGTTAGCGTCCTAACACCCCAAACAGACTGGACTTCCCTACTTCCATCCCTTGATCGCTACTGTGACTCTGGCTCCAAATGAGCAAGATGTGGAATACAGTGTAAAAACAAGTGAGCACACTGTGTAAGGCTATACTCTGCTGAGAAGAGGGGCCCTTTCATGTGTCCTAACCTCAGGGGCCCATTGGCTCATCATGTGTCCATGAATAGAGGAGTGTATTCTAAGACTTTATGTCACCTTGTGTTCACAGAGACAGGATTTCTTTGACCCCCCTGGCTGTAGCGTGCAGGTGTGAGTTGTTTGAAGGTTCACCTGACGTCATTGCTACAAGACACTGTCTCGACATCTGACCGTGTGTGTGTGTGTGTGTGTGTGTGTGTGTGTGTGTGTGTGTGTGTGTGTGTGTGTGTGTGTGTGTGTGTGTGTGTGAGAGACTGTAAGCGTGTGAGACTGTAAGCGTGTGAGACTGTGTGACTGTGCAGAGCTGTTCTGTGTTAATCTCTGCTAAAGGTGGCAGGTGTCTTAACCAGGCCATCACCTGGTAACACTCTCTCTCTCTCTCTCTCTCTCTCTCTCTCTCTCTCTCTCTCTCTCTCTCTCTCTCTCAGACACGCGCACACACACACACACAGCCTGCCCTCTCATCTCCTTGTCTGACAGTAAGTGTGTTAGCGTCCATGCTGGCTGCTGCCCAACCTGCCCAGCTGGTGAGAGAGGAAGAGCAGGGCGGGGAGAGAGACCAAGCGGAAAAGCAATAAAAGATGGAGGGAGATTAGAGGTCACTATACCGACCGGGTCGGGGATCCACGCTGGAGAAGAGGCGGTGGGCGTGGAACAGTACAACCAGTAAACTGACTGCAGTTTTTTTTTTTTCGGCAAGTGGTCCAGAGCATACGTGCCAAGTGGTCATGACCCTTTTCCAGGTAGAGAGCTATCAACAGTCCACTTTTGTCACTGAGTGGCATGGCTCAAACTCTGCACCTCTTATCGGTGTGGGTCAGACTGCAGAGGAGCGGACACAGACATGGCATTAAATCAGCAGCTGCATTGCAAAGCGTGGGCACTCCACCTACAGTGAATTAAACTCCATGAAGATCACTTTACCTCATTTCAGGCCTGATCTCTCAACTTTTGACAGATGATTATTGTTTTTTTAGCCACAGCTCTCATTACATGTTTGGCATCCAGCATTTTAGCTCAGACAGGACACCCTCACAGGGGTATAAAACGTTCCCTGCAACAATGGTAGACATTTAGTTTGGTGGTGTGGCTCTGCTCATGTCATGGTTGGGGACAAATATGAGTTGGCTTGACATGGACTGTCTATTAGTGGCTGAAATGCACATTGTTAATTAGCCATGGTCACACTGGAGGATACCTGCACAGTTCACCTAAGCAGTTTTCAGACATGAACTCTGGAAAATGTCCGGAAAATTGGGTACGGACAATTCCCAGAGTTTGCCTATTACAAATGAAGTACGCGGCAGGAGATTGTCCAGCTCAGACGCATTCACAACAACAGGAAAATGTTCAGAACATTCAGGAGGCAGCACAACGGCTCCAGCGTCGGCCCTTATGGCTTATCTCCAATCTTGTGCTCTTTCCAAATTGAAATCTTCGTCCTCCACGTTCATGGCGCCTCTTTCTCATCTTGAGGTATTTGTATTCTTCCAGTTTCGTGTGCATTGCGTGTTAGAAAAGTTATCAGCTCACTTGCTCCGAGTTAGTAATATTCTCACATGCACTCACTCCAGAAGCGGATGCACAGTACGTCTATACACAAGGAGGTCAGGGAGGTAAATTGCTGAAGGAAGTCTGGTGAATATTGATACAGGGCTCAGCTTTGTTGTCTACAGATTCAATAAATATCAAATGTGACATCATTTAACATGAGTCGGTACCACGAGGCTGCACAATTACAACCGTTTTATCATCTAGTGGTTTCTAAACACATGGGGGTCACAAGATGAAGCTGAAAGATCACAAGACGTTTAATGGAATAGGAATAAAAATACTTTGATGCAAGTGGACACTGTTTAAGTGTGAGGTAATATAAATCATTGGTGTTTTAATCTGGATACATACTGAGATGATTTTGTTCACGGGACAGACGGTGGGGGGCTGAGGTTGAGACTGTAATGTCTTGGGAGTCGCGATCACGCTGGTGTGAACTAATCACGTGGCCTCACAGCGTAAATACAAAAGAAAATAAAAATTACTTGACTGGTCATATAGGCAATGTTGTGCTGCAAAGAAATATGCTAACCATTAGCGACACCTATAGATTTATTTGGTAATTTCAAGATGCAATTTCTGTAAATCCTCTGGATAATAAAAAAGGATGTATTCTAAATGAACACCATTGGGGGAAAAATGGACTTAAAGACTTCAGTGGACACGAACACAGGGTCCTCCATTGTTCCTCCTGTTCTCCATCAACGTGCAGTAAATGGAGGGACAGATAGAGGAGTGGGACTCACAGATGGTGCCAGGGAGCAGAGGGAGTATTCAAATGATTCTTCACAGTTTCAGAGCTGCTGCAGCAGCAATCGAGGACATTCGCTCCGATAACATCTCACATATTAAAAAAACACACAATAATTACTTCTCCCAAGCTTAGCAGCATTGCAGCTATAGCTTAAAATGTGTGTGTTACCATGTGTGTGTGTGCCAGGCATTGTGCAGCAGCAACCGCAGCCTCTTGGGTTACTGAGGAATGCATTTGAAGACAATCATAATGAGGCTCTGTATCTGCCCAGCTGTAGCCTGAGGGGGATCTCTGAACTATACGGAACTGGACCAGCCAAGAAAACAACCAAATACATCTTCTTTGGATCCCACGTCTGCCAAGGACACATTCACTGTGTGTGTGTGTGTGTGTGTGTGTGTGTGTGTGTGTGTGTGTGTGTGTGTGTGTGTGTGTGTGTGTGTGTGTGTGTGTGTGTGTGTGTGTGTGTGTGTGTGTGTGTGTGTGTGAGATGAATCAGTATAACTACCTCTACTTTCTATTGTATAATTATATACAGCCATCGTTCCTACAGACAAAACACACACATTGCAAATTGTCATATAACCAACACACACACACACCGTGTCTCATTGTCAGGTTGCTGCAGTGTTGCTGTGTTCATATCACACACACTCAGCCTCATAATCTTGCATTTTCTTCCGAGTCTGATCCTAAATTAAAATCTGGAACAAATCGTCTCCTGTGGAATATTAATATTTGTGAAGCCGCAGCATTGAGCTCAGGTATAAAATCCCAGCTTTGAACCTGTAAAACGAGCTCACAGACACACACACACACACTATCACACACACACAGCCGCTATAGTGCATAGGATTAAATGTATACTTCAAAGCCTGTTGTCAGCTTCAGATCAGGTTTCCACCTGAGTCACGGCTCAAAAGGACATACCTGTGTTCGCTTTGTCAGAACATGACATTACCTTAACAAACACCGATTCTTTTTCTGCTCCGTCCTTCAATTTAGTTTTCCCCTTCTCTTTTTACACAAGTATACCTAATTATATACTCCAAGCTCCCAGATTGTTTTAAAATGACTCCAACTGGCACCGCACCTCTCACAATGGCACTGCTTCATACGTTGCCAGAAACCAAGATTGAATTCACCGTGCAGATCCAGCGGTGTATACAGCTGTCATCTTACAGTTTCCTTTTTAGAACAACTGGGAACAAAAATGCAGCGGTGGAGGGAAATTTAGGGCAACATACAGATGATTTTGGCCCCAGGTTATGTGTGCAGTAGACGAGCGCCGGTTGCGTCTCATTGTGGTTAGTTAGCAATGTGGCACAGGCTGAAAGTATAGCTGTTTATAGCTCCCGAAACGCAGGCGAAATGCAGAGCTGGCCCTGTTCGACTCCCCCCAGAATCACATAAAACCCACACAAATACGTCTGAGGGGTATTTGTGCGCCCATGTACACACACACCACAAACAAAACCTGTGATTATACCCATTCAGACATATACACACACTGTAATTACATACAGTGACGCACTGCTGCCCGACATACTGTGATTTCACAGATATAATATTGTATCGTAAATAAAACATGTCGAGACCCAGGAGGTGCTTATACATTACTATTAATGGTTGGGATAAACATGATGCACACTGAAAAACAAAAACCACACCACCACCAGAACTTGTGTGTGTGTGTGTGTGTGTGTGTGTGTGTGTGTGTGTGTGTGTGTGTGTGTGTGTGTGTGTGTGTGTGTGTGTGTGTGTGTGTGTGTGTGTGTGTGTGTGTGTGTGTGTGTGTGTGTGTGTGTGTGTGTGTGTGTGTGTGTGTGTGTGTGTGTGTGTGTGTCGGGAACTTGTAAAAAAAAAGAAGAGGGGGCGGGCCCTGGGGTGGACTCTGGAGCCGCCTCGGGGGTCGGATGTGTGTTTATTTAAGTGTGTGTTTTTTGGAGTCACGCTGAATTTCGGGGGCTAGCCTCGAGATAAGGAATGGAGTTTAAGATGAAAGGGAAATGGGGCGAGGATGGGGGGGGATACACTGGCACGGAGTTTGTGGATCAGAGGGGGGAGGGGAGGCGGAAAGGGGGCGGGCGGGGAGACGAAGGAGCAGACTGTTTTGATGTTGAATTTTAGGTTGTTTATTTGACATTACATAACACCTGCTTATGTAGTTTGAACACTTATAGTGTGTGTGTGTGTGTGTGTGTGGGGGGGGGGGTGGTGGTGGTGGGGGGGGTCTGGTAACTTCTTACTGGGAGATGGGAATTTTTGTGAAAGGCAAATGTTGCCCATAGCAACGGCCTTCATTGTAAAACTGATCCTTGGAATACAACAGACACACACACACACACACACACACACACACACACTGGCAGCCATGCTCACACTGACCCGTCTTTTCAGTACTTTCGGCACTTTCAGCCGACACACACACACACACACACACTTTTAGCCTGGAAGTGTGAAGCACAGTCACTCTCAGTTCCCACTTTGTGGAGCTCATATCCTCGGTGTGTCGAGGCAACTTCAAGTCAATTTAATTTTCAGGAGGTACATATAGCGTTTCAGCTCCGACTTATGCTGCGATGTGATGGACTGAAATGCTCGGGTTTCTAGATTCCATTATGCTTTTATTGGCTTTTAAAGGCATCAGGTTTCCTCTGTCTGGAGCCGGGGAGGAGCTTGATCTTCTGTGTGTGTGTGCATGTATGTATATACATTGAGCATCACATAGGCTAGTAAATACTCAGCTCTGCAGGGCCTCAGGATGGGCTTTAGATTGCTGAGGTGATAAGTTTGCTGTGGTCGCATTTTCAGCAGTGGCCTGACTGTTTTCCATTACCTGGAGCGAAACCCAGCCCTTTGCTTTTGGCATTTAAACAGTGCACTTCTCAATCTAGGTACTAAATTCAGTTAAGAAACCAGGATTCAGCTCCTTTACATAAGTAGAAGTTGCCACACTGTAAATACACATTACTTGTGTACAGAATGTACATATTTTATTAACAACAAGCAACTTGTATGTAAATGTTGTTGCTTGTAGTGATGATCCCACAGAAAATGAAGGCCTGACTCTGCAGTATATACCCCCCCTGCTATGCAGAGTGTTCAAGCAGCTTTTAGTGTTGGTTTTTAGATTTCTTTTACTTTCCTGGTTCCCTCTCACTGTTCTGATCAGTGTCATTTCCAGATGCAGCAGGCAGCTGACAAAAACCCTTTATCCATTATCTGACCAAGACAAATGACCAACACAGGCAGTTGATGACTAGCCGGTAAGGAAGTGAAGCATTTAGCTGTTGCTTAAAGCCAGTAAGTGGTTAAAGATACATTTAAAATGGAGCTTTAAAGTTAACAAATTTAAATAACGATATAACGAATAACGAAAAAGATGCGATTGGATAAGTTAGCCGTCACATCACCTCCTATTTAGCAGGCCAAGAGCAGAGTCCCACAAGGAAATGTAGCAGTGGCGAACCTTTTCCTCACGTTCACTTGAATTCTCCTTTAACTTTATCTCCTTTATTTATTCTCCCCCTTGCTCACCTTTGGGGAACATTGGCCGCTGACGTCACAGCCTCGTCGTATAGCGTTGGCTGTAGTTTTGAAGATGGAAGAGACCCCGATATGAGCTGCATGTTTGCACCAGCCAGTAGATAATGATGTCAGACATGGAAAGAACCGCTCATTCAACAACCACAACCTCAACTGGAATAAGGTCCACACAACTGATTTCCATGTGCATCACATCCTGAACTGTCCATATTCAACAAGCGATGATACGTAATTCACCTCAGCAGGCGATTATCATATGTGTGACTGTGCCCTACAGCTTGACTAATCAAAGACAGCTACAGCCAATCAGAGCACAGGACCTTGTGACCAGACATAATGGGTTTCTCCTGGTAAAAGGTCATGAGGTGTGTGACACCCTGACGCCGGTCAGTCGTGAAGTGTGAACTGACAATGTTGATCTCGTAAAAATAAATGTAATATTCAAAACTGCAGCGACAGAAAGTAGCAGTAAAACATATCAGTAGAAATGAATGGAGACCTGGTATATTTCCACAATAAATGCACAGTGTATAGTATCACATTTATAATGTGGCTGCTGTGTTTTCTATATACCAACTTAAAACATATGTAGACTATCTGCACATCTTTAAAAAGAACAGTGATGTGCACTGTAGTTTGATTATCATTGCACTGCAGTATGGGTGGTGTCTCTTAAGTGCATGAATCTGATATAACTATTAGTTGACCTTGTGTGATGGGAAAAAGGCCTCTGAGTGCTTAAGTGTGTCTTTAAACATGGCAGGGATGTGGCGTTGAGGTCAAGAGAAAGGGAGATGAATGCTGAGAGAGAGAGAGAGAGAGAGAGAGAGAGAGAGAGAGAGAGAAAATCAGCCTCAAAGTGACCGGAGGCTCGAGGTCGTTCACTTCAGAGGTTCAACCCTCAAACGATCCACAACTAATCTCTCTTTACCTGACCCTGACGGAGGTCGCCAGCTGAGCTCACGTTCTCCCCTCACAGAGATAAATAGATTAGCCCTCAAAGTGCAGATGTAAGTAATTCAAACCTGTAACATTAAAAGGTCTAAAAACAACTAGGCCTATGTTATAAATTTAGTTGACTTGCGTATTTACATCATCCCAAATGTTTCCAACAGTTTTATTCAAGGTAACGACATTTCATTTTGGTTGCCTTTTGTTGCCTTGTAATGGATCACGATTATTCATTGCCATTTGCTGCGTAACATAAATAGAACGTTTTCTGTGAACATGATTTGATATAAAAAGTCGCTAAGCGCAGAAGCTACAATGTACTGTTGGTTGGCCCTTTATCTACAACCTGACCTTGGGTTCTGCTTGGAGAGAGAAGGGAGTATCTGTGGGACAAAACAGGCCCAACTCTACCAATGGTTTACAGAAGTAATGTTTTAGGATGGTCAAAAATTCCTCAACAGTGAGCAGATGGTGTTTGAGGGGTTTTTGGAAGATGTCCAGAGATGCAGCATTGTGGATTTCATACTGAACATTTTTGGGTTTTGGACTGTTGATGGTTTCATGGCCCCATGAACAACACTGCTGCCATTTTGGAGTGAAATATTGCATGCCAGTATTGTCATTTTATCCATAAAAACAATTAAGTGACGAAATATTAAGTTGATCGATTGATGAGCTGATTGATAATTTGACAACTGATTGAGGAAATTTAGTTTCAAGTTTCAGCCTCTCACATGAGAGGATTTTTTTGTTCCGTTTTAAACACAAAAAAGCCAGTTAAAGACATCATTTATGTATTGGGATTGTAAAATGTGTATTTTTACAACATTCTACTGACTAAATTAATATTTTAAATAATGATTAACCCGTTTGATCATTAATTAAAACACTCATTGAAGCCCGAGTTCAAAAGTTAACTGCTTTTCTGCGCTGTGCGTCTCTACAGTCTGAGCATCAGCTGCGATTGACACGACTAAATGAAACCCCTCTCTCCTTAAACGCTTTGATGTTCCTCTGACAAAATCCCAGCTTTGGATCAACTCATTAACTATGCTCCTCCTCCACAGAGCGTCAGACAGACAGATGTTAGCCTGTCCCCCAACCTCACCGCTTGTGTGTGCGTGCATGTAATCTGCCAAAGTGGTTCGTCTTTCCGATGTGAATGACAAACGGCTCAGTCATTCATGATGAATAATTCTAATCTCTGTCATCTGCCTCTCCCCACCCCCCTCCTCTGTGTCTCCAACAGGGACAGACGTGGTCGCCATCCATCGATGACGAAGGCTCGACGAGAGACGAGTTCTACGATGATGAGGACCTCTACTCGGGCTCAGGCTCTGGCTGTAAGTGTGTGTGTGTATACGTGTAGGTTTGTGTGTGTGTGTGTGTGTGTGTGTGTGTGTGTGTGTGTGTGTGTGTGTGTGTGTGTGTGTGTGTGTGTGTGTGTGTGTGTGTGTGTGTGTGTGTGTGTGTGTGTGTGTGTGTGTGTGTGTGGTTAGTTACACATTCACGCCCTGCTTCTTTCAAACTAGACAGCTGCTGGTTTTCAATCTCCTGACCCTGAGGACCCCACTACCTCTCTCCCCTCCATTTATGGTTGCTCTCATTCACCAGACTTCACATGCACGGTCACACAATGCAGACAGGCCGCTTGGCTCGACAGACAGGTTTTGTAGATTTAGATTTTTTGCAGATTTATAAAAACACCTTTAAACACCGACACACCTTTGCAAACAAGAAGTTACCCAGGCCTGATTCTCCCAGATCTCATTTGCTCTAACCAGATTACAGTCCACACAGATTAGACGATCACACACATATACCAGCAGTCAGTTGTGTGCACCTGCCTGCGTTTGAGCGAGCTGGCTGTCTGCGTGCGTCGGAATTACCTACTTAACGTAAATCACGTTGGTGTAATTTAGGCTGATTTTCTGATCTGACTGCTGAAGCTTGAGCATGAGTCTCCTTATTATGCATGACTCATTGAGGGCTGCCCTCGGTTCACGCACTGCGCTATAGTAGCGGGCACGCTCAAAATAAATTACAATTCAGAGCGGGAGAGTGCAGCAGAGGCACCCCCTGTGGTTGAGACAGCCGCCCAGTAAATTGCCTCATCTCAAACTGTGATACAGAGCCGTCGGATTCCGAAGAAAAGGCTCATTTTCAACACACGGTTTGTGCGTTTTGTGCCGCCGCAGCTCCTGAACGGGGCATTTTGTGACGTCTGATGTGTTTAACAGTTGCTGCATTGTTCCAGGCCATATTTCGATATCCTCTCCAGCACCTCTGTCAGCTTTCATGCCATTGTGTCTGTAAATTCAATTTGTTTCCCTTTCAACTCGGGGAGCTCGGCTGCTATAACAAAATGAAAGGTGTTATAATGCTCTTATGAGGTTTAAGAAGAAAACGAGTCACTCAGCATTCACCATCTCCTTTTCTTCTCTTCTTCAATTTTTAATATGCATTTTTCTCTCCATCCATACAAAAGCAACCAAACCAGCAGAAACATTGATTTGATCTCCTGCTCTCCCTGTTGAATACAGTCAAACTCACAGTTCACCATTGTTATTCCCATTTTCTTGTTTTGCTCTTTCTGTTGTCTTAAAGTAGCGATTTGATTGCAGCTCTGTTTGTTGCGCTGAGTCATCGACAAAATCACGACTTTATGAATTAGAAGTCACTTGACAAAACAAACCCAGCTGTGAATGTGTCTCTGGGTATATTGACATTTAAAATGTACTTTGGCAGATGAGGTTTAAGGAGCAGCCCACCAGCTTTACACACTAAAGTCAGTATAAGACGAGGTTGTTTTAGTTTGGGCTGATCACAGACTGGAGGTGTATAATTTGAAAGACGTGGGCATTCACCAGGCAGGGAGTGTCTGATGAAAGCATGCTGTCAAGTTGCATTGTGGGAAATCAAGGATACAGTGTTTAGTGGACAGAAAGCCAGATAATCTTTGCCTCTATACAGCAGTTTAGATTGTTTTCCTATGACATCCAATCCTTCATTGCTGCAGTGCTCCACTGACTTTACGGCTGCACAGCCCCAACAGGCTGACGTCATAGTTTTCAAATGTCGCCATCTTGGACCATCATTGAGGCATCGTTTTTCTCCAAGCTGATTTTTTACAAACCTAAAACACCCAGGTTCTAATCCAGCCATAACGTTGTATGTCCATTGTTTTTACACTGTCAAATTAAGGCAAAAATATACTTCCTGTTTACTTTGTAGTGGGTTTTATACAATCAGATTTCAGCTGGGGCCAACTAGTCACTTACAATTCTATCAATAAATAAATTCTAAGCTTTTTATAAGAACACAATGTGCTTGAAAACAAACAATTTTCAAAATATATCTAATTATGTGTGGCTTTGCTGTAAGCTATAGAGCTAACAGTGAACAAGGAATGACGAGCACCTCACTGAATCAGGAAATGTGTTTGGATGTTGGACGTATAATTGGGCCCCTTTATGACCCGTAATTTAGAAAAACCTTGATGAGTACACATTATACGCTCAAATGTATTCAGTAGATCATTTCCTCAAGAGTCTGCACAATGGTTATTGCAGTGCATTGAAAATTAACAGTCGAGCGACACGACACCTGTTAACGATGATGCAAAATGATAATGACTTCTAAATGTCTGGAATCTCAATTTACTGCCAAATAGAGAGTAAACCTGAGTGTGTGAGACAGCCACAGTTTTAATGTTATCTGTGAGTGTGTGGGCAGGTGAGTTGTGTGGTTGTGTTTCACAGTGAGATTTGTACATGTTATAACTTCACTTATTGCTGACTGATTAAATCATGTTTAAATTGACAACACTCTCCTCTCTGCTCTTCTCCAGTTCCTGAGGTCAGTGTGAGGCCGACCTCAGTGGGTGTGACCTTCACCACAGAAGAGCCCCTCCTCCTCTCGACCACCCAGGCCACTAGCCCCGCCCCCTCCGCCTTACCTGCGGCCGAGCCCAGCCCCAGCCCCGAGGAGCCCCCTGCCACCCAGCTGCCCACCGAGGCAGATGGAGAGAGCGGTGCATTCTGGGAGCGAGAGCTGGAGAAGGAGAAGGAGCTGGAGAAAGAGAGGCAGAACGAACTGGAGAAGGCCAAGCAGCTGGACAGGGAGCGAGAGAGGGAGAGAGAAAGGGAACGGGTCAGGGAGCTGGAGAGAGAGAAGGAGCGAGAGAGGGAGAAGGAAAGAGAACGTGAGAGAGAACGAGAGAAGGAGAGAGAGAGGCAGAGAGAGAGAGAGCTGGAGAGGGAGAGAGAGCTGGAGCGAATCAGGGCCGCTGCTGCCGCCCAGACCACCGCCGCCCCAAAGACCCCTGCTGCCGTCCCCGTGGTGACCACCAACCCCGCAACCAGCTCCGCAGAAAGTGCAGCGCCCTCGGCCGGTTCTGATGACGTGAGCACCACAGAAGAAGAAGAGGACGTCTACCTGTCCCCGGAGCCCACCTCGATGTACCCCGGCTTCGACATGGAAACCACCGCAGAGGAGGACACCACCACCACAGCAGAGACCACACCTGAGGCCACAACAGCTTCTCCCACCACCACCACCGTCAGAACCAGGGTCCCCTTCAGGCCCAGGGTTCCCATGACAACAGCCACTCAGGTGATGCCAACGGAGACAACGACAAGTCCACAGCAGCCCACAACCACACAGGTAAGAGTCTCATATCACCACATGCCTCTGAAAATGGATTAGATCTACAATATTCCAAGTGCGATTCTGGTTCTGGTACCAAAAGGAAGCTCTTTATTAACAAATACAAACATGTACAAACTTTTTCTCATTTAAAGAGTCACACAAAGGACAAAAGTCAACATGAGATGATTTAAAAAAAAAAAAAACCACTCTGCGATAACTAATTGAAATGACACCAGTGTAGGCTGTTCAGCACTTTTCAATTTGTCAACTTGATACTTCCACTACTCAATACTCTCAAACGTCTCTACCCGGCCTGTGATGCACAACCAATTCATTCCCACTGAAGACATTCATCTTTAAATGTAATCACAAATGGTTCTTGAGAAAAGTGATTTCCTGAATCTGCTGGGTCCTGTCATCTTCAGAAAATGTTTCCTAAAAGCAGGAGTTAATGGTGTATTTGTGGATTAATACACATCAAAATGAAGGAACATGTCAGCGGCTGCAACTGTGTGACTCCTTTATGTGTTTTAAATATCTTTTGGACAATGAGTAGTTTGGCTCAGAACAATGAGAAACATATACAGATCAGGCTTTGGCTGCACAGACAGAACTTCTCAGTGGGAACAGTTTATTGTGGGTTTTGATGTGATGACAACAAGGAAAATAAAGAAAATCCGCAGTGTCAGGTTTGTCTAAACACAAGAACCTTTCCTGACTAAAACGAAAACTACATTTGACAAGATGATGATTTAAATCAGTAGCTATAAGAGGAATAAAATCGCACAGTAGTAGATTCATTTCATGTGGTTCCAATAAAGGTTTGATTCCCATGGCTGAGTTCTGTTGACGTCTTTACCACTGACAGTTAAATTATTTACAGACCAGAGTCATGTATATGATTTGTGTGCATGTGTATATTTGCAGTGTCTCTGCATTAAAGCCTGATGCACTTAGACTTGTCTGGTTTTCCACTTTGTAATTAAGCTCCCAGATTTTATGAAATGCGTATACGTGTTGGACAACATACAGCTTTCCACCACTCCGAATATACAGAGGCTCATTGTTTCAAATGGGAACATGTGCCATGGAAAGCTCTGTGTTTCAGTTGGACAAGTTTCAGTGCAACGGCTCCATGAAACAATGTTGTTATTCTCACTTTCCCCTCTCTCTCTCTCTCTCTCTTTCTGTCTCAGGAGAATAACAATGAGGTGGGAGCTGCAGGACCAAGTGGAGATTTCGAGATTCGCGAGGATCGCCGGAACGATCTTGGTCGAGGGATACTGCCTGTGGATCCTGATCTGATCGGCAACACAGTGGACGGGGGAAGCTCTGCCGCGCAGCTGCCACAGAAGAACATCTTGGAGAGAAAAGAGGTCTTGATAGGTAAGAATATCTTCCAGGAAAATCTAAATGATGTTTCTGTTTTGTCACTATTTTGTAGGTTTTGTCATGTCTAAGGTTTTGTCTGTCTGACCCTGTGTCTTCTGTCATTCTGCCTCAAATAAGAATCACCCTGTAGATGGACAGATTACCTTTCCCGTTGCTTCCAGTGCTCTTTCCTTACTTTTTTCGGAGCTGCAAAGACAAACTGGTGTTACCTTGAATTCACGAAATGTGGATTCATCATGTGCTACTTACCCCAGTTTGACCCATTGAGAACAAGCAGTCCTCTTCTTGGGTTATCCGACCCCTCCCTTCTCCTCCTGTCTTTTTCTCATCATTTTCCCTCTGGGTAAATCCAATTTCTTTTCAAGTGCCCCCCCTCCCCTGATCCCAAAGAGCTGTTGTAGAAAGCGAGGCAGCAGCCAACTCGCCTGACCTGACTGGCTCTCTGTCTCTCCTTCAGCTGTTCTGATTGGTGGACTGCTGGCGGTGGTTTTCGCTGATTTCCTGGTCATCGGTAAAGAGCAGGAGGCAACAGACTTTAGACTAGACTGTTTGTGTGATAGAACCCAATTACAGCAACATGTCAGGCTCATACATTCATATATACAACGGTGTATTCAGGCGGAATTATTTAGCAACAACACGTCTCTGATTTTTCACTCATTCAGGAGACTTTCAGAATTTTCCCCCAAGAAGATGAGATGGGAGCCATTAAGGCCAAACAGGAATAATGCAATTTCTAGTCTTGAAAAATGAAACTTATTTTTGCCTCAGGCCATTCTTTCAAAACATATGATAATTTAATTTGTTTCCTTCATATTGATTTTGATCAAAAACCACCACTCCTATTCCTCCTTCATAATCTATACAGTGCTTCAGAGTGTTGTAGCAGCTGCATCAATATTTTAAAAAGACAAAGCGTCTGCAGGCGAAGCTCTGCACTGAGGCACATGGGTGCTCTGAGCTAAATACTAATGTTAGCATATGAAGCATGGAAGCTTTCTCACTTTGCCAATACCAACATGAGGATGTTTAGCAGGTGTAGTGTTTACCATGTTCACCATGTGACTTTAGCATATTGGTATGATCAAAATGCTAATTAGCACTGAACACAAAGTAAAGCTAAGCCTGATCTGAATTTTATAAACCAAAGATTATCTACTGGATGAAAATTAGAATGGACTTACAAAACTGACATCCTCTTTAATTGTGCAATTATTTTCCTCATCTACAACACTCCAGATGTCCTCCACCTTAAAAACTAATATGTGAAATTAACATATTCATGCACAGTATAAGACAATAAGTACATGTTCAAAATGTTAAACTACAAGAAATGTTGTTTCAGAGGTGTCCAGTTCTTTTGCAGTTCTCTCACAGTGCATGGTGGAAAGTTATATTGTTTTAAATGGCCCAGCTTGTGCAGTCTGATATACTGGCCTTAATGGTATAAACACAGTAAACACCTCCCACACAATGAATGGAAACAAAGTGTTCCTCGAGCATTTAGGAAAACAAAAAACACTTTGTTCTCTGTTATGGCATCAACACCAATTCTTTTAACGAAGGAACGTTTTTGTTCTTATTTCATTTGGTTACGTCACATTTATCCATCGCGCGCAGCAAGAGTTCATTAGCGCTACGTGCACTGAAAGGTGGAAAGATGCAGCTAGTGTGGAAAGGTTACACCAGCCCCGTCAGGCTAAACTACGATGTCGCACTGCAGGGCTGCAATTTAGCACAAAGCTGTTGGCAACACCGAACGTATGTTGGCACATTCAGGCTCATCAGTCCTCTCTTAGCAACTAGGTGATAGTGATGCTGTGGTAGCTTTGCTCTGCTTTCAGTCTAGAGTGTTTTTTAAAGCTGCGTGTTTGTAGTGCTGTAGTCCGCTGCAGGATGTAACCGTGGCGCTAATGGCATTTTTGTGTTTGTTTATGTGTCCTTCTGTGTGTTGGTAGCGTCTACACTGTAATAATCTAGAAAGGTTTTCTGATTCCCACCATGTCCTTCTGCATTCCTCTAGCCGTGATAGTGGGAGGTGTGGTCGGCGCCTTGTTCGCCGCCTTCCTGGTGATGCTGCTGGTGTACCGGATGAAGAAGAAGGACGAGGGCAGCTACACGCTGGAGGAACCTAAACAGGCCACCGTCACCTACCAGAAACCAGACAAGCAGGAGGAGTTTTACGCATAACACTCGTACGCCAGAGAGACCGCACACCGAGGGAGAGAGAAAGATGGAGAGAGAGAGAAGAGAGATACTCTCAGCGCCCCCACCTCCTCCTCCTCCTCCTCTTCTTTGTTGCTCCAACCTCATCTGCTCGCCTCTCCTCATCCCTCTCTCCTCTCGTCTCCAAAACACTTGAGAGCGCCTTTCTCTCTGCGGACTTGGAACTTTCTTTTCAATGAAAATGAAAAAGAGGACAAAAAAATCCAAATATATTCTGAAAAAAAAAATACACATACACACGAGATGTTTTTAAAGTAAATGTTGTTCTTAATATTCTACAGATTCTCTTGTTCTGTATGTAATGATATGATTATTTTCTAAAAAAAAAACTAAACAAAGCAAAACACAAGCGCTTAACCTGTGTTTTCCAGCACACTAAAGTCCCCCTCTTCTGTTTTTATGGAGCGAATGAAAGGCTTAAAGGAAAGAGGAGAGGAGAGGGGCGGAGCGAGCTGAGGGAGACACAAAAGGGAGAGAAAACAGAGTGATGGGCTCGACTCTGCCCCTCACCCCCTCACAAATAACACGTAGAGCGTCTGGTTGGCCACACAGAGCCAAGGGTCAAAGGTGAGAGGAAAGGTCTCTTTTGTGCCTTCCATCCCTCTGGTGCTCAAACACACACAGGAATACATCCACATAAACACACGCTTACACGTACGCACATGTACACACACACACACGGACACACACACACACTTGTATCTGCTCGAAGGTGGCTCTGACCTCTCTCTCTGTGCTCAGCCAACCAGAAAACCATGCTCAACCCTTGGCGTGTTCCACAGCGTCGAGGAGCAACTGTGGAAACACCGGCTGGTCGCGTTGAGGCTCGCTCCACGGCCCGTCTGCTCCTCTAAGCTGTACAAAGAATAGTTATGGATAGTAATAATCAATAATATATCAATGTTTTCGGCTGGATGGTGAACAATAATAATACCGTAATAATAATAATTATGATAATAATAATAATACTTCAACAGGAGGATGTGTATTTAGCAGTTTAAAAAAAAAGAAGTTTATATGTAAATATTGTATCCTTTCTGACATCACTAACCATCTGCATGATCATGAAGAGTTTTTATTCATCACATTCGTCATCACTCTAGATGAGCTGTGCTCTCGTCAACCACACACACACACACACACACACACACACACACACACACACACACACACACATATATACATACATACATACATACATACATACATACATACATACAAACATCAACACACCACACAGACTTTAAATATACTGTAGATCATATCATTCAAACACATATCAACCCCATCATCATCATCATCATCATCGTCATTGTGATAGTCATCACTTTTGATACGAACGGGATCGGGTGGTTTCAATATGTTATTGATTAGTTGTCAATCAGTTGCTGCGGTTGGTTTAGAGTTTGGTCTGTTTGTATAAAAGCACAACTATGTTTTCAGTCATCACGTCGTCCGCCATCACGTCATCCGTTACCCCCCCCCAACCCCACCCACCCACACACCCTTTGCATGCCTCACTTTGTTTTTTCTTCCACCATTGGCTCTCTGTTTGGGGATGGGAGGGGCCACTGGGAAGCATGAGGGGCTTTAACGAAATCAGGAAGTGGGAATCCGTCCAGGAAGTTGCTCACACGTGCACTGATTCAGTCAAAAAACTAAATCTTAGTTAAAGGATTGGTTATGAGACTTTGAATCAGTGTTTATGGTGTCAACTTAAACCTGCAGGACCAATCTGGGGACCGGGTCATTGGTAATGGGGTTTAGGATTCAGTTCGGGGATTGTGAGGAGGGCTGTGCTTCTATCTAAGAGATTGTAACAATAACCACACCAGTGTGACTGGGCTAGTAGCTTCTATTATACTCAGTACTGTAGAACAAAAATGCATGGGAGTCAAAACTATACTAGTCTGGGTGTGTGTGGATGCCTGTGTGTGTGTGTGTGTGTGTGTGTGGATGCCTGTGTGTGTGTGTGTGTGTGTGTGTTTTTGTCCGTGTGTGTGATAGAAAAAGAGAGTTGAGTTTAAGATGGAATGTACTGTGGTCGAGAGTGTGTTTACCTACCCCAGCAGTTCTCACGCTCTTCCACAGACAGGTAACACACCTCTTCTACTCCTGTGTGTATTTTGCCTGTCCCCTCGCCAGTGTGAGAATACGTGCGTGTCTCCACCTCATCTAAAGCCACCACCTGTATGTGTGTGTGCGTGAGTGTCTCACCTCGGTATTTCACAGCAGACTCTTGTGTACACTGACTAGCCTGTCGACGTGTGTGTATGCGTGTGTGTGTGTGTCTGCGTGTGTTTAGTCTGTTCACTGCTGAATGTGGGGCAGCTGGTCCCTCACAGTGGCTTTCACACACACACTGACTGTGTCTTCTCACTGTCTGTCTGACTCGGCCTGTCTGTCTCTCTGCAACGGGGACAGACGGACAGGCAACACGCCACTTTCTCACAGGCAGGAATGATCTTAACACGTACTGTCTTTTCTAAAGTGACTGTCAAAATGTAAACGTGTGTTTGTACCCATATAAGCCTGCGTAGCCAAATAAGATGTGTGTGTGTGAGTGAGCGAATAAGAAAGGGTGGATTTGTATGTGTGAGTGTGTGTGTGTGTGTGTGTGTGTGTGTGTGTGTGTGTGAAGCCTAATGGAGGCTACACTACTCTATGTTTGCTGTTCCCATTCCTGTTTTTATACATTTGCATTTTTTTAAGGCTGAGTTTCTGTCATTGGCTGAGTGGGCGAGAGGAGGCGGATCCTCCACGCCACCGCCCTGTCACTAATCTGCCACTCTGTTCCAAATAAAAAACCTGATTGGGTAAATCTGTCCCGTCTTGTCTTTCCTAATTAGAAAATGGAAATTGAGATGTTGTTTGTGTCCAGTCTGGTCTGATAACCACATGTTGCACTGATTATAGACTTAAATTGAAGAGCAGTCACATGACACTAAGTGTATGCACTTTATTTACTACCAGCAGTGGAAAACGTCAAATTACAACTCCTCTGATGCCACCTACAGCTGCAGTTCTCTGTCACCTCCAAATTTCCATTAGAGCTCAGAGCAAACTGCAGGTATTAGCGTCATTATTTGCCAGTAAAACAACTGCTACTCCTGTCTTACAAAAATATTATGCGTGAAAATGTTGTTCGTTTAGATTGTGTAATTTGAATATACACCATTTACTTCAGGAATGTCATCACAATACAAAGTAAACAGTCAAATGAATAAATGTGACACACTGCCAAACTGGACTAAAACGTTACATGACAAACCCGAGCCCACTTTAATCATCATTGTACTTAACTTCTTTCCCTATAACAAATACACCATTAATCAAATATCAAAAGCAATTACCATGCAGTGAACATGGGGATTTCACAGCCTCTGGGGATCACGGGAATCCAGCTTTGATCTTTTATATAATTTTTTTCACACACAAACGCTGTGAGTGAATCCTAAATTTAATCATTTCATTTTAACAGTTTAATGAAGTACTGTAGAAAGAAGGTCCTGTGTTTTTCAGTCTAGACAGAGAGGATTTTACATGTCGTGCTTCAGAACTTTCTGGTCTCATGCCTAATGTCGGCAGGGAAGGGCTCCATCCTCTGTGACCCTGCTCAAGGATAAATAAGTATTGAATGAATGGAAGGACTTTTAATATTTGGCAGGAATTGCATAGTAAATGTCAATGAAGCACATTTTAAGAAGGTCTTTTCACTCATAAAAATTAAGAAATCCACGCATGCATTATCATTTCTTATCCTTTGAGGGTCGCGTGAGGAGATGGATCCAACCCCTGCTGATATTGGACGAGAGGCCCATAGAGACAAACAACCATTCCCACCTACACACAATTTAGAGTCTCCAATAACCGCTTAACCCCAATCTGGAGAACCCAAGAAAGACAACAGGGGAAACTGCTGCACCACTGTGCTGCATTATGAAGAAATACGAAAATATAATGTTGTGTTGAAGAGCACTAAGAAAAGAGAGAGGGGAAGCATTACATGGAAATATAGTCGGAATATCCTGTTAGTGTTTTCACCACCTGCTACTTGTGGAAGTCTTAAGAGGAGCTGCTTATGAGCTTTAAATTGTAGCTTTCAACACAATTACTCCTGATTGTCCTCGAGAAAGTCTATTGCTTTCATTAACAGCACTCTCACCACCCCCTAATTAAAGCTGCAGTTCATTTCAACATGGATTAATGTGAATTCACCGACTGAAAACGTTGGTTCACTTGAAACATAATTTTCTCACTGTGGCCTCTCGTGCTATGAAACCATGCAGACCACGTCCAGTTTGGAGATCTCTGGCATTTCTGCTCACAACAATTATGAAATATGTGTTAAATTCAGAGAACAGACGATGAACATTGCACCTCCCCGCAGTTCCATCACGCTCTTTGGATTATCCAAAGTAACCAGGACATTGTTGCTGGTAAGACAGACTACTGTTGAATTATTTAGCTGCAATTTTAAATGCTCTCACACATGAAATTCCATCAGTCTCTCTTTTTTGCCGGCGTCGAGGAGAAATCTCAGACACATATATCTCAAAACCTGGGGACCTATTTGAATGACAAGGTGAGGTTATACAAAAGATATATAATAATATATATGTCTTTACTGTGACTTCTCTCCTGCTGCTGGATTCAGTTCAAACTTGAGTCCCCATTAGTTCGCTCACTGAGCAGTGAGTGTTTAAACAAGTGGGTAAAACAGGCGGCCCGTGTTGGAAATGTATTTTAGTGTCGTACAGTTAAAAGAGCTCACATGCAGACATGAAGTCTCGCTCTGGTGTTATCACACACCAGCATTAGCATGGCCTACATACCATTTCTAACCCACTGACATTAAAAGCAACCCTGTGCACCTCAATGCTACATCTGACAGAGCTGCTGTGTGTGTGTGTGTGTGTGTGTGTGTGTGTGTGTGTGTGTGATCACAGCCTCTTAACAGCCCATTTACACATGCGGAACTCAGTGAAACCTCGAGGGAGAAACAGCCAGAGATGTTATAATTCTTAAGTAGTCACATGAAAATGTGCTTATGAAATAATTAGATAAACTGTCCTCTGGGGGTTTTAGAGCACACAGGAAGGGGCATTATTATCCTCGGTTTACATTCTTAGCAACAAACCAGATGAAACCAAGGTCACTGGGAGTGGAGGAGCACCAGTGGGTCTGCAGATGGCCTTTCCCTGGATCCAGAGACGACGACAACAAGCCATCCTGGCCTTGGGTACTGGGCCACTGATACGGAAATCTGCCATTACCCAGACGACAAGAGGGGGTGATGCATGAGCCTTCTTCTGTTTGGGAGAATAAAAGCTTTACCACTCCTGGGTTGGGGTAGACAGGAGGTGGTGTCTGGGGTCCAGCTCATACCCCATCTGGTGGGTGGTGGAGGAACAACTGCAGCAAAGACAATCTGACAGAGAACCGGATTTTAACCTGTAACTACATCAATATATTTAACTGTATCTATAAATATAACAATCTGTTGTGTCTGGTTTCTTGTGTTTATAAGCTTGCATCTAGATTTAAAGAGCTATAAGTATGGAAAAATACCGTATTAGTGTTCCAACTTTCAATGAGAATCCAGTAAACATTCAAATGTATTAAAGAACTACATTTATGCAATAATCCCTACTTTGATAGTCGATGTATGTTTGTTCTTTTTTTCTTATTGTGTTGCTTAAATTCATAAATATGTTTCTACAGTTGTCTATTGTGGCTGTTACTGTTTAAAAACCAAATAAACTGTTAATCATAAAGAGAAACATCCTACACATTCAAATTGTTGGATATTGTTGTCATACTGTGGAAGTTATACATAGATTTACTTACTGTGAATAGATCATATATTTACTTATAAACACACATATGTGTATAAGGCATAATTAAGGTGATAAATAAAACAAATTAAAATAGATACATAGTAAAGCTTAGGTTATTGTTGGTACATTCAGCTATAGATGGAATATATAATTTGACACGAATGATCAACATAGAAAAAGTTTGATGTAGATGAATGTATGTATAGTGTAAATGTGTATATTTGAAGTATATAAGTATAGATGTATATGTATGTTTGAAGTATAGAAGTATAGATGTGCATATTTAAAGTATATAAGTATAGATGTGTATATTTTAAGTACATATATATGTATACTTGGGCCTTTCTCCCCGTTACATCCTGGTTGGCCTGTTCTGGTCGCTGATTGGCTGGCTCGGTTTGACCCTTCACGCGATAATTCTGCTGCTCAGTGCTCGTGAGGAGCTAATCAATCAATCAACGGGATGATTAGCCTCCCGTCAGGACCAGTGTTCTCCGAGAGGCCGCTCGGTTAATTGATTATTAGTGACCGTTTATTGGTGTTTGACAGCGGCCGATAATATGGAAGAAGACTGTGATGTGGCAGAAGACGTTGGTAAGGACTTCTGGGACTTCTGGGCCCGCACCGTGATGTTCTGGTAACTTTTAGCTTCCGAACAAAAGTCCGGCTTGACTCTTTATCTTTATTGTTCGAGCTGATGGACTTTTAAAAACTCCGTGTGTGTAATTTAAAGCTCCTAACCTTCCCTGTGAGGTGCAGCTCCCGGTGCTGCGCGACTCCACGGAGACAATTTACGAATGAAAAGCGGTTTATTAACACGGACGACCCCGCTGTTCGAGCAGTGGGGCCGGGTTAGCCGGGTTAGCAGCAGCTAGCCGGGCCCGGTTAATTAACGCGCAGGTGAGGTGGCACGAGGCGCCGCTCAGCTGGGACACTCATTAAGTGGCTGCAGGCCGCAGATCCTCTGAGGACCATGATCATCAGACCTCTGACAACCTGCTGTCCACTCAGGGAACAACCGCGTCTCCCACGTTAGACAACTGCTATTAGGATATAATCAATATATAGGAGCTCCAGGGGGCTTTGACTCTATATAAAATATATTTTAATAAAAGTATATCTATCTGGATGATGAAGGAATGTGAAAACATGGCCAGGATTTTAGTTTTTCAAAGGCCATGAGTTCTCCATGAAGTCTTTTTATATGAAGTTTTTATATTTCTCTCCATTTTATTTATTTAACTTTCTGATTGATCATAGCTTCATTCAGACAGAACATGGTGTGATTGCAGGTTTGTAGTAGAGCCGAAACATGTTGATTTACTAAAACATATATTTTTCTATCTATAAATAAGAAATTTCTTAACAAAAATAGCAACAATTCTATTCCTTTAAGAATTGCTACATCTCTATGGTAGTAAACTGAATATGTATTGAGCTTTGACTCAGGGAAGTAGATTATAAGATACCAAAACATTATTAAACTGGAACGGTCCAACATATTTTATACACGCAAAGATATCTGTGCCCTAAATACGCAGGTTTTTTTCATGAGGATCCATGAATTATTCCCTGGGAAATCTGACATTGTTAAAAAACAAATTAAAGCTTTATCTCACTATGTTAACGAAAGTAATAAAACTTCTTCCCTTCTGCCCTCTATATCCAGATCTGCCCCAAAATGGTCTCCTTCATGCCCCATGTCACATCTTTTCACCAAGTTTCGTGGAAATCTGTCTCGTAGTTTATGCATTAATTAATCCTGCTGAAACAAACAAAAAACATAGAACAGGTAATTGATCAAGGGATTGATTAAAGCATCATAGAAAAGCTGTTCATGTTGTGTTAGGTCTTTAATGATCTGACTGGGGGGTTCTGGTAAAAGTTGTAAAAGTAGGTTTAGGTGTCTCCAAGTCTGGTTTTGATTAAAATTGAGAGTTTAAAGGCTGTAATACACATGACTTAGCAAAAATGGCCACATTTTACCTCAGTGAAAATAGTCTAAACTTAACATAACCTGCACATGTAAACAAGCTCTCACTTCACTCTGTTGCAGACTGTCCAAGTCTTCTCTGTGCGGGACTGGAGGAGCTGGAAACAAAGAATGATCAAGGGAGGAGGAGGAGGGGAGATGGAGAGGAGGAAGTGTTTAATCAGAGGGAGGATGAAGAGGCAGGAGAGAAAACAGAGCGAGATGAGAAGGAGGGGGAGGAGGAGAAGGATAAGAAAGTGTCTCGAAGGGAACTTATGGCAACAGAGGGAGAAGAGGAGGAGCAGATGAAGCCAGAGAGTAGGCTGGAAGAGGAGGAGGCACAGCAGGTGCAGATGGAAGACGAGATCGAGGACAACAAGGAAACGGTTTCTGATCAGCAACAGAATAAAGAATCAAAACATCCAGAGGAAAAAGAGGAGCAGAAAAAGAGTAAGAGGAGGAGAGGTAGGAAGCAAAGTGAACGAGTAAGAAACAGGAGAGGAGTAAAAGCAGTTGGTGAGAGGATGGCGGAGAAAAAGAGGAATCAGACACAGGAGGTGTCGGTGAGCTCAGAGGAGAGCTCGGCTCTGTCGGAGCCTCAGTTTGGACTGAATAGCAGTGACGTGTCCGACCCCATCTACCTGGGTTGTGGGGGTACAGGGATGTATGGTCCCCCACTTCCTATTCCTCTGCTCTTCTCCTCACAAACTCCAATCCCTATTCAACCTGCACCACCTCAGCCCCACGGGACAAAGAGGCCTCACAGCCCCCTTCCGCCTCACACTCTCCCCCAGCAGGGCTCACAGCCTGTTGAGGTGAGGATGGAATAGAATACAATAATGCATTTCTATAACATTATGAACAGCTTAAAACAAAAGAAAGAAATCTATGCAGCAAAACCAGATATCATCTTTATTCCATGCTTTCTTCCTCCTTGTCAAAACCTGGTGCCTACATTATCCACAAAGCAACACTTCTGAAGGGGCAAATATTTAGTTCTGTTATTCTAGTTATGACTTTAATGGTCTCAAGCATTTACATTTTCTTATGTTCAGGTTTTATTGACAATGGCAGACAAACAATAGATGAGGTAATGTTTGACTGGTTCATGGCAGATGGAGATAACCCAGGTTTACTCCACCCGACGCTCCATCCGCTACAGCACCAGGGGCCGAGGCCGGGCCCTCAGTTTCCCTCTGCTCCCGGGGCTAGAGACTGTGGACAACTGCCTGCTGCCGCCTGCACCGAAGAAGAAAACACGGACACTCTACAATACTGGTAACCAAATTATCAGTTTGTCCAGGTGTTTTCATATTCTGCAAATAGTTAACTGCATTGTGCGTGCGTGTGTTGTGCGTGTGTCTACAGATCAGTTGGAGCATTTAGAGGCCCTATTCCAGGAGGACCATTATCCTGATGCAGAGAAGAGGAAGGTGATTGCAGCTTCAGTTGGTGTCACACCTCAGAGAATTATGGTAAGACATTCATCCCTTTTTTTCCTTTTGATAATTTGGCTTTCTATATGAGTAAGAATAGAAAGAATGTGTCTGGTCTTGCTTTCACTCTCCTCTGCCCCTTCTCATTCTCTTTGTTACCGTCTGTCACTCTTTCTCCATCTCTACGATCTGCTGTTCTAATCCTGTGTCCCAGGTCTGGTTTCAGAACCGCAGGGCCAAGTGGAGGAAAGTTGAGCGCTCCATCACAGCAAAGGTTGAACATAGACAGAGTAGAGTTGGATGCAGCAGCAGTAGCCCCCCACATCACCAAATGAATCCCACCCTGCCCACACTGGCACCTAATAGGTCAGTAAATCCCTTCAGCTATGGTATGTTTTCTTTTTAACAGTGCAATGATGCATGTATTTAAGCTTCAAACAATCAATGACTTATTGCTTGTTATGTTTTTCAGTAAGGGGACTCCCTGTTTTCCTGGTCACTTTGCCACTAAACTGCCCCAGCTTGCCCCTGTGGCACTTTCTTTGCCCAACCTGTCCAACCAGACCCCGGCCTCCTACAGCAACCTGCTGACCAGCCCAGGTACACCTTCTCCAGAGCTGAGGGAAAATATACCCAATATCATTTTCACACACTAACAAAGGGGTCATGTTCAGACTAAAAAAGTGACGCCCACTCACTCATTTTAATGAGGCCACTGTGTTGGCACAGCAGGAACACAGACGCCAAGGGCTTTAGCTCAAAACACAGTGTCGTCCAGCAAAAATGTTGATAGCAGTTTTTCTGCAGATGTCGTGTTACCTAGCTAATCACTGTGTTATGACTGCATATATGCTAACACAGATCTGGTTGAATATGAAATGCTGTAACTATAGATAAATACAAGAGTTGTTTCATGTTATTGAAGACATCAGTGGTTTTATAATTACATAACTAATAGTTTATAGTAGGACCAACGATCAGTCTTTGGTGCATATCCGTTCTTATAAAAGACTTATTTTAGCTAGTTCAGCTACGCTCAAGCTCAGTGGGATTCCAACCTGCATGTTGAGATTGTAAATTTTCCCAGAAACCAAACTGCAGTATCTCTTTAATCTCAGTGTTTAATTTCCAAGGTCATTCGAGAGTGAGAGATGGGGGCCTGCATCAGCTGTCATCTCAGGGAGGGCTAACAGAGTACCACCCTCGTCCCATGCACAGTCCTCCCCCCCTGCGGCGAGCCAGTCTTCCCCTTTTCACAACGACGTACAGCCCCTCCAACCCCACTCCACCCCTCCTCAACACCCCAGATCAAACCCCACCTCTGTTTCTGGATGCTCTGGAGGGCGGCTCCTCCTTGGCCCATCGTGACACTCAGTCTCTGCAGACTGACATCAGGTCAGCTTAGCTCACAACACACTGTGACATGAATACTAGATGATGATTTGAACAGGGACAATGAGTTCAAAAGATGACAGAGGGACAGACTGCAGACACGACCAGGGATCCTATGAAATACTGATATAATGATGGCTTATGCAGAGCATGTACTGGTAGGAAGTCAGTTTCAGGCGCTGCTCTGAAACATTTCAGAAATCATGCTGATTAACATCTCAGTTAGTAATTGCTTTGTGCATAATGATTTTTGCTTATTTAACTACAACACCATGAATCACAACAGTAAAAATAATCTCCAATTTCCAGCCGATAATAAAACAATTAATGACAATAACTTTCCCAGTGGTGCTTTGAAGACACCTGAAGGCGTATTATATAATATCATATTTCAGTCGAATAAAAATTTCTTCAAAATAGGCTGAGAGTGCTCTGTAAATTAATTGGGACATCAACTATCTTGAAAACAGTGCTTTTGATCTGAAATGTCAAGGATGAGCCAAAAATACATAAATGTCCACTGTTTTTGTGTGGTGGTAAAAACCTCACACCATAGACACATTACCTTTTTGTAGAATACATTTTTCTTGAGAGTTCCTAATTCTCTGAGGAATCACAGACACAATGTGATGAATCAAGTCTCAGTTCTTCATGCAGCACAGAGAGAAAACCTACAAGGTTGTTCTCTGTCAGATTATCTTGTTTTATATACCCTCAGAAGAACAGTTGCTGACTCTTGACGAGGTTGATTCATTCAGTCATACTTCCAGGTATTAATCAGGCCTTCCTCAGTACAGTGGCCTTTTCCGGTCAGTTGACGTCATCTGTCTCATCTGGCCACCTTACGGCTTTAACACAGTATCACATAAGCTTCATCTGGCATAGACATAATCAGAAATCAATACATTTGCAACTGAAACTCCAATGTTCATTTCCCATACCCAAAGATTAATTGCATAGCTACAGAGGAAAATGAGATTTTAGCTACGCTGGTCAATTGGCGCCATCATCAGGTCAGAGTATTAATTTGTCCAATACTTTGATTTATGACTAAGAACATGAAAAACAAATCTCAACTATTCATTAATCTTAGTAAGAGGGCCGTATAAATCAACGAGTTGGCTGTCTCACTATGAGCATGTTTGCATACTGATAATATAATTTTGCTTAAAGCATCACTGAGACTTAATACAACCTCACAGAGCTGCCAGTGTGGCTCTAGAGTCTTAGTTTTAAAGAGAGAGCTTTGTCAACAGTTTCTTAATGTGAGTATTTACAAATGGATTATCGTATAGATCAGAATATCCCAAACTCTCCAGTTATTTCTGACAATCCATTCACTGCATTGCCAGCCGAGTATTATCCATCCCTCATTGAACACCCTCTTGTGTAACTCCTGGACTCCCTTGCTCTGGAACAGTGTGACAAAAAGACAGATTCACTGGATCAGATATATGATAGTGTCAGAGTGTGCATGACCATATACTGTAAGTAAAGTAAGTGAGTGTGACTGAATTCTTCTGTGTTGTCCCCAGTTCTCTGTTTGACTTTGGGGAGAAGCTCGACTATCTGACGTCCAGCCAGCAGAACAACAGTCTCTCCTACTTGCTTCAGAACTCCTTCCCCAGCAGCCAGCCCCAGCACCAGGCTCAAGCATCTCTACCTCGCATGGCTTACCTTACCCCCTCCCCCTACCTCACCCCCAACCCTCCAGATTCCAACCCTACCTCCTACCTGACCTTTGGCCCCGGGGGAAACTCCACGGGGGTGGTGACCTATTCCACTGGAGGCCACACCTATTTCCAGTCCCAGAGTGCTGGACAAATCCTACTGCAGTCCACTGGTCATCATGGTGAGTCACTGTGATTAATTCATCTATGGGGCCACAAAATTACAAGGCTTCAAGGATTAGCATGTAAAAATGAGGGGTCACAAAATAAAAAAAACAAATGCAACAAAATTATATAATGTAAAATCATACATGTACATCAGTACAGTATAACCCACAAATAAACCATCCATATGTACAGTAGTTACTCAAATCTCACCTCAAGGCACCTCTTAAAATCCTGCTTCTACTTCTCAACTTGTCATGATACCTGAATGTATGGTGGGACACAGAAAATAGTTAGTAGTAACTTAATGTTTGTGCTGAATGATCTCTAATAAAGCTCAACTGTCACATGTCTGTTTGGATCTGTGTGTGTGTTTACCCACCAGGTGGGCTCACTGGATACCAGTCGTACCCGTGGGGTAACATGTACAACCAGCCGTCCATGCACCAGCGTACTCAGTGCCCTCCATCTTACCCTGCCAGCTTGGGGACTGCAAGAGATCGCCAGCCACCCTCCTCCACTACGCTGCCTCCCTCATTCTACCCTCAGGGGGAACTCGGGCTTTCCCAGCGCTCGTCATACTTCCAGCCACACACCACCTCCACCACCACCAGCAGCAGCAGCTCCACCGTCCTCCCTCCTGTGTCAACGCTGCGACCCTCACACCTCAGAGCGGAGAGCACACCAACAAAGGTTACATCCCTGTTACATTCTCAGGTCAGCCCTGCCTCTCCAGAAAGCCCTCCAGTGCCCCCTTGTGTCAAGATTGAGTACGAAAGCCCCAGAGAGATTCACAGCCACTTCCACTGCGACTTCTCGCCCATACATTTTTGACTGTGTTTGTGTGTGTCTGAGTGTGTTTAAAATATCTGTGTAAATATAACCTGTGTGTTTGAGAGTGATCCTGCCATTTCTACCTAGTATATTACTATTATATAATTAATGTCAGGAGGCTTGAGCTGCATTTAGCTGTGCTGTAATAAATGTTCTTTCTTCTGTTAAGCTTTTATTTTTCTGCATTTTGTGTGTGTGTGTGTGTGTGTGTGTGTGTGTGTGTGTGTGTGTGTGTGTGTGTGTGTGTGTGTGTGTGTGTGTGTGTGTGTGTGTGTGTGTGTGTGTGTGTGTGTGTGTGTGTGTGTGTGTGTGTGTGTGTGTGTGTGTGTTTTGACTGAGGCATGATAACATCCCAACACACAAATAAACCTTGATACCAAGTCAGAGAATGAGTGAGATAGAGCGAGTGCTCTAATAGGGTGAGAAGTTATACAGAAACTTAACTTGGTTCAGATTTGAATGTGGTTATTTTGCATAGTCTGTATATAAAGATGGATGACATATTTCCACTTCCTCCCACTATCCAGAAATGAAGCTAGAATACCCTGAATGCAAGCGCTGCCATCTTGCTCATTTGGAGCCAGGGTCTGTGCAGTAGCAGTTTCCGTAGATGGAGCCATAATAGCGAAACAATCGTCAATCACATCCCCAATCACCCTGCTTTTATAGCATCAAATAACTAGTTAAACCCAAACGTAGTGGAAACACTTTAACGTGAATCAGACAGAAAGAGTTCCTGTGTCTGTTAAAGGTCCAAACCTCTGGTGTTGAGATCATTTGATTGATGGGAGATATGCTGCTGATATGACTCATATCAGATGCGTCTCTAGACCACAAGGGGGCACCGTCCTTCAGTGTGAGACTCTAGTCTAGATTATTTACTGGTGTGTTTTTTCTCAGATGCCTCTCTGTGGTGGTGGTGGTGGTGGAGCTGTGTGACAGTCTTTGACAGTCCAAACCAGTGAAGGAGAATTAAGACTGTTTGTGGGAAGAGGTTTCCCAGATAATCTCTAATACATCCCAAATCCTTAATCTGTGTTGCCATCTGCTGTGTTAACACATATACTGCACTTTCTGCTGATTTTATTCTAAGTATGCAAGTCAATTGCAGGAGTTAGTGGAAACCTAATCCCCATACGAAACCTCCGTCTCTGAAATTGCTGAAGGCATTTTCCTGAGACTAAAACAGACATGGGACCTGTGTGTCATTTCCCCCTCTCAGTAGTCAAATGAAAAACATAAAGTTTTCTTGTTTTAACTCTAGTTAATATTCCTAGCTGGTAGTCCTGCTGTATATGAAAGTAAAGTTTGAAGTGAAGCTTGGATGATGTGGGAGTAAGAGAAGGAAGTGTTTGATGAGAGAGCGACGAAGAGGAGGTGGCAGGGACCAGGGGAGCAGATAAAGGAGGATGGAGACAGGAGTTGAGGCGGCGGCGTGTCGGTCTGGGGACAAGGGGGGAGAGCTGAGATGAGCTGTTGCTATGGGAGGAGGAGAGGATGATGGGTGGGCTCTGCCAGCAGCCGTGGGAGGGAGAAGAAGAAGAAGAAGGGGGGATGAAGGAAGAGTGTGTTTGTAGCACAGGGGGATCTGGGATGAACAGAACTGTTGGTTATGTAATGGCTGTATTTGGGTTTTTAATGAACCTCTCTCTTCATGCTCACTGGCTACTGAGCTGTTACTGTTGGCAGGGGGAGTGCAGCATAAACACACATGCTCATACATGTGCTTCTATCTTTGAGGGGACATTCATTGAAATAATGCTGTAACCTTCTAACGCTGACCTTAACATAAACGTATCAAACCTGACCCTTTGAAACAACGTCTCAAACAGCCTTTTTTAACATTTGACAGAAGGTGAGTGTCTCAACATGATCTTACAGTCAAAGCGGTCCTTACAAAGATAGTACAAGCACACACTCACTCACACATGCATAAAAACTTCCTTTGCAGCGCAGAAAACACTCTTGCATAAAGACACACACACACACACACAACACATTCATCTGAGGAGTGAAGCCGTGCGAGTGAGAGCTCCTTTCAGAGTTAACGCAGTCAGGTTTTTACTCTGCTCTGGATTTTACTTCTATCCAGTGTGTAGGTGAAGCCTGTCACTGTGAACCTTTCCCTCTGTGCCGCACGTGTTTCAGATTTCCTCTCATCCATGTGTCGGTGAACTCGCATATGTGTTTCTGAGGCGGGTTTCATGTAGGTTTAAGTTAGTAATTAATTTTTCCAGGACTTCCCTGGTGTGAACAGAGAGCGCTCAGAGCGAAGCTGTAGGACACGAGTGTGTGTGAGCATGTATGTTCATATGTGAGCGTGTTTAAGCACAGGTATGGGATGCTTCAGTCCACCCCTGTCCCACCTCGTCAATATTTACTTAGTATTCTGAGATTTGAAGAAAGGGAACTTGTTTCAATATTTATGGATGTGGTCAAATGTGAAATCCTTGCAGTTTTTCCACACTCAGTATGTGTCAGAATGCACGCACACAAGCACACTGGGGGAAAAGGTGAAGGAAAAACCCACCACTGTTGGTTTCCAGTTAAGTAAGGGAGTTTATTGATCTAAGTGATTGAAACTAATAATGTTGGTTGACAAAAGTGAAACGGGGTTTGGAGACCCTCCAGTCCTCTGACCCTCTGGTTCAAATGGAGCGAGGGTGTTGGATTTTTAGTTTGTTTTGAAAAGATAAGAAATAGACTTGTTTTGGAAGGAGAGGGAACACCAGGGCGAGAGGCTGAGGAACACAATCTATTTGTTAAAATAAATAACTTTGCCTATTTTAAAAACAGACATATAAAATATCTCTGGTGTAACCATATTGATACTAAATACATGCACTAAAATTGACGTTATTTGAATGTGGTTTTGTATAAAAATTCCAGCGTCATGCAGTGGGACGTATTTGTTTGTTCTAAACATTTACTCTTTGGGTCTGGCAGCACTATTGTGATGAATATTCTCTATATTGAGCTCCCTGGACTGGTTGAGCTGTTGGCAATGAGGAGAGGACTTACAGGAACATTTCCCCTTTTCAGTCAGAAAATATGCCTTGATGTCTCTATATTAGATTTCTATTTGGCTAACAGAAGGTAAATGGACAAGGACACCAATATAGAAAATAACTTGGTAAAAGCTGGACCTCAGAGTTGCAGTAAATCTGCTAAACCGATATGTGAAGGTTACTGCATGAATATGTATTTTTGAGTTAGTGTGTATGTGAGATAACCATTGAATTAGAGTTTAAAATGATTATTTATCCTAAACAACGAATGAATAATGAATCCGGGGCTGCAATTAAGACTTTTTTCATTATTTAGTAATATTCCACTTATTTTCTCTTTCTATAGTTTGACTTCAAATAGTTTGTTTTCTCCAACCAACAGAATAAATTCATCGGGGTCCAATTAACCACAATAGAAGATTAAGAAAACCAAGAACAAAGTTACACTTGAGAAGCTGGAACCAGAACATTATGCGTTTCTTTGCTTAAAAGTTAACATAAGTCACTGTTCATCATTGAAATCGATTAATTATTGATGAAAATATATCAGTTGTTCAGGTCTAGACTCATCGTCCAATTTTAAATGTAGGAATTTGCTGTTGTGTTTCACATTATTGTAAGTTACTTTTAAAGATGTCACCTTATAAGTTTGCAGCATTTTCTTGACCAAATGATTAATAATTTAGTCAAAATTGGCGAAGATACAGTTTGATGAACCAGTTTAAACACAAAGTGAATAGCAAAGGTGTATGACATGTTAGGCCATAGATATTTAATCATTGTTAACCTTTTATCAGCTTTTTTTTAGTCCTCCATCCCTGTGGAACTCATTACTCATGCAAATTATATGAAAACACAAAAAGTTCACAAATACTGATGGATGCTCATCCAGCTACCTGTTTGTGTTTGTCCTGCCTGCCAGGAGACCAGGTTACCTAATCTGTGTGTGTTTGTGTGTTTGCATAATTATGTGTGTGTGTTTTTGTGTGTTCTGTCTTCTCTTAGAAACTAAATAGCCCATTCCCAGAGATGGAATGCTCTCCAAGAAAAACATCTCTAAGCTTTCATCTCCAAAACCCATCACTCTCGCTCACACACACACACACACACACACACACACACACACACACACACACACACCCACAGAGTTGATTTAGCCCTGTCTGGTTAGTTACTGTACAGCACGCGCCCCTGCTCCTCTTCCCCTCCCAGACTAAACCCTCAATTGCGGCTTGTTCGGGTTGTGTGTGTGTGTGTGTGTGTGGGGATGGAGGTTTGTGTGTGTGGTGGAGGAGGAAGGGGGAGTGTATAGAGGAATGCAGGGTTGGATTGGGCGGAGTGGGATGTCGGAGGGAAAAGAGGGGTCTCTGTTTGGTGTGTATGTGGACTCTATAGAGAGATTAAAGATGTGTATGTGAGCTTATTGATGAAAGTGTGTTTACTCCACTGGGGCCCACTGCCTACCTGACAGTGCAAAGGGGAGTTATGGAGAAATGGGCGGGAAAAGGATTTATTGATGTGGTTGAAATCTGGGAATCGTTAACTTTAGTTTGGTAGTTTGTGCACAAAAATCGGTGATAAACTTACGACACTCTAAAATACGATAAAGTCAAATATGAGGCTCCTCGTGAAGGAAAGATGAGAGAGAATACGGACGAGAGAAAACGACCAAACAAGTGACAGAAAAATGCAGAATGTTACGTGTGATTTAGGAGCTCTGGACTGAACTGAGGTGAACTTACAAAAAACAGGAGTTGGCGCGTGTGCTTCCAGTTCTACAGGAACACATGCTTATGCAGAAATGCGCACACACAAGCCAAGGTGCGGAGCAGCAGGAACACTGTGGGCTGTGTACGGCGGCTCTCCTTCACTTCCGCACCATAAATGTGTGTTTGCTATATGAGGGAACGCTGGGAGAAAAGAGGAATTCATGTTGGTGTTTATTTGAGTTTTGGCCAAATCCAACCTGGGGCGAATGCGTCGTCTCTGCACCAAACCCCAGCCGCTCCTGTACCCCCAGCCAGTCACACACACACACATACTGTACACGCTCAGGCCATCGAGCACACACACACACACATCACCAATTTTACTACTTTGACACACACACACATACCTGTCCATCCTACCCATATCAAGGTGTGTTTGTCTTTCCCTGCCCACCGGTTTAGGTCCTCCCAGAGCAGGTATTTCCCTTTCTTACCCACAAACACACACACACAGGAGCTGCGGGGGGGGGCTGTCTGTGGGCTGTCTGTGGGCCGACTGTGTGCACCACTTGCATTGATAACCTGCAGCTCAGAGTCACTCCGTCTCACTTTGTGGCCGTCCCCCTCGACAGGAACTCCCTTCGCCCTGCTCTGTCTCCGTTCTACCTTCTCACTCCAGGACCGTCCGTGGACGTGCTCTCACCGCTGCGTTTCGTCGTTCACCCCTGTCGCTGTCACCATGACGCCTACCCCGTCGCTGTTCATGCTGCTGGTGCTTGGGCTAATGGGAGCTCAAGCCACCGTAGACGTCCGCACCGCCGCCGCCATGGGTAAGAATGATGACCTTTAACCCCTGAAGTTGATCCTAGTTAAATAATGGTGTGATGTGTGAATAATGCATCAAACTCTTTCGCCTGAAATTTTTTTTAACTGTTTGAAAAATGTAGCCCCAGTAAGAGTCGCTTTCATGATGCCTGAGTGAAATCTGGTTTTAACAGACTGAGACAGAGATTACTTCTCCTAGAAGTTATTTATCTCGAAAAGAACTTTATTTCTAGTCTGTGCTTCGTCTTTTCGATATATCCAAGATGACAAGATGCATGTGAAGTTTTTGCCGTGGCAATTTTTGCTCTGTAGAGTAGAATAGATTCTATTAATCCCTATTTTCGTTTCATTTCAGAGCTCTTATCGTTTGTTGTTTTGTTTTTATTGATCTAAAGTAATTGATCTGTCAGTATTACACAATGTTATGGTTTCATGTTGTTGCTGGTGTTTAAAAATTTAAGTCTTCAAATATGTGTGCACAATTTGGATGAATGCTTTAGGATGGAGTGTGGCGGTTGGTGCCGTGTGTGCGTGTTTGTGTGTTTGTGTGTGAACTGAATGGAGGGAGAGAGGTGAAGGGTGAGAAGGGAGATCAGTGACTAACAGAATGTGGAAATTTTAGTGAGCACTAATTAGTTTAATAAGTTTAATTTAATTAATAAGACCACAAACAGCTGAATTCACAACGAAAAGCTTCACTCCCTTTGCTTATTTAATATCAGACACTTTCACAAGATCTGTTTGTCTCTCACATTCACACATACATCATGCAACTCTGTCAGGTGTTAGTTTGATAAAGTAAAAGGTAAAGTTGGATCAGCACAGGTTTGTCACAAATCACAATTTTCTGAGCTTTTTCTGAGACATCACATTTTTTTTAGGTCTGAAACAAATTAAAATAGTTAATATTTTGTATGTAAGATATGTTAAGATGCTTTAAAAAAAACCAGATTTAATTTGTGTGGCTTCTCATTTGATCTTTTTTCTCCTTCATCCTCGTTTTTCTGGCCGAGCTTTCCTCCACCTCTGCCTCTCTCTCCACCTCTGTACCTCCTGTTTTTCTGTTTCCACCTTCATTCACATCTCGCCGGCCTCCATCAACCCTGCCCTCCCCTTTTCCTCTCACTACCTCCTTTTTCCTCCATGCTCCTCCCACCCTCCCCCTCTTCTTCCCTCTTCATTAATCCCTGTATCTGAACATTTTTTTATTGACTTTTCATTTTCATACCGTCTAATAAAACTTTGATGACATGATAATCACATTTCCTTTCCTCTTTATGTGCAGCGGCAGGTTTGTGCAAAACCCGTCCCACAGACATCGTGTTCATCGTCGACAGCAGTCGCAGCGTTCGCCCTTCAGAGTTTGAGCAGGTCAAGGTCTTCCTGGCGAAGGTCATTGAGGGCCTGGATGTCGGACCCAACGCCACCCGTGTGGGAGTTGTCAACTACGCCAGCCGTGTCAAGAACGAGGTATGGGTAAAGATTTATTCACGTGTTTTTGTCATCGGTTGAACCACTTTGCATTGCTGACCTTTCTCTTATGCACCTGCAGGTGTCACTGAAGACTCACCGCACCAAAGCTGGACTGATCAAGGCCGTGACCAAGATCGAGCCGCTGTCCACTGGAACAATGACTGGACTGGCCATCCAGTTCGCCCTGAACGTGGCCTTCAGCGAGGCAGAGGGCGCTCGTGTCAAATCTCCTGACATCAGCAAGGTCACATACACATTTTAAATCATTTCATAATCCTTTTCATTGTACTGTGTCTAACTTTGCATGTCTCCATGACAGGTTGCCATCATTGTGACAGACGGGCGTCCCCAGGACACCGTGAAAGAAATTGCTGCCCGTGCCCGCGATGCCGGCATTGAGATTTTTGCCATCGGCGTGGGACGTGTGGACATGAGCACTCTGAAGCAGATGGCCAGTGATCCTCTGGACGACCACGTGGACTACGTGGAGAGCTACAGCGTCATCGAGAAGCTCACCAAGAAGTTCCAGGAGGCGTTCTGTGGTAAGTCTGGAGGAGAGGTAAGAGGAGGTGAGAGGAGGAGAGGGAAAGATGAGCAGTGTTGTTTGGGTTTATGTTTACAGTTAGAGACTCGGAGGAACAAAAGAGGGATTAGTTCTCAGTGATAGAGGCACGGCAAAAATAAATTTATTCATAATCCATGCCTTCATCCCCGTGGAGTGAGCTGTGTGCGGGCCTTCTTGCACTGAGGGTAAGGTGTCAGGACTGTCATCTTTTCATTCTCGTTTATTGTTCCCTCCCTTTTGTCCTCGCCACAGTGCATTCATTCATTCAGACTCATTAAATATTCCCAGTGCACGAGGGCATCAGGGCAGGAACAACCTTTTGGAACCAAATTCGCTCCTGGTCATCAGTCTCACATAAACTAAGAGGCGAGACTGATCTATCTTTAATTACCGATCCATTAGTGACAATCATTAAACCTCTAATTAGTGATGTCCTTCGGCGCTCACAGTCTGCGGCGGATTTGACTGCTGCCTGCGTTTTCGTTTTGCAGCAGCCAGTTTCGCTGCAGATGTTTCCGTCCAAGGGCAGAGCTGCATGGTCGCAGTGTTGGATTGTTATTGGATGAGCCTGAGCATTCAATTGAGAAACAGACATACAGATGTTGTTGATTTAAGGCGACTCCAATGTTTTCCACCTGTTCATTTTAAGGATCCACTGGATTTCTGCATCATCCACCCACGCATGTTAAACATTGTTGACGTCTACTGCAAGTCACAGTGGATCATTAAAAAAACGAGATGCTCGATTTTCAAACTGACATAGTTTCATTCTCTCCTCCTAACCCCAACCACCCCTCCCCACCTTTGTGTGTGTGTGTGTGTACCTCTACACATTTACTGTGTGTACGTGTGTGCTCTGCATCCACACACACACACACAGTGTCGGACCTGTGTGCCACTGGGGATCATGATTGTGAGCAGGTATGCATCAGCAGCCCTGGATCATACAAGTGTGCCTGCAAAGATGGCTTTACCCTCATGGACAATGGTCGCAGCTGCAGTGGTGAGTGTGTGCAAGTGTGTATGAAGGAATTAGTCCAAGCATGATCATTGTGCTCCCACATTAACATGCCGTGTATGTGTTTATGTGTGTGTGTGTGTGTTGCCAGCTTGCAGCAACTCTGCAACAGATGTGGTGTTCCTGATTGACGGCTCTAAGAGCGTTCGTCCTGAGAACTTTGAGCTGGTGAAGAAGTGGATCAACCAGATCATCGACAAACTGGATGTGTCTGACAGCAAGGCCCACGTTGGACTGGTGCAGTACTCCAGCGCAGTCAAACAGGTAAGGGTCTGTATTTTGCTTACGGGATCACCAGAATGATCCACTTCCTTCCCTCCCACATCAACATCCCATTTCTGTCGTCCCACAGGAGTTTCCCCTGGGTCGTTACAACAACAAGAAGGACCTGAAGGATGCTGTGAAGAAGATGGCCTACATGGAGAGGGGGACCATGACAGGTCAGGCCCTCCGCTATCTGGTCGATAACAGCTTCAACCCAGGTCACGGTGCCCGGCCCGGTGTCGCCAAGGTGGGCATCGTGTTCACTGACGGACGCAGCCAGGACTTCATCGGAGAAGCCGCCAAGAAGGCCAAGGAAAACGGTAGGGAGGAGAGGAACATTAGAGAAGTGTAAGTAAACTCATAGAAAAAGCCTTGTACGTCAGTGGGATAAGGGACCCATGTGTGTATGTTTCAGGCTTCAAGATGTATGCTGTGGGAGTGGGCAATGCAGTGGAGGATGAGTTGAGAGAGATTTCATCTGAGCCGACTGCAGAGCACTACTTCTACACCGCTGACTTCAAGGCCATGACCCAGATTGCCAAGAAACTGCAGATTAACATCTGCCAAGGTGAGAAGACATAATTTAGTACAAACATAATAAATAATAAATATGTGCATGAATGATTTCACTGTACATTCTAGTAGAGCAAGTCAAAACTTTAAGTTGTGCTCTCTGATCCCACAGAGGACGACCCTTGCGAATGCGACTCCCTCGTAAAGTTCCAAAAGAAAGTAGAAGATGCTCTACAGGCACTAACAAAAAAATATATCCTTTACAACAGGTGAAAGGGTCTGAGGGTGTGATGTTGGGAGGGAGGGGTTCAATGCTGTCGTTTTATTGTCTTGATTGTTTTCATCGTTCTCTCCTTGACAAAATCTTACTAGAGAGCATGTCGAAGAGGATCGCCATGCTGGAGAACAAAATCGTCTGAGGACTCAAATCCCACTTTTCCCTCTACATCTGCACACACACTCACGTACACACACAACTACACACACAAAAATGTTTTACTTCCTGTAAAATGCTGAAGAGGAAACCGTGCCTGTGTGAATGAAGCCTGACCTCTGCCTGTATCCTGAAAATCTCCCAAACCACCTCTGCCTCCTCCTTTTCTTGGTCTTCACCTCTTTCACCCTTGGGTCTCCTGGGACACGAAGCGCCGGTTGCCATGGGGACCACACCTCTGTGCGCTCTGAAGGTCATCCTCCATAGCCAGCCTGTGCGTTTGTTAATAAAACTCTTCCCTCATAGGGAAATGGTGACAGTTCGCTGAAGTTTTTTTCTTCTTCTTAGTTTCTGCCACAATGTTGAATCTTTGCAAACCCCAGAGTCTGTGTTGTTAATGTCAATGGAGCAGCAGCACGTCACCTTCACTTGTCTGTTTATATGTCGCCCTCATCTTTCCTTCTCTCCCTTCACCTGTCTTCTCTTCCCCACACACAAAGGTATCTAATATTATAAATGGTGTATATATATATATATAAATATATATACAGGTAAATTAATATAAGGTATATGTCTGGAAATAAGGGTACACCATTGATGTTTTTTATTTTCCTAAATAAAGGTGATTCAGGAAGTAAATATTTTAAAATTGTGAAACTATTGTTTACCAAATTAACTTTATAGACACATGCACAAGCACTGACACGAAGAGCACTACACAAATGTACACGGTTTCAGTTCATATATTTTATCTCTGTGGTCTGTGGCTATTAAAGGTGGGCTTCAGGGACCAGGAGGGCTCCATGGACGTTCCCAACAAAATGGTGAACGGTTTCAATTCACTGCAGAATTGCAGCTTGGTCATAAAAACTACTGTGAAGTGCTAAACTTCCTCTCAAACGGCAATGATTAGGACAAAGTTTGAAGTTTGATCAAAAGTCTATTGATGATCTTTTTGATTTTCTGATCAATTAAAGGTCCACTCCTTCATTATCATGCAGCCATACACATTATGTGAATCCGTTTTTTGTCAGTAATTGGTGGATTTAATTGACTGTTTTTCAAGTAACTTATTATAAATGCAAAATATGATGTGCTATAATATTTATTGAGTTTCATATAATGAAATCAAAGCTTTTTTGCTTGACAGTTTAGGCTGTGGTCGGTGCATTTATACACCACGTAATCAGATTAATGGGAAATATAAGTAGTATCAGCACATTAACCTGTACACTTATATAATATTAATATTGAATATTGCAAACCAATATACTGTGTATGTAAAATGTTATTATATAGATAGTTTATTATCATTCTTTGTTGTTTAAAGTGTTTATTTATTTGGCATTTGGACTTTTATTCTATCACGTGGCAACTTGTAATAAAGCTATAAAATGGAGAATAAAACAACTAGTAATTGGGCAGGTGTCAGAAGTGTAGGACAGAGACACTTCAAACTTTATAATCTGAGTGTGTTGGATAATAAATGTGAGTCTGACGGTTCATCGGGTTGTTCAGCTCATCAGTGAAAGTTTGAGACGCGTCACGATGACGTAGCAGAAGTGAGACAGCGGCTCTGATGAGCAGCTGAAAAACAAACCCGGACAGAAGCGGCTCCTTTCTCCCGGAGCCTCGCGGAAAGCGGCTTTCACACCGGAATTAGTTCAGTGCGGAGCTCAGGGAATCCGTCACAGACACAACCCGCCGGCTCGCAGGGTTTTTATCATCGACACAACGACTGACGCGCTGCTGCAACACCGCAGCATCTGCTCAGGCTAGCGAGGCTAACTCAGCGAGCTAACACCGGCTTCTAGCGTCAGGGAGCCCGGTGCGAGAGAGCGGAACAGCCGCGAGCTCTAAGGCAGGTCCGTCTCCGTTAATGATCTGTGGAGCAGAGGACTGCGCAGTGACCCGGGACCGACAGGGGACTCCTCGGGTATTCAGCAGCGGAGCAGCTTCGAGCTAACGTCAGGAGTTTATAGCGACCAGCAGCTAGCGGTCACGGCAGGTGCCTCAGCCCAGGTGCTGCCACAGTCAGTCCGAGGAGCTCCGGGCACTGAGACGAGTCATGGCCGGTAACCCCTCTGCAGGCGTCAGCTGCCAGGCTAATGGAGAGAACCCCCCGGGGCGAGTGGCCGGCTCCGGCCGCTCGTGTCGCCTCCAGTCCCAGTCCGAGTCCGAGTCCGACGTTGTGCCGACCGCGAAGAGCTTAGCTCTGCTGTGCAGCCGGGACGAGGAGGAGCGGGAAGCGGCTCTGGAGGAGCTGACCCAGGGGATCCTGGTGAGTCTGGGACTGGACAAACCCGGCTCGGCACGGCTCAGTAAACGGACTCTCCTGCATCTGCTCCGCCTGTCCCGCTCGTGCCCGCTGCAGGAGGTGCGGGAGAGGGTAGCTGGGCTCCTGAGGACCGCACAGGTAATGTTAGGATCGTGTTTATCTGTCTGCCTCCATCATGTTTACAGACCAGTAGGACCACACAGACACGGACTGTCCCGGGCTGATGCCTGATTCACAACAGGCAGGAGTTTGGCATATTTTTAGGTCCATAACTTTCGCCTTTTAAAACGAAACACCAAGCTGATGATTGGTTAATATGTTTGGTGATAATACAGCTGATCAGCGATCGGCTTGTTATCCTGTTGGATTGCGGGTTATTTCATCAGACAAACTGTGGGAGGTGACGCAAGACTCAGCTGCTGAGTGCGAAAACAAGCAGGCCGGGCACGCCCCCTCCCGGTGCCCTGAGAAGCACCAGACACACCCCCCGGGTCCCTGCTCGGCTTCTAGAAGCGGAGAGTCTCACAGTTCATACGCGAAGCTTTAAACGAACGATCACTTCATTTCTCTCCCCTGTTGGAATCAAGGAGCTGTGACTTCTCTCCTCCTCATGGCGTCTGTGAGTCTGTCGCTCGGTTTGTGGGGGATTGATAATCCGCCTGTTATGAAACGAGTCGCTCCGGTTACAGCTGCTCCGGTCAAAGTAGGTCTGGTCAAGTTCAACGGAGCTGGATATTATATAGTTATTATTCATTATCTGTAAATGGTGAACTAGATTAATGTTTAAAAGCGATCCAATACTTTTTAAAAGTAAAGATGATATAGTTTATTGATAATTAATGGACAAAATAGTTAGCGGCTGTTTACTTAATCACTAAATATCACATTTCAGGCAAATAATGCCAATCTTGTCTTAGCTCTCACTTTCACTTAGGAGACTTTGATGTCTGTCTGTCTCATGTGATGATTAACTCAAGGTTTTCGGTTTTACTCTGTTGACAAAACAAGTCATTTGATATTAAAGGTCCAGTGTGTAAGATTTAGGTCAAAGGGATCTATTGACAGAAATTTAATTTAAAACAATCCTAGTGATGTTTTCACGAGTGTTTCATCTAAATTATACAAATTGTTGTTTTATTTACCCTAGAATGGGCCCCTTTATATTGAAATATATTATATTTACATCAGGAGTGGGTCCTCTCTATGGAGGCTGCCATGTTTCTTGTAGTAGCCCAGACTGGACAAACTAAACACTGTTTGAGTTTTTATGAAAACTGAAGGCTACCACAGGTTCTCTTTCATGTTTGGAAGGGGAGGGTGAGATGAGGGGTGTTCAGCTGCAACATGACACTTCACCACCAGATGTCACTGAATTCTACACACTGCAACTTTAATAGCTCTAATAATAAAATATTATTTCTATAGCACTTATATGAACAAGGCTATAAATGGCTCTACAAAATGTATATCGGAATAAAAAAAATCAACATAAGACCAGGCAAAAATAAGAAATATAACATAAAAGAAAATACTAAAAGCAAACAACATCCATTAAAATCTTACATTAATTATTCATTGTATAATTGACTGTCTGCATTTTCCATACATCCAGGAGCAAGGAGTTGATGTACCCCGGGCTCTGGTATCCGGTCCAAGTGCCTTTATCCCTGCAAAACAGGTATGTATGACGATTTATTTAAGGATATTGTATTGATATTATATTCACATATGAAACACACGACCTGTCTTTATCAATGTTAAAACATATATTCAGGAGACCTTTTTTTATTATGAGAACAAGAAATGTCCATTCTTGTAGTGTAGTGTTTTATTTATTTATTATTATTATTTATTACACTTCCGAGCTGTAGTCTCTCAAGTTGATTTCAGTGCAACACAAAGCCAACCTCTGTTATCGCAGGCTTTTATACGGCTTGTTGCAGGCCACCATCAAGATAAACAGTCAAATCAGATTATACCTTCTTGTGCCAGGTGTTGCTGGTAACACTGAACTGTACTTGTGATGGTTAATTCTGTTCCACGTTGGCTCAAATGAATGAGATCTTGGATTGGAAAACAACTAACTTCTTTCTTGTGTGTGTGCGCGACATATGTTATGATATTTAAAGTTAAAGCGTTGACTGAGTGGTGTAGATAATTATTCTGCTGCAATATCGCGGCGCCTGTTGCTTCATGTCATCAAGAGAAGCAACACCAGCGATGTGTTGCAGAAGCTGATGACGGATCAAGCTGTTTTCATATGTGACTCACTCCAAACTTTCCACAGGAGAAAGGGGAAGTGTTGCTGTTTCGCCCACAGGAGAACATGTCCTCAAGTGTATTTGAATTATATTGTGCACTTACCTGTCAAGGAATCAGTTGTCAGTTGTGAACATAAACTCCTTCTTCAGACGCTGAAAGAAGAGGTGGACCAGGACATTCTGATCGAGTCCTTTCTTTCCCTGGGTCGCGTGGACCACGTCACCATGGTGATGGCGCTGCACCCTGCCTACCTCAGCTGCTTCCTGAGGGCCCAGCATGCTTTGTTGGAGCTGGACGGCCCCTTGCCCTGTCACTGGAGACATTACATTGCTCTCATGGTAAGAAAGACAAAATATATGATTATTATCATTATATTTGTTGGCTCTGAAATTCCTCTTGGCAATAAACGGAGCAGTTATGGTGTAAATCTGCTGCATTTATGTGGCACTTTATGAGTCTTATCGACCAGGCTTCACACATCCCATTCCCACACTCATGGCACAGCCCTCAGGTCCGGGTGAGGAGGTTTTTGTAGGAGTAACAACCACGTTTTTGCCTTGTGTTTATTACCACATGCATTTATTCTTTTAGCTGAAATAACATCACCGTAAAGCCTGTAATTTGTCTGTGAAAGGCTACAGGTTCAGTTGTTTCAGGCTTTTTGAACAATTATTACAGGACTAAGAATTTAAATATTCAAAATAATGGCACACTTTGTTTTTCAACGATTCTCTCAACAATTGGCAGTTACAGTAGAAAGAACTGACAGTAATAACTATCGTCAGTGCTGGATCTTAATGGAACTTAATGAAAATTGTCAATAGCTTTATTTACTGCTGTGTAGACAAACAAATGCTCTTATTGTAGTTGCACAGTTTTGGCTTTTACACTTCAGCTTTCAGAACAAACAGATGCTTTGATGTTTTATCATTATGATGCTCCACTTTGGACTTGTGTGACAGGTCACTGACTCATTGGTGTTTCAGTGTCTATTGAACCAATGATGCTGGACTGATTACCAGCTGAAGGAGGGACAGATGTTAGACGGATGCCCTATATATTGAAGGATTTAAAATTTGTGTTTTCCAGGCCTGAAAAATTACAAATTAAAATACATTCTTGTGTCAAGTTTACAGGGTCTTTCCTGGCTGAAAATACCCTGCAGCTCCACTGCCCAGGCAAGAGTGCACAGTGTTAATTTTTGGTCTTTTCATACATGTTTTGACCGTAAAAAAGTTATTTATTTTACAGTTTTTACCGGCTCTGTCAGAGATTTACTGCTTCACCCCTGTATCTCTATTATTCGCTCTGCGCACTGCCAACCAAATCGAGCCAAACCGACCACGGCCCGCCCTCTCCTCCAACCTTCCATACATTGTGTCAGTTTAGAAATTCAGTTTTTACCCAGTATGAGTTTAAGCATGTGCCTGATGACACTGTTCATGCATGCCGTTACCTTTCCCTCGAGTTCCGGGACTATCATAAAGAAGCTACGCCTTTTCTTAGTAATCAACCGCTTATAGACATCAATTCAATTTAGTCAATGGTTGTAGGTAAATTTTATTCTATTAACCAAAAACATACACATTTGAAAGAAGAAAGTCGCCTATATTGTCATTTTTTTTAAACCCCAAAATATGGAAACTGTCAGATCTTGAACTTTAAAGAAAGATTAACATGTCATTTTTCTGCCAAATACATTTAATGGCTCTCATCATGCCTAATATAGAGTTGTCCTTGCACTTCAGAAATTCCACTCATGACCTACTGGTGGAAAAACTCAGTTGTTTTGTTATTGTTCTTTGTATCTATGAGCACAGACAGTACTTTACTATAATGTAGTTCTTATAGTTGTTTTATTAAATGGCTGTTTACCGACCGTGTTTGTTTCCTCATGTGTGAACTTTGCCTCCTCCTCGATGTTTTCGCAGGCCGCAGCGCGACACCACTGCTCGTACCTGGTGCAGCAGCACAGCGCAGGCTTCCTGGAGGCTGGAGGAGAGGAGAGCTGGCTGAGCGGCCTTCAGCACGCTCCCACTAAACTGCGCAGCCTGCAAACGCTCAACAAACTGCTGGCGCACCGACCCTGGCTCATTACACAGCAGCACATCCAGGTCAGACCCAATGCACACAGCCCACTCCCTGTTCCTCTCTCATCATTTACTGTAATGGAAATGAGATTTAATACGTTGCATTTCTGACTCACCGACTTCTCCCTGCAAAATAGTCACCCAACAGTTTACCCAGTTGTGAGTAATAAATTCACAGTTTACAGACACTGACTAATCATCATCTTTTTGTGTCATATGTTACAGTTGTAATTTCACAATTATAAAATGTGCTCCACTGTGGGATTGTCATCAGAAATACTCAGACTTTAGATACTTGGTGTGCAGCAGGAAAAAACCCTCCCCCAATCCCTCCAATAGCTGTTATTTCATCATCTACCCTCCTGTCCTTCAGGAGCTGGTGTGTCCTGGGGCGGAGCCTCGCTGGTCACTGGCTGAACTTATCCACGCCGTGATCCTCATGGCACACGCCCATTCTCTCTCCTCTTTTGTGTGGGGCTGCGGCCTGAACCCGGAACCCGACCACATCGGAGGTTACACCTTCCAACCTCCCTCCCCTGGTCACCTTCCTCATAGCCCCCATAGCCCTGCTCCTGAGGACGGCAGGCAGGAGGTGAGTCAAACGACCGGGAACGATACAGCGAGGCCCACCCTACAAATACAAATGTCCGTGGCTGATATAACGTTGCTCTCGTGAAAAGAACCAAGTAAGTTACTAAGGCCCGTCTCTCTTCTTACCTTCAGTTGGTTGAGGGAGCGATGGAGGTGGAGGTGCTGATGAAGAGGATGGTGGAGCTGCAGCTGCAGGAGGAGGAGTGCACACAGGAGGAGATGGTGACTCGCTTTGAGAGGGAGAGGAGCGAGAGCATTCCAACAGGTACCAAAATGCAGGTTTATCCCATATATCTTCTCTGTCATACGCCCTGTTGATATTTCTTTACCAACTTCCTCCCGATTGATGTGGGTTTTTGTTTTTGTTTTTTACTAGCGGTGGTGCGTGGAGCTCCACCCGACCTGGTGCTGCATCTGGTGGAGGATCCAGAATTCAGATACGAGGATTTTGCACCCAGAGGAGAACAGTCTCCACCCACCATGAGAGCCCAGGTGGTTTGATCATTATTTTTGCAGATAGATGATGGATCAAGTTCCTTGTTGATATATTCATTATTTGAAACAGAGTCGTGCTGAAATGGCTGAAATTTATTATCAGTTTTAACAATACTTTGGCATTTCTGCTTTATGGTTTCAACAATCCAACATGAACTGATTCCAGCTCCTCAAATGTGCTGATTTTCCTGTTCGTCTCAGCTTTAAATCAGTTTTAAATTGTATATCATCTGGGTTTTGTGACTTTCCACTATTAAAGGACACTTTAAAGATTACATGCTGAGCCTTTTAATCGTAAAAACATTAATTTTGAATACAAAAATATTTCGTAGGCCTAGTAAAGTTAATTGATAGTAATTAGTTTCTGTCTGATGTGTGCAGGACTATTCGTGGGAGGACCACGGCTTCTCTCTGGTCAACAGACTACTGCCAGACATGGGCCAGCTGCTGGACGAGAAATTCCAGGTACCCACAAATTCAATGTGACAGAAATACCGTCAATAGAAACTATACAAGGCTTCCGTGTGGATTACATGACAGGTCAGCTCCAGGATGTTGTTTTAAATTAGTGACACACTGTGTACACAAACTCAAACTTGAGATTTGGAAGAAAGAGCTCGGGGTTACATATTTGCTCCTGAAGGTGTTCGACTGGATTCAGATGTGGTGGCTGTAGAGGCCACTTCACTGAATTCACGGTCATGGTCATGTTCATGAAACCAGTTTGAAACGACCTTTGCTTTGTAACAAGGTGCATTATCGTGGTGGTAGTGGCAATTAGAGGCTGATAAATTGTGGCAATAAATGGATGCACATGGTCAGCAGCAATACTCAGATAGGCTGTGGCATTCAAACAGTGATAAAGTGCTGTTAAGGGGTCCAGAGATGAAAACATTCCACACACCATTACACCACCAGTAGCAGCAGCAGCAGCAGCCTGGACGTTGACTGAAGTCAGGCTGCGTTCTTGGATTCTGACTCGACCATCTGTGAAACCCAGGTTCATCAGACCAGGCTGTTTCCAGCTCTCACCCGTGTCGACTGCAGACTCAGACATCCTCAACGGTTCCAACCTGGGGATTAATATCTGTGTTGAAATAAAAAATATATTTTCTTCTTTTTAGGCTTTGCTGCACTTAATGAGGCCTCCAGATTTTTCAAATGGAATAGGGAAATAGTGACTTCTTTCGCACATCTTACGCATATATCTCAGACATTGCTTCATACTAACAGATCAAAGTTTGGTATGGACTGTCAGAGACGCAGCTTCTACTCAGCTCATCAAAGAGATTGTCAGTTAACACAGAGAAAACTTAATCTCGTACAATGTGGGAAAAGTATCCGTCCTGGAAATTGCTGTTTTACATCTTGGTCTTAGTTTGCAGAATTTAGATTGATTTACTAAAAGACGAGATGGATTTTGTTTATTAATATGTTACTAAATTGTCACATTAAAGGTGGTGAGCAACTTGACATATCACAGGATGGCCATGCATGAAGGAGTGGACACGCACACTCTGAGAAAAGCTCTGTGGAACTACATCCACTGCCTCTACGGGATACGGTCAGTAAAACACACACACAACAAATTGTCCTGCCAGCCCCCTAATAGAATGCCTGTGAGAATACAGCAGAAAAAAAGAATTCTAAACTCTCACATACACGTAGAAGATGCTGTCGGAGATGTGGGAAAATAATGGATTCAAGAGTTTTCAGTGGTGAGGGCAGACGCTGGTGTTGATGTGTAAACAAAAACACAAGCTTTACCGCAGCGGAACTCCTCCCAGACGCCACCCCTCACCTGAACGTTTCTACATTCGTCAGAAATGGGCTTAACCTTTTGTTTTCTACACACGCAGATATGATGATTACGACTACGGCAGCGTGAACGTGTTGCTGGAGCGCTCTCTGAAGTTGTTTGTGAAAACCATGGCCTGCCACCCGGAGCAGACCACGGCTCGTATTTACCATTCCTTCTGGAGGCACTTCAGACACTCTGAGAAGGTATGAATCAGTTCAATCACGCCCCTGCCGCTGCCTCTTCAGTCACAATGCAGGAATCATTTGACATTTTAATATGTCGTCTCTCTTTGGTTCCTTTTTAACAAGGAATTAATCATTTGACATTTAGCTGTGTCTCTTTTTTTCTTATCTTTAAATGTTAATATAGAAGGGAGCATTACAGACGGGGCTTGAATGTGTGTCACCCAGTAACCTCAAAGTAATGTCACATTATTTTCTTTTTCTTACTCCTTTTCTCTTTGTTTTGTTTTTCTTGCAGGTTCATGCAAACCTAATAGTGATGGAGGCCCGGCTACAGGCTGCCCTTCTGTACACCTTACGAGCCATCACACATTACATGAGATGACGCACCCACTCACGTTTTTTTGCAGACGCTGAGCCAGCTGTGACTTGTCCACGGCCCCATGCATTTACACGGCATCCACAGTAAAGCTTGCCCACGCGGAGCACACACTACACTGAATGTTTGTACATGCATATCTTTAAGTGTTAATGTTTTCATGCTGATTTGCGACTGGCATTTCTGATATTTAAAATGTGTTACTTGTTTTTGCACTGAAGCGTATCCGGTTTAGTTTCACCGTCTGAGCCTGAGACAGTGACACGTGTTTCTGTCGTGCACAGACACGTCCACGTGCTACATGTCAAGTGTTCAGGTGGAATTAGGTCTGGTATCATTAAAATCATCGTCATCGTTCATTTGTTTCCTTTTGCTGAACGTTGGTTGTTTATCTGACCGATATCTTTTCATCACAACCTGCCTACTCATACCTCAGTCCTCTCTCTCTGCAGCACATGGAGGCTGAGATACAAAAATAAAATAAAGACAAAATAACTTGTATTTTTATATACAATAAAAAGTTACTTTGTTATCAAAATCAAGCAACATGTTGTCAGTTTTATTCTGTTCCGCACTATTTAAACAGAAGTGTCTATAATGTTGTTTGTTCAAACAATCAGCTACACTGTTTGTCTCCACGCCCGCAACAGCTTGTGGCCGGAGGCATTATGTTTTCAGGTTGTCCGTCCTCTTGAACATGATCGCCCCCTTTCGGGGATATTTCTTTCAAATTTGACCACTCATGGATAAACTGATTCGATTTCAGTGGTCAGAGGTCACGGTGACCTTCTGACTTAGACTGAAATTGCACTTATGGAGGAGTTATGCATCAGCAGTTATAGTTATTAATTGATTTGAAGATGAATGTAAGAGAAGGTACATGATTTGAGTCTAAATTTATCAATCCTTTTATTAAATGTTCATAATTAGCAATTAATAAGTCAAAAGCTGAAATGACCGCCTTCTTCTTTGAAGCTGCACTGACGCACCACAAGATGGAGACAAAGGCTTAAAAACACATCCGTCAAATGGTTTATCACACCAGCTCAGTGTGTGCGGTGAACTGGTGAAGTGTGAATCAGTGTGTACTCTGCAGAAAGTGCACGACTGAAGAGAGTTTAGTTTTTTCATACCAGCATGAAAAAATGGCCTCACCCTAGTTTTTCAACTGTCGAGGTGAAAACGATTATAAACCTTTTTGAAATGTTTGAAATTCCGGTCTGATGATTAAAGTGTTGATTGTAGGATGCGTACATTCATTATATTTGCTTTGAGTGAATGATTCTCGATAAAGAAACAATTTGACTCCCTATTTAAATACGGTATTATTATAAATATCAAAAATTATATTATTTCTACATTAAATCTAATTGGTCCTTTTGCAACATGTGCACGCGCGCCTTCCTCTGGGGCTGGACTGTTCCGCGAGCCTTCCGGACGGGGCGCGCGCTCACGTTTCATTTCATTGTAGTCGCGCGCTGCTGTACTTCGCACCCCCCCCACCCCACCGGTGCGTCCCGCGAGCCTCGATCCGGTCACTGCTGCTGTTCACCGGGATAACGCAACTTCACTGTCCGGTACGTGTTGCTGAGTTCATTATGAGTTATTACTAATAATTATGATGATGTATTGATAGAAGATGAGTGGTCGTTTGATTTAGCATCAACTGTACGAATCTCACTTGACACATGAAATATGGAGAAGTCGTTATCATGACATGTAGCATGTTGATTTGAACTGTGTCATTGTTCCGTAAACTAAGAAGAAGTTAGTTGTACTAGTTGTGTTAAGAAGACAGCAGGGTGGATGTTTCCAGCAGCCCACCACCACCACCACCTCAGTCCACTCTGTCCATCTGCATATGTTTATATAACAGGAATATATGGGTTATACAAGCCTGTGTATATTTAAAATAGCCAGAATAGTGTGTTGATTTGAGTGTCGTGAACATGGGGGAACTTCACAGTTGAATAAAAGGAAGTTTAGCCTGTTGACGAAGTGAGAAGTTCATATATGTGTGACCTCCACCACTTCCACTCTTGTGCTGCATGCAAACAGAGAGAGAGGAAGATATTTAGAAATCCAACTGCACCAACAGGTGTGATGAAAGAGACAAATTCACCAGAGAGTTGTCTCAAGTCAGGCGAGATCTCTACATATGAAGGATCTTTACAAACATCAGATTTAGAAGATTTAAAAAGGTTCAAGTGTCGAGCAATACATTTTAATTGGGTCTGGATCAGTGGCAAACACCTGCGTCATGTGGGTCATAGTTGTGATTGTTCTCTCTGATTTCTGTCAAACTTTTAATTCTAACTTCATGCTGTCTGTCAGATCTCATACATTCACATTCCTTTAGTAATTGGCTGTGATTTATTTAGCATCACACCTATACAGGATATCACCTTGAGGGAAAGGCAGTGCTTCCTTCACATGCCCATCTACTGTATCTGAGGCGTTTCTGTGGCCTTCTGCGGGTGTTTGTTTCCTCTCCCTGACAGAAGATAGGTGGAGGCTGTGTGATCACACCTCCTTCTCCAAATCTCTAGAAAAGTTCTTGTGGGTCTGCGTGAAGGAGTTGTCGTGGAATTTTGAGGGTCGGATGTTGGAGGGAAAAAATGCGATTAGACCGTCCAAGGCCGCACTTCATCACTTCCTGTTTCTTTACGAGGTCAGTTCCTGTCTTTAGCCACGGGGTTAGGCAGGAAGGAAGGGGGCGTGGAAGCTTTTCTTTTTTCTTTTTTGTGTGGAAGGGTTAGAAATGGTCACAATCATCACAAAGCTTTCCCAGTGGACTAATGTTAGCATCCATGGGTGGAGGGTGTCAGCTGAGGGTGCTATCTTGATGAGGCGTCGAGCATGACCCAAAAAAGTATCTTCCTCTTTTTAAAACAGGCCCCGAAGCTACAGAAATCAGACGTGACCGTTCAGTACCTTTGTGTGAATGTTCACGTTTGTTTTCCAACAAACCACCTCAGTCCTCTGTATCAAAAGGAAGTGATGACTTCATGTGGAAACAGGACGTCCCGGTGAACGAGACACCTCGCTTTTCCACTGCTAGAGCTGTCTCCTTCTCTTTTTTTCTGTCCAAGTGTGTGTATGTGGTCTGTTAGTGTGTGTTTGTGTTTATGAGTGTGTGTTATGGGCTGTGTGAGGGTTCAGTGACAGCCTGCTTCCCATTGTCCTATCATTCCTGCCCCACTCACACTCTGCATCCTGTCAGGCTTCCTGCGAAACCAGGGAGAGAGTCGGAGTGAAAGGTGGGTACGTAAACATCTGGAGAAACACTAAAAGAGGAGAATTGAAGAAAGAAATGATATAAACTATTACAACTCTACAGATCTGAACAGCTGTGTGTGTTTGTGTGAGTAAGTGTGTGTGTGTGTGTGTGTGTGTGTGTGTGTGTCGCCCTTGTGTTCCCATGGTGAATTCCCTGCAGGGAGCTACAGCTTATCTGCAGTCCACCGTGCAGGAAAGGGTGTGTCCTTCGGATTTGGATGTTTGCGAGTGTGACGACGGAGTGTGATGCTATTGTGATTTCAGAAGACTTCACTGAATGCATGTTAAAGCTTTGTAGGTCAGAAATGATTTGCTTCCCTGTATTGTTCATAGTATACAAATATACACCAAATTACTTCTCTGCAGTTGTGGAAAGTACGTTAGTAATGGCCTATTGTTGCACACAGACTTAGCAGAAACCAATGCGGCACTTCTCCTCACCAGAAGAAACTGTTTCACTGTATTTAATCTGTATCATCTATGCAGCTATGCAGCTTCCACAAAAAATCTGTAATGTCAGCATCCAGCCAGTGAAGTGAAGTTTAGTCTTGAACCCAATTAACTGAGGGTTGTAAAAGGGATGAGGGTTTTTTCACTTTTTTGGACTTCAAACACATTTTAATCAGGAAAATCATTTTTAGATGAACAAATAGTTCAGTTGTGGCCTTGGCTTCAACTGTGTGGTTATTTTGTAGTTTCTAAAAGAACTAGAATGGACCAACAATCCCTTAATTTCAATCAAGGTGGAGTAAATTTCACACATTCATAGAAATAAATTCCTTCATCCGCACCAAAATGTAATGTCTTCTCTCCTAACACAGAGCGCATCCTTTCACCCGGTGCCCTGGTACCAAGCAAACTAACGCAGACCAAAACATAACCATAATAAAAGCCTGTCGTGCAGGGTAATTAAAAAGTATTTGTTTGTAGTATTAAGTTGTGATGAACAGAAGTAATATTTATTGACGGTTGCATCATTGAGAAATGACTGCGTCAATGTTGTTATGTCATATACAGATGTTGCAGCCGGCACAGTGAGCATGTGACTGAAGAGACTTTTACTTGATGATTCTTTTTTTTTTAAGGGTAAACTTCCAAAAAGCGGAATGTTTCCTGTATCTTGTCTTCACTGATTAGTTTCGAGAGGCAAAGAGGAACTCGGGCTGCTCTTAAATGTCTCTGGTGTGGTCACTTTTTATAAAAAAAATACAGAGAAATCTATATTTACACACTTGCCTCTACATACTGTACCCTGGGCTTGAGTTCCAATGTTTTTTTCGGATAGAGAAGTCAGCCGCATATCGAGGCCTATATGCAACTTTTAAGGATGCCTAGTGTTTCACAAGGGTGTTTCTTGTCACCTCATGTCAACTGAATCATTATGTGCTATTAATGAATCATCACAACCTCAGTGTGAAGAGAGGAAGGCAGACGAGAGAAACTATATTTGGTCAGCAGGAAATCAGCAGAGGAGAAATGGCGGCGCGGCCGCTCTGCTACGTGCTCGTGTGAATACACGATATCCCTGTTATTGTGCCGACGCCGTCGATGGTTGTCTGCCAATCTTAGAAATCCCGGGAAAGAAGAGACGATGAGCCAAAGGGCAGCCGTGACATAAAGGCCTCTTTTTCGGCCTTGAACGTTTATCCTCTCTGTTGTTTAATCTCATGGAGAAAGAAGTTAGCAGCTGGAGGTGGATTGAGGGAATAAAGAAAGGATAGTGTTGTTGGAGGGGTGTGGGCCAGGAGGCAGGAGGAGTAAACAGCAAACAGAGAAAAACAGCAACAGAGAGGAAGATGTGTGTGTTTGTACTTGTGTGTATTTGTGTGGGTGTGTGTGCGTGTGGATGGACCCTGTCCTCAGTTTCCAGGAAAAGGAGGGAGCCATCAGAGGGGTGGACAGGAAACTCTAACAGGGCTAACTTCCTGCAGCTCTCCTGATGGCTGACCTGATAGTGAACGTGTGTGTGTGTGTGTGTGTGTTCCTGCACACGTGAAATTGTCACATATTTTACTGTAAGCGAGCGACACAAGGCCTGAAACGGCGCTGAGAGGAATTTGGTGGAGTTTGTTGTGTGGACGGAACAAACCACTGGCACACGTCCCTTTGTTTGGGAGCTCGGGTGTTTTCTCCAAATGAAAATGAACGTCTTTTTAAAAAAAACTCTTTTTTTGCCGTTCAGCCATAATCTGTATTGTTCTTCCTGAGTGTGACTTCCCTCACATTCCTGAGTAGGTGGGGAGGCTGCAGGCCAGAGTTGAGTCAGCTCGAAGAGTTGCCTGTTTGAATCCCAGGGCCACTCTAGATTCAGTTACCAGTTTATTAGGTACACCTCGATGGATACAGCCTCAGACAACAGTAAAGAAATAAATCTCATCCTGTCACAGGTTACAATGTTCACGATTGTTGATAACTACAATATAACAACACAGTGGAATCTACGAATGCAACCGAAGATTATTTTCATTATTTCTTAATCTGACAAAGATCTTTCAACATTTCCTAAAACCCAACATGACATCATCAAGTTTCAAATTTTTTCCAAAACCTGACATAGATCAGAGAAGAAAGCAGAACAGAGTTGCTGGTTGTTTTTCTGTTCATTTACTAATCAATGAATGAACTAATCACTTCAGCTTTTCAATCATGTGTATTGATCTGTCATTGTGTTCTTCATTGTTCTGGATCGGGTCGTTTGTCACTGTTGTCTTGTAGCTGTCTGTCTCTCTGACGTTTGTGCTTTATGGCAAATGATGAATTTCTAAAAACTACACATTGCAACCATCATAAGTGGATTTACAGCAGTAACACACTGCTTCATTCTAAAGGACTAACATTAGAATATAATTAGGTACAGAGGCGTGAGTCCTCTGATGCCACAGGTTTGATGCCGACACGGCCGTTCGCTCCATGTCTTCCACTCTCTCTCTCCTTCTTTTATGCTTGAATAAAATATGTCTGATCAATTAAAAAGCTTAATGCTCCCACCCTAAAAAAGAAAGAAAAAAAATGTATAGAATAGAATAATTGCACAAAGGAAATTTGTACAATGCAAACAAACAATAATGTAATGAGTTGATTGATTATGGGGCGTGAAGGGATGGATTTTGTTTTGGAAAGAGCTGAGGTGTCTCTATTTATCTTCATCCAACACTCTGACATGGATATTTCCCAAAGTGTCAAGCTTTTGTTTTAAGGTGTACGTAATAACTTGAACGCCCTTGAGCAAGGCACTTGGCATAAGCATGTTTCCCTGAAAAAAGAAACAAACAAAAACAACTGCTCTCATCTGGACAACATGACACCTCCCTATTTACAAAAAAGTTTGAAACACAAGCTTTTCAGATGCACAAAAATTAGGACGTGCAGCTGATCTGGACCAAACGTCCACTTCTGTCGATCCAGAGCAGTTTAAGATGTAATTAGAGTCAAAGTGAAAGTGTTGTCTGGTGATGTTTCTTATGTTAGTGTGTGAAAAACGCTGCGGAACCAACTGCCCTGTGAGGACAAGTAAAGAATCTATTTATCTACAAAAGCACTTGTGTTGATGAGAAAAGCTCTTGTTGACTGTACACAGGGGTCGCTGCGCACGCACACACACACACACCCACACACACACACACACACAGTGTTGTACAGTCCTGTCTGTGTGTTATTTCCTCTTGATGTTGGCAGCTGCTTTTGCTTTGTCAACACGGGTCCTATTGAAACAATGTGGTTCGCTCAAAACTGGAAGTCGAGAGTTGCGTACATGTGTTCACGCTGACACAATGATCTATGTGAAACGCAATTTCACATCGTCTGTGCTTATCACTCTGAGTCACACACACACACAATGTGTTCCTCAGCCCCTAATATAAACCATCACATCTAATTGCCTAACCATATAAGCAAGTCTTAACCTTACAAGTACACACACAGACACACACAGCCCCTGACACAGACACAGACACAGACACAGACACACACACACACACACACACACACGCACACAGACACACAGACACAGCCACAGACACAGACAGCTGTTGACCAGAGAGAACGACTGAATACCCCCTCATGAAACTGCACAATAAAAGGGAAGTGGCTAACCTCACATCTCTCTCTCTCTCTCTCTCTCTCTCTCTCTCTCTCTCTCTCTCTCTCTCTCTGTCTCTCTCTCTGTCTCTCACACTCGTCTCTGCTGTCTCTGACTCTCCCCTCACACGTCTCTTTATTCATGCTTTACCGCTCTCGAGCCTTTCTCGCACATCCTCCACCACCTTCTCCCTCTCTGCCTCTCTCTGCCACTCATCGGCTCTTTGCCCCGCTCTCTCATTCCACCCCTTGTCACTCATCTCCTCCCCCTTTTTTTTGTGTTCCAGTGGCGATGGTGATTGACAGATGATCTGACAGAGGAAGACATCAGGTGAGAAAAAAGTTAACTTCTCCTTCCTGTCGTACCTCAGCCCCCTCCTCCCCCTCCTCCTTCCCCTCCTCCTCCCCCTCCTCCTCCTCCTTCATGCGGGAAGTTGAGTATTTATTTAAAGTTTGTGACTTCTCTTACTCTTCACAGTTCTCGTTAGTTTCTGTAAACGTGTGTTGCTTTCACTTTCAAACAGCTCGTCTCACCCTCAAAGACAAGATATTAAAGGGAATTGATTACTTATTGTAATGTGAAAATTGGCTGTTGTTGATAAATGCAATACTGTTATTATCAATACATTTTATTTGAAGTAATTCATGTTACTTCATGGAAACTCCACTGAGTTCACTTTAGCCCATAGACTGCATATGAAGATGGACTCCACCTTCTCGTCATAAGTCATCAGTTCTACTCATGCAGTAAATAAAAGGATGTGACTGGGGCTTCGGACTCAAAGTTTAAATGATGCGGGTGTTGACAATGGAAGATATTGTCATGTTGGATCATGGGAAATGAAGGATCTGTTCTTTTTGGGGCATGACACACACTAGGGATTAAAGGTCAGGGTATCTTGGAATCTGCTGCTTTGATTTTGACAATACAATTTTGATTAATTACTGGAGTAGCCCTTCATACAGACTTTTAATTTGAGATATGTATATCGCCTATTATTTCTACTCTAAGGAAACTTTGCTGTCATCTCTTTAAACAAGCCTGTTGTTGCTATGAACTATTATACAAGTACCAGGTTTAAGAAAAGTCTTTTAGCAGCAAGCAGCAATGAAGTCTTTTTTTACTCTGCTCCTTTCATAGACGCTGTCGCCGTGCTGGTTATTATGGGGTGTGCCTGTTGCAAGCAGAAGAAGTCCGCCAAAGAAGCAGCAGCATCAGCAGCAGTGGATGTTGCAGACCTGTCTCCTAGCAACGCAGATGGAGGGTTGTCCGCAGCTTTGACTCAGGGCCGTTACTGTCCCGACCCCACTCAGACCATCCCGGACTTCAACAAGGGCTTCTCGTGCGGCACCATCTTCCTCAACACCAACACACACCAACGGCCTGGAGGCGTAACAAGTATGACTCTGTGTGTGTGTGTGTGTGTGTGTGTGTGTGTGTGTGTGTCATAACGAAACACATGAATAATTAAAGTAAAACCCAGCCATTACATGGTTTGTGTCACAACATATGTGACACAAGATAGTTGAAAAGTGAAACCAATAAGAGTGACTAAAAGAGTATTTTCTCACACATTTGTATTTGTGTGTGTGTTCAACCACTGTTTAACTGCACAGCATGAGGGATCCACCAACAGGATACTGCTGCTTGTTAAAGGGGTTAAACGGTAAATGAGGGTTCAGTGGTTTTGACCAGAATGTACAACTTTAAAAGTGTCGTGTGGGGGGTGTATCTGTGCTTCTTTGTGTGAACAGGTGGCGGAGTCACTCTCTTCATTGCTCTATATGACTATGACGCTCGCACGGAAGACGACCTCACTTTCCAGAAAGGAGAGAAGTTTCAGATCATCAACAATACGTGAGTACAAACACGCAAATGAACTGCGTTTTAATCACATTAAAAGTTATGGTTTTGATTTCAGATTTGAGCAAAAGCGAGAAAGGGACTCAGTAGAGCGCATACCTTCACCGAGGCCCAACAACCCGCTTAAATTCAATCAAGCTGCACCAAGTTTCGCACACTCATAGATATCAGTCATCTAAATATGCCTGATGTTTAAAAACGAAGATCCTTGAATTATTCCCTGGGAAATTGGTAAAAAGATCAAAAAGTGCCCTATCCGGCAAGGTTCTGGGATCCGCCCCCTGATCCGGACCTGCACCAAAATGTAATGGGTTCCCCCCTCACCCATAATGCATCCTTTCATCAGGTTTCATGGTAATCTGTTCAGTTCTTTTTGTATCCACCTAAAAAACAAACACAAAATGTGTTTAATGAGATCAGCTATGACTCCATCCAGCCATTAGCTGCACCACTTATTCTTTAAGGAGGGCTGGAGCCAATCCCCGCTGTCATTGGGCGAGAGGCGGTGTGCACCCTGACAAACAACCTGTCACTCTCACACTCAAACCTATACGAGGAATTAAGGGTCACCAAATGACCTGCATGTCTCTGGACTGTGGGAGCACCTGCATAGTCCAGTAAATGTTTCCGTCCCATTCTAGAAATATAAAACAAATTCGAATGAGGATGATTCAATTTGGTTTTGCTGCCTGGGTCGTCCCCTCATGTCTTACAACCAACTTCACACATGTTCTTTATCTTTCCCTCTCATCTCAACACCTTTGAGTCTCTTCTAGTTTTGTGTAGATAAACATCTGCTTCTTGAATTATTATGTTAGAAATGAGGCTGGTGACACTCAAAAGAGGTTTTGGCTCATGAACGCTTAAGTGGGTATAAAGAGGACATTTTTCTACTGTCATGATTTCATTTTACAAAAATATTAATATGAACTCATGTTGCTTTTCTATAAGCAAACGTTTGTTTTGTGTCGATGTGTCAGTGAGGGCGACTGGTGGGAGGCTCGATCTTTGGACACTGGCAACTCAGGTTACATCCCCTCCAACTACGTAGCTCCTGTCGACTCTATACAGGCTGAGGAGTGAGTACACACACACACACACACACACACACACACACACACACACACACACACACACACACACACACTCTCTCAAACACCGTGTAATGAAAGCTATACACTATATACTGCGTGGTAAGTATGGATAGTTTATGCTGAAAGTTTTTTCCGATTATCGACATGAAGTCTGAGAGCAAACATCCCATGATGCTCACTGTGCTGCTGTGGTGACCTATGTGATGTTGTCATGGTGACAGGTGGTATTTTGGGAAGATGGGGAGGAAGGATGCGGAGAGACAACTTCTCGGCCATGGCAACCAGAGGGGAACTTTCCTCATACGAGAGAGCGAGACCACCAAGGGTAAAGAGACCACGCACACACACACACACACACACACGCACGCACAGACTGTCTGATAATAGACACAAACTTTCATCTTTGTCTCTCTTTCTATCTCTCACTTTGAACCTGCACTGTGCATCGTTGTCCTCACCCTCCCCCCTCCCTCCCTCCTCTTTTATAGGCGCTTACTCTCTGTCCATCCGTGACTGGGACGAAAACAAGGGAGACCACGTTAAGCATTACAAGATCCGCAAACTAGACAACGGAGGCTACTACATCACCACGAGATCCCAGTTTGACACTGTTCCGCAGCTGGTTGAGCACTACACAGGTGACCCACACAAAAACATGCACAAGACATGAAGTCATCCTCTTTTTTCTGCCTTTCGGTCAGACTGGAGAAAGTTCATCACAACAAAGTGTATTTATGTTTTAAACCAAACATTTAGTCTTAAATACCTCGAATCACCAAAATCTGTCTTTATCAGTTTCTGGATTTATACTAAATCAGTAACTTAGTACAATTTTGTGGTGTTTGTTCTTATTCACTCTTTCATTTTGATGCAACTTTTTTCTGCTAATGTGCTTCATCTATTTGACGTCTTAAAGGGATAGATCACTGAATGAAAATGAAAATTCCCTCATTATCCACTCACCACTATGACGATGGAGGGGTGGGGGAAGTGTTTGAGTCCACAAAACAGGGGTTTCAGGGGCAAAGTTGTTTTGCAGTTTCAGATCTTACATGAAATAAGATCTAATGAAACAACCAGCAACTTCATATAATAATCAACATAATGTTCATATAATAGGAAATGAACAAAGAAGTTCCCATCGTGTGCTTCTACTTTTATTAAGAACATGTTGCTAATTATACATTTATACTTGCAATATTGGGTTTCACCTCTTTTTATTTAGTAGATGATCTGAATATTTCTTCCGCAACTCACCAGCTGTGACTTTTTCAGCCTCTGAGTTTGTGTGAAAAAAAAAAAAAAGCCTGGTTCACACCCTCCACTTCCTGTGCTCTCAGATTATGTCAGATTAACTCTGCCCCCTTGTGGCTCGTGCCGATATAGCACTCATTCTGCAGTGTGAGCATTTATGATGGACCTTTTGTGTGTTTGTTTTTTCTCACTTACTCTAAAGTCCCTGTATCGTCTTCTTATGTGTCTGTACACGATGCCACTGCTGCTCAGAATCTGTGTTTACGTCTGTTGTGTTCAAATTTCTTTGTGTCTTTAGTTTTTTGTTTACTTGTCAGTTGCATAAATCGCACAAGCAACCTGTCTTGATCTTTCTTTATCTCTGCATTTGCTCTTTTCCTCTTGTTGTCTCTTTTTCCTCTTTGCTTCTCCGTTTCTCTCTCCCTCTCTCTCACTGTGTCAGAGAGAGCGGCAGGACTGTGCTGCCGTTTGATTGGCAGCTGTAAACGGGGCATGCCTAAGCTGGCTGATTTATCAGTGAAGACCAAGGATATGTGGGAGATTCCCCGGGAATCCCTGCAGCTGATTAAAAAACTGGGCAACGGCCAGTTTGGAGAAGTTTGGATGGGTACGGAATGTGTTGCAGGGGGTGGGGAAGTAACAGCTGGAGCACACCTGGATAAAGGAGTATTACATCGTGGTTGTGTTGGGTTGACACAAACATCAGTAAAACATTTCCGGTGTAGAGGCACAAACAGACACTCTATAAAGTCCAGTTCATCTGACTGTGTCTCCTAATACCTGCTACAAATATGTGATCGGCCCACACATAGTCTAACAGCAGCTTTTAATTCCAAAAGTGAAAGTGTTTAATATCCAGGTTTGCAGAGCTGTTCCTCCTCCCCTGGTCTTGCATGTGCATGTTCCATCATCTCACCTCCCCTCTTTGTCATCCCCTCCCCACCCATCTTCTCTCCCACCTCTCCACTGGTCTCCATCACCATTTTCCTCCTCCACCCCCATGCCTGGCTCCCATCTCCTCCACCATCAGGCAGTAATGACGGGCTGTGTTATTACCTCACCCATGCCTGCGTCAACTCCACGCCGCTCACCATGGGCCTCGGGCGGGATGCCTGGGAGGTGCTCAGGGACACACTGATACTGCAGACGAAGCTGGGACAGGGCTGCTTCGGGGAAGTCTGGATGGGTGAGACAGACGCCACCAAAACCTTAGATGCTCAGCGTCACCCGTTGAGGTGTCTGTCCTGTAGCCAAGAGTGTAGCTCGAGCCGGCCGTGGCTGGCCCTTTATATCAGTGTATGCGATAAATCCTTTCACATTCACATTCAACCAAGTTCTTGTTGAAGCTGTCGTACAGTTTCCCTCAGTAAATCGCAGTGTGTGAGCCGTGCAGAGCTTCTCCCAGAAACCAGCCAAACTCTGGGCCTGTCCATGTAGCCCAGGTGCTGCTGATGTAAGGCCGGTAAACCTCCTTGTCTGCTAACATCCCCCTGTCTCATGTCATGCATGCTCTCCAAGATAACAATCATTTGCATGCAGGAATGTGACCAAGTGTGTATTTGAAACAGCATGCATATTGTGTGCCTTATTTTTTGATATCTATACCTGCATGCATGGCTGTTTGTGTTCTGGTATATGTATGAAACATGTACAGTATAAACAGTCATCCACCTGTCAGTAAGCCTGGATAATTGTGTGTGCCTGCGCAGCATGCCTCTGCGAGTGTGCCTCGAGTGTGTATGTGCATTAACGCCTCCTTGTCTGTATGCCAGGCATGTGGAACGGCACCACCAAGGTAGCGGTGAAGACTCTGAAGCCGGGAACCATGTCCCCCGAGGCCTTCCTGGAGGAGGCCCAAATCATGAAGAGACTTCGCCACGACAAACTGGTGCAGCTCTATGCCGTCGTGTCTGAGGAGCCCATCTACATCATCACTGAGTTCATGAGCCAAGGTATCGGGCTGAGACGTCTGTCATACCTGTGCCTGTAGATACAGTACGAGTCGCTGCTGTTTCAACAGTTTTTAATCTGCATTAGGATCATTTTAAAATCATCTGACACATGGTAATTTGTTTCTATCGAAGTGAGTGCTTTAGTTCTTTGTTTGCATGTTCTGCCCGTCACTGAGCGGGTTTTCTGCGAGTACTCTGGCTTCCTCCCACAGTGGGTTGTGTTGATTGGAGACACATAATGGACTGTGGATGTGAATGGGAGCATGAATGGTTATTTGTCTCTAAGTGTCAGCCTTGCCATAGGCGATCTATCCAGAGTGTGCCCCGCCTCTTGCCAATGTCAGCTGGGATTGGCTCCATCTTCCACCCCCGCAGCAACCCTCAATATAAACAATATAGATAATGGATGGATGGATGACTTCGATAAATTAGAAATTATTTTCTAATAAAATCCTCAGGAATAAAAATCCTGGATCTGCACCAAAAATGATTCACTCGCTCCTATCCTAAATTTAAACCATTTCAAAATGACGAATATTTCAGATTTCCTGGGCATTTCAGGATTTAACTAACAACGACAAACAAAAACACAACTTTCAAATCAGATCAGTGGGAGGGAGACTTTTCATGAATTGTAGGACCAAAGGTTTGAGCCTCTGTGCCTCTGTGCTGGGCAGAACTTTTTTCTTCCTTCTTTGGGAAGACCTTTGCCTTCGCTGTGAAGGTGGCCTAGGGGCAGGCAAAAATATTCCTAAAAAAATCAAAATATCTGAATTTAAATGAGCTCATGCCAAAGAAACTAAAATATTTTAACTGTGAACGGATTTATCGACACCTATCTCTTTAGAATTAATAAAAAATACATGATGTACCATCCATGTACACGGTACAGTACATGGAACCTGTACACACACAGTTGAAAACAGGCCTTGTTATGATGCCACATTTTCTTTTTCAGGAAGTTTACTGGACTTCCTAAAAGATGGAGAGGGACAGAACCTGAAGCTGCCTCAGCTGGTGGACATGGCTGCACAGGTGAGTGAGACACACACACACACACACACACACACACACACACACACACACACACACACACACACACACACACACACACACACACACACACACACACACACACTGACACTCTGAAAGAAAAGTGTTTTTTCCTCCGCTACAGATCTGAGCTGTTTGTGCCTCGTTTTGTGTGTGTGTGTGTGTACAGATTGCATCTGGAATGGCGTACATCGAGAGGATGAACTACATCCACCGTGACCTGCGAGCAGCAAACATCCTGGTCGGAGAGAATCTGGTGTGCAAGATCGCTGACTTTGGGCTGGCGAGGCTCATCGAGGACAATGAGTACACAGCGAGACAAGGTAATAGCAAGGGATCATGTGTGTGTGTGTGTGTGTGTGTGTGTGTTTAATTGTTCTTTTGTCCGTCTGTGAGGATCAGTTTGATTATTAGATCTTACTCAGTGAGGACTTTTTTAAAAATTATCAAAAAGTTAGGGGTAGGTGTTTTCTTATGTGTGTGTGTGTGTGAGAGACCAAGATAGAGAGACACACTGCGATGATTAAGTGTTCCTGCCTCTGCCTCCGTTCCTATATTTTTATACATAACCTAACCTAATTATACGATTACGCATCTTCACTGTGTTGCCATGGTTTCAGGGGCCAAGTTCCCCATCAAGTGGACCGCTCCGGAAGCTGCACTGTATGGACGTTTCACCATCAAGTCGGATGTCTGGAGCTTTGGCATCTTACTGACTGAGCTCATCACTAAGGGACGTGTGCCGTACCCAGGTACTGGATGATACCTGTTGAACATGTTTTGATTTCACATGCAGCAGCGATGAGTTCATTCTTCATCGTCAGTGAAAATTCTTTCAGTATTATTCTGATAAAACAACAATCTGGAAGAGGAGGTTCAAATGAGTGTGGAGTGTTGGAGAGTTTCTGTTAGTTTTAGCCAGTGGTCATTGATTAACTCAAAACTTTACAGGTTAAAGTCACTGTCAAGGCCTTTTGCAAAAGGTTTCCACAGTTTACATGATGCCTGTGATGTCTGTGGTACTATGGTAGCAATGCGTTTCACATCAACCAGCTGAAGACAGGAGCAACCATATAACGACAGAGAAAGAGAAGGTCAATAAGAGCTAGAGTGGGAATTTATAGCAGAAAGAATTAGAAAGAAAAGTCTCTGATGCTCCAGTTAAAAACTTCAGAGGAGGATTACAGTCTTAAAAAGAGATGCTGAGGACATTTGTCACAACCACGTGATAACAGTGTTTGTGTAGCTACTCTCACTGCCAGAGGGGGGAGACAAAAGTTGTGCACCCAGGTTTAAGTGCCTTGCCCAACAGTGCATTGAAAGTAAAAGGAGTCAGATGGGAAAAGATGTGTTAAGAACCTGCGACGGTGCTGTGCAGTCGGTGTTTCTGATGACGCCCTTAACCAAACACTGATTTAAATGTGGAACTCGTACAAAACGATACCATGACACCTAGAATTTCTGATTTGTAATTTGTTGTTTGTTGCAACATTCCTTTACTCCATTTTAGATTTGGAACTACTGCCTGTTAAAATGAAATAATATAACTTTATTTAACCAGGAAAGAGCCTCACTTTTTTACTTACTGCTTTGGAGATTTTAGCACCAATGAATTTGATAAGATATTATGAAAATAATTAAAGAGGAAAAGAAATAGATATGTCTTGGTAAGTATTATAAAAGCAAATATTTCACATTTTAAAATTCTTAAATAGAAATACAATAAACTGGCCTCTTAGTGGCTATTTTATTCTTTATTTCAGTTGATATAGAACAGTAATTACTTATAATCTATTTCAGTGAAACCCTTTGGTCTTTTCTGTCTTTGTCCATTAATTACACTTTTAAAGTTCTTCATAACTCAAAGCCTTTTATAATACAGTTTCCATTGGCAGAAACCATTGTGAAGTATTCTAGATTAAACACAAAACTGAACTTGATAAAATCAAGCCATTAAATTGTGAGTTCCTTAATGTTCTGATTATTTCTAAGCCTGTGTGTGTGTTGTTGAATCCAACTCTCTGAACCCCCACCCCCCAACTCCACCCCCTCCACATTCCCCCCTCATCCCTCCTCCACCGCTGTAGGCATGAACAACCGCGAGGTGCTGGAGCAGGTGGAGAGGGGCTACAGGATGCCCTGTGCCCCGGGCTGCCCCAGCTCGCTCCATGAACTGATGGTGCAGTGCTGGAGGCGGGAGGCCGACGAGAGGCACACGTTCGAGTACCTGCAGTCCTTCCTGGAGGATTACTTCACCGCCACGGAGCCGCAATACCAGCCCGGAGAGAACCTGTGACCACCCTCGTGTATATAGGAGAGACATGAAGCGATAATCGAACAGAGGCAGACAGACAGAGACACACATACACTGACAGGCATATTGTAGTACATGCACATGCTGTCATTGTATTTGTTGCTCACACACACACACATATGAAGATGCATATCATTGCCTTGTTTAATTGTTTAAAGACAGTTCCTTCCCTTTGGTCAGTGATCACTGCAGCCCGCTCAGGACAGCTCAGTCAGCCGTGTTGGGGAGCAGAGTCGGAGCTCTGCTGGTTGGGCCTTGCAGGAATGTTGCTTTACTCTGTAACCATGACAACAAGGAACTGAAAGAAGATGTAGATGGTTGTGCTGAGGTGGGGGGGAAGTTGAGCTGGAACATGATCTGTTCAGCGACCATATATGTTTTGTTTTTTTCACTGACAGGAGTGATTTGACAGAGATTAGCTGTTTACCTAAGATAGATACATTATTATAAAAAGGAAAATCATCTGCAACAGGTTATGGAACAACAGGTGGAATACTGTTTTTGAAAACTGTGAGAATGAACCTTGTGAACCTGTGTAACTGAGTTGATTATGTACAGACACGGCCGCTCTTATGTAAGCTTTAAAAAGATTGATGTTCCTCTGTTTCAAACACTGTTTTGTTATTTAGGTAAAGAACCTGATCCCAGGTCTGGTTTCATGTGTTCAAATAAAGGGCTGGTTTGGATTTTAAATTCCCAATCATTTGTGTGCAATTTTGTATGAACTGTCTCCTCTGTTGTTCTAATTTAACTCAGATATATCTGTGTGTCACAACAACGTCTATACCTATAGTTAACATGTATGCAGTTTTCAGCCATTGGGAGGGCAGGGGGAAGCGTTCTGCATAAAGGTGAAAGATCAGTGGAGAGGTAGTGTTTCATTGTGTCGTCTTGAAAAGAATGTAACCTTTATGTTGAGACTCCCCTGTCATTTTATTTTAATAAAGATAACATATCTTTTCCAAGTTAAGTCACGTCTCTTGTTCAATGTGCATTTGGACATTTATGATGTTTTTTTCCTGTAAAAAATGTATGAGAATGAAAGTCTTTTTCCTTAGTCTTAATCTTCTTTTCATGATTTTACTGATGTATGAGGCTTATGTGAGGATTTATTTATTTATTATTATCATCATCTGTATGGCTTCTACAGACTGAATTGATGAATTTAAGGGGGGAACAAAGTTTAAAAGTACATGATTTAGAGCAGGCCTGAAGTGTCACCAAATAATGTATAGCTTCAGTTTTTAATATGAATATTATAAAACAAAATAAAATAGGCAAGGCAATTTTACTTGTATACCACATTTCAACGATATTTATATCAAAATAAAAGGCGTGATGACTAATTGTAAAAGCAACATAAGACATTACAAAAAAGCATTGAAAAATGAGAGTTACAAAGAGCATAAACATAGATACATAATATTAGAATAAAGAATGAAAGTAACAGTGCACTAATAGAATAGCATAGAATAGAATAATAGTGTTATTCGTAACCCAGACAGCTACTTTCTGTCCTCCCACTCTTTCTCTCTCTCCTCTGTCTTCATTCACACTCGCGCTCTCTCTCTCCTCGGCAGTAAACTACAGTTCCCATGGTTCCAGGGGTGTGGAGTGAGGCCAGCTACGGGTGCCCGGATGCTTTTGACAGTCAGGCACGTTGGAGAGGCTCAGAGGAGACTGGGGCGCACGAGAGGCAGAGCTGGAATCGCAGTGGCGGAGACGCACGGGCGCACGTCTGTTTTTTGCCTCCCGCAAACCGGGGAGTCCCTGTCACCGAGAACCGGAGGACAGCGCTCGAGCGCGGCCGTGTCACCACCCGAACCGAGGGGCAGACTCTGAAGCAGCGTCCCCGCTCCCCGTTTTTTACATTTCTCACCTTTTCCCCTGCTTTTTTCCCCCCTTCTCTCTCCATCTTTGCGGGTGCAGATGTCGGTGTGAGCCAGAGGAGAGGAGCGGTCGCACGAGACAGCGGCGGCGGCGGCGGCAGCGAGGAGACGTTGACGCGGGAGGAGAACTGTCTCCCTCCGGGGCGGGCAGCCCAGATGAAGCGGGGACATGCTGCGCGCTGACGGCTGCGGACGCCGAGGCAACGGCTCCGTGACCCGGGCGAGGAGAGGAGCGGAGCCCGCGTTGACTCCGCACCGAGCTCCGGCAGCCAGCGCGAGCCCCCAGACTCTCTCTCTCTCTCTGTCTCCCAGGCTCTCTCTCCCCCGCGGTGAGTGCGCGTGCAGCGTCTTGTATATGAACCACACAAGAAAAATGTGCTCGTGTTGTCCGCTCGTCCAGATGTGCTGCACCTCTGGCACGCTCGTGCCGCGGGGTCATTTGGGCTTTACTGTAGGCATGCAGCGTGTGTGTATAGATCTTAATTGATGTTGGTGATCAAACACACACACACACTCACAGACACATACACACGCACACACACGCATACATGTGATTGCATGTGCGCGCAATGAACCCTGTGTACCCCCCCCTGTTTGTTTGATATCCAGATGAAGTGTTCTCACCCTTTAGCCTCTTTATCCTATGTACAGCGTAGACAAGACAGTCACACCACTGACACGCACACACACGCACACACACACGCACGCACACACTCTCTCTCTCTCTCTCTCTCTCTCTCTCTCTCTCTCTCTCTCTCTCTCTCTCTCTCTCTCTCTCTCTCTCTCTCTCTCTCTCTTTCTCTCTCTCTCTCTCTTGTATTGTTTATTTGCTGTCTCCATAGATGAGCCCTGCATGTGTATGAGTTTAATGGCACTTTTCTAATAATGAATTTACATACCAGTGGGACACACCAGAAGTCTGACAGTGAGCCCAGCCTCTCATGATGGACAGATGTTTGCTTTACCTATAAACAGGAGAGAGAGAGAGAGAGAGAGAGAGAGAGAGAGAGAGAGAGAGAGAGAGGGTCCCTGGTGAGCGTCCCTGGGTTTCTATCCCTGGCAGCCCCCCTCCTCAGGACAGTTATAGGCAGGACGCAGCAGCAGCAGCAGCAGCAGCAGCACATCCTGCAGTGGCAACAGGGGCTGCTGAGCTTGGAGAGACACGGCGTACTCATGGTGGTGATTATCAGCTCTTGTCTGTGGTTTAGTGAGAGGGGGGGGGGTTGTGAGAGAGAGAGAGAGAAAGGGGGGCAGGGGGGTGACAAAGGAATAAAGAGCGCATGAGAAACTGAAAGAGAGAGGACGGGGAGAGAGGGAAGTCAATGTCAGTGTCTGGGCAGTGACAGTTCGTTATTTAAGGGCCCCTCGGAGACGTGCACAGGCTGCCCTAGTGCAGGTGCTGTTGGTATGCAGAGTGATGCTTTGTCTGTCTGTCTCTCTCTCTCTGTCTGTCTCTCTCTCTCTGTCTGTCTCTCTCTCTCTCTGTCTGTCTGTCTGTCTTATACTTCACACACACACACACACACACAGTCTCACTCTCTCGGTCGCTGCTTGAAGAGTGAGTTCTCTTATTGGCAGGTCCACTTGGACATAATGAATAATTTCAACCCTCTGAATGCTGGAATGAAAAGGAAATGGCCTCACTTTGGCATGCAGCTGCTCTGTCAGACTTGTCTTGAGTGCATGGCCCTGTGTGTGTGTGTGTGTGTGTGTGTGTGTGTGTGTGTGTGTGTGTGAGAGAGAGAGAGAGAGAGAAAGAGAATGTGAACATATAACAGCTTAGGCATATTGTGCCTCCTACCTGTGTGAGCGGGGCTAGTTGTCATAGTAACGGCCTTGTAGCTCCGTTGATGTTCCGCCTGTCCTCATTGGCAGGGTCAGCGCACCTAACACACCACATCTCGTCTCAAAGCGGAGTGTGTGTGTGTGTGTACATGTCTACTGTGTGTGTGCTTTGGAAATACCTTTTGTTTGTGGCCTGCTGCTGTTTGTACTGTAGGTGTGTGGGGGTTGATGGCACATCCAAGTCAGTGTGTGTGTGTGTGTGTGTGCGTGCACGCTCTTGTGTGTTGCAGTGTCACAAAGATGCACCCTGTTGATATGACAGCCCACAGATCAACCAATCATCTGTTTTCCTCTCTCTGCCTATCAGCATGTGAGGTTGCCGTAGTCAGACGTCCTCTTGATATGGAGGTCGTCATGGAGATGGAGAAGACAGAATGGACATTTATTAATGAATGCACATGCTCACACTATTGCACACATGCACAAACATACAGATTGGTACAGTATTAATGGACGTCTGCTGATTTCCTGGTGCTTCTGGAAGTTTTGAGTTCACGATGGTGCAACCTGTTGAATGGCTGAATAGTGGTTTAGAGGAGTTCCAGTTTATTCTTGCATCAGGTCTAAATATGAACTAGGTTATCTTGAAAGATAGAATCACCTATTCAGTCTCTTTGGGGTTATTTGACCTCAACAAACAGACACTGCCACCAGACGAGCTGTATAATCTACATCAGAGGATATCCTTAACAGGGTCTGTTCAGATGCTGATTCTTCAAAAACAATCTCAGGCTTCATTTCACACATTTGGCTTCGGGCTGTGCACAAGATTCGTCAAATGCAAAAAATGTTGGGGTTACAGATTTTATTTGAAAGTCAGCCGAAGATCATTCTGACCCTTGTCTTTGAACTCTTCACAACAGATATTATTACTGCCATCCAGGAAAGGGGAATTTACACCGGCGTGTGTGTGTGTGTGTGTGTGTGTGTGTATTTGAATGAGTCAGGCCATTATTACTCAGCAATTGAAATGCCTCCAAAAATACACGAGAAATTGATTTTTAGGCCACCGATTCATGTAAACAATTCACCCTGACAGAATCTGGGTGGTTAGAGCTTCCATCTGATGACTTGGAGCTATGAGAAACGGCTTTAAGCATAAATATGTGACATTGTGATGCAAATTCTATCTCTGTTTCCAAATCAAAGACGTTATATTGAATGCTACTGTTAAAAAACAACCAACTTTACTTGAAAAAAATAATAATAATAAAACTTTACCATATGAAATGAGCTGCTGGCAAAAATAATTAGCCATAACTTTGTCCTTGGAGTGAAGGGTACTGTCTTTTATGACTCCTATTAATCTAATCGTCACCTGAAGTGAAATAGCTTTCGCCACAGGCAGGTAAATGTGGTTCAACTCCCACACACACACACACACACACACACGCACACGCACACGCACACGCACACACATGCACTCACATGCACTCACTCACGCTCACAAATACAAACAGATGCACCCACACACACACACACACACACGCACACACACGCACATATCGACCATTTAGCATTAGTGTAAGCAGTGTTTGTATGCTCCATTCTGTCACCTCCCACACAATACATTCATAAAACTGCTCCTCGGCGCCAAAGCCACTGACTCAATAGAGGACGTCTCCCCCCTTCTCTTTTCTCTCTCGCCGCCTTCCCTCTTTTAACCCCTCTGCCCCCCCCCCCTCCCCATGTATCTGTCCCTTGCCTCTGCTTCTTCTTTTTCTACCATTCCCCTCCTCGTCCTGCCTCACCTACCTCCTCATTCTCCTTACCCCCCCCCCCCCCACTCCCCCACCCCCAAGGGCTGGTTGCAGCCGGTTTGAGTCTGACAGTGGAGAGAGGGAGCTTCGACCTCTCACCTTCGGAGGATGGAGGGAGGGAGCGGAGGCAAAAGAAGAGGGATGATGGAGGGCAGCAGGGTGGAGGGATGCTGTGGAGCGAGGGGAGGGAGGGATGGAGGTGGGGGGTGCAACTGCAAGAGGCGAGGGAGAGGTCAAAGAACAGGAGGGATTTGCCGAGAAAGAGGGGAGAGCTGCTGGGGAAGGGACCGACTGAGAGCGAGAGTGAGAGAGAGTGAGAGAGAGGGAGAGAAAGAGGACAGAGGGGTCAGGAAGGAGAGGGAGTGATAAATGAAGGGAGAGTGGCAGGATGGAAGGATGAGGAGGGAGGGATGGATCGTGCGAGGGGATGAGAAGGAGAGAAAGACAGAGTGTGAAGCTGCTGTGTACCTCCCTAACAAGCTGGACAGAATCAGCTCAATTATTAAAGAGGAGCGAGAGATGGGAAAACACGCAGACATGCAGACGTACACGCAGAAAAAGCATCTCTCAGTGTCTGGCACACAACACATACTCGCCATCTTTTCACACACACACACACACACACCTCTACTGTACCTAATCTGCACAGATCAACATACTTACACACGCACTGTACGACTGATTTTCGTGTCTCTTCACACATGTGCGTCACAGTTATCTGTGTTTGTAGCGGCGTGCGAGTGTGCGTACACATGTGTCTGGGTTTGTGCGTTGAAAACAGTGAGTCAGAGGATAAGCAGAGACTTGTTAGTGATTCTCCTCAACACCCCCGAACCCCCCCTCCACCACACCCCCACCCAATTTGGCTCCGGCTCTGTCTCAACGTTCCAGCGCCGTGGCTCCAATGTCGTCCCATCAATACGAACAGATAATCAGAGCACTAAGGGGTCTGTCTATAAACCCCCACCGTGAATATAGTTTGCACCTTCTTCTCTTCCTTCCTTTCTTCTCTAACTCCCTTCCTCTCCCTCTCCCTCCCTCCTCCTCCTCCTCCTCTTCCTCTCTTGCCCGTTCCACCCTTGTTTCTAGTTCTCTTTCTTCTTTCCCTTTTCCCTCCTTCTCTGAGGAAGTGTTGCCCCCAAGGGACGAAAAGATTCGCTACCTTCCAGGAGAGAAAGAGATTGTGTGTGTGCCTCTCTCAGTGTGTGTGTGTGTGTGAATGTGTGTCCTCCACATGTGTGTGTGTGTGTGAGAGTGAGAATACACACTTCCTGAGACAGAAAGGGAGAGAGAGGCAGGGATAGAGCAAGTAAAGAGCGGGTGAGAGAGTGAAAGCAGAAGGCTGTGGAGGGGGAGGAGAGAGAAAGAGATAAGAGAGAAAGACTGAGAGTAGTCGGGGAGAAGGGGGAAGATGGATGAATTCACTGCGCACTGTGTGGGTGTGTGTGTGTGTGTCTGTGTCTGTGTGTGTGTCTGTGTGTGTGTGTGAGAGACAGATAGTTAGACAGAGAGATGGTAGGGAGATGCAGGTAGATGGAGATCGACTGAAGGGTTTCTTCCTCTCAGCAGAAGTCATAATTTCTTAGAGCCTGTACAGATGTTTGTGTATGTGTGTGTGTGTGCATGCACTTGTGTACATGCCTGATTGTGTTTGTACCTGAGTGTATTGCTTTGGCCAGGCTCGAGGCCAAGAACTGGAGAGGTACAGTGTAGTGTCGGCGTGTGTAGCGTGAGCAGCATGCGTGTGTCTGCGTGTGCTTCTCGAGAGGTGTGTAAGTTGAGGCTGTGGTTGATGAGCTGTCAGTACCTACAGTTGGAATGTTCACAAGGCGGCCATTGTTGTTCAAACAGCCAGCAGCCTTCTCCTTGGCAACGGGCGCTGCAGCAGCGTCTCCCACAGCAACTGTGGAACAGGAGTATGGAGAGAGGAGGAGGAGTCAGGAAGTCAGGGCCGCAGCGCAGAGGCCCCTCTCCAAAACACTGGCCTCAAGGTCTGAGTGTGTGTCGGGGTCCAAGCATCTGGTGTGTGTGTCCTCTGTGTGTGCGGTGGATGTGCATGACTATGTGTGTCGATACATGTGGTTTTAAAGTGTGTCTGTGAGTTCTCGCCACCATGACTATGTGGATCGTGCAACTCTGCTCTGTTTCTGTCTATTTGTGTGTGCATGTCATGTCAGTGTGTATTTGTGTGTGTTTGCACCTGTATGAACTCAAAGGGGGTGTGTTTTTGTGTTTTCCCCTAAGTAACTAGTTTCATCTAATTGCATTTGTGTGCTTTTGTGTTTGTGTCCAAACTTATCCCTGTGCGTCCTTTGTCGTATGTAATCCTGTACTTGGTTTCGTGTACACACATGTTCACACACTCCTGGCTGCTCCCAGCTGGTGTGGTTGGTCACATGACCTGACTGAGGGGCGGCCATCAGCAGTGCCAGGAAACCGCCTGCAGGAGAGCGAGAGAGGATAGAAAGTGTCAGGCTGAGTTGAAGATGAGGGAGGGGTGCGTGCATGTGTGTGTTGTGGGATAGAAAGCGGAGGTGGGAGGTTTGTGTGCGTGTTAATGGGTATGTGCATGTGTGTGTATGTGGGGGGCTGCTCGAGAGATGAGAGTGGGAACCGTGAGGAAGAAAAGTGGGGGGATTGGGGCGGGGGGGGGGGGGGGGGGGGTGAAGGAGGAAGAGGAAGGGGTAATACAGTCCTCCTCGCCTTAAAATAACTACAGCATGTAGGTTCCTGCAGAAACAACAGTCGGAGAGTGAGACAGTCAGATGAGGGTTGGCTGTGTTTGTGTGTGTATGTGTGTGGGGTGGGGTGGGGGGGATCCTGGTTATATGTTGTTTAATGTTTGGAGCTACTTCTCAGGTCCCCTGTGCTCATCCTTGGCAGGGCCACCACTGTATCTGCTGTGTGAAGTCTGTTTATGTTAGATGTGTGCCTAAACGTCTGTCTGCCTTTTTGTTTGTCTGCACATATGGTTTATGTGTTGGTCTCTATTCACTTATATGCTGTGTGTGTGTGTGTGTGTGTGTGTGTGTGTGTGCGTGTGTGTGCGTGTGTGTGCGTGTGTGTGCGTGTGTGTGCGTGTGTGTGCGTGCACGTGCTTGCTTTTGGCAGGAGCTAGAGCGTGCACACTGATGATGAAGATCATTAGGAATTTCCTGCAACTGGGGAGGTGGCGGTGTTTTTTCGGAGAGGGTGGGGGGGGGGCAGCAGCAGAATGGGTGGGATGCGAGTGGGTGAGATAGAGAGAGAAGAGGTCAGAGTGAAGGAGAGTGGGTGGGTGAGGGATGAGGGGGTCTGCGTGTGTGTTTAGTCGGACCGTCTCCGTTTGAGTGACGTGTGTGATCTGCCAAAGCCCAAAGTTCACCTCTGCTCTGAAGGGTTGTCGGTAGTAATGTGTGTGCTGGCATGACGGCCCCCGATAGAGCGATTTGTGTGTAGATCATTCCTCGGCCCCTCTGGCACACTTACAACACCTCAAGCTCTCCAACGGCCGAGGTCTGATGATTGGAAGAGTTGTGATGTGCTCAAATTTGAGCTGCCCGCTGGGCTGCAATGCTCTGCGGTTGAGGCATGACCTCATAACTTCAGGTTTTTTTTTCTTCATTTTGTTGAATTAAAACTTTTTAACAATTTGGCCAAGTAAATTTTTTTTTTTCCACAACGGGAAAAGAAACCCTGCCTTCGCATCCAAAATGTCAACATATCATTTTAAGATGTTAGGGTTGTGCTCATGTTAAATGGGAGGTTTCTGAAGTTGAATAAAGTTTTGCTAAAGCTGCTGTGAAATGACATCCATGTAATCTGTTTTTGTTTGTTGCTTGTATCTCGCTCCACACTCAAACCTTAGATTTGATCAGCACAGGCAACGTTGGCACTTCATCAACCAGTTCAAAGTGATGCTGTACATACTCGATAACGTCTCATTGACAAACTGGAATACAACATGACACGCCATTTTTTTGGACTAATGAATGAGTTGAAAACACATCGTCGTCAAGTTTTGTTCATTGTCTTTCGTGTTAATGGTTCAGTCTGATGTTTGTTCTGTTTGTGGAGGAAGTTGGGCGTCGTCACGTGTGTTGTGGGATGGTTTGAGGCGGCGTGGAGGAACGGGAGGCTGATGGTAGCTGAGTATCTGCGCGGTGTCACTCGGTCTCTGTGGACCCCCTGACCCACTTCCTCCCCCTCCCCACCTCTCTTCTCTCTCTCCTGGCCTCACATACACTTTCTCCATACCCCCCCCCCCCCCCCACCACCACCACCACCACCACCACCACCACCACCAGCACCACCAACCTCTTCTTCTTATCTGTCTAAACCTCTCTGTGGAGCACCCCCCCTACACCACACCCCACCTCCTGCAGTCACCACCCCTCTCTCTCTCTCTCTCTCTCTCTCTCTCTCTCTCTCTCTCACTACCTTACACTCTCTCCCCCCTCCCTCACACCACTCCCCCCCCCCCCCCCCCCCCATGCTGTTTCGGTGCTGCTGCCTGTCTCTTAGCAACAACTGCACACCCGTTAGAGCTCAGTGAGTGCTTTTACAAACACACCCAGGAAGACACACGCGCACACGCGCACATTCACACACACACGTACGTGCCTGCACTGACACACACGCGCGTGCGCACGCACACACACACACACACAGGGTCTAGTTCCTCATTGAGGGTTGCTGCTGGCAGGCCTGTGAGTCTGCAAGCCTTTTGTGGCAGTGAGATAGATGGGAAGAGAATAGATATGCTGTACAGCTACCACGTACAGAACGATTGTTCCTCTCACACTATGCACGACAGGGCAACTGCCCAAAACTGGAAAATGACAGGTTCTTGTCTGCGATTTCACACTGGCATTCACTCTGTGGCAATATTGTGTTGTTGTTGCCTTCCCTGTAAGCTCACAATAGCTCCAAAAAAGAACTTATATGCGTAGACAATTTTTTTTTAACAATATCAAAACTTTTTAAAACAATATCACTCGTGTGAGAGCGGCTCTTTGTGAGACAGATTCAACAGATCACCATGTGGGAGCGTCGCACACCATCGGCAGTTTTCACAGAGACAATACTACGCCGCTGAGTGTTCCAAAGCCCCAGAGCCACTCAGTAAAATGCACCAAAACGCCTTTCCTGCGTACGACACCGAAGATATTGGGATGGCGGCTGATGGAGTATTTGCTTAAACAATGAATCATAGTGGGAGCGTTTGATAGGCTGGCATCTAAGCCCCGTCAGGATGCCCCCTGCAGAGCACAGTAGAGGGATATTTGCATGTGTGTCTTTGTTTTGTGTGTGAATATAAATGTTCATGGGTAGAAATATGTGTGTGTGTGTCATATGTATGTCTTTATGTGCAAATCGATGTGTGAGTGTGTGGGAGGATGAAGCTGTGGTGGCATATTTGCATGTGTCTTTGTGTGTTGGTACGTGCCGCTTTGTGTGTGTCTGTGAGTGACAGTGTGCATGTATGTCTAAGCACATGTGCAGCAATGTTTAATTAAAGCATGTGTTTCTCTCCGTCTCGCACGCACCGGTCAGATGGAGCCTTAATTAATGAATACTGTTAATTAGAGAAAAGAGAAAGTGAGAATGAGAGTGGAAGAGAAGGGAGGGAGGGAGACAGTGCTGGCATAGGAGGGAATGGGTGAGGGGGTTAAAGAAACTATGTTCTGCATGTGTGTGTGTCTGTGTGCGTGCGTGTGTGTGTGTTCATCTCCATGTTTGTATGTCCCAGTTGTGTCATCCCTCAGAGCAACAGAACGTTGAGGTTGCTCTGCTCCATGTGTTCAGTCCCAAACTCTGCTACAGCAAAACTCTCCCACTCCTCCTCCTCCTCCTCCTCTCCCGCTTCCTTCTCTCCTTCTCGCCTCATTTCAACTTTTTCTCCCCCATATACCTCAAATCAGTGCGTCTCATTCAATCTGTCCACTTACCGTCCTTTCCCTATCTTGGCCATGTCTTTCACGTAGCTGAACCTCTTCCATCTCCTGCCATTTCTCAGGCTTTCTCACCCATTCACTCAGTAATTTGAGTGTCTTCCACCCTCTCTGTTCCCCTTTTTCTTTCTTTCGTTCTTTCTCTCTCTCTCTCTCTCTCTCTCTCTCTCTCACTGCTCTGTCCTTCTCCCAACCTCCTAATCAGAACCATATGTTGGAGACGGAGGCAGAGAGATCTGACGATGGAGAGGATTGCGTTGTATGTGGAGAGTGTGCTGGAGCCAACAATGTGCGCGTGTGTGTGTGTGTGTGTGCAAAAGTGGGCACGCATACATACTTGTGTTTGTGCTTGAAATGTGTGTGTGCACGCACGCCGTCACGTGGGAGTCTGATAGCACGTGTGGTCCAGATTTCATAAGATTTCTGTCTCTCCTGGCTGTCAGTCCTTCCGCTTCTCCTCTGCTCTGGGTTTTTCTATAATCCTCCAGTCGTTCCTGTCTTTCTGTCACCTTCATCTCTCCATCCTCTTAACACCTCTCTATTCATCACCTCTCTGCTTCCCCCTGGTGGCTGTGATTATTCACACATTCTCATTCTTCTTGTACCCTCCAAGTCTAGTAGTGCTTTGTAATGCATTTGAATAGTTTTTGCTGAAATGTGACATGCAGTGTGTGTGTGTGTGTGTGTGTGTGTGTGTGTGTGTGTGTGTGTGTGTGTGTGTGTGTGTGTGTGTGTGTGTGTGTGTGTGTGTGTGTGTGTGTGTGTGTGTGTGTGTGTGTGTGTGTGTGTGTGTGTGTGTGTGTGTGTGTGTGTGTGTGTGTGCGTGTGTGTGTGTGTGCCATGATTATAATTTGTGGACCTACGTCTATTCACTCAAATATGGTGGTATTGGAAAAATGTGGCAAAACTCACCCAGGCCCATACACAGCATCTCACTCTGTGTGTGTGATCCTCATCATGTAGCATACATCAAAATCAAATAGAGTAAAGTGGCTCTGACTCACAGGTGAACCCACAATCTGCTGGTAAACGTGATAGTACAATAGACTTCAAAATTTTATATTGCAAGTCATCTTCCAAAATAATTGTGTCTGATGTGAGATGGTGCAGCCCTCACCAAAATACAGATTCTTGTCTGGTCTGATGCGTGCTGTGACATCATGTACTAATCTCTTATTCTTTCTGCTCCACCCTCCTTTTCCTTTTCTTCTCTCCAACTGCTGTCAACTCTCTGTCCCTCCCTCTGTCTGTCTGTCTGTCCGTCTGTCCGTCTGTCTGTCTCCCTCTTTCTCTTACTCCAGCAACCATGGGCAAAAGACAGGAGCAGAGGGGAGAGAAAAAGTATGTGAGCTCTCCACTGCAGTATTGATGACCCAATGATCCCCTGCAGAACAGAGCCAGTCAGGCAGACACAGCAAGGCTCAACTCAGAATCAAAATCAGAATCAGCGCCACGACCGATCGGTGAAAGCAAGCGGCCGAACAGGATATGAATGGTAAATGTAATCTAATGTTGTAATGCTGCTGTGTGGGTGGCACAGTTAATAGAATAGAGTGCATTACAGATTAGGTTTATGGCCCATTGCCAAAAAAATGGTGGACGATTCCCTCACACAATTCCATCTGTGCTGCAAATGTTTGATTTAGATTTTTTTCTGTATGTTTGATGCATTAAATGACCAGTATATTTAGCAGCAACGAGTTTAGATTAAATTTATTAATTGCAACAACGAAACTTATTTGCAGACTTTCTATTCAGTTTATAATTTTTTTGTCTACCCTCAGGTCCTTGAAGCCTCTTGCGAGCTGCCAGAGGAAGACGGCAACAAAGAAGAAAACACTCATCTACATTCAGCAGAAAACATCCCCCTTTTTATTCCCTCACTACCAGCAGGACTATACACTGAATGAGTGGCTTGTCAGATCACCTATTTTCAGGCCAGTCTGGGGCACCAGTGGGCTGTGGTGGAAATCAGGCAGAGGAAAAAGGGTGCGTGGGAGGGCTGGAGGAGCTGGAAGGGCCTGAGCTCTGGACCAGGGAGCTTGGGTTCCAGGCGGAGTTCCAGGACCCTTCCAACAATGGACTGGCCCCGGTGACCTCTGACCACTTTCCCGCCTCCCCAGCCTCTGCCCTGGCCAACGGCCTCCACCTACAGAGAAGGCTGGGGCTGAACACCTGTCGGCGGAGGCAGACGCAGACTCAGACCGCTGCTGAGACACACGCATTTGCAGAGACATTTAAAGACATGCAGACGCACATAGACCCAGATATGCATGCACAGATGGATAATTGTGGACACATGGATGTCAATGCACATACGGGTTCTGTTGGGCCTGAGCACTCCAGAACTCTCACACCAGAGGCCATACACACAAACTCACCTCAACCCCTGTCTTTGGCGCTTGGCAATCATCCTGCCTCCACCAATCAGCTGGCAGCCCCAGTCCTCAAGGCAGAGAAAGACATTCCCTCAACCTTTTTCCCTATCGGCCCAAACCAAACCCCCGGCTCCTCTCCTCTTCCTGTGGAGGCGGAGAAGAAGTATGCACTCCGCAGCTCTGGACGTCCTCGCTTCCCCTGTCACCTGCGCAAATCCTCCCGCCTCCGCCGAAGCATGGAGGACGGGGAGAAGAGGGCAGTGAAGGAGAGGGGAGGAGAGGAGGAGTTGGAAGCATTAGAGGAAAAGATCTGGAGGGTTAAAGAAGAGGAGGTGGCTGTTCGCAAGAAGGAAGAGCCTTCGCCTGCTGTTCTTCGGGCAGCTGTTTTACCCGCAGCCCCCTGTCCTACAGATATCGCTCTCGCTCTTACTGTAGCCAAACCTGCTCCTAAAGCTATACACAAACCTGGGCCCAGACTTGGACATAAACCTGGACCTAAATCAAGGTCTAGGCCTGCACCAAAATCTGTCCAAAAAGCAGCTCCTAAAAGCGTCATGAAACAACGGCAGGCAGCACAGTCCATTGCTCGTCGTGTCACCCCTCACCACCCATTTATGAACACATCCACCATTGCTGCGTCTCTGTTAGCTGTTAAGGAGGAACCTGTTACACAGTTGGGGGTATGTCCTCCTAATAACCGGAAGTGTAAACGATTTGTCGGCGTAAGTTAATTTATTAACACATAACACTTTACACCATGTATCGTATCATATCATATATGAAGTGTATATTTTAACAAATCGCAATTGATTTTGTTTCTTGTTGGTCTTTGCTTTTCAGGTGAGGAAGATTGTCGTCAAGGTGGCTCGCATTCCCGTCAGCCTCAGCCGCCGACAGAAGAGCTACAAGATTTCCAATCTGGAGACATTTACGGGGACAGAGAAAGGCAACAATGGCAGTCTGGAGGGCTCAGAGGCTGTTCGAGAGCCCACCGCACTTCTCCGCATGAAGAACAACGGGAAGAGTGTTATGGTGATGTTCCCTCCTGGAGAGCTGCCTGTTATTCTCAAACGCAGGAGGGGTCGACCGCCCAAACAGGCTCTGCCAGTAATACCGGGAGAGCCTCCAAATGCTGGCAGTGCTAGTGGTAATGGAGACCAGCCCAAAAAGCCCCGGAGGCGTCGTCGGACTAAACTCCCTTCTCCTTATCCATCTTATGTTAATGATACTAATGATGTGAAAACAGAGTACGGGGATGTTCTGTCCAAACTGGCCTTTTTAAACCGCCAGCCCCCTGCCACTGGCCGTTGCTCTCCACCTCGATGCTGGACACCCAGTGAGCCAGAGAGCTTTCATGTGCCCTTGGAAAACCCTGGAATATCCACCCTGATCCACCGCCTCACCGGGTATAGACGCCCGCGGGGTGGCAGAGGAGGTGGCGCTGGAAGAGGTGGCGGAGCAGCAGGGGGTATTGGGGGCACTGAGCACAATAAGAGCACCTTCAGTGACTTCTTTGAATCCATCGGTAAAAAGCGGAAACTGAGCCCCATGTCTGAGCACGGATTACCAAGGAAAAGGGGGAAGGGTGGGGTCGGTAGGGGAGGGGGTGTCGTAGGAACTGAGCCTGGCGTAGAGAAAGTAGTCAAGAAGAAACGTATAAGGAAAAATGGCGCAAGTAAAGGGGAGGGGGTGTTCATGGGGCAGGACTGGCCCAATGGGGCAGGTGGCTGGGGGGAGGAGGGATGTCTGGAGAAGGAGAAAGGTTTGGGTGGGTTTCAGCTCTGTGGATCACCGAGGGGGGGCTTTTCATCCTGTGAGGTAGGAAGGGGGGGTGCCTACAGCAGTCCAGGGGGAAGCAGAGGTGTTGGGCCAGCGGGGGAGGACTCACAAAGCCTGTTCGCTGGATATTTCCGCTCACTGCTGGACTCGGACGATTCATCAGACCTGCTGGACATTTCCTCGCAGTCAAACGCCCGCAAAACTTCATCCACCCCTGGTTATGAGCCATCCAGCCCAGCTCCCAGTCACAGCTGGGCCCCTGCATTTTCCAAGTGGTGTTCCAAGGGTGCCAGTTCTGGGGTGGAGGGTTCAGCGCAAACACATTGCTCCTCAGCCAGGCCTCCATATAGCTACAGCAGCCTGGCCCAAACATCACCCACCACTTCTACCTATCCTAAATCCAACCCCCCATCTCTCTCGCACTCTCCTAGCTCCCCACATCCTGCCTCTTATGGGCACTACTCCTCTGGCTACTCCTCCTCCTCTCCTGCAGTGTCACAGCGATCCTCAGACTGCAGCTTCGCTTACGGGTCCGGACACAGCAGTGGCAAGGCCACCCCTGTCGGCCAGATTGGCTATTCTAACTACCAGGCAGCAGCCAAGCGGGGCTTTTGTGGATATCCTGCAGCAGGTCATTCCTCCATGGTGCGGGGGGAGACCACAGGACCCACATCACCTGGAGGAGGGTACATGTCAGTGGCCAGAGGCAGCCCTTTTAGCTCCTCCCAACAGTACAGCTCCAATCAGTGGAGCTACAGGTAAAGCACGAATTTTGCGATTTTAAGGCATTGCTGAGTTTCTTTTTCACACAAAATCTGACTTGGTGTAAATGAAATAAGTGATTTAATGTTTTCTTCAATTAAAAGGAGAAGTACGAACTAGTAAAAGTCTGACCATGGCAGGATCAAAGCGATGTGATTTGCCAAATATTAATGTGTAATTCAAGCTCATCATTTTCAATTTTTACATGTCCACCATGTGCTAATTAACAGTCCATACCTGACATTAGTTAACTCGGGGCTAAAATGTACACCGTGGTTATACAGCAGAGGAATGCATAATTTCCACCCACATGCAGAGAGGTCTCTTCAGGTTCTTGTTGCTGGTTGGTGGAGCAGCAACAAAGAGCAGTGAAAATCGAACACAATTTATTTCAAGATATATTGTGTTTTATAATTGCTGTTGTTAATTTCATATTTTTTTATTTTTTCTTCAGACAAGGTTACGGCGGCTGGTCAACAGACGGCTTCGGGCCTCAGTATCACGGCTACGGTGAATATGGCTCCAATGAGTCCAAAGACATCCTGGATATCTCGAACTACACCCCCCAGAAAGCCAAGCGACAACCTTTTCCTGAAAGCCTGTCAGAATCCTCCTCTGACTCTTTGCATCTTGGATCTGCAGCCACCGGTATCGCACCGAGCTCCGCTGGCGGCACGTTCAAACTGACTGAGGCAGTCTCTGTTAGCGGAGAAGGGGGTCCGTCGAGTCTGTCCAGCCTGGAGAAGTTGATGATGGATTGGCACGAGGGAGCTTCGGGGCCCTCGTATAACTGGAGCCAGAACGTCCTCTTTCAGGGAGGCGGAAACAGCAAACCTGGCCGCGGCCGCAGGAAACGGACTGAGCCACAATCAGAAAAAGATGGTGTTTCTACTTTACACTCTGATTCCCAATCCAGTCCCTCACCAACGCCTATTCCTGGACCTAAGCGAGGAGGTGTAGGTGGGCGGGGCAGAGGGTCCAGAGGTGGTAGAGGGGGGCTGTCTCCATGTCAGAGAGAGCGGCCTAAAGGCAGGGGCAAGGCTTCCTCTACGTGTGGAGCAGGAGGAGTAGTGTCTGCTGGAGGCACAGAGGGGTCTGGGCTGTTCCAGGAGGTGCTGGACTATTACAGTGGTGACAGTAGCAGCCTCTCTCCCCTGGCCACTCCCAATCCCGCACCACCCTCCAGCTACCTCCAGGACCCCTGTGAGTACCCCTCCCCTTATTCTGCTCACCCGTCCACACCTTCCTCTGAGGAGCGATATCCAGCCTTATACCCTGGAGAGTCCTCTTCCTCCCTCTCACCCGGTGTCTCGTCTCCCCCTTACCCTCCCAAGCCCACCCCTCCTCCTCCCCAGTCTTACCACCCAGTCCCATCCAGGACCTTCTCCCCCTCCTGCTCCCCCTCACCACGGGTAACATCCCACTGCAGCACTGCACTGAGTCCTTCTCATCGCCCTGCTCCGAAAGACCCACAGTTCTCCCAGTACGACTCCCCGAGCTACTGCAGCTCCCCCTATTGGTACGGACAGACATCGCACAGTGGAAGCCCCAGCCCACACTCGCACAGCACACACTCAAACACAGCTGTGCACGCACACAGCAACCCGCATACAAGTCCTCACGGAAACGCACACGGTAATCCACTCGCTAGCCCGAACGCAAACACACACACTCATATAATCCAGACCCCCCACGACACGCACCATCACAACACTCAGCCGCTCGCGAACCTGAGCTCGCACACCAACACCCATCCCACCTCGCACCTCCAGAGCAGCCCCCTCACTCACTCCAACCCGCACACCAACAATCAGACCCACCACAATGCACACACCAACCCCAGCACTCACCTCCCATCCCACACACACTCCAACCCCAGCCCCAGCCTACTCTCCCACTCGACACCCCTGCTTTACGAAGAGCGCAGCCCCCCCTCCGCCATGAGCGCCCACAAGCGGGATCTGACCCCCCACCCCATGAGCACAGGCCACCGCCAAGGCCCCCTGCCTCACTCCTCATACCTCAAACCTCCCCTGGACTCCTCGCCCCATCAGGAGGACACTAGTGGCTTCTCCCTGTCCCACCAGTCCTACCAGGGCATGGGACACCGTTACCCCTCCCAGGTGGCTCAGGGAGGTGGGGTACTGTGCCAGCTCTTGGACCCAGCCAATGATGAAAGCTTCAGCGTCACCAGCCTGTAACAGCAGGTGGGTTTATTTAACCTTCAAACAAACAATAAGCCCATTAAGGAGGATGACCATAAGTTTTGATAAAAAATGTGTAGAAAACCTTGCCAAGTGTTTTGAAAGAGGTTCAATACTTGATATTTAATTGGATGATGAAGCTTTGATAGTTCAGTCAGACAAGTCACGTTGTAAATGTTTATTGCAGCAGCAGAACAGAGTGAGAGTCTGGCGTCAAGTCTCCAAAACCCAGATATGATTAAATACAGTAGATATAATGGAGAGTGAGCTTTAACCCACCTGTTGGCACTACAGGTGGATGCTGGGATGGTGGAGGGGCTGAGTCAACAGGCAGCAGAGGCACTGACAAACAAAGGCAGTGATGGGAAATCTTTGCACCTTGAATAGGCCACCAAATTGGGAGGGGATGTATTACAGTCAACTTTAGAAGCAGTTTCACAAAAAAGTTTTATCCTATATATATCTGGTTAGAAAACTGTTTTTAATCAGCTTTTGCCAGATTATATAAGCCCATTTCTAAAGATGAAATTTATGTATTTGAAATTGTTTCATGGTAACTTGGATGGATAAAGGTGGACTGCATGACGGTTCCCCTTAAAGTGACGCCATAGTGTCTTGATTGCTTCCTAGTGGCTGGCTGCAGTATAGATGGGACATGGACATTACTTTATCTGTCTGTTACATATCATGTTTGTATATGAGGTGCAAAAGTCCCTGATTGGTTTGGTTTTCATTTAACTTGATGTTGTAAAAAGGTGAAATGTCATGATTGACAGCTGAGACTGACTCGCGATTGGTCAAGCACGTGTATTGGCGAGATCTCGATACTGCAGCTCCATCCCCTGATCACTTCTGCGCAGACCCCGGGTCCAAATAGCGCCATCGGCCTAAGATTGCAGTGTTTGTATCCTGGATATTTTAGCTTCAATTTTGTACAGTGAGAGGTGGGGATGCGTCGTCCATCTTTATTTACAGCCTACGGTCAAAATATGTTCAAGCTGTGATAGTCAATAAAAACTCTTGAGCTGAAGTGCAAAGAGGTAAACTGAGCAGACACACTTACTGCATTACTTTATGCACCAAATCAACCTTCTTACAGGGATATGATCAAATATAGTCTAGGTGTATTTCATTCAATTCATATTATAATGCTTTTCTTTATCTCTTTCTAAAATATCTGTCTTGCTCTCTTTTCCTCATCTGTATCTCTCTCCCTTTGTTTCTCTTCCAGGTGCATTCAGTCCAAGCTTTTACAGATTTGCAAACATTTTTTTTCATTTTTGTTAAGGAGACTTCTTTGTGAGAGACTGTGAAAATGAAGGTTGAGAATTTAGCTGCCAGCTTTGGACAGTAAAGCTTTAATTCTCCAGCACTGACAATCAAAAATCAGCCACAACTTAAAACACCCAAGCATGTGCACACACAAATTCACACACACACACACACACGCACACACACACACACACACACACACACACACACACACACACACACACACACACACACACACGCACACACAAATACAGACAAGCATGTGCAGATCAGTTCACTACCTAAACATGACCACGTAGAACCATACATGTGTACACTCACTCACACTCTGTGCTGGAATGAGGGACTGGCCAGGAGGAGCTGACAGATGAAAGCCAGATGCTGACGGACAGAGACAAACCTATTTCCTCATTCCGTTGAGTCCTGCTGTGGTACATAGAGGACTCCATTTCCCAGAAGTCTGTATCTCACCAAAATCTTTCTGGTCTTGTTCTGTACATCTGCAATATGGACAAAGTCGGAGCATGCCGCTCTGTCTGTCTCTCTCTTTCTGTTTCTCTCCTCTGTCCTCCCCTCCCCTTCTTTGCTAAACCAGCAACCGTGTTCTGCACTCGACTCACCGACACTGTCATTTCTGTCTCGTGCTCCAACCTGAACCGCATCTGAGCCCAAAATTGACTTTTTGAATACCATGAGCCTTGCAAATGTCCTGCTCTGTGCACTCTCTCCTTGTGTTGTGTCCCATAAGAGAAAAAGTGGACAAAATAATGTTTCTGCTCTTGAAATACCAGCATCTGTACATACGACTCCAGCTCCAAGCCAGGGGCCCCCTCTTCACTCGGAGGGTCCGCCATCGTCATGCCCTCCTCAGCGCTCTGCCATGGTTTCTCTGCTCTGCGGGGGGGGAATGGGTTTCTGGTGTGGGGGTGGTATTAGGGGGTGGAGGGGGGCTGCAGCATGGAGACTCAACATCATGTGTTTTGATGTTTTAAACTACAAGGGAAAGAGACATTGAAATCATAAAAATGGCCCCAAAGAGACTCTTGTTTTTCTGTGTGCAAATGTGAGACAGAGGGGGTTGTGTTTGCGTGACTGCAGTAATGCATGTATCTCTGTGTGTGTGTGTGTGTGTGTGTGTGTGTGTGTGTGTGTGTGTGTGTGTGTGTGTGTGTGTGTGTGTGTGTGTGTGTGTGTGTGTGTGTGTGTGTGTGTGTGTGTGTGTGTGTGTGTGTGTGTGTGTGTGCGTGCGCCTGTGAGTGAGTGAGTAAGTGTGTGTGTGTGTGCGTGCCTATGGGGTCAAAAGGAGTGAAGCTCCCCAGACACCAAAGTCTTGGCGGGGCCTCATTCTTTCTTTCACTCTCTCCCTTCTTTTTTCTGTGGTCTTGTGTTGTTTGGTGGTTTTTGTGATGAAAAAAAAAATGTATATCTGTCTGTTACATATCATGTATGTATCTGAGGTGCAAAATATTTAAATACACATTCTGTTCTTGCCATTGGTAATTCTGTCTATAGCATACTGCTTCTTTAAGGGATTAAGGGAGGTGTGAGCGTGTTTGTGTGTGTGCGTTTTAGAGCCTCCCTGAGTATTGGGCTTTGCCCAGGCTGTCTGGGACTGCGAGCGAGAGAGTTCAGTCAAGGACACAATTCGACAGGGAGCGCAAGGGAGGGGAGGAGAGGAGAGGAATGGATGGCGGGGAGAGTAGGGGAGGATGTGTTGGAGGGAAAGAAAGAAACCAGACTCAGGAAATCAGAAAAGAGTGTCGTAGGGGTTTTAAAGCCACTGAAACAAAAATGCACAAAAATGTACTGTTGCAAGATTCCTCATCCAAATAAGGAATTGTACTAAAGCACGGCGTAAAGGCTGCTGCAGAGAGCTGACAGGAAGGAGGGACCTATACATGTTGTCGTGGGTAATCATTCAATAGTATAGAAAATGTTGTGTGTCTGACTTTGTGTGCGTGCGTGTGTGTGTCTGTGTGCGCCACACAGAAAGAGAAAGCAGATGGGGACAGTTTACTGGCTGCATATTGTGTACAGTTTGTCAACAGGCTGACTAAATAGACTCAGACATGGCCAGAGGAAACGTGTTTGCTGTGACATTCCACTGTATGGTGGAAGAAGACACACACCGTCAACAACATGACATGACAGACAGAGAGAAAGAGGAGGAGGGTGCAGAGCAACAGCTCCCTCACATAAATTTAATTTCTTTACCGTATATTTATGCAAAATAACAGCTTTTCATTTAAATATAAAACATAATTTCCTGTGCTGAACTCAACCACCAATTTCCCCATAGTGGGACGAATGAAGGAATCTTATATATTTTAATCCCATACTCTCAGGAAGTTAAAGTAAGTAAAAGCAGAAATACCACAATATAAGAACACTCTATTACAAGTCAAATTATTTCATGCAAAAATCAAAACGTTCTTAAAGCATTAATTATGCAGTACAATGCCCCCTGTCTGTTATATATATACATTACATGGTTTGATTATGGATCTTTTACAATGTCAGCAGCATTGTAACGTAGCTGCTTAACAGGGAGCTTCCACTTTCTGTACAGTTGAATTGTATAACCTGCAACTGTGCATCAGGCATGTGATGTTTTAATTTAGTTTTTAATATCAAATAAATGATGTGGAGTTAAGGGTAAAATATTTGAATGTGAGATCCTGTCCAGTATCAAATTCAAGTATTCAGCTAAAGTGGTCCCACTGCTTAAAGACTAGTTAAACACTATAGTTACATGACTAAAAGTACTTACAGGCCACAAACATAATTAATGTTTTTATATTTATGCATGAGGTTTTTGGGAATAATCAAAATTGGATTAATACTATATTTATAAAGCCTTTAAAATGTTTCACCAAAGCACTGGGCCTACATCTTAGACAAATAACATCAATGCACAAGATGAAATAAACCTGGTTAATTAGTGCTCTTAAATTAGTGCAGGACTGTTTATTCACTACATACTGAACAGTAGCAGGCCTGTGTGGATGTCCAGCTCTTTTTTTCTGGATATAATGAGTTGATAACCTTATTACTAATAGATATTTAAGAGGAGGGGTCCACACATGTTTTCAGGGGTTAACTGTTAGGGTCAGCTGTGGGCTAAATAAAACGCTTGTCACTGTGTCAACAAGGCCACCAATGACCGAGGAATGCGCCTCCTCATCGCAGCTCTCCCCTGGGGGTAAAGGAGAAGGAGGAGGAGGAGGGGACATCTCAGCCGGGACTTTCCTCTTTGCCCCACAGAGGGAAAAAAAGTTGAATCACCGGGCACAGAGCCGGCGATGTTCCCCGGCGCGGTGCCGCCACGGTGGAGGTAGTATGCGGACCTGTGCGCGGTGGAGGGGCCGCGGCGGCAGCCTCCTCCTCCGGCTCCACTGCTTGATCCCGCTCCTGCTCCTGACGCCGCCGGTTCTCGTCGCGCTGCAACTCCTCGTCGTCGGGCCGCGGTTACCTCCAGCCGCCGGGGCCGGGCCGGAGGAGCAGGAGGGCGCTGTCGCCTTCTCGGTCATTAGCATCGAACCGGAGAGGAGTAACCCGTCCCTCCGCCGGGGAATCCCGTCCTCCTCCTCCCGCAGACCGGGTCCGGAGGAAGAGGAAGAGGAGGTGGAAGATGGAGAGAGGGGGGAGGGAGCACGAGCCTATGAGGATGAGAACGAGATACACCAGGTAAGTTCAGCACGAGAGCAAAGTAAAAAAAATATAATTGTAATTATAAGAACAGATGTTGATGACTGATTTTTATAATTGTGTCACGTACATTTGTGTCCAGCCTAAAACAGGCGTATAAGACACTTATAGTTGTAACAAGAAAGAAAGAAACCAGAGTACTGAAAATATTCTGTCATCAGTGGACCATGAACATGTCTGGATTTTAAACACATTACATTTGTAGATACTCATCATAATAAGGACAAAGCAGAATAAAATGTGATTCATTCTCACATATCGCTTATTTCACACAATTCACCTGGATGTTTTTAAATCGACCGGCTTCCAGGGCCAGAGTTGGTTTTAACACGATATCTTTTAATACTTTTTCTTGAAATGTAGCAAGTAACTTTCTGCTAATTGTGTTCAAGTTGCATTAATACAACAGCTTTTATTTATTGAATTACATATAGACTTTTGGAGGAAATTATACTTTTCCATGCACCTTCAGTATTTACATAGTCATTCACTCACTTACTAAGTTAATTCAATTCAATACCCATACATATTCCATTTATCAGTGAGAAGGAGACAGATCGATGGTTAAGCCCATTAAACGTGCTCAGCTGGAGAGATCCAGATGTGAACAGATGCTGTGGTTTCCTCTGTCGCTGTGTTCAGTATGTGGGGTCAGTTTGTGCACACGCGGCCCTGTGAGTTATTACAGACATGATGGAACAGGTGAGCGCAGCACTGACCCCAAATCAGAGAGCGGCGACAGCTGTTCTCTCTCTTTGCCCCTCAGTCACACGTAGAGCTCCAGCCTTCACCTGTGCGTGTGTGTGTGTGTGTGTGTGTTTGTGTGTGAGGGTGGGTGGGTGCGTCTGTCCCCTCTTTACCTCACACTCCTTCCCCTCACCCCCCTCTATCTCTGTCTTTAATTCTCCTTTTTCTCTCACTGTCTCTTTTTCGGCCCAAGGCTAAACTCTCTGACTCATTCTGTGAATCATCAACCCCCCCCCCCCCCCCTCCCTATGAGGGTTGCCATGGTGACCGCAGGGTTCAGCATGAGTCTGGTGGTGGGGTGGGGGCTTTCTTTTGGCACTGTGTGAGTTTTTACGTTACAGTGCCCCCAGGCAAACATCTTATACCAGCAGGACTGAGGTCAGGGCCTGTGACCTGCGCCTCCTCAGCACATATACCTGGAGCAGAGGGTGGGGGGGGGGGGTGGGGCAGACACACTCACACTCATTACTGGAATTCTCAGGCTGGGTATAATTACTATTATTCAACACCCGCCCCCCCACCTCCACATTACCATGAATATCAATATATTGATATGTATGTCCGTATGTTGCCAGGTTGGATCCAGAGCACTGGAGGTGCAGCCGTGGGCGGACAACAAGCCGTCATTCACGGCAGAGCTCAGTCGTCTCATCACATACATCAACCAGCCACAGGTAGGTTACAAATAATGTTACATTAAACGTACACTACTGTCAAATAAAAACATCTTATCCTCTTAAAGGGTAAGGATTGAAAATGTGCGAAGTGATTAATGCCCTTTAAAGGCCCCCAACACAATTTAGATACTGATACATTTTTTTTCCAATGTATATGACACATGATAACTTTGTGATATTGTTCCCAAAAAAAAAAATTTAACAATTACTTTGCAAAGTTTTAAAGGAATTAGGTATATTTAAAGGTCCCCATTTTGTCGACTTCTGACCCTTAAATCAAAGATATAATTTGTTTCTTTTTATTTTACCATATCGGACCGAGACACAGACACTGGTGCTGACCTCCGTCATGGCAGCAACATTCATAGAATCACTTCCTCTTTGGCAAGTTGTCTATAAAATAAAAACACAATATTAGTTGTTTTTTTCCCCGATGCAATCCTTTATATTGAATTACAGAGATTTTATTTTGAAAAGTTCTCAATGCTTAACAGACCTTTGAAATAGCTGTCATGCAATATATGGAAATGTAACAGCAGTTCAATAAATCATTTGAACTTATATAAAAAACACTCATGTGAACAGTCATAAAGGAAAATTCAGTTTAAATTTTATACAAAACATTGGCTATAAAATCTCCATTGCAGATAAACCAGGTTGGATGAGCACAAAGTTTTGTAACTTCGCTCTGCACTTTTCACTGTTTATAAAAAGCTTCAGCACACAAACGTCCAGCACACAAACAAAGAAAAAGTGACAGTACATTGTAGAACTGTTTTAGGAGGACTCACTAATGACAGGGTATAATAATGAAGTAGCTCTGAGCCTAGCCTTAGGATAGTCCAAGAAAACATACAGGTTTAGAACAGACACTGCACCACAAAAAAAAAAAAGAGTAATGAACTTTGTTTTGAGTAGCAACTTTTTTCTCTTTTTCTATTCCGTCTTTCCAATCATCTTGTGACCCCTCAGATTCATCATGTGACCCCATGGGAGGGTCCTGATCCTGACACTATCAGTGGTCTAATATAATGGGCTCTGCTCAAAGGTCTCAGGTTCTACTCTAACTCATAAGGGACGTACGTGCTGTAGCCAGGAGTTAGAGCTTGCCAAGATGCTAATCAATAACTTTTTCTACTACTAGTTCTTCTGCACTCCACTTTTCCTACTTGAGCAACTGCAGACTTGCAGTGTGGGGGTTAACATAGCAGTAATATGATCAGTCAGGCACTGTCAATATGCGTGCGGCAGAATTCTGCCAAATCTGGAGCCAGTAAAGCCTTTCAGTTCCAGACTGGAAACTCCCAAACAAGAGTTAAGACTTGTGTCACACCAAGTGCTGAGGAACTGGGAGGGAGAATGATATATCCACTGATAAAACCTAGTATACTGTGTGGATTTTGTTTTTTCCTCTGAATATAGAATACCTGCCATAGAGTAGAATCTACATTTGTTAGATGATCATCATCTACTTAATGTCCCATTTACAAGTCAGTTTTGACAGAACCATCCCACTGTATAGTATCTCAGTACACCCCCTAAAATTATTGTTTATTCCTCAAAATTACCTCTAAACTACTCTCTCTCAGCTCCGCACTCCTCACTTCAGAAAGCAGCTTGTACAAGACCACTTAACATGGGCATGTACAATGGACTTGTGCAGGCATCGCTCACATGCACACACACACACACACACACACACACACACACACACACACACACACACACACACACACACACACACACACACACACACACACACACACACACACACACACACACACACACACACACACACACACACACACACACAGTGATGGTCACTTGTTAGGAGCATATAATACTCCATCTGAGCCGTTTTACTTCTTCAGGGCAGACTCAATGTTACAGTGACTCTCTATCTTACCGACTACCCAGGCCACCGTTAGCTGGTTAACATGGCAACTTCAGTAGACGCAAGGGAGGGGTGGAAATAGAAATAAGACAAACATACCACTACAGGAGACAGCTTTTGGAGGATAAAGTAATTACATTTGATACGGAACTCCAAAACCCTAAAGGCCCTTAGAAGCATGATCTACTTTCGGAATTGTTCTTGCATATTTCACAGGACAAGCTTTCACACAACTTCTTCAACTTATGTGACCTCTTTTTCTCTGTCCATCCTCAGCTGAACTGCTCCAGGGTTTTATCTCCAGGTCAGGCTCAGGCCTCACAGCCCCCTGCGGCCTCACACCACTGGCTGCTGTGTGCTGAGGACTGGCTCCTTCCAGTTGCACACAGACCATGTGTTGCATACTCCTTCAGGTGCGGCCATATGTTTGTACAGTATGTGCATGTGTCAGTGCATGTGCAGTGATGCTTATGCATTCACATTGCCTGCAAAGCTGGAACAAAAACTATGCAATGCATATTTAATCATGCATACAATAATCTTCAAACTGCCTCTGTGCTCCCCTGCCTCTCTGTCTATCTTTCTGTGTTTGTGTTTGTCTTTGTCTATCTAGTATGGATGGAAGAGATGCAGACTTTCTCAAGACTGTGTCTGGGCTCGGATGTGAGGTGCACAGGTTTGATCCCAGCAACTCCAATACAGCTAATGGTCACCTTAGCAACAGTTTGGCTAGTAACCACAGTGAAAGAGGTGTGGTCAGCCAGCACAAGATGTGGCTGGAGTGGCGTGCTTCAAGGAAGCGCAAGCGCAAGGCAAGAGTCAACCTGGGAAGTGTCTCACAAACACTGGCAGACATCATGGCAGCTCTCGGACATCACACTGTAAGACAAACACACATGCAAACACACACACACACACACACACAGCAATTTTGAGAAACAGTGCCAAACAAACATACCTTAAGAGTCTTTTCACCCCAACATACCCGGGAAGCTCTCTTACTTGTGTGTTCCCATGGCAACAGGGCTCTGCGCCATCCCTGGGTGCCATGGCAACTATTTCAGTGAGTGGATCACACTGGCCCAGTTACATCCTGCAGCCACCAGAGGGAACTACATATCTATAGTTTGAGAATATGTTGTGTGAGAGAAAAGGGAGTCCTCCAATATTTCCATTTAAAAACATTTAATAATGATTGGCTATACTGCTTAACTATATGGAAATCAATAACAATGGACAACATGAAAAAGTATACTGTATTCTTATAATTATATATACTGCCATTAACAGGAATTGTTCTAAATATGGACAAAATATTCACAATATTTGCCATAACAATAGCAGTTGCCTGATATTTATAATCCTGCGGGACAATATTGCATTTTTATCTTCTTCAATATATTCTTGTTTCTTTCAAGGTTCACTTTATGTTCGCCGACCTGCTCAGTGCTGAGTGGCGAGTTTTCCAGAACTGGATTGAGTCAGGAAGTCTGCAGAGTGTCCATCATCTGGTCGCCACAGTGCATCTGCAATGGGCAGGGTTTGAGGTGGGAGGAACTGATGAGGCGGTGCTGTGCTATTGGTTCAGCATCCTGCAGGGTCTCAGAGCTTCTGGCCTGAAGCTGGTCCACAGCTCTGCAGGAGATGGTCACAGCGTCCTGAAACGGACAGTGGGCGACGCTCACAGCTCTTACACACTCAGCTGGGTCAACACAAGACATTAACACATACACATATGAATGGGCACAGGTGTACACACGTGACTACACATGGTGCATGGCCTCAAAAGAGTTTCCTACAATGAACTTTCCCCCCCCTTTCATTTCAGGCTCACACATTTCTTAACATGACATCGCCCTCTTGTGGAGAGGCATGGACGTTTCTTTTTGTGACTCCACCCTCAGAGGGAGATACTGTTGTGTCTGTACATACACTGGCTAATTTGACCAAATATGGAGAAGAAGGAGGTTTTTATGATATAACTAGGCAACAGCATAGTGATGTAATAATTACAGATTTATTTCTGTCTGACGCGCACATTTTCATTTCTTTTTTTTCCTCGTTATTTTTATGTATTTGAACCATAGATATTTTGATGATGTAATATTTTATGAATATCATCTTCATACTATTATTATTCAGTGCAATCCCTTTTGCAGTATTTGGCTCCAGCAGTGGTTTGAACATAGATTGTATGCATCTCTGTAGGCCTTTGAAAGCTTTTATATGTGCAATAATTGTTTACATTGAAGAGAGGCTTCGGTTATATTAAGACTGATTGTCCCTGCTGTAAAACATATAGAAATTCTTTTATGAAACTGATGTATTTTTTGCACTGTACTGTACAACAAAGAAGATAATGTGTCACGAATGTGCTTTTATACCGCAGTAAAAACCCAAAATAAATCCAGAAAGCCTTAATAAAACTTGTCTGTCTCTCCTTGGATAACACTGATCAGCTCCAGTAATAACCGGTTGTAATTCCATAATGAGGTTGGTTATATTTCTGACTATGTAGTAAATGTTTTAACAATCTTTGATATGTAATTTATTTGAAAAGGAAATTAGCCAATTAAATTACCTTTTTTTTTTGGGATACACATTTTACCTACATGGAAACCAAGCCAAATCATCCTCACGATGTCCTGCCAATGCATTTGTCCCATCCCTTCTCTGGATTAGAAGACATCCTGTATTCACAAGCACATATATCTTCTTCTCATATTTGGTAAAAAGGAGATTTTGAAGAAAAACATATGGAGCTACACTATAAGTTGACTCAATAAAGAGATTTCTTCTCTTCTCCCAGTGTTTCTCCAGATGAATGCCTCATTAAAAGGTTTCATACACGCAAACAGCCAACATCAATATCTTTTTTTAATCTTCCAAACGAACATTATGCAGTTCACAATAAAAAAGGACAGTATAGAAAACAAAATAAATCACTTTTTCAACATCTTTAAAGACAGAGTTGCTTTTCCTCTCCTGAATTAATGCACGGTTCAGTTTCCACAGTCTAAGGTAAAATAACTGATCTCAGTTTGGAGAAACAGATCTTTGCTGTTACAAGTAATGAATTCATATAATAGTTAGATCTGTCTCATATAGAAGAAGAATACAAATATTTACAGACATCTACTGGAGGATCAACAGATGTGAGTACATGCATAAAATTAGGATTTATGAGTGAAGTAAACCTTAAATGTATGCATGTAATTTGTAATTACAAATTACATGCATGTACAATATGTAATATGTATGTAATATGTAATGCTAGTTTGGTTATTTATTACAATATTTGTGTTTACCTTAAAAGTATTTGTTCAAATCAAATAAGTGGCTGCAAACGGTGATGTTTTCACTAGTTCGTTTCATCTTAATTGTACGAATTGTTGTTTTCTTTGCCTTAGAATGGCCCTTTAAATTAAAATGATTTATATTTACATTAGGAGCCGTGATTTTTACAGTAGCCCAAACTGGATAAACTAAACATCTTTTGAGTTTTTATGACAACTGAAGGGGAGCGTGAGGTGAGGGTCGTTCAGCTGCAACATGACACTTCACCACTAGATGTCACTAAATTCTACACACTGAACCTTTAATTGCAATCATATTACAACATCCAATCAAACAATGACTCATAAATGATTTGTCACAGGACCATTTAGATTTGATGGCTCTTGGATGGTTTACACTTTATCGGATGAAGGCTGGATTCTCCTCACATAGACCCTCGGGTACCTGTAGTTTACCTGACACTTCACATATAGCTCCTTTACCGCCTCGGTGTTTTCCTCCCGTTCCTATGGTCGATGCCAGTCATTCCTCGGACTCGCTCCAACTCGCTGGAGCGGACGCTGGAATGCGCCGCGTGCCTCCGCCCTCCGCTACGCAAACTGCGCACAGATGTTCGGCCCCAGCGGACAGGGTGGAGTTGCGCTCTTTACGTTGAGGTCTCCACATCCTGCACTCGGCAGAAATCACACGACGGGCGCGGCGGCCAATCGGCGTCGAGGAGCTCAGCCTCGCGGCCAATCAGAAGTTCGCGATCCCGGGACTCGTCGTGGGATCCGAGTCCGCTCCTCCGCAGACTGACGCGCTCTACGTTTCCTGAGCAAACCTCGACACAGGAGAAGAAACGGAGTGAATAGAGAAGACTCGGTTGTTCCCTCTGGTCGGTAAGTAACGGGCGAGGACTCCGTGTTGTGGTCATTACGTAAAGAAGGTCGTTGCACTTTGAAGAAATCGGTTCCTTCGAGGTTTGAAGCGCCGACAAGTTACTTCCTGCTCCGACCAGGCCGAGATCCCAAGTTACATTTAGCCCTCAGCTAATGTTGTTGTAAAAAAAGTGTCGCGTTTACGAGTTGCTTTATCCACCTTTAGTTACTTATTAAGAATGAAGCGAACCGCGTATTAACCATATCAAACTGCTAGTTAGTGAAACCACGCGAACCCGGGCTTGTCAGTGTGACAGAGAGCTGTCTCTACGTCACACAACTCAAACAGCACGGAGCTGTGTTTGAGCTGGATACGACCGTGGCAAGCTTTTAACTCACGAAGAAGAACGTGACAGTTACAGTATGCCCCACATTTTAAATACTCATAACAATGTGGCTCAGCCAGGGAGAAGAACCGAGGTTTGAATCCACTGTGTGTGTGTGTGTGTGTGTGTGTGTGTGTGTGTGTGTGTGTGTGTGCCGTGATTTCGCTGTTCTCAGAAGACCCTGCGTCAACATGAACAACTTATAATTAGGAAACCGAAATAGGGAATAGGAAGCAGCACAGGGTAATACTTAAAGTTTCAGTGACCTACACTGTGTCTGATCACACTGTGTCTGATCACCTACCAGCACCTCAACCGATCCCATGTGTTACTGTAGTTCCTGCTTTTATCACAGAGCTGAAGATCACACTCTGTCTGTGATTAGTCCAATATATACTCTGTAGTTTGTATCCCTCTATTCTATAAATGCCTATTCCAGTTTCGTTCACATGAGCCGTGTGTATTTTCAGATGTGCACTGCTGAGTGGAGAAAAAGCTCCAGTTTTGCTTCCGCTTTACTTCTGTCTGGCTCAGTGTTTATTTACACACGCATGTCTTGTGTGTCACGCGACAATGATTATTTGTACAAGTAAAGTCAAAGTTTTTGGATTACATTTTCAAGATAGTTTATCTATACAGCATATTTAAAACAACCATCCTTATCCAAAGTGCTGAACAGGCTTAAAATGGAAATAAAAGAATACAAATATCTATTTATTATTACATTACAACCAAACAAATTTCCCCATTTCAAAAAAATGGGGAAACCCTGCAAGGTAACAAAACTAAAAAGTAAAAACAATAACAGACCATTAAAGCCAAACAGATTTTAATCAACTCTGCAATCCTGTAAAGTATGAACAAGAATTCTGACATGGTTTAGACTTGTATTCAGTTTCAAGTCTTAAGCATAAAATGTTTCAAAACAACAACACTCAAGTAAAGTGTGGCCATAAACCAATGAAAGACTCAATGTAATGTCCCAAAGCACAGGTACGTTTTTAAGAATCAACTTGAATTGCACTCAATAGTGTTCAAGGCCCAACAGTCCTCTTAAAGTAAAAAAGGCCATATAGCTAAGGCCAGCAGCTGAAAAAAGCCTACACCTCTGTGAAACCACATTTCAATCCACTAAATCCATACTTTTAGTTGGAGCAGCACAATATTATTTAATATATGATATCTTTTTCATCTTTTCATCAAGATTTACACATAATTACAAAAAAATGCTCTATCTGGCAATGTAAAAGAAAGTGGAAACAAATGTCCTGGATCTGCCCCCTGATCCGGATCTCCTTCAAAATGTAATGGATTCTTTCCTGATCCCATCCTACCACCAAGCTTTGTGGAAATCTGTCCGGTACAAACCAACACAGCTGAGAACAAACTCCTCGGTGAAATTATTTATAAATTGTTTAAGCACCAGACTCATTAGTGTGACAGATGCATCTAAAACATCTTCACGTCAATGCCTCAGTGCTGGTGTACAGTCACAATGTTCCTATATCTTTGTCTCCACTGACCTTTCATCTCTTTCCCTTCAGGGTTTGGGGCCCCCCCCCACCCACCACACCCGCCATGCCTTTGGTGACGAGGAATATAGAGCCGCGGCATGTGTGTCGCCAGACCATCCCTACGAAAATTCGCAGCGAGCTGGAATGTGTCACCAATATCAGCCTGGCCAACATCATCCGCCAGCTCGGCAGCCTCAGTGAGTGTGTGCTGTGTCTCTAGATTTACTCTAATGTACTCGTGAATTATAAGTATGCATCTACTGTGCATGTGTGGGACAAATGCATAAATCTGCAAATTATAAATGCTTGTGTCGATGTGTTTGCAGGTAAGTATGCAGAGGATGTGTTCGGGGAGCTGTTCGTGCAGGCTGGAGCATTTGCCATCAGAGTAAATACACTAGGAGAAAGAGTGGATCGTCTGCAGGTCAAAGTCACACAGCTGGACCCCAAAGAGGAGGAGGGTAGGCACTCCCTCATGATACTGTTACTGTGGTTTGAATAAACTTTTAAATTTAGCATAATAAATATTCAGTAATATTTGTCTTTCTGTCTGTTTCTCTCAGTCTCTCTCCAGGCCATCACCACCCGTAAGGCGTTCCGTAGCAGCGTGACCCAGGATCAGCAGCTGTTCACCAGACCGTCTCTGCCAATGCCGGTCCAAGACACCTACTCGACCTGTGATCCACCTCCACCGCTCAACTACCTCAGCAGCTACCGGTAGGACCTGGCAGACACACAAATATAAACTCAGGGCTCATATTCATATTCATGCAAGGAATGGAAAGGAACACGTGATTTCACTTGTGCTCACATGGAATCATATTCAAGATGTATTATGGCAGAAGTGGCATTATTGAAACCCTCTTCTCTGATGCATATGCATATGCATTCAAAGGTCATCAAACAAAGGCTTATGTGTTGTGTCTTGTTGAGGCAAAGTCTTCAATTAAAGCCAGAATGGACTAATCCAGTATGACAACATATGTGGTTTATCAGAGATGGTCCGATCTGAAACCAGGGCATTTAAAAAACACTTACAACTTATATAAGGTATGTTAATAGCTTTATGCTACTAACCCTGTAAGTGATAATTGTTATTGTTGTATGGCCTGGCTCAGGTTAAACTCTTTGAAAAACATACAGAGATTATTTTTTCTTGTTTGACTGCCATAACAGAAAAAGAACACAAATAAACTGATCTAGGAACACTTACTTATTTCAAATAGCTGCCAACTAAAGTCTTGCATGTGGTTCACATTGCCATTTTACTCGTAGGACTTTCCAGCTTAAAAAAGTGTCAGCAAAATAGCTGACACTTTTTAAACTAGCTCTAGCCAACATGACACTACTGGAAATCACTTCTTCTTTGCTGCTCTAAAAACAGTACTTGCTGGTGGAAGTAGAGCACAACTGCTGTTTTCTGTGATCTCTGGAAAAAAGAAAATTGCAGTTTTATCTGGGTGGAACTAATATTCTTAAAAAACGTGTTATCGGACACATAGATTTAACAACTATATAATATAATATAATATAATATAGAAAACATATCTATTATCTATGTGGTGAAGCACATTGTTTTAGTTAAATGCAAATGGGTCTGGATCATTTGTTTTAAATGTAACTCTGGCTCTAATTGTAAGTATATTGAAACAAATATATTGAATCAAAGCAGCAGTGAAGACATACTGTGGCGAAAACAAGACTGTCAGCATGTGAGATCACGGATATAAATTATGCAAAAACCATGACATTACATGAAAAGTATGGTTAACAAGAAACCAGAACAGCAGGAGGTTATGGTGGTGGAGGGTGAAGTCTGTATAACCACTGCAGTGACAGAGTTTGCTCAATTATATTTTAAAGACTCCATGTGATTAGTTTGAATGTGTACTTGGTTGTAATTTGACAAAGGGTGTTGGTGTTACAAAGCAATTCTTTTTTTTTGTAAGTCTTTAAAGCTGAGCTGAAAGGGGAAGTATTATACTTCTTAATACACATAAGGCAGATAATGATCTGTCCTCAGACGCTCTATGACATTAATGTCTGTGCACAAAGATAACATGAAGTGTAACTGACACACATATGTATTTATAATGGTTGTCTACAGGGACGATGGGAAAGAGGCCCTGAAGTTTTACACAGATCCTTCGTACTTCTTTGACCTGTGGAAGGAGAAGATGCTGCAGGACACCAAGGACATCATGAAGGAGAAACGCAAGCACAGAGTGAGACGCATACACATGTTCATAAACTATAGAAACGAGTTAAAACAGCTCAATCAAATAAAAAGCGTTTGGATTCTATTCTCATTATTCTCATCTTATTTATTTTCCTCTCTCTGAGTAGAAGGAGAAAAAAGACCACCTGAACCAACGGACTCTCAACCCTCGCAAGATCAAGACCCGGAAGGATGAGTGGGAACGTCGCAAGATGGGAGAGGAGTTTATGGTGCCAAAGAATGATTTGATGTGAGTTGAGAGATTGATTGCAGGTTTATGGGGCTGTTTACTGGTGCAGAGTTGTGGTAGTCCACAGACCCGAGAGGCTTTTCAGTGCATTTCAGCAATAACCAGAAATTAATGACTTTATGAATTCCGTATTTCTTCCTCCAGTTAACACAGTAAAAGCACAGAACTCCACTCTCCCCTTGCTTATCAGCTAATCTGTACACAGTGATATGGGTGGTATGTCCTGTCCTGAAACATTCTCAGGGGATAGGGTGTAGAGCTGGCTGGCACTGGTAAACTGCAGTAAACAAATGTGTGAGTCATACAAAGGCCTACACTTGATTCCATTTTATATTCTTGGATGTGACATATAGTGATCGGTGAGGAAATTGAAATATGCTCAAACGTGTAAACTTTAGTTTTTTTCTGCTTTAAATGATTTATTCTACATTTCTCTGCTTTTATGAGCCAGTGTTTAACCTGCTTTAATAGTGATGTAATTTTCTGGCTTGCATTTAACTCACAGGCCAGGCTTGATGAGGAAAAACATTAATTTGAAGGACAAGCTGTTATCCTACTGCTGTGTAAGTTACTGCACTTTATGTGCTTGTTATTTGTAATAGCTGTGTGAACCAGTCACCACAAGTGTCAGCTTCTTCAAACACACACACGCGATACTTCCTCTTAAAATTGTTCCAATGTGAATGCTGCTGAGGAAACAGCACATGACCCACAGCTGCTAATTAAGGTTGTAAATGCCAGGTAATGTTTCTCACGGTTCATGTGCGGCCGTGTTTAAGAGAAGACGGATGGGATGCTTTTATTCAAGGCAGATAGTGATGTCTTGAATTTGTTTTAAGGAATTCCACTGAGGGCCTGAATGGCAGTATTGGATCCGGAGAAGGCTTCACGTCTGAAGGCCTCGAGCTGAGCTCCGGCTCCTACGCTTATGATCCCGGCTCCCCTCTCCCTGTGCCGGGCTCTGATGACTTCCTGCCTCCTCCACCTCCAGACATGGCGTAAGTAGCACCTTCCATATATAAGCCTCACACATGCGGCCAACGCACTGCGGCCCCTTCCAACGTGTGGTGAATATACTGCTGCACAGCACTCCCATACAAAGCCTCTCAAGGTTATATTTGTAGGCACAGAATGGATTAAACACGTCTGTAGTGAAAACTTTAAATGGCCCCTTTTATTTACAAACAAGATTGAAATAAAGTGGCATATTTTGCCATTTCATTTCACCCTTCATCTCTAACCTCAGCTCTGTCCCTCACAGGTACAATGATGGACAGTACGGAGCACAGAACCAGAAGCGTGTCAGCGTGCTCAGTCCGAGCCACCCACCCCCAGCTCCCCCCATGGCCTCTTCCCCAGCCAACTCCCGCCCTAACCTTGCACCTCCCCCAGCACCTCCTCCCCCTCCTCCATCCTCCGGTTTTGGGGTCCCCCCGCCTCCCCCTGGCTTCGACACCCCGCCCTCCCCTCCTCCCTTCTCCTCGTCTTCCTCCGCCTATCCTTCCCCACCTGCTCCCCCTCCTCCCCCTGACATGTCTGCTGTTTCTCCTCCTCCTCCACCGCCTATGCCCATGGGTGGCGGTCCTCCACCGCCTCCTCCTCCTCCGCCTCCCCCTGGCCCTCCTCCTCCGTCCTTCACCAACTCTGCTCCCTCTGGGGGGACCCCCAGCTCTGCTCCCAAACCGCAGGCGGCAGAGGCAGCGGACGAGGCCGGTGGCTCTCGCACTAACCTGCTGCAGGCCATCCGACAAGGTAAAACGCAACAGGAAACAGATTAGTATATAACTGGTATTTACAGTCCTCACTGCTTATGTGCTGGATCAGAGTGAAACTGGGAACACAAGTAGGATAACTCAAAACTTTTTTCATGTGACACAAAGCTACAAGTTACTCTTCACATTAGAAGGTTTTATTAAATGAATAAAATCTACAATGAACTTTTAAATATTCTTTTGTATGACACAGTAAGTTTTACTACCTAAAAGAATAGCCCAAAACACACCCAGTCCATAGAGCAACTGGTGGCCAAAAGCTCAACTGGGTACAATTTATAAGTATATTTTGGTAATAACAATTTATTTTAATCAATAATTGAAGAGCGTGAAATGTCACCAACCTGCAAGCTCCCTGATTACCACATGATGTATTATAGTAATTAATATTAGAATGTTTTTCCCTGGAAAGAGTTCACTTCTTTGATAATATTACACAGCAAATGTTGACCGGCCTGCACTCACCCTAAACTTCTGACTATAATCCCGTTTTAGGTTGCAATCTGCGGAAGGTGGAGGCACAACGGGAGCAGGAGAAGCGGGATCACTCTGGCAACGATGTGGCTGCCATCCTGTCCCGTCGTATCGCTGTGGAGTGCAGCGACAGCGAGGACGACTCTTCAGAGTTTGACGACGAGGAGTGGTCCGAATGATCGCCGTCCCTTTTCCCCTTCACTACCACCTCTCCTCGACATTAAACATCAGAAAAGCTTCATTCAAATTACATTCTAAAGTACCAGTGGGAACAGAGGTCAATGTTGTGTCTTAATGTGTGAGTGAGTGAGAGAGAGAGAGAGAGAGAGTTTAAAAGCGTGTCTGCACAGATTATGTACACGTGACCTTTTACTAATCACATTCCTTAGCTCCTTTATTACTGTTTATCCGAAATTATTTAAGCGATTCAAAGAAGCTAAATCTGAAGATGCGACTCGTGTCTGCGTGGTCGTGTTCCGGTTTGCCATCGCTCTCACTGGATAACAGACCGCTGTTACCCAGTGAGATTGTTGTGTGATACGAGGCATGTCTCCCTGCTGAGTCTGTGCACAAACACATCACCTCCGCCCTTCTTTAGTGTCTTTTAGAGTCAGGTGCCTGTTTGCTGCAAGCCAAGTGCCTGATTTTTATCTACCTTTAGTATATTATGGGTATGGATAATAGTGTGGGAGTACACACGTTCACACACAGGCAACCTCTTCTATATCCAGTATTTGTACTCAGTGGAAATACACAAGTTTTTAACGTCGAAACATTCTCACCCTTTCGTACATTGTTATATAGATGTAAAATTTGTATTCCATATTGAATCATATCTACTGAAGATAATGAATGCAATCGCTTTAAATCCCAATGTTTTTATTTCTTATCCTCTCCTCACTTTTATATTCTTTCTTTCCCTGTGGTTGTCATGGGAACAATTGACTGGTTTATGAGACACCGTTTGTAGCTTGTAAACAAATTCATGAATGAGTTATTCAGCGTGATAGGGGGAAGTATCGGCTCATGTCAGACACCTGGGGTGTTCGCTGAGATCATCGTGCAGAACATAAGCAGACATTAGCAGAAACATCTTGATTCATTTTGTACTGCATATTGGCTGCGTTGTGTATTCCTCCCTGACGCTTTTATTAATTTTGACATTTTCCGGGGAAGAACTAAGTTCTGATGCTTTAATCACTGCGACCGTTTTGCCTTGTCCTGCTGCCTAATAGGTGTCCTTCTGCTGCATTTCAGTGTTTATCCACACTGGGCACTGGTCAGCTTCTGAAATTATGTTACAGCTGCCATAAATGAGTCGGATGTAGAAGTGACTGATGCGTAGTGTGGACTGTTTTCTAAGTGCCTTTTATTTTAAGTCTGCCTGTGTTAAAGCACAATCACACAACATGCTTGGCCAAAGTTCTGCTTCTCCTGACTTAAATTTTCAAATGATTCTAGTTATTTCAATAAAGATAGTGTATTAACCTGATTGCTGATGTTTCTTCTTTCCTGGGAATGTTTGAATAGTGTGGACGCTGTGTTGTGTTAGATAAGAGGTTACCCCAAGAATGTCAGGCTGTGTCCTCATGCTTTACCTATGACTCATCCCTGTCGGGGTTGGACACAGTGCTGACTGTGTGGAGAGCGTGGAAATAATACTATGGATAAAAGTTAAAAAGAAAAAATTAGGAGGAGAGAAAAACCTCTAGCGATTAGGCAAGAGGGTGTTTTGTATCCTCATAGCAAGGCTGCTTTGTAGATCTTAAAAACACAGTGCACACAGAGTGATGGTAATAACATTGAAGATTGCTGGAGCTGCAAAAATAATTTAGGATACAGGGATCGAGAGCAGTGGTCTGTGCCTAATTGAGTTAAAGAGGGAGAGAGACACACTAAAAGCTTCAGCAGCAGTGAAGAGAAGAGTTCTGACATCACACGGTAGGAAAAAAGCATATTTTTTATTCATTCGTATAAAATATTCATTCATTTCAAAAAAGGTTGTGCAACACGAACATATGGTCAGTACCTTTCAAAGTGCCTTTAACAGCATGTGCAAAATAGAATCTCAAAGATCCAGAACACCGTGTTTTCCAGATATTCAAGTAAATAAAAGTGGGCTTTGGATCTTATCTCATTACACTGTGATAGGCTTACATTTTAAAACCCATCCCTTATTTTGTCTTAAAGTGCCAATGATCATTAAATCCACTTTTATACGAGTGGGGTTATAAATACAAGACCCCTGTGATTGTTTCTTTTTGGGGGAGCTACAATTGACTGTGGATGAGGCACAAAGTACAGACAAGAAGACAGTACGTTTAATCTTTGTGGTAACAGCAGGGCTGTTCCATCATGTCTCTTTTCAGGACAGTCCAGTACATTCTGATCTGCAGGAGGACATCTGCTCTCAAAGAAGTGCCGGCTGTGTGTGTGGGAGTGTGTGGATCTGGATTACAGTCAATGCAGCAATGTGTGTATCTTGGCACACAAACAGTGATATGTCTCGCATAGATTGTGTGTCAGTCGGACGAGGTTGTGCAGTCTACACATCCACTGGGTAGTGTATCTGTGCGTTGTGCTGGCATCTGTGTGGGCAGCAGGCCTGAAGCAGCACCTTGCGGATGTCTTTGTTTCTCAGACTGTAGAGGATGGGGTTCAGCAGGGAGCTGCCGGCTGCTGGCACCAAGGTGGCATAGGTGTACAGAGGGGGGCTGGAGGCGTCTCCCAGGAGCCCCCAGAGGGAGAAAGGCATCCAGCAGCCCACAAACACACTGAGCACCAGGATCAGCCGGGAGAAGCCCCGCCCACTGCTGTGATGGCTTGCATATGAGTGGTTGGCTGTCTGGAAGTGCCTCTGGGTGGCGATGGCGTGGGCGTGCCGCCTTGCCACGCGGCAGATCCCGGCGTACAGCTGCAGGGTGACCATGACAACCACCAGGAAGCCACCACACAGCAGCGACAGGTATGTCCGCGTTAGGGGTCGAGCCACAGAGCAGGAGTCCGGCTCTCCGAGACAGTGCCAGCCCATCGCAGGCCCCGCTCCGATCACACATGCGCCCAGCCACACCAGCAGCAGGAGGCCCGCGGCTCTGCGGCGGGACTGTCCCGATCCGTAGGTGAGGGCGTGGCTCAGAGACAGGTACCGGTCCAGGGCCACGCCCATCAGGCTGCAGAGCGAGGCGGTCAGCGACGTCACCAGCAGTCCCGAGGTCAGCAGCTCCGACCAATCACTGGGCTCCACACAGAAAACGAAGAGGAACTGGAGGACGAGGGCGACGCCGGCCAGGAGGTCCGCCAGCCCCAGGCTGATCAGCAGCAGGAACACGGGGGCGCGCAGGGACGGCGTGGCCAGGATGGTGGTGACGACGATGGCGTTCTCGGTGGCGATGAGAGTTCCGGAAATACACAGGGCCACGCCCCACACCGTGAGGGGCGGGACCTCGTATGAAGAAGGGCCATCCAGCTGGTCCACGGGGAGGAAGGGGTCAGCACCTGAGGACTCACCCCAGCCCAGGTCAGAGGCGTTCAGGATCATGGCTGGTCACACAAACACAACCTAACAGAGACAGGAGAGGAGAAACATGTCTGACATTAGCTCGGGTTTGGGTCATTACTGCGTCTCCATCAGATGTGGACCAGAGGATGTGAAGCTGCAGGAGGCCGGATGTGTCAGAGCAGAGGAGAACTGAATGAGATGATGAAGTACTCAAAGATCTCATAGCATGAAGTGCATGAAGTGGTGTTTGTAATTGTCAGACCTCTTCCTCATTTGTGGTATTGCATTATTGCAGTTATTTCTAACAAAGGAATTAATAAAGATATTGATTTAGATTGTGAGTATTTAGAATAGATACACACAACAGGCTACAATCTCGACATCGGATAGGCCTCTTAGGATTGCAGCCTAACTCATTTTGTAAGGTCTCAGCCTTACGTAAAGTATCTAGGTCGTGATTTGGTATTGTACAGATACAATTGAATGGAACCAATCTATAGCCTAAATCAATCTTGTTCCAAATAGTTTAATTCAAAAGAAAGAATGATTAAAAAGATTAAGTGCAGTAAAGAAAATATGCACTATAGAAATATAAAGAAATACAAATTTGGACAATGGAAAACAATGGAAAATACTAGAAATGGCACCTCTCATGGTTTCTTTAGGCCTTAAATATGTTCTTACATGACCACTTAGGGTCTAGTTTTTTTACACAGGAGCCCGCCTGTCTTTAAATGTCAGTGACGTCACCATACTGTATGGAAGTCTTCTTGCGGGAAGTCATGCAAAGTTAATCAATATGTCTGCCTAGTGGTAGCATTAAGGCACTAATGCTTTACGGGATTCAACACACAGCTTCTGTTTAGCACGTCACAGTCAATTTCGGGATCTTGCTGCCTCCTGCATCCAGACATTGTAAGAGTCTGTAAACATAACTCCCAGATGAATCTGAGGAGCTACAGCCTGAGATTCACGAAGAGACACAGTGTAAACCTGGTACAGATTCTACATGTACTGCTGCATATCTGCTGCACGGTTAATGAGAACACCATTAGGGCTACTTGAGGAATTTGCCTGTAACAAGGTTAAGATGCCTGAGCTCTGTGGCATGTCATCATCATGTTCTTCACTGGGATACATTTCAAGATGTGCTGCACACAGAGTGACAGTGATATGAAGAATGCTATTTTTAGATGATTTTGATTTACATGAAGGAGAGTCTTTCTTCCATCCTCCTCCCCCTCTGGCTTGAGGAGGTTCATCCCACCTCATGCACGGTGCGGGGGACCGTCTTGTATAACAGCTACAATTGCGGGTTCACTGCACCACAGAGGATGTCCCCAACACACGTGCATGCACACATGAACACGCACGCACCGCACAAAACCAAAATGCATATTGGATTATTCATCTTACCTTATTTATGCGTGATTGCTTTGGAGATGTTCTCTTATAAGATCCAATCCAAAAGATGGAGATGAGGTGATGCTGATGTCCACTATTGTGATGCTCGGCACCGGTGTAAATAGAAGGACAGTCCCCGTGCTTGTGCCTCGCTCCGTCTCTCGCATCCCTTTTACTTCTTCTCCTCGTTCGTCAGTCCCTCCGGAGCGCCTATGGGAGGCAGAATGGTTGCTCTTGCGCGCGGACTCATCCACAAGAGAAGCTGTCTGACGTCAGCGACCGGGAGGCTCGACCAATCAGGGGGCCGGCGCTGAGGATGCGGGAGGTGGGGGTGGTGGGGCTGGGTGTATATGGAGTAATTTCATTCAGAAAAATGCGGCATCTCTGGCGCCCCTCCCACTGCGGCTCACTCCTGCTCGTTGTTTTTGGTATTAAATGACCAATAGACAGACCCCCCCCCCCCCCCCCCCACACACACACACACACACACACACACGCACAACTTCCAGCACACACACCCACACATATTCTCACAATACGACCCGGGGGCCTGGTTGGGTGGTTGAATGGGAGGATCGTGTGTCTGATGCCGGGCACAAGCCCTGCGCTGTCCACGGTGCTGAAACGCATCTGGATGACTCATTGGGAGATGAGGAGCGATTCGTTTTCCCACTCGTTGCTTTTATGCACATTCAAAGCAAACATATCAAGAAGATGGGAAAAAACTAAAAAATACAACAGGAGAGAGGCTTTACATTTTGACATTGTGCTGGTTTTGTTGTAATTTACATTTATCAGGATTTCTTATCAAATTATTTTTTTATTTAAATAGTGTTATGTAAAGCTGATATCTCTAACCCTTATAATTTTTTACAGCTTTAGTTTTTATTGCTTTTATCCCAGCAGATTTTATTTTGTTATCATTAGTATTTTTGATATATTACATATTGCCGTTTTCTTGTTTTACCTTTTTACGTTGTAAAGCACCAAGTTGTTTTAAATGTGCTATAATAATAATGTTGACATTGACATTATGCATATATTCAAAACAAGCATTATATAGCATTGTATTTCATCTTTATCAGGATATTTTATCCAATAATTTCTATTGATAAAATTGTTATGCATAGCTGATATCTCTAAACCTTATTAGTTTAGTCTTCTTTTACTCTTAAGTAATATTTCCCATCACATATGTTTCCTTTAATATAACAATTGTCTATATCGGTGTGTTCAGATCAAGTCAGTTTCTTGTGAGCTATGAGAAGGATTTTGACCGGAAACTTGACTTCCTGTGTTCTTGTGTGTGTGTGTGTGTGTATGAAGAAGGATTCAGCTTTAAAATGTGATATCATTTCTCATCTCCATTGGCAAATGTGTGAAATCATATATGTGCACAGGTGGGCAGACACAGGCTTACACATAATACATCAGTGTAACATCTGAACAAAGAAGAGCATCAAAATAACCACTGATTTAATGAACACTTATTCATTATGTAATTGCCCCAAAATGGTTGAGAAATCTTATGGTGCAGTCTGAACAATTTGTGTGTTCATGTGAGTCGAGTACACGGATCCTATTTGTTTTTGATTACTGCCTTACATAATAATCTATCCTGTATTTCATCTGGTTTAATCTTGCAACATCAGTTGACAGAGACAGGAGCCCCCTCCGTGCCCTAACATCACACCGGCAGGGGGGATTCGTGGCTTCCCCGGTTTGATGGGGGAGCGTGGGCGCTGCATGCGGGAGTGTGTGCTGGACGTGACCGCGCATATCAATGCGTGAACAGAGGGAATGTCGTCCTGCTCGAGCCATATTAGGAAACGCTTCCGTCTGATAAACGCCTCCTACGTCACACGGAGAGGATGTGAAGTGCAGCACTTTACTCAGTGGAGCTGCTTTTTCGTATCATGACTAATAAAAGGATAATATCGAATAGAAAATGATAAAAATAGAGGGATGTTGTAAGGACGTGTTGATCATTCTATTCTTGTATATTATGTCATTCAACTGGACTCTTATCTGTCATTCAGTAACATCATATATTCCGTGCACGTATTTGTATTAATACCAACTAGTTGTCTATTCGCCCCAGGCTGTAAATTGCAGCATTATTTCTTCCTTTCTCGCCGGTGCATCGATTTTGTTGGAGGAGCATCAGTGGGAGGAAATCGTGTTCGACAGGACTGCAGAATTTCCCTCTGTTTATTTTATTTTTGTGTCTTTTTATTCCTGTTATATCACGCCGACACACCAGGTCCCCCGTGGAGCCGCGCAGCTCTCACCCAGACAATGTGTGAGAACACAGTTCGACACGTGGGCGCGCACACAGGAGCCATGAGGTCGGTGTGAACTCGGGAGGCGGTGATGCTGGTGGAAGTCTCTGCGTTAAGATGACAGAGTGCGTCGTGATGCTGGACTGGATTCACCTGGTTTTGAGGGCTGGTGGGTGTTTGTGTACAGGGGCGCAGCTACAACAGGGAGGTATGAGCCCTTTTCGGAGTAGGGCACCCTGAGCCCCCCCTTTAAGGCTCATTTACTCTGCCCTTATGTACAAAAGGAGATATGTCTGTTTCTAACGGTGCAATCATCACTGGTAGTGATGATTGGTAGTGATCACTGGTAGTGATGACAACCACAAACATGGTTGTTTAGCAATACATCCACCAGAGGGCAACACAGAGTCTAGAGTTTCTAACAACAACAAGTATGGTGATGGTAGAGAAAGTTGTGATAATGTAACTCTTAAGAAAGAGGCAAAAGTGGCTGTTTGTAACATCATATGTTTTGCCATTTTTGAAATTTCTTCCTCTTGTCTTATGGTGGTCTCACTTGAACTATCGGCTACATTACCCCCAATGATTTCCCATTTCGTAAGTATCCATAAGCTGTCTTGCTTTTGAACGCCGAACACAGACATTTCTAACTATGAGCATAGATGAGCCTTTACTCTTCTCCAATATCCACATCATTAATATCCACTCAGTACACTACACACTTCATCACAGTCAGTGACATATTTGAGGTAGCATGTATATGACTGACCCTTTTGAAATGATATTTGGGCTCAGGCTGGGTTCTCTGGGCTATATTCTAGATTTTTTACACTGCTTGTGCCTTTAATTGAGGAAATCAGGCTTGGGTCGGGTTCAGATATAAAAAACATATTGCCTGCCGGGTTCGGGTTGGGCTTAGTTTTCTCCCTGGTTTGGACGGTTTCCTATACACAACTGTGGCCCGTTCTACGCTTTGATTTGAGTGGATGATAGACGTCTATACTACTGTATTACTGAGTACAGGCCAACTACTGTACAAAGTCACATGGGTTCTGACCAACTCTACTACGTTCTAAACCAACGTCGTTCACACAGAGATGTTTGGATCACTCATAACACTATTACCTTTATAATTTTGAGAAACTGCCTTAGTCAAACCAATTTACAGTTGACACCAGTTAAAAATGAACATAGTTAGAGTCGAGTGACAAATTGATTCTTGCTGCTTCTACTTTCTGTCTCAGAACAGTGAAAGACACCTTTATTTGGCTTGTGACTGTTAAAAATGCTGCAACCCAGTGTCATGTTATGGGCTCTGAGCGGACAGAGGTTGTGATCAGTTGGATTAAAGTGATTTTTCCTTTTCTCAGGTTGTTTAATTGTAAGTGTATGAGGACTGTATAGTGGGACATCTCTTCTATTTTAAAAGAAAAACATAAAAAATGCAGATAAACGTAATATGTCGTGTAACAGAAATACATTTTTAGTAAAGGTAGCAGTGTCTTTCAGTGTCGGTCTGTCAGTCACTCCACCACTTTGGTCCTAAAATACCTCAACAACCATTGGATCGATAGCCATAAAACTTACTACAGATGTCATCGGTTCCTGAGGGGACAGCTTGTAAAACCCCTGATTGCCTGACATTCTTTATACCCTAAGTTGTTTCGAGCACCAGGTTTGTGAAGCAAACTCCTTGAACAAACACTCACATGTGTGTAGGTGTGTGTGTGCATGCACTGCCTGCTGAGGTAAGCAGGTGTCAGTCCGTCCTGACTGGTGTGTGTTTCAGGGGAGTTGAGGTGGGCCAGTTGGTTGCCAGGGAACCAAGTTTGGGTGTCGCTCATGTTACACAGATCTCTGTGTCTCCGGTCGTTTTCTCTGTCTCTCTCTGTGTCCTGGACAGGAACCGTCTCTCCATCCCCAACTATTGGATGCTGTCTTGAGGACTTATCAAAGACATTTTTATTGAAAACATCTTTCTAGACACACTCATCGCCTACGTTTCCCAGCTGTCCTCTGTGGCTGTCAGGATGCAGCAGTTGGTATTGAAGGTCCTGTGTTCCACACTGCTGCTTCTAGCTGGGGTGCCCTATGTGTACTCACAGTCAGGTAAGGGGAGCATCCACATTTTACAATACCCTTAATTTATGATTGTTATCTTGTTAGAAACCTGTTGGTGTCTTCCTACTTTTTGCATCTTTCCTCAATTCCACAGAGCCTGATTTGAGTCTTTCCACCATCCTTTCTCTCCTCTAACTTACTGAGAACGTGTTTTTTCTCCAGTATTTCGCACAAACTGACAAGAAGAGAAAGTGTGAGAGGTGGATGAGAATCTAAAATCCTTCCTTTGGCACGACTCCTGTTTTTTCCTACTCAGTTTTGTCTATTCTGACACCGTCCAGACTGTCCCACCAGTTTTCTTGCAGAAATTATGGTTTTAACATTTCTTTCTCTGTGGGAAGATAATTGTGCATCGGCCAATCACTTGGCAATGACTGACACTTCCAATTGACTGCCAGTTATTTCTCCTCCTCAGATTGTTCCCAAGCGGAGTCATGTGACTTGTGCGTTGGAGACTCCATGCTCAACCTGACAGGCTGCGTCTGGAGGCTTTGTCCAAATGGTGACACACACACACACACACACACGTACACACACACACACACACACACACACACACACACACACACACACACACACACACACACACACACACACACACACACACACCGACCTGTGACCTCTGATAGTAATTAGTAATTCAATCATCATGGCTACTGTAATATAAGCCTCCCCGGTTTGTACACGATGACTGAATTATTTAGTATGCTGGGAATGCGTGCATGACACACACACAAACTAAACTGCCTGTACTTTCTGTCTCAGGTAATGATACGGGGGTGTGTCTGACTGATGAGGGCGACTCAGCAGACACCTCCATGAACTGCAGCTGGACCAGAGTGTCCGAACTGTGCACAGGTATCAAACAGCTCCCCCTGACACTGACACAAATCGCAGATCATCTGCCTGCATCATCTCTAACCCTCGTCTCGTTTGCACGTTCCATTTCCCAGTTGTAGAGACGGTGGCTGAGGGAGGAGGCGAAGGTGACTCAGGTAAATCATATCCGCTCCACTCCAGCATCACCTCCCTCCCCCTCCCCTGCCTTCTGCGTCAGACATTTATTCCCAGAAGGGGCAGAGTAAAATGTTCCCCTGATGCCATTCATAAACTCACTCACTCCTTCCCACCAGTCAAGTGCTTTCTCAGAACCGGACACTGATTGTTCCTCTCCCTCCCTTCCTTTCTTGCAATTTCCCCTATTAAACCCATGAACCCATTAAGTCTGCCCTCTGTCTGCAGGTGATGGCAGTAACTCGTCTCCGGAGTTCTCCCAGGCCAAGTTTGACATGTCCAGTTTCATCGGCGGCATCATCCTGGTGCTGTGCCTGCAGGCGGGCGGCTTCTTCGCCATGCGTTTCCTCAAATCCAAAGAGCAGAGCAACTATGACCCCATGTGAGTACGTGCATTTAGGTGCCAGAGGGCAGAGAATTCAACTACGTGAGTGTAAATCTCTGTGTGCAGTGATGATGTGTTGGTGCAGCAGCAGCCTCCAGTGGCAGGAGTGACCCATAGCACCCAATAGATGAATCACCTTCAACATCTCTGAATGTATTTTGATTTTCATCACTAACCTCCTCCGTCCATATCAAATTCTGTCTGTCTTCACACAGAGAGCAGCCACAGTGAAGTCAAGACGTGTGAAGGACGAGCAGATGAGTGTGCAGGACGTCAGAGCAGTGACTCATCGACTTGTGACTCCGAGATATTTTTTCTCTCTCTCCTCCTCAGCCCCTGTCATTTTCGGTGTGGTCCCCATGTGTACCCCTGGGGGATGGGTGTGTTTATAAGAGGCTAATTTGTTCCTCAGATTGCCGCGTTGTGTATCGAGTGTGTGCATGTGTTCACTGTGTATAGCACCGCAAGTAGTCGTACAGTAAGACAAATGGGAAACAAATGGGCTCTGATTGTTTCAGCGAATTAGCGCTGCAATCGAAACCCAACATTAATCTTCACAGAAACTAATTTAACAAGTTAAGAGTTTGTCCTCTTACAAAACAACAAGGCTGTATCAAATGTCTCAACTGTGTAAACAGTACAGTGCAGTAATGGGAAAGGGTGATATGTAGTCAGGAGGTCAGACAAGGTTATCAGAGGCATTTTTAACTTTTCCCAAAATGAGATTGTGGAACTCAATTTTGTCGATGAGTACTAGTCGTGTTTTTCTGAAACCAAAAGTTTCTTCGTTTTTTATGTATTAACTTGTAGTGAATGAAATGTTTTGTCTGGGAATGTTTAGGATACATCAGGACTAAAGGTTTACACTTTCTAACATAACATCTAAGAAGTAGTCCTTCAAACTTGAAAAGCTCTGATCTGACGTTAGTACTCCACTACTTTTGATTTGTGTGTGTTTTTGAATTGTCAAGAGCTTTTTTGTAAGTTCATTTTCATGGAGACTTCAGTTTTGATTGCTCTGATTGACGTACCAGCTCTAACCCTTTAATAACAGATCACAGAGATATGATGGGACACTGTTTACTTGTGTAAATAGTGATAATGAAATAATGAAATGTTTGGATTTTTTTGTGATGCCATGAGAATGAAAAAATAAATGAGAATCTCAGTGTGTTTGTGTCATATCTCTTTTCTTGGATGCCAGTGAAGAGTTGGTAACAGAATTTGTACAGTACATTATGTGTTGAGTGCGTATTTGCCTGCACCAGCAGAGCGAGTGAATTGATTTGACTGTAAACTGGGTGTGGCCGCAGACATGTGCAGATAAGACGGACCTATCCATGGATACGTCAGTGTGGATCGCAGCGTGCAGTGGGAACACAGCGATGGCGGAGGCCTTTAGGGGAGCAGCAGGATGGCTGGCTGGATGCACCGCTCGTTGTCAGAGCCAGAACCCACAGGCTTGAATAAGCCCACACAAAAAAAGAGCCTCCCAACTGGGCACACTGTGGCTTCCGTCCAAGTCTGTTGACAAAAGACAGGAATGAATACAAGTCTTTTTTCCTCCACTCGGACCATCCCCCCTCACAAAAACAAGAACAAACACATTTCCAGTGTGAGAAAGGAAAGTCCAGCACCCCCCCCCCCCCCCCCCCCCCCCCCCCCCCCCCCCCCCTCCACACGCACACACATTACCACACTCTAAATTGTTGGCTGCTGGCTATCTCCCACTTTAAATCAAGCAGAAAGCTCTGTTTGTGTGTGTAAGCCTCTCTGTGCCTCTGTGTGTGTGTGTGTGTGTGTGTGTGTGTGTGTGTGTGTGTGTGTGTGTGTGTGTGTGTGTGTGTGTGTGTGTGTGTGTGTGTGTGTGTGTGTGTGTGTGTGTGTACAGAGGACTAGGTGCAGCAGTAGCCTCATTGTGCGATGCCAAGTGTATGTTTAGCAGGTGTGGACGGCCATAAGCAGGAAAATGACATCCCACCTCCACCCTGCAGTTGGTGGTGAAACATCCGTGTGTGTGTGTACTTATATCTTTATACAGTAAGTGAGCACCATTTTGAGAAAAGACTTTGGGTGAGGACATTTTGACCAAGGTCTGCTTGAGGGTTGAGACTTGGTTTTAGGGTTAGAACCAGGGTGAAGATAAGGGTTGGGCAGTAAGTTGAGATGGTTAAGGTTATGGGTCAGATGTGAATTGTGGTGAGGTTAAGGGTAAGTATAAGGTTTTGGTGAGGCTGTCCACAATGAATGGAAGTCAATGCAAAGTCCTAATAAAGAGAGTTGGACAAAACACTTGTGCGAATATCAGGTTGTTATGGTGTGTTTATTTAATTATATGACACAGACACACACACACACACACACACGCACACACTCACGCAGACTCACTGACTCTAGAGGGCGTGTTCTCTCCGTTTGCTCTGCACACAGACCCAGACACACGCACACAGACTCCCACACACTCACACACACACATCCACCGCACTCAGGACAACTTTTCACCAAACTTTTTCACACATGGAACCAGCAGAAGCTGTCAAGTAAGGTAACAGAGTTTAGTCTGGGTTAAGTGGGTGTGTGTGTGTGCGTGTGTGTGTGTGAATGTTTGTGACAGAGTGTGTTTCCTTAAGAGAGAAAGTGGCGACAGGTGTCCTCTCTCTCGCGGTGCTCATGATGAGGGAAGTGCTACTCGGGACTATTTTCTCTATCCACACTTCCTGTTAATAATAATAATAACAATAATAATAATAATGATACTACTACTGTTACTACTACTACTAATAATAATGATAATAACAATAATGACCAGACACTTCATCTTTCAGAAATGTAACATAAAGTAATACTGTCTACTTACCCTGTGTAAACAAGATCAGCAACTTGTTGTGTACATTCTGTGGAAATATGACTCTGCTGTAAGAACATTGTCAGACTATTATTATAAAAATATCATACAGGCTTGCACTATGTCTTCTACTCTGCACTGCAATATATTTTCCGTGTTGGTTTAGGTGTCAGGTTATGAGATCTGAGGTGAACCAGTGTATAATAAATATCCTGTTTGCTTAACTTCAAACCGCTTTGACAGGAAATTCGCTCTGCGCATGTGTTAACTACTCAAACGTAACTATCCTCCAGGCAGAGGAGAAAACCTTCACACACTCAAAGACATAATAATATATTTATGTAGTGGAGGAGGGAAGTTTGTTCTATAGTATAACACTTTTAAACATTTTCTCAGTATCAGGAAAATGAGGTAAATGAGTGTAAAGTGATTGTATCTTGTATCCTATGGTTTTCAGGGATGTTGCAACAGTATAGGCAAAGCAAGTAGTTCCCCGAGACTCTGAGCTGAGGATGGTGGTGGTTCAGCTTGTTTTGGTGTCGTCACCCAGATTCCATTTGCCTGGTGTGACCCTTTAAAATGCTTCAGGTCGTATCGTATCCTATTGCGTATCCTATCCAATCCTATCGTATCTGTCATGTCGCATTGTGTTGTATTTAATCATATCGTATCTTATCGGATTGTATCTTGTACAGTATCTCATCCAGGGGTGTTGCAACAGTTTAGGCAAAGCAGGAAGTTGCCCAAGGCTCCAAGCTGAGGGGGGTTTGTTTCGGTGTAGGGTCACCAAGGTTCCATTTGCTTGGGGCACCCAAAGTCCCTTGAAATGCTCCTGATCGTATAATACCGTACCGTATCCTATCCTATACTATCCTACTGGTCTTGTTGTATCGTGTTGTATTGCGCTATATCGATTAAAATCCTGTAAAGTCGTGTCCTGCCATATCTTGTTGTGTCGTGCTGTATAGTATCGCATTGTATTGCATTGTATAAAGTATAAAAAATAGACAACATGCACACTTCTATATTTTGTATTTTGCACTGAATGGATGACAGAGCTGTTATGTTGTGAATGAAAAAGTTATAATTAAAACTTGTTAGATGTTAGTTGTCAGTCTACATTAGAGAGTGTTTAGTGCAGGAAGGGGATGAAAGTCACAGCAGTGGACGGGAATAGCCCGCGTGGACCAGCATGTGTCCTCGCCCGCTGAGCTACCAGAGCCACAGGAGGACACTTGATTTCAAAGGGTGCTGTTTCCTCAAAGTGCACAGCGGTTACCGACCTGGGGCTCAGAATCCCTCTGAGGGGTGTTGAGAGAATACGAAGACAAAACATATGTATTTTTGTCTGACATTTTCTTTTTTCTAAATGTCTCTCATTATTTCTTGTGGGAAAAACTGAAATCTGAGGCCTTAAGATTTATTGAATGATAATGAGAAGGGCAGAAAATCGCTCCTCGGTGTAACTCCTCACAACTCACTGACACATGTAACATCACAACTGCGGTTCAGTGTAGTGCACCACCAATATACTGTCTTCTGAATGAGTCCCAGCAAAGAAGATAAAATGTTTATCTGAAAGTACATTTAGGTTCCTGCAACATATCTGTAATATTACACCAGCCTTAGTTTGGAAAATGTATAAAGTTTGTAGAGATGAATAGATTTCGTCTCTTTTTTTAAAGTTATTGTTTATGTGCACTTCTCTCAGGGATGGAGGGGGAGCTGGCTGATTCTTCTCTTGACCTGAGCCACCTGACGGACCAGGAGGAGTCACTTGTCCTGCAGGTCTTACAACGGGACGTGGAGCTGCGTGAACGCGATGAAGGACGAGTAAGGTCAGGAGGTGATTGTTTATCTTTTCAGGGGCCACTTCAGTCATGAGCTCAGTACAGAAAGGTGACAACTTGATGGGGAAATAAAAAGAACATAAATTTTGATATGAGGCACTAACAAACTATCTCTAGCTTCCACAACAGCTGTGGGGGAAGAAAATACTTCTTTAACAATATATCCCCTCCTCTGGTGCTTTGAGGAGGGGGATGAAAAGCGTTAGAGATGTAAAATGTGCCTTTTCGGTTCAATTGGGTTGATTTCTGTCGTCTGTGACGACTACAAGATTTGGCTCATTTCCTACTCATCAAATGATTCAGATCCTCTTTGTGCACTGTTGAAAGGCTTTGTCTGAAGGTGACCCTGTAAAATGGGATAAATCACAGTCAAGTCAGAGAGCACGATGGGATGTTTTAAGAATAACACATCGAAAGAAACATCTGCATTTTCTTATCTTTAATTTGTCACCTCTATGTTGTTCTTACTCAGGACATGACTGTTTACATGATACTGTGCTTTAGAAACCTGTTTATCAGACATGTCTTAATACCGCAACATCTCAACTACTTGATGAGGAACCATCTGGACTCTGTTAGATTTATCACTATGTTGCTTCTTCCATTCTGTCGTCAATAATGGAAAATGGTTGTGACAATGTCATTTCTACTCTGATTGTTTTGTTTTACTAACTGCACACTGCAGTTAGTGATGCTACAGTATCCTCAATGCCATCATAACCATATATTTGTATTGAAACTCACCACGTTGGCACATCTCAACATGCTGTTGGCTAGTGGCCTATTTATTTTTAAATCATCAATAAATTGATCACTTTTTCTTATAGATGTATCAATTAATTGTTTGATCTATAAAACATCAGAAGGGATCAGACATGCAGAGAAAACCTCACACTTGAGACCCTGAAACCAAAGAAGTTTAGGCACTTTCAGTTAACTTTCTCATTTCAGCTTTATAGTCAGGGTGATGAATGTATCACAAGATTAATAACGTCTAATGCCATCTTGTTCCTGTAAATGCAAACACGGCCTGTCAAATTATCCGTATGTTAATTTGACATGTATTTGTCTTTGACGTGCTGACTGACGTTTGCAGGCAGGAGGTTGTGATTGTGTGCTCTGTTAACGCGGCCCTGTGTCACCTCTGCAGGATCCTCCAGCAGACAGAGACCGACCCGACACGTCTGCGCACACAGTCGGGGGCATGGTTCAGCGAGGAGTGCAGCAAGCGCCATCACAACCGGGCGTCTATCTGCGACCTCGTGCACGCCACCGTACGCCACAAGAAGACTAAGAGCAGAGGTCAGTTTCCAGGTAATGTAGTGCTGCTGTCACCGGCTTGTGAGGCGGTTTATCTGATGTTGCAGGGATATCCCAAATGATGGGTCTGTGGTTGTTGCCATGGTTACAGATGTGCCCCTGAGTGGACTGTTTAATGGAGATGCGACAACACGACTCAACGACTCCTCTCCTGATGCAGAGAGAAGACTGCAGGACAACAAGGCAGAGCATGGAGGGTTAGTGATGACAGAGAAACATCACATAACTTGTTCTGAGCCTTGGGTGAAACTGAATGTCCCCTGTTCTTATTTGTGTTCTCAGGAGTCAAGGAACACGTAGGACACAAAGCCCTCTACCACAGGTCTGTGTGTGCATTCATATTTCTAGTTTCCATGCATGGATCTTTTCCCTAAACAATCATCTAAATATGAATAAAACATCTTCAATTCCAGGGTCTCAAGCATAGAAATAGTTCCTTGTCATCCAAAGGTATGAAAGCTTCTATCTCGCAGTCTCTGTACTTACATAACTGTCTCATGGTACTAATATTAACCAATCATTCGTTTCACAGACAGTGAAAGGAGAAGTGCAGACCACTCAGAGGAACCAGAGGTGATTAGAACACATCCACTTTCACAGATTATCGTGACTAAATAAATAGATAAACAGTTTTGAACTGGCCAGTTATTCCCCTTTCTATTCTGATACTCCACCGACACAGAGTCGATATTCTGTATTATTTAAATACATAAATCGATCACATGCGTAGTCAATAGTAAGATATATTAGAGTCTTTAAAGGACACGACATGAGTGCGTCATCTGATGGATGATAAGCAGTGACGTTGTATTTTAGAATCGTGTGTGTGTGTGTGTGTGTGTGTGTGTGTGTGTGTGTGTGTGTGTGTGTGTGTGTGTGTGTGTGTGTGTGTGTGTGTGTGTGTGTGTGTGTGTGTGTGTGTGTGTGTGTGTGTGTGTGTGTGTTAAGGATGACTTTGACTGCCACAACGGGGACACAGACTCTCTGAGCAGCAATCTGACAGAGCCAGACCCAGCCTCTCTGAGAACCAGCAGCTCCACCAGCAGCCTTCAATCAGGCTACACTGTAAGCGGGCACGTATGCAGGCACACACACACACACACACACACACACACACACACACACACACACACACACACACACACACACACACACACACACACATATACGTGCATGCACACACTCACACTTGATTAATTTGCCATCCAGTCACGTAAGATGACTCAGCTATGACGTAGGTGCTGATCTTTGTCAGCGTGTGTGTGTGTGTGTGTGTGTGTGTCTGTGTGTGTGTGTTGCAGCTCAGTGGGAGCATGATGAGTCTGTTCAGCTCAGGAGATTTCGGGATGGTGGAGGTGAGGGGCCGTATCCAGTTCTCATTGGTTTACGAGACGAAGAAGGAGGAGCTGCATGTGAAAGTTCACCGCTGCGAGGACATCGCTTCGGGGCGCAAGAACCGCTCTGACCCGTAAGTGACAGCGCATGCATATACGTGAATATGCATATCGCAGTGGCAACGTTGCAGTCACCATCAGTCATATAATGTGTGTGTGTGTATGTGTGTGTGTTTCACAGATATGTTAAAACCTATCTCTTACCGGACAAGTCGAGTCACAGTAAGAAGAAAACTTCAGTGAAGAAGAAGACACTCAACCCGGTCTATGATCAGACACTCCGAGTGAGACTCTCTCTCATTTCCATGTTACATAAAGTCGCAGCCTCCAGCGGCTGTTTGTCCTTCAGCAGCTGTTTGACCTTCAGCAGCTGTTTGTCCTTCAGCTCTCCTCCACCTGTCCTGCAACATGCACTGCAGCCACTTCTCTAGTTTAGGAGATGTCCTTTCAACAAATGATCAGATTTAAAGTCAATTTCTCGTAGCTTTTTAACTGTTGATAGGTCCCACAATACTTTGTCCTCCCCTTCCATCCTGTTAAGTATCTGTCTGAGTCCAACCATATGATTTCAGTATAAAGTGAGGATTGGGGAGCTGCGGAGTCGGACCCTGAACCTGTCGGTGTGGCATGCCGAGGCCCTCGGGAGGAACGTGTTCCTGGGTGAGGTGGAGGTGGCTCTGGATCTCTGGGACTGGACCTGCACACAGCCACTGTGGCAGGACCTGCAGCCACGGGTAGGGACCAGAAGCTATAAATGACTCGCAAATACACACCCATGTAGTCACATAAGTTAGCATGTGTGATTTAATGCTCCCAGACTAATATTTACCAAAAGAAATATGATGCCTGCGTGTACATTTGCTTGTTTGTCGGTGTAGCAGCACTTTTGGCAGCTTTGTGAAAGATGAGGAATACAAGGAGGAGCCTCTTGTGTCTGGGAGAGCTGAAGGGAGAGGAAGACACACTGTGAATATAAACTAAGGTTTTATGTAACCTTAATCTTTTACTGCTTCCACACTTCTGTGTGCCCTCCTTTTCCTCCTTTGTCTTTTCCTCTTCCTCTCGCGTTTCTCTCCTGTCATCACAGGTTAATTTGAATCTCGACTCCATCAGCAGTCGTGGGACCATCATGCTCTCTATTAAGTTCGTCCCCGACAAATCCGAGGGTGAGCAGGACGCATACATCATGGATGCACAATATGTCCCACCTTAATATCGCAATCAAGTCAGTTTGATATGTTTTCTGTGTGTGTGTGTGTGTGTGTGTGTGTGTGTGTGTGTGTGTGTGTGTGTGTGTGTGTGTGTGTGTGTGTGTGTGTGTGTGTGTGTGTGTGTGTGTGTGTTAAGGTAATGGTCTTCCCCTGACAGGAGAACTTTACATCTGGATCCGGGAGGCTCAAGGCCTTCTAACCAACAAAGGAAGCGCTATAGACTCATTCGTTAGAAGGTGTGTCAGCTCGGCATCGTAATTGCTGATGTTTTGTCATTGATTATCAACTCAAATTATCAAAATTCAGCAAGTAACCAAAGAAGATTTTTACTGTTTCAATATAAGGTTTGAAGTACACTGAAGTTAGTTTACTTCCCGACCAACTGTTTAAACATGACCATATTTTAAACGACTCTCAGGAAACAGCTGATATACCATGGCCGTGATCTTTTCAAAATAAAAACCAAAATTTAGTTTAAAAAAAAAACTTAATGTTGTGCTCTGTATTGTACTGTGTGTGATTTACCCCCAAAAAGTAACACAAAAATCGAAAACAAAATGCATATTGTTCATTCTGTCTTGTATTATGGAATTAACGTAATGCATAACAGTGTTTCAGTTTCAAATTACAAAAACACTGACCATCAATGCATTTCTCATCCTCATTTTTAAACCCACAATTTAAAAACTCAAATAATCCGTTTGTTTCACAATTCACCACCATTCTTAATCGTATCATATTTTAAAATCCCACAAGCTACATACTCCCGGATGCGAGCAGACAAAGTGGTCAGAAGACGCGTGTGGTGAAGCACTCCATCAGCCCCACCTACAACCACACCATGGTGTACGATGGCTTCCACTCCAGCGACCTGAGAGAGGCCTGCGCCGAGCTGATGGTCTGGCAGCGCGAAGGGTTAAAGAGGAACATCTTGGGAGGGATTCGTCTGAGCTGTGGAACCGGTGAGAGTCTCTACGCTGTTCGTTTTAACACTTTTATTAGGGCCAGAGCACCTCCGGTGGGAGGCCCTATTGTATTTCGAAGGATTTGTATTTCCCTGTTGGGGCTTTTTCAGGGCCTAGACATGCTCAAATTGTTACCAAAGTTTGCAAGGAATTCAAAACCCCAAAAAGTAATTGTTTTCTGGAGTAATTTGAAATGGGCGTGGAAAAATGGCTCAACAGCGCCATCTAAGGAAAAGCCCCTCAGTTAGCTTTCACCGATCTTCACAAAAATCGTAGCCCAGGTGTATCATGACCAGACAAACAAAAAAGGTCAGAGGTGCAATTGGAAAAAAGCAACAGGAAGCCCGCCATTTTGACTTTAGTGGCCATATTGGCCATTTTCCACATTTATACTTTGATGTACTTGTCCCAGGGCATTCATCAGATCAACTTCATATGGAGATGCGTGTCATCACAACAAGATGGAGATGAAAACTACCTCAAAGATCGATTTTTCGTCACACGGTGTGACCGTGGCGTGGCGTCAAAATTTGATTACACGCCATCAAAACACGAGGTTCTGTATCTCGGACATATTTGGTCCAATCGAGTCCAAACTAGACATGTAAGACAAGAGTCCCGGCCTGATGACATCTACACAGAAATTATGACTTCAAATCACTTGATGTAATGACAACATCGTTACTTTACGTTACTTTACGTTACTTTACGTTACTTTACGTTACTTTTCGTTACTTGTCGTTACTTTGTAAATTTTCATTACTTTTAGTTACTTTGTTACTTTTCGTTACTTTTCGTTACTTTGTTACTTTTCGTTACTTTTCGTTACTTTGTTACTTTTCGTACTTTTCGTTACTTCGTTACTTTAGTTACTTTTTAGTTACTTTCGTACTTTTAGTTACTTTTTAGTTACTTTTGTACTTTTAGTTACTTTTTAGTTACTTTTTAGTTACTTGGGTACTTTTAGTTACTTTTGTACTTTTAGTTACTTTTTAGTTACTTTCGTACTTTTAGTTACTTTTTAGTTACTTTTCTACTTTTAGTTACTTTTTAGTTACTTTCGTACTTTTAGTTACTTTTGTACTTTTAGTTACTTTGTAGTTACTTTCGTACTTTTAGTTACTTTTTAGTTACTTTTGTACTTTTAGTTACTTTCGTACTTTTAGTTACTTTTTAGTTACTTTTCTACTTTTAGTTACTTTTTAGTTACTTTCGTACTTTTAGTTACTTTTGTACTTTTAGTTACTTTTTAGTTACTTTCGTACTTTTAGTTACTTTTTAGTTACTTTCGTACTTTTAGTTACTTTTTAGTTACTTTTGTACTTTTAGTTACTTTTGTACTTTTAGTTACTTTTTAGTTACTTTCGTACTTTTAGTTACTTTTTAGTTACTTTTGTACTTTTAGTTACTTTTTAGTTACTTTCGTACTTTTAGTTACTTTTTAGTTACTTTTGTACTTTTAGTTACTTTTGTACTTTTAGTTACTTTTTAGTTACTTTCGTACTTTTAGTTACTTTTGTACTTTTAGTTACTTTTTAGTTACTTTCGTACTTTTAGTTACTTTTTAGTTACTTTTGTACTTTTAGTTACTTTTGTACTTTTAGTTACTTTTTAGTTACTTTCGTACTTTTAGTTACTTTTTAGTTACTTTTGTACTTTTAGTTACTTTTGTACTTTTAGTTACTTTTTAGTTACTTTCGTACTTTTAGTTACTTTTGTCATCGAGGTTATGGCGAAAGACAAATTCACCTTCACATCCTGACATTTTGATATGTGACATCTTTGGTGATATAAACTGTTTGCGTTTCAAACTAATAGCTGCTTTTGCTGCTGTAAATTTAAAACACATCAAAAACTCTTTCCAGCTTAGTACTTTTCTAACAAGTAGGAGCCCACAGTAATTTAGAATATCATAATTAGTATAGGTTTACAGGTAGAGGCTGAAACAGTTGGCATGAGAAAGCAGTAAACCTTAATTTTTTATGATCAACTTAGTGAACGACTTCATCAAATCAACAGAGGTGCTTGTACTGCAGATACACAGGAGTTTCTATCAATCACCTGCATGTCTTTGTGTTTTTCCGGCATCATAATTATGCATCCGTGAAAAATGGGAAGGCCGACTGATTACAGAGACCCCTTCCTGTTTTAGTGACAGATAGTATCGTTAGGAAGGGAACCACCACTCTTTTCACCTGCAGTGGTGTGTAGGAGTGGAAATGGTGACAGTATTATTTAGACCAGTGCCTCACATTGCTTTGCATTCTGTTCACTTGGCATTTCAGGCATTTCAGAGGGTCATGTTATCAGAGAGAGGTCATTTCTAGGTCTATTTTCTCAGTGTGACATGCACGGTTCACAGCTAAATAGTAATTGAAAATCATCTTTTGCCACAGTTTCATTGTCTGTATCTGTCGAATATGTCACAAACATAAATATACAAACAAAGTAAGAGCAGCATTTCTGTTGACTGAATCCGTTCATTTGTTTTAACAAGGTTTTTATTGTTATTTCAGGATGGGAAGATGCACAGCTTTATATTTATATTTAGTGTCCTGGCATTTAGAACATTCACATTAGAGTGCAGATCCTACCTTTATTCGAGTTAATAATGAATGAGATGTTGTTTTTGTTTTGAACGGCAGGTCAGAGTTATAGCGAGGACGTCAGCTGGATGGACTCCACTGAACAGGAGGTCACCGTGTGGACATCCATGATTGAAAACCCAAACCACTGGGTCGACGCGACGCTACCGATCAGGACTAACCTCGCCCACCGGTCTGAGTGACTCAGTGACGCACACTGATGCACAAAACACACATTGACATGCAAAAAACGGTCGGACTGGAAGAACTCTCAGCACAAAAGCACATTTAACCTCTTTGTCACAATGATACACACATACACTTGGTTATTTCTACACACACATGGAGACAGTAGCGGTGCAATATTGTGAATTAATGGCGTAGATCAGAAATACCCAAACTGTCTTCGTTTCAAATGTCTTATTTGTATATTTTTTCCCTATTTGACAAAAGGGCATTTGTAATAGTGTTCTGATTTACTTACTTATAATATATTAAGGTGAAATTATGTTTAGAAAAATGTTTAATGTTTAGAATTAAATGACCACAGGCTAATTTACTGTTATTGTTTGATATTTATTTCTAGTCTTATCTCAACCCTTTCAATCACTTCCGAATACCTGTGTGTCAGATGGCACTAATAGCACTAACCCTGATCTCTTTCACCCTGAGGAACTGTGAGGATTCATATGTTTGGGTGTCATCACTGTAACTGAATGTGATGGAAAAATCAATTAGCTTTTCATTTTAATGGAGTCGCTGACTACCACCTTGTGGTCAGACCTTGTAAGTATTCTATGTAATTCATTAAGCAAATTAGAGAGAGAGAAAAAAGGTCAAGAACACAAAAAGAGAAGACAATTTTATGTAATTTGTCCATTCTTTGTTTCCATCTTCCACTTCACTCATCAAAAGAAAGTAGAGGATCATTAGTGCACCATTTATCGTAAGAGCCAGAACTCCTGTCCGGCAGAGGGTTTTATTTGGTTTCTAAATAAAGTCTTACTAATGCTTAATGTGTTTGTGTCTTGTAAGTCATGAATCTATTTTAATGTAAGGTCACATCAGCTGACCTTTTGCAATGCTGTGCTTATTCAAAGTAACACCCATTCAATATTCTATGTGAAATGCTCTGAATTCACTGGATATATTACTGAGTCTTGAGTCATTTCCCCCCAGATGTGTTTATTATGTTTATTGCATGAATGCTTATCACCAACTTGAAAAACATGAATCACAATATTTCATTCAAAAAATTGTTTTAATGATGATGAATTTGGAGTTTCTTAGGATTCATCTGGCTCCAGTTGGCAGCTGCCCACTTTGCCCATTCAGTGTTTTGGTTTTATAGGTTTATACAACCTGACGCCAAGAGCAATGAGTCACAGTGTGTGTTTTTTTATAAATTTTTAATAATCACACTAAACAAAAATTGCAGAACTCGTCTTGTAATCATCATAGACCATTAAAAATGAAAAATGTAAGGTGAATAACACGAAAAGGGTAAAAAGCAAAACAATAGGAAACAATTAAAGGCAAGTTCATGCAGCGATAGAGCACAGATATAGAAATAAAACATTTTACAGATGAGAAAAAGAAAAGAGGAAAAGCTAGATAAAATAAAACATAATAAAATGATAAAAAATATACCATAACTAGGAGAAAGCACTAAAAACATTATGTTCACCGTTTGCATAGCACCTGCTCGTTGTTTCCGTTGTTGCCATGGTGACCTCGTGTGTCAACAACACAGCCTTCAGAGGAGCCACAGACTGAAAATATAAACTCTGGATCTCACGTGTCCTGAACTTTCAGCTCCTGAACATGTCAAAGATGTCTGCCATGAAGAGAAAGTCGCTCCACACTCTGGCTGAAACTTTGTTTAAACAAGTGCAACACTGTGATTGTTTAAATTATCCTGAGAGCTAAAGCTCCCACTGGGACACTTAATTTATTTGTACACTGAAAAATTCTATAAAATAAAAAACGGTTATTTTCACATTTTGTATGTTTGTCATCAAAAGCAACATTTCTTTTAATTTTTCAACTTTTATTTTTCAGTATAAATAACAGTTTGCTTCAATATCAGTACATTTCACTTTATTTTAACAGGGTAAGCCAGCCTGTATCAATATTGCTGTCCATGCAGCGTTGTCAGTTAACTGAATTCATACAAATACTGAAGACATGAGAATAAAACCAGTAGCTGTTTGTTGTGTACAGCTTCGTTTGTCATTTGTCTAGTATATGCACTGATGCTTGTACACCATAGAAGTTGAAGGAGTAACAATAAATCTATTTTAAATGTTCTTATGGATGTTAGTGTATTTAACTAAGAGTCCTTGGACAATGCCTATGAGATCCCGTCATAAGGAAAACATTTGGGCCAAAGTCAACTTATAAAATTATGATAACAACCTATGATAGTAAATAAAACTATATGCAATGGAAAAGTAAAATTGTGTGAGTCTCTCTTTGCTGTCTTGTAACACAAAAACACTGAATACAAAGATGTATTTTCAGCCTAGAGAGAACATAAATATAAATACTACAAACGTTGTTCCTTTGAGGTATTTACATCTACTTTGGTGCAGTTGTAGTCAATAAATTGCGACATGAGCAGTGGCATCTCTGTGCATCATTGCTATCACAGAGTTATTCACCATCTTATGTAGGTAAGACAGTCTTTGAGTTCTTACCTATCCATAGACACCAAGGTCCTGCATATGGATCCTGTGGAGCCTTATAAACCTGTATATATGCCATTAAATAAATCACAAACAGCCACGGACAGTGCGGCAGCAGTGACAGCTGCCTCCAAACAGTGTGGCATCAAAGGCAGCTGCCTCTAAACAGTGTGGCGTCAAACTGCCTTTACACTCAGTGGCAGTTTCTGTTGCCGCCCAAAATCCCTATTTGAGTTTCCGCTGCCACGATTTGAGTTTGCCCTTACTGTCGTCCTGTTTCCAAACATGTCACATATATCTGCCATGAAGAGAAAGGCGATCCATGCTCTAGCAGAAACTCTGTCTAAACAAGTGGAGCACTGTGAGTACAAACATCTGTCTGATTAGCTCAGGGTAGGCTAGGCTAACCTAAGCTAAGCCATGGTTTCCGTTACACGCTGCTACTGTGATTGTTTAAATGACCCTGAGAATTTAAGCTAATTCTATAGATGGCAGGTGAAAAGTGATCCATTATTGTTTTGGTCGCAGTCAGTGAGACAGAGGTGGAGGGTCTGATCAGACTGTACCATGAGCTGCTGGGGGAGTCCGCCGCTCAGGGCAGAGCAGTCACAGGTCTGGACAGAAACAGGTTCAGGACTTTACTGTACAACATGTTCGGGATGACTGATGACCTGATCATGGACAGAGGTATTCTGTGTGATACTATTTATATTTGTATATTTGCTTGTGCCAGATTAATAGCTAATGCCTGAGTTTCCTTGAAATAACAAGATTTCAATAGTTCATGTTTTGAATATTACTATTTATTTTTGTAAACTTTACTCTTCATTTTTCCTTTGACTGTTTGAAGACTTTTGCATGCTCAAGTTACCTGCTATCATCCTAATAAAAGTCTCAAGCTTTTGTTAGCTTAGCATTTAGAAATAACTGCAGCTGACCACTCTCTATTTTACCTATAATATGTACCAAACTACTGAGATACTTCTTAGAGGATTTGGAAATTAATTTAAGTGAATTTATGGACCTGTGAAATAAAGCATTGCCCAGGAATAACCTGCAGCATTTTGGACGCAGAGCGCAGTGGCTGTTTGATGACCTGAGCATGTTCTGCATATCACTGATTATCTGTCCTGCAGTCTTCAGGACATTTGACAAAGACAACGACAGCTTCGTGAATGAGAAAGAGTGGATCGAAGGACTTTGCATTTTCCTCCGAGGGACCTTGGATGAAAAAATTAAATGTAAGCTGTCAGACTCCCACATATAAAAATCAATCTCAAGTTATTATCCAGGTAATAACTCTTCTCTTTATGCAGACTGCTTCAATGTGTACGACTTGAACAGTGACAACTACATCTCAAGGGAGAAAATGTTTTATATGCTGAAGGACAGCCTCATCAGGCAGCCCTCAGAGGAGGACCCAGACGAGGGAGTCAAGGAGCTGGTGGAGATGACACTCAAGAAGATGGTGAGGGGATACGGTTACAGCTCTGTCCCTATAACGTCATGTTATATTGGTGTAATGTGTTAAGTTACTTCTGCAGAAAGCAACAACTCAAACCTCATAACTAGCTTGAACAATTTTATAGGAACACAAGTCATTTTATTCTCAGTTCTCTCATTTATTCTGTTCAATTTATTATCACTGATTTGGAAGATGGCAGTGTGCACAGACGCAGAGGCTTTACTCTCCCTGGATGTGTTTTAGACCAGAGAGGTCCTTAGAAACTTGCACTTCCAGACTGTTAACAAGCTTTTATCCAAGTGCCATTGGAGAACTTAACCAAGTGCAATAATATCAAACAGTGCTAAATTATCATGTGCAATTTATTCCATTTCTTGCCAGTTTTTTTATATTCATTTACTAGACTGTCATGTTTCTACTTGTCTATATATTATATTTTATACCACTGGGACACTTAATTTCTTTGTAAACTGTGAAATGACAATAAAGGTATTTTTGTTTAACACTTTGTTTACCTATGACTTCATGCTAAAAAGGCTGCTGTGAAAAAACTATTGTCATTTTTTTTTCTATGGGCAGGACTATGACCACGATGGGCGGTTGTCATTTGATGACTTTAATAAGGCAGTGAAGGAAGAAAACCTGTTACTTGAAGCTTTTGGAACCTGCCTCCCTGACGCTACGGTAAGAAGGAATAAAAGGATGATGAGAAATGTATTAATGAACATATTTTAAGTCAGAAGCTCTTAATCTTACTTTCTGTTTTTCTTCCTTTCCAGAGTATTGAGAAATTTGAGCAGCAAGTATTTCAGAAACAAGTGAAACCATGAAGAAATCATATTCATGTTGGATTTTCAGATGTGGATTTTTTTATAAAAAACTATATCGCTGTTTGCATTGACATGAAAAATGTTTCAATAAAAAACTGTTGCCACAAGAAACCGAGCTGGTGCGATCAAATCCGACGACGTGGTTTCATCTTTTTCTTCACTGGTTTGACGTCAAGAACTGATTCCACCTGAGAAAGGTGACATGGATTTGAACTGGTCTGAATTAGGAAATCTAGACTATGTTGAAGAAATAATGTCGTTTGGATCAGTTCAGATTATAGGTTACCTGTTTCATTGTGTTCCTGATGAGGCTGACTGTTGTGTTCAATGACTCATGTCCAGTTTAGGTGGTTCAGGTAGCTTTGGCCCAATCGAAGGCTCATTTTCCCCAGAAACCTCAGCCTGTGTTTGCCTTGCAGCCTCTTGTATTTTGTGTTTCCTGACCGTTAAAAATGAAAAATTGAAGGCGAAAAATATGAAATGGGTTAAAAGCAAAACAATAAGAAACAATTAAAAGCAAGTTCAGGCATCGATAGAGCACAGATATCGAAATAAAACATTTTACAGATTAGAAAAGATGAAAAACTAGATAATATAAAACATAATAAATTGTAAAAAAATAGACCAGAACTAGGAGAAAGCACACCTATAAAAATGTGTCTTTAAGAGTGTCTAAATGTAAAGAATTATGATATAAGAAGAGACTTAAGATAAAATATGTTTCAGAACTAAAACATGAACTATAGAAATCTTGTTATTTCAAGGAAAGTCAGGTATTAGGTAGTATGATATAAATTACGAAAAGGCTATTTCTGTATTGTTCCACATTTATTTATTTCTACATTTACGTGTTGATGTATTCATACTTACATCACTTCTGTCCCTCATAGTTTGTAACTGTGTGGTCATTGATCATCATATTCCATACACCGCTTACTGCGTATCACTATCGTTGCATAGCGCCTGTTCGTTGTCTACGTTGTTGCCATGGTGACCTCGTATGTCAACAACACAGCCTTCGGAGGAGCCACAGACTGAAAATAAAAACTCTGGATCTCACGTGTCCTGAACTTTCAGCTCCTGAACATGTCACAGATGACTGCCATGAAGAGAAAGTCGCTCCAAACTCTGGCTGAAACTCTGTCTAAACAAGTGCAGCACTGTGAGTACAGACATCTGTCTAATTAACGAACTAACTAGGCTAAGCTAAGCTACAGTTTCCGTTACACGCTGCTAATGTGATTGTTTAAATGAGCCTGAGAGCTAAAGCTAATGCTATCGATGGCAGGTGAAAAGTGATCCACTACTGTTTTGGTCGCAGTCAGTAAAACTGAGGTGGAGGGTCTGATCGGACTGTACCATGAGCTGCTGGGGGAGTCCGCCGCTCAGGGCAGAGGAGTCACAGGTCTGGACAGAAGCAGGTTCAGGACTTTACTGTACAACATGTTCGGGATGACTGACGACATGATCATGGACGGAGGTATTCTGTGTAATACTATATATTTATATTTGTTCATGTGCTTGTGCCAGATTAATACCTAATCCCTGACTTTCCTTGAAATAACAAGATTTCTATAGTTCATGTTTTAGTTCTGAAACATATTTTATCTTAAGTCTCTTCTTAAAACATCTTTTTATCAAAGTTTTTACAAATGATTGACAATGGCTCTTATTTCCACTGACCAGTCCTATTATTGTAAACTTTACCCTTCATTTTTCCTTTGAATGTTTGAAGACTTTTGTATGCTCAAGTTACCTGCTATCATCCTAATAAAAGTCTCAAGCTTTTGTTAGCTTAGCATTTAGAAATAACTGCAGCTGACCACTCTCTATTTTACCTATAATATGTACAAAACTACTGAGATACTTCTTAGAGGATTTGGAAATGAATTTAAATGAATTTATGGACCTTTGAAATAAAGCATTGCCCAGGAATAACCTGCAGCATTTTGGACGCAGAGCGCAGTGGCTGTTTGATGACCTGAGCATGTTCTGCATATCACTGATTATCTGTCCTGCAGTCTTCAGGACATTTGACAAAGACAACGACAGCTTCGTGAATGAGAAAGAGTGGATCGAAGGACTTTGCATTTTCCTCCGAGGGACCTTGGATGAAAAAATTAAATGTAAGCTGTCAGACTGCCACATATAAAAATCAGTCTCAAGTTATTATCCAGGTAATAACTCTTCTCTTTATGCAGACTGCTTCAATGTGTACGACTTGAACAGTGACAACTACATCTCAAGGGAGGAAATGTTTCAAATGCTGAAGGACAGCCTCATCAGGCAGCCCTCAGAGGAGGACCCAGACGAGGGAGTCAAGGAGCTGGTGGAGATGACACTCAAGAAGATGGTGAGGGGATACGGTTACAGCTCTGACCCTATAACATCATGTTATATTGGTGTAACAACTTAAACCTCAAAACTAGTTTGAACTATTTGTTTTTTTATTTTTTCTATGGGCAGGACTATGACCACGATGGGCGGTTGTCATTTGACGACTTTAATAAGGCAGTGAAGGAAGAGAACCTGTTACTTGAAGCTTTTGGAACCTGCCTCCCTGACGCTACGGTAAGAAGGAATAAAAGGATGATGAGAAATGTATTAACGGACATTTTTTAAGTGAGAAGTTCTTAATCTTACTTTCTGTTTCTCTTCCTTTCCAGAATATTGAGAAATTTGAGCAGCAAGTATTTCAGAAACAAGTGAAACCGTGACAAAATCATATTCATGTTGGATTTTCAGATGTATATTTTTTTAATAAAAAACTATATCGCTGTTTGCATTGACATGAAATATTTTTAAATAAAAAACTGTTGCAACAAGAAACCGAGCTGGTGCGATCAAATCCGACGACGGGGTTTCATCTTTTTCTTCACTGGTTTGACGTCAGGAACTGAATCCACCTGAGAGAGATGACAAAGCTTTTAACTGGACTGAATTAGGAAATCTAGACTATGTTGAAGAAATGATGTCGTTTGGATCAGTTCAGATTATAGGTTACCTGTTTCATTGTGGTTCTGATGAGGCTGACTGTTGTGTTCAATGACTCATCCTCCATGTCCAGTTTAGGTGGTTCAGGTAGCTTTGGCCCAATCAAAGGCTCATTTTCCCCAGAAACATCAGTCTGTGTTTGGCTTTCAGCCTCTTGTATTTTGCGTTTCCTGTTCTCCAGGTGTGTGGTCCTCGGGACAAATCTGACTGCAGGAGCCTGTTTTGGAGTCAGTCTGTGTTCTGTGTCTCTTTCTCTGTCTGAAGAGGTTTGACCGAAACCTAAACCCTGCGCCGGCTGCTGTCTCGTGTCGATTATGGCATTATGTAATGTCCCCATTTTATCTTCTGTTTGTACTGTCCCATGTTGATTTTTATGTCCATAATAATGACTTTCCTGAGGAGGTAATGGCAGTAAGTGAAAGCCTGAATAATGGTTAAACTTTAAATTCTCTCCTGTATTATCATTGTTAGGCCTTCGATCGTGTCTGGGGATGATCTTCTCTGATGTGGTGGCTGTTCTTGATGTCGTGGGCTCCTCCTTTTCTGCCTCCTTCTGTTCCTTTTCTCTCACTTTAAAATTAAAAGGGAAAAAAAGACAAACATAATGTTGCGGTTTCAATTAAAATTGGTAATTCCAGCTATAATATAACAATAAAATACCAATAAAGAGCAATTTTGTTGTAATATGAAACAATAGAGCGGGAACATTTGAAATGTACCAGTGTATTGAAAGATAAGTTTAAACTCTGTAAAAAAAACTTTGTAAAAAAAAAGACAATTAATATATATACATACTTCTGTATTTATTCTTCTAAAATATCTTGTGTTAACTTATTTTTATTATTATTTAGTAAGTCCATAATTGATGTTAAAGTATACCTTTATTCTGAGCAGCCCTTGTTATATATCTCCTTCGGTCCTGCAGTTTAAACCTGGTGTCTTCCACACTCTCATATTCTGGGACGTAGCACACATGGAGCAAACCACCATAGAAACTCTTCTCATCCATGTGTCGTTTGGCTGCTCTGAAAAAAAAAAAAAAAAAAGGTTATTGGAAAAAAAAAGAAAAGAAATTGCATTTCTATTCCACTTTGCCAGTACAGTATAATGATAAAAGGGTTGAGTCGGATCCTGAACCTGGCACTGGTGAGTTTCTGGAACTTGACCAGGTAGACCTCCGTGAACTCCTCAGCAGGGTACTCGTCCAGGGGCCTGTACTCCTCCACAGCTCCGTACAGGGCACATCGCTGGATCAGCTCCGGCATCACTCCGATGGCGGGGACTCCTTGGACCATCAGGTATCGGGACTCTAAATTGATGGTGTACACCTGATGATGATACACAAGACAAGTTATCACACTATGCCATGTCATCAAAACACCTGGCTGAGGTCTCTATGATTGCCCAGTAATGAAGGGGATAAAGACGTTTTATTCTTTGAGCAACTGATTTTATAATGTGGGAACTTCCACATCCACAAGAAGAGATGGACAGACTTTTCTATCAAGAGCTGCATCAATATGGCACCAAGAGGAAAATAAGAAGGCAATTAACAATAACGTTGTTTGGAAAAGATACATGATTCTGGAAGTTTGAATTTTTACTCACTATATTTATTGTCATTTACTCATTTTGTATTTCCTTACTCATCCCCTCACTCTTCTTCATGGTGACATGCAGACAGTGGGGGTCACCATGAACGAGAGTGAGGTGAAATATCTGTGTCACCTCTCAAGGATGAATACATTTATATTTATATTTAGTATGATCTTTGATTTAATCTGGGTTTTCACAAACGACAGAGCACATAATCACAGTGTAGCTCGGGTGTCTCTGATCTTTAAGACCCAGTGTTTTCCTTGCTGACATTTTCTTACCTTTACCGCTTTGTCGTTTCTTCCCTCTCGGTACTTGGGTCTAGAAATACAAACTTTCCTCTGTTCGTGATGTTTATAAACCTCCGGAGAGTCCCAACAGCCTGAACTGCTTCCTGATGATGCCGCCATGTTTCTAGGAAAACCCAATTCCGTTCCGCACACTTCAAAATAAGAGCGCCTTCTCAATCACCTACCCCTTGCCTTCAATGCGTACCGGCGTGAAATATCTTATTTTGAAAAGGAATGTGGCTCATTATCATCTGCTTTGGTCTGGCTGGGCCGAGTCAGAGACATCGATCGAGCATGAACTTGTTGCACTTCTCACGTTAGCAGTGGAACCTGTCCGGCTGTCACACAGCTGCTCAGGCGATGCGGACATCATGTTTACTAACCAGGGCATTCAACCGGTGACTGTTGTTTTTAACAACGCAAAGAACTGCTTCCTTCACCTCCCACCGAGGCTGATATCCCATCTGTCCCTGAACGAGGTAGGCGAGCTCTTAGCTAGCTCCACAGCAGTGTCCTCCAGGAAGTTCTGTCTTGGTTAAACAAACAAACAACGTTCAAGCCAACAATATGTCAGCGACAGTAGTGTGACTTGTGTTTGTGAGTGTGTGTGTGTGTGTTGTTCGTTTCCTTTGTTTTTAAACGTACTTAAATTTACTGTCAATTACTTTCTAACAATCTAGTTAGAGTCATCTCTCACTGACTGCTTTACAATAGTATTCTATTATATGTGTAGAGCATTACATTCATTATATTAACCTGCTCCTTAGCTTTAATTAAATTATTTTTTAAAAAGATGCACAAGGAGTTTTTGGTGAGACATTTCAGGCTCCATTATATTGACCCTGCGACCTCAGACTATACATTAATTATATACATCATACATTAAAGATAAACAAGTTTATATTAAAAAGGAATTAAGTGAAAATTGAATGTCACATTATGAGTTTGTTATCATCATTATACTATGTAATATCTAATTTTATTATAATACTTATTGGTATTATACTATTTGCAGTGTGGCTACATGTAGTTTGTGTTTGGGGGCAATAGAAAAGCGATGGACTTATGAAAGATGCCAGTTGTGTGGTTGTTGTATTTTCACTGTTGGTTTCCATTTTGATACGAATGTTTAGTAGTAGTTCTCCTGCAGTCTCACTTGGTGGTGACAAAGCTCTGCATCAGACACAGGGCAGCAGGAGACCTGGTGGATGCCAATACATTCTTGCAAATGACTGCATTGTCTTGTATTCTGTTCTGTTCTGGTCATCAGCATCTTTTTAAAACCTATAATGAATCCTATCTTTCAGTTTACCGTTGTCTGACATTCTTTCAAAGAGCATTCATGAAGTAGCTCCCATGATATTTGTACAAACTGCTTATTTCTCTGTTTGGCTATTTGGCAATTACATGAGGAATCCTCCAGTCATATAGTTCAGGACATCATTGCACAGTAATAAAACCTGCATAGCTTTGTCAATGATTGTTTTTTAGACATTAGATTGTACTACATAAAAAATGAAGATGTACGGTACAAATGTACTTTGGCTGTGTTTCAGAACCAAGCTTTGGAGTTGTCCTGGGACCATGGGTCACCACTCTACCTCAGTTGGACACTAAACAGAACCTCCTCCAGCTATGACAGCCATGAAGTGGAGCTGTGTCGGCAACTGGGAGAAAAGTTGGGGCTGAAAGATGGAGAGCAGGTAGTTCTCTGAAAAGAGGAATTTGTACACATTTTCTACACATCCAGACTGTCTTTACTTTAAAGTAATTGTCAATTGGTGACTATGGACTTTGTGTTTATATTATCTGGTTGTGCGGTTTCTCTCAGGGCTTCCTGAAACCATGTCACCAGGTCTCATCGGTGCATCAAGTATTTGTGGAGCCTCTTTCATCTGATGACTGGGAGATCCTGGTGGGTGAAAATAGTGATTTACAGTAATGTGGAATCTTATGTTTTTATACAGGGTTGGGACCCTAAATCACTTTAAGGAGCACTCGTGTAGCATTGCCTTTCTCTGTTTTACACCTCCAGGAGCTTCACAGTGCTGCACTGGAGCAGCAGCTGTTAGATCAGATCAGAGTGGTGTTCCAAGATGCTGTCTTTCCTGTGTGGGTGGACAGCCACACAGTCATCTACATCCGAATAGGTCAGAGTTAATACAACAATTATCTTTTGTCTGTTTAATGTTCCTTGATTTATCCAAAATTCAGATATTCATGAGAAGAAACATGGGCTTTGATAAATGCATGAGCAAAAATATAAAGTTTCATCTTTTGATAATCCTAAAATAATGCAGCTAAGGTTTTAGTGTGTAATGGTGACTTTCTAAAGAACTTGTTCAGCTCTGTCGTGGTCATATCCACGGACAGCATTCATTAACACAATTTGATTTGCCTCTTAATCTCTGCAGCATCACTTTCGCCATCTGTGCCCTATGGTCGCCTGGAGCAGTTCACAGAACTAGTTGTGTCTCCGAAGAGCCGTGCTGGGATTAGTGACCTCAGTAGTTCTCCAGTGAGGAGCAGTGTGGAATCGAGTCTTCAAATAGAGAACACTGATCTCTATTCATCCTCCTCTGGACAGTCTTTAGAAAATAATGCTCTTGTCCCTCAAAGCCACCAGTGGGGGGGCATAGCTGACCTGAGGAGCCTCCTGCGCTATATGATAAAGGGCACTTATGACCCGATTAAAGAGCCACCACCGGTCCCTGGCATCCCTGCTATCTTTACTGACTCTATCTACAGAGTATGTGGTGCGCCTCCCGACTCCCTTTGCACCATTAGCCACGCTGCAACCAGTGTTATTCATTTATTTCCATCGAGGCATGGACTAAATGATGGAGTCATTGGAGGTCAGTCTCTAGTGACATACGGTCTGCTCTCCAAAGTTTCTGCCCCTAAAGAAACAAGGGCCAGAGTCAAGCAGGCCATGGAGAAAAAGAAGAACACACGAGTTACTAAGGTTGATGCCTCTACGGAGGGGGGTGAGGACATGAAAGAAGAAGAGGTCATGGTGGTCCGGGTGGTGTACCATTGTGATGAGAAACTATACGGCAAACAAAGCAGTCTCAGAAAGGGAGAAATCCATAGTGGAAGAGTATGGGTAAGTTTCAACAACGTAACTGCTGCTTCCATTCAAGCACCAGTTATCAATGGCACTTTTTACTTTGAAGTGGCTGCTGCCTTATAAATTTTCATTACTTATATTTTTTCAGATCCCACAGCCCCTGGCCGTCAGCCTGAATATCAGCCCACATTCAGTGGTTCGAATTAAGCCTGTAAAATCAAGTATCAAAGTGGCCTCTGCTATTCGTCTACAGCCTCTGACACCACTGGTGAGTGCTGGAGTATTTATCTGCAGCTACATTTGGGTGTGAAATATCAAGCAAGCACATATTTCATTTGTTCAAAGCTGCATAAAATTGAATCTTCCTCCTTCCCTATGTTTTGATGATCTCTGACATTTACCCCTCAGCCCGAGGAGGACGATGAGGCGATCCAGACAGCTTTCCTCGGTTGGCTGCACACTCAGAGTCATGAACCTTTAGCCTGTCTGACTGCACGGTCTGGCACCATCCTCCTACATGGAACTGATGGTGATTCATTTCTACTGTTTCTTTAAAAGCTTTTCAGATATGCATTTTATTAATTCCATAGAAAAATCTGCACAATGTTTCTAATTATCTTCGCAAGATATCAATCAGGATAAAATCATAATGCACAGTTAAAAACTACAGTACATTCAGCTGCAATAATATGTCACTGTTCTCCCCCTTATTTCTCATTTATAGCAAAGTTAGAGTTCGCTTTAACTGTACTGAAACCAGAAGCAGCAAGTGATCCTCCTGACCAGCTGTTTTTACTGGCACACACTCTCATTCAGAAGGAACACATTCAGGTATTTACATGCACATGTTGTGTTCAGCACATCAATAGTCCAATGCAATGCAAGTTTTTCTTTGCATAATGCCACGTACATGATGATAAAACAAAGTCTGGTGTTGTACACTGTGCATCACATCCAGGTACACAGAGAGTCATTCACCATGCCAGCTGTGAAAGCTGAAGCTGAAACACCAAACCCGGTGCTTCCCTCCCTCAGTGTCCTCGGGTAAGTCTGCAGCTATTTCTGAGCCTGTGTATGATTTAAACAAGGACCTTCTCCAGGATTAATTTCTCTTTACATCTCTCACTCCTTCGTCTTTCTCCAGTGGGATTGATGAGCTTAGTACGACTGGATTTGAGTTCATCTCCTGCTGCCTTCTGGGTAGTCCCCTTTCACGAGAGCTTGGTACCACTGGTCAGGGTCTCCAAGGAGGAGCTCTACTCATCACTGGTGCTAAGGTAGTGCTTTACATAACAATAATGAAAATATTTAAATACTGTTGCTGACAACACTACACTGTATTACATTTTACAGAGTGAATTTAGGTCTAAAGGGAATTTGAAGAACTATATATAGTTATTGTTGCTCTCCTTACAGGGAAGTGGGAAGAGCACTCTTTCCCAAGCCCTCTGCAGAAAAGCTAGAGAAGATTTGGATGCCCATGTGGAGGTGGTGGACTGCAGAAAGCTACAAGGTCAATACTTTATGTAAACACTTGATAATGAAGATGATGTCTGTTTGTTCCAAAAACATTATTTAAGAGAAGCCATCGTGAATTAACACATTCTTGTTTTTAGGCAAAAGGGCAGAAAGTGTGAGACAGATGCTGCAGGACATTTTTGAACAGGCAGAGTGGAAGCAGCCTTCAGTTGTTCTTCTTGATGACCTGGATCAAGTAACAGGGGCACCAACCTCACCAGAACATGAGCACGGCCCTGAGGCGCTGCTGCAACAGCACATTGCTCAGAGTAAACTATACATCTTTCATTTGTATATGTGTCTGGGGGATTTTTCTTGTCATACTGTACGATCACAGACGGTATTGATAAATATTCCTGGCCTGGATATGAATTCTTCTTGTCTCTTTGTGGCTGTAGGTCTAAAGGATGTGGTGGATGAGGTGGTGGTTCACTCCAGCCTGGTGTGTCTGATCATCACCAGCCAGAGTGAGCACTCTCTCCACCCCTCGCTGACCGAAGTGCACGGGTCCCACTTCATCCAGAGATTTGTAAACATCCAGCCACCAGACCAGGTTATTACACACGTACGCACTCACAGACATAGACTGATAAATGTTAAAAGGTCAGAAAGAACAGTTTGTGTGTTGTTGTTTTCAGGCACAGAGAGCAGAGATCCTGCGGCGTCTCATCCTCAGAAGGTCCGGTCTGTCCGAGGAGACCTTACAGATTCTTGACCTGGGGGCTGTTGCCAAGGAGACGGAGGGTTACGCACCTCAAGACTTGGCACTGCTGTTAGAGCGAGCTGTCCATGCTAACACAGTACAAAGCGGACACAGTGATCAGGGTAAGACACTAAAATCAATATATAATAAAGTCTTGTGTGGTCGTTCTTAAGCAAAAGCTAGTTTATTGTGCCGCTTTCACATTATTTGTCGGTGCTCTGCATTTCTCAGGTGTGTTTCTATCGTGGAGTGACTTTGCACAGGCTCTTAAAGGGTTCACGCCTCCCTCGCTGTGGGGGGCAGACCTCCACATCCCAAGTGGAACTGGGCTGGAGAGGGTGGGAGGGCTGAGAGAGGTGCGGCAGCAGCTCATGGACACAATACTGCTCCCCGCCAAGGTCAGTATCAGAGCAGCCAATCGAATCAGCCAGTCGAATGAATGGAAGCTTCACTTTATCAAACAGGATAAATAGACTTAATGAAATGAAATTGCAAAAGTTAATGTGATGACAATTTATTTTTCATTTAGCACCATAAATGTTACTGATTGTTTTAGATAAACAATTAAAAGTCTCAACATAAATGAGAGTTGCAGCAGATAGGATGAAAATAAACACATTCATTTAAATTAACTGATGCTAATTTATTTAAGTGATTTATTTATGTCATTATCTTATTCAGATTACGTTTAATTTCAATTTATCAGTTTTATTTCTGCCTTTCTTTTACACTAGAACAATAATTGTTTCAACAAACGTTCTATCAACGTGTATGATAGAAAAGATTAAAATGATTCATGTGTTTCTCTTTAGCAAATAAGGCGGAGTTTAGTCTTTATTAATGGATTCCAAAAATAAAAGGATAATTTATTACCTAGTTTCAATTTAATTTTCCACCTTTCACATGAGCCACTGTAGTAATCCCAGTTGGGATTTCTAGGAGTTTATTTGATCTATTTTAATATTTGATGCCGCCGTCCATGATGTTCTTTATGAGTGTGAAATTAATTTATTTCACAGTTATTTCAAGTTAGTGATGAAAATGTCACGGTGTTGTTCACAGCACCCTGGGAAACAAATCCTGTTTAACCCTGATGCAATGTATTATTAGGACTCGAGCACTGACAGTGCAAAGGCGCTATTGTTTTTATTTTCTGAGTAAACCATAGCCATTATTTTTAATGTTTTATAGTTTTAGGCAAGACACTGCAATTTTAATTTATAAAGCACCTTCTTACACAGCGATAGTTTCAAGATGTTTTTTTTACATTGCAGTAGATGTTCAGATGTCTTTATTGGAGCTCAACAGAAAAGATAATCAAAGTATAAATTTCAACATCATTGATTAATTGTACAATAAATGACTGTGGGTCTTTGATGTGTTACAGTATCCCATCCTCTTCTCCAATCTTCCTATCCGCCATTGCTCAGGAATATTGTTGTATGGAGCTCCTGGTACAGGGAAAACCCTGCTGGCCAGGGCTGTGGCCAAAGACAGTGGTATGAACTTCATCAGCATCAAGGTAAGCCGGACTTCAGCTCAGACAGTCAAACAGAAGACTGTGTTTTTTCTGTTAGAGAAGCAACACATATCTTCAGTAACACAGGATATTAACGTCTCTGCAGGGACCTGAACTTCTGAGTAAGTACATCGGAGCCAGTGAGCAGGGAGTCCGGGATGTTTTCCAGAGGTTAGTGAACGTTTACGCTCCTCCCAACACCACACTGACCCTCTATTATAAATCCCATTGCCAGTTATAATGAGCAACATCAAATATGTATAGTAATCATAAGCCCTGGTAACAACCCGTTCATAAAATTGGAATAATTGACTTCCCATCTTCCTAACTGCTGCTCATTCTGTCTGTTCCAGGGCACAAGCAGCCAAGCCGTGCATCCTGTTCTTCGATGAGTTTGACTCTTTAGCCCCCAGGAGGGGCCACGACAGCACAGGAGTAACCGACCGTGTGGTGAACCAGCTCCTCACCCAGCTGGATGGGGTGGAGGGACTCCAGGGTCAGTCATACAGCAATACATTACGTGTTCTGCATAATGACATCCAATTTAGCAGTTTTCAGAATATACTGATGTATTCTGTTCTGCTGGAGGGTTTTTAAAGAAATAGCCGAAACGTTTAAGTGAAAAACTGTGATGCAATAATTACTTTTTGTCCTTTTACGAGGGTTGTGTGCTGCATTATTTCTTGTTTGGAAGCGATTGTAGCCCAAAAAGTTTTCACGGATTGCCAAGAAACCTCATATTGACTAAAACGCTCAATGGAATAGTCTACATAAGCCTCAATTATAGCAGTATGACATTAAGTGTAAATTAGTGAGCTTAGATGGATTACCTTTCCCTCTTCTCCCCCCTTTATGCTAAGCTAAGCTAACAAACTCCTGGCTCCAGCTTCATATTTAACACACAGATACAAGAGTGGTAATAGTTTTCTCATCTAACACGTCTGTGAGAAAGCAAATAGGTCTATTTCCTGAATTGAAACTATTCCTTCAAATCAAATAAATGAAAATCGTTTATGTTTGTTTTTGTAGGTGTGTATGTGCTTGCAGCCTCCAGCCGCCCAGATCTGATCGACCCAGCCGTGCTGAGACCTGGACGACTGGACAAGTCCCTTTACTGCCCCCCTCCTGACCTGGTCTGTTAAATTAGAATGATGACTAGCAATATCGCTGCACCATTAAACTCAGTTCATGGGCAGATCATCCAGCTATTACTAATCCAGTTATTGACAAACTCCTCACCCCTTGTGTTGTATCTCCAGGAGTCTCGTGTGGAGATCCTCAGGGCTCTGAGTAGTGGTGTTCCCCTGGCGGCTGATGTGGACCTGGAGCAGCTGGCAGCCCTGACAGAGCAGTTCACAGGGGCAGACCTGAAGGCCCTGCTCTACAACGCACAGCTGGAGGCCATCCACAACAGCCTGGGCACCAGCACACCGAATGTAAGTCTATTATATTTTCATTATGCAGCCACTGAGGAGTTTATAGTGTTGGGTTGCCTTGGGCCACAGTAAAACAGGAAGGCAGGAAACTGTTGTCTAGTCCACTTTCAAATTGTTTATGATTCAGTTGAAGCAGCCCGGCAGGTTTTTGTCCCTCGAGGCTAATTAAACAAGGAGTTTAGTATGCAACTCAGCGCATGTCAGTTGCTCTACTTATCACTCCATTATTAGTTTGGAGTATAGTTCAAATAATTCCCAACTGTGGTGCCATGGGTGTGATTAAATTACTTAAACAACAAAGGCTGTCAGTATCTTGAACTGCAGAAACACAGTGAAGTTACGTCTCTCATTCATATGTGTTTGGAGACTACAAAAGCTTGTGTACTTGTGTATCTAAACTCAAACCCTCTGTTTCTGTGTGACAATCAGGAGCTGACCTGCGGCTCAGACAGCGACATGAGTCTGTCCTCCATGATCTTCCCAAACAACATCAGCGGCTCCGATGATTCGGTCGGGGAGGGAGACCCAGCCGCGGGTTTGGACCAGTCCATGGTTCTGCTGGAGCCCGATGAGCTCCACGTAGAAAACGAACACCATCGCAGCAACATCTGGAGACTCTACTTTGGAAGCTCCGACGAGTCAGAGTTGGGGAATTCACCGATTTCAGGACTGGTGAGCAGTGCTGTCAAGATACATACAGCAGTACATTAAATAGTAGAAACGGATAAAACATCCATTCTCACTTTACAAAAAGTAAATTATGCATTTCATGGTCCTACAAGACAATAATGACATATCATAGACTTCTGTTATTTGTGTTTTCCCAGAAAAAGCTCTCTTTCTGAGATAAAGATGAGAAGGTCATGATCAGTCCATGTCTGTTTATTATATAGTATTAAGAACTGGAAACGCTAGTCCGGCTCTTAATGGTGTAAAGAAAAAACAGCATGTAACTTATTCTACACTCAACTACACTGGAGATAGTTATGTTAAGATATTACAACTGTTCATGTTCTCAGATTTAAGAAGAGCTCAATAAAGAGGTGAAATCAAAAATCATTATTCAGGAGTTGCCAAAGCATCTGTGAGATTTCTAACATCCTTCTGGATAGATTTGGTCTGTAAATACTCAGTGACCCCTCTCATCCAGATAATGCACTTTATTCGTCTTGAGGAAAAAGTTTAGACCACGAATATCTGCTCGTTTTAGCTCATATCCTGAAGGGCCTTAACTCAGCATCATCAGGTCAGCCCTTGAACTTCAGTCACACTTGTGGGTTGGCACTACTTTGTTTTTTAAATGCTTACTCTGATTCTGTATTTATTTGGACAGATTACTTTCAATGTTTACACACTGTTGTGTATTTGTACTGTATTATTATGTTGCTGGGATCCCACCAGGGCAAATTCAAATCAATGTTTCATTGAAATTGCAATACATTATTTAACCTTGAATAAGTAATATCCTGAACATCCTGCAGCAAATTCCTGTGGGTAAATCTTGATTTAACAAAGGATGATTATAAACAAGGTTTTTTAATTTAACCACAACATTTTAAAATATTGCAGAAATGCTGCAAGCCAAACACAAAGTGTTAGAACTGAACTGTTAGAAACGTCCGTTTGTTGTCCCAAATGCAGTGATGCCATTCAGTGTTTTAGAAACATCTATTTCCTCACATAACTTTTGTGCCTGTCCATTTTCTCTCTCCTGCCTCTCTTGACAGAACTCCCAGTGCGTCTCTGGACCCAGCTCCATGACCCAGGACTGTGTAGGGGCATCAGCTCGTGACCCCAGCGGCTCTGTCCCTCCTGCCTACATGTCCTCCCTCCAGAGGGGATACGAAGAGCTGAGCCCGGAGCAGTTGGAGCGCCTACAACAAGACGTCAACAGCATCAAGAACAACTACAGGAGAGCCAATGTAAGTGACGACAACAGACAGGAAGATGTTAAATGCTCCTAATTCCTATACGGCTCCACTCAATACTACAGTCTTTAATACCAAGTTTCATTTTATTATCCAGTTTGAATTACCGTTCTATTTCATTTGACATTTATTTTATTTTATTGCTAGTTTATACTATTCTATACTCCTATTTATGGCTAGTGTCCAACCAAGAGTTGTTAAACTGCTTATTTATGCCGCTGTGTGCATGATTACTCTTGAGTGTTGCATTTGTGTGTGTCTGTGAAGGAGGAGGGTCCCCGGGTCCCTTCAGCCTCCACCCAGCCGGGCCTGTTGCTGTGTCAGGCTCATATGAACTCCGCCCTGGCTGCGACCAGACCATCTCTCAGCAAGTCCGACTGGAACAGATACACAAAACTGTGAGTATCCTGACACCAGAGACAATCACACTGATGTTGACAGATGATGAAACCATAGTAACCGAGACAGTTTGCTCTGCACAAAGCAAAGAAGTCATTTTACAGTTGTCCATTTATTTTGGAAAGAATTTATATGTAGTTTCAAAACTGTAGCCAAGTCACAGCAAGATGAATATTAATCAGTACTACTATTCTTCCCACTATATTCAGCATGTTTTATGAAGTCAAATGACTCTGTATTTTGAGAATTCGTTAGAAATGCAGAGCTGGAACAGAGAAATTGCATTTTTAACTATTTATAGCTGCGGACTCATCTCATGTGTCAAATGAATGAATAGATAACTGTTTAATGCTGAAAGAAAACAAAACAAACACCACAGGTCATTCCTTGTGATCCATCAGTTGATGTTAGATGATAGTGTTTTATGATTATTTAGATTTTAATTTATCAAAATAATATTTTTCTTTTTTTAAGGTATGAAAACTTTGGCGGTTCAGGAGACGGAAAATCTCTTCACTCCGTCACATTTAAACCTGGACAACGTGTAACTTTAGCTTGAACAAACAAATTCATTTGACTCTCTCTTTGACTTAATTCCTTATTTTTTGATTAAAGTGTAGTTAAGCAGTTTCAGGGCTTTAAAGACAATGTAAATTAACAATTAATATATGTATTTTTTTCTACTTGAATGAGACATTTAATTGTAATTAAATGTAATTACTGTACATATGTACGATGTCATTATTAAATACAGAGTTTTTGACACTGCATATTTTGCTGTTATTATTGTGTGAAGTGATTGTGAACTGTTTTCATTATTTTCTATTTACTGTGTCGCCCTCTGGTGGTTATAAAGTCTTTTAAAACTCTTGTTGACTCAATAGTTCTGGTTAAAACTTTTTAGGGAGTTTTAAAAATGATCTAGATGTGTTTTTGAAATTATGTCAAACAAATGTTTGATCTGCTAACAAGGATTAGAATTGTATCATGTGGATTATTAAAGGCACAGGTTACAGATGGGTGGAGTTATGATGGAAATTATATATTGTCACCAATCTTCAGTAACTAATGAGAATGATGTATAGGTAAGTTAACTCTCGGTGTAACATTACAGGAGAGTCAGGGGAAAAGTAGTGGCAGTAAAGCCTAACAAACTGCTTACATCCACAGATATCAGTTCCCTAAATATGATTTTTTCATCAAAACCCATTAATCACTCTCTGGAAAATTGTTGAAAATGTAAAAAAAACCCATCATCTATCTCACCATGTTAAAGAAATGCTGAAAAATACCTGGATTTGCACCTTTTAGCCAGATTCATTTAGTGGAAATCCATTCAGTTGTTTATTACAAACAAACAAATGCGCAGGGAAAACATCACGTCCTTGGCGGAGGTTTTAATAATAACTAATAGGCAAATATCCAAAGTAAAGATATTACGAACACAGAGTAACGAGAGGGTCTTCATCTATTTAATCAGCTTCACAGTGACATTAAGGAGGATATGCTTGAAGTATTGAGATGAAGTGCAGTCATGGCGATAGTAAAGAAAGAAATGAATTCTAATCTTCCTGTATTAAAACCCCTAGGGTTATTAGCGAGTGTGCTAAATGTAATAACTGGAGAGATATTTTCTCCTTCACACACGGTGATTTAAAGTTGAATTTAGTAAACAAGGCACAAACCACTGTCTGTAATAGTCACAGTCGCTGGGCACATGAGTTGTGGTTACGGCACATGAGGCTGAATAACAATTAGCAGCACTTGAGGTGTGAGGTCCAGGAATTAGCACATTAATATGTCAGAAAGTGTTTTTTTTAGTCTGCTTTTACTTTCCCTTCCTGTCTGGTTTTAAACACTTGGAGCTGAAACTTTCTGCAGGTTCTGTCACTTCTTCACTGAAAGGCTCCCAGGGCACGCACAACATCTGAGAGTCTTACCTGAGATTGCAACAGTCGTCTTCATCCCATTCCATTCCGTGGCAGTGTGTCGTCTTGACAATATTTCCCTATTTGAAGCACTATGCCAGCTGTCATCCTACACACAATGGCAGCGGCAGGTTCTGCAGATGGTAAATATAGACAGAGCTGCATTTGGCTTGCCTTTAAGTCCTGTGTCAATCCCACACAGTGCAGCTTGGAAGAGAACAGTCCAAGGAGAGACTTTTCTCTCGCTCTCTCACTTTCTCCTGCAGACCTGTGCAGGATGAGAAAAGGAAATGAGGAGGAGAAGAGAAAAGAAAGAGAATCAAAAACTGACAGGTGAAGAACCCATTAGAAATTTGTGCAGATCTAAATAAAAAATCTGGAGCTAGTGAATTGAAATGTGGTTTGAAAAGGGGACTGCTGGGCCTTGGAGGTATCTGTCTACTGAGTGGCCTTCTTCATTTGGTGTCTCCTTGCATGGGGCCGGCTGCAAGGGAAATCCAACAGATTCAGGTTGTGCATCAGACGTCCCCTGTGGTCTTCAGTGCATCATTATCCATTGTTCGTTTCCCCCCCGTCTTCTCTGTCACAGCCCGACACTGTCAAACATGGTGACATTCTAAAAAAGAAGCAAACCTCCAGGTCCAAAAAAGAGACACCTGAGGTAAATACTCAGCTCATTTGTTGTCACATCAAAAGTGTCTCCTCTTCTTCTTCTTCTTCTTCTTCTTCATCACGTTCCCCTCACGCCTCAGTGGTGCTCCAGCCCTTCAAAGCCACAATGAGTGATCCCAGTTTACAGCAAAGAACCCGTCCATTTCCCAACATCAAGAGGCGCCAACCTTCACCAGACTGAGATCCCGGGCGACGCAGAGCGGAACAAAAGACTTGAAGCACATGAAGTCTTTACTTGCTGAGAGGGTTTTTCACCGGAATAGAACAAAAGATGATGATGTGTGTGTGTTCAAGTGGGAACAGAAGGAAAGATGGGGGTGTTTATGGGATGTAAAGAGAACATCAAAAACCCAAAACGTCGAGGTAGGGTTTGAATAAAAGGCACATGTTAAAGAAACAAGTGAGAGGCAGAGATGACGGGTGACCGCGGGACAGTTTTCGCTCTGTTAGCTTTTGTTTCTTCTTGACAGATGTGTTTCCTGACACACAGGGATACGACAAAAGGTGCAAAAAAAAAGAAAAAGTAAAGCAGCTAAGAAATACTGACACCATTATTCTTTATTCTAACTATTTTTGGATGAGGAATTCTACCAGCGAGTTTTCGCAATTAACTTTTTTGACATCAGATTCAAACATTGATGAGGAGAGAATTTGTATTATTTATTGTGCCAAGGGACTTTGGTCTCCAAGTTAAAGATGAAAACAATTGACTATCTATTTATTTAGAATTTATCTGCAAAACCAGAGAGATGACTAAAAGCTCCAGAAAACTAAAAGACCAACAATTTGACAATTCAACAACAAATTTGAGCCTCGGAATATTTCTCTTGTTAGTGCGTACGTGTGAAACAAATACATTAGATTTTTCCAGTCATACAGAGTGATTGCATCATGACAGATGACTCCTCCTGCAGCCTATTAGAAATGCATTTGTGCTGCTACACCTGTGTAATGCCTGTAAACACTGACTGATCGCAGCAGTCTGTGAACATCTCTTCAATCAATCACCACACAACCTCCAGTGAAGATAAAACTTTCAGATTGAGATAACTGGGATTAAAGGCGACTGCTGGGGTGAACATAAAAATCTATTTCAGAGTCGTATCCGCAAGGTTTATCAGAGTCACAGTTGCCCACTCTGCCGTGACCATCTTTGTCTGGGTTAATGAAATCATTTCGCTCTGCTCATCCTGACCCCGGGGCCTCAGGAGCCGCAGCTGGAGGAGCCGGAGCTGCCGCTGCATGGAAATGTACCAACTGTGAGGTTACGGTTACAGGGCAGTCGAAGCTTTTTGCAACTGTGACAACATTTGTTTTATTCACAATAGCTGCAAGGCTCTATGTTGGTCAGTTGATTAACTTCAGACTGAAGTCTTTCTGGATGGATTACAGTTTCAGATTCCCCAGATGATGAATCCTACTGAATTTGGTGACCCTCTGACTTTCCATCGAGCATCCATGAAGTCAACTCGTTTGGTTTTTAGTGAATCGATGGATTTGAAATGAGTTTCTACTATTCATGGTGCCCAGAAAGTGAACCCTAACAACTTTTTAGATTTTTGACAATTTTGACATTTGTGTCAATTACAATTGAACTATTGCTGGACTGGAATGAAATGATGCTCTTAACGTTCACTCTACAGCGCCATCATGAGGTGAAATTTGGTTTCGTTTAACACTTTGGTTTAAGTGTTACTGAACCTAATAACATCCGCACAGAGCTGCAGGTATGACTGTGCACTGTTGGTTTTAAAATGTATTCACTGAATTACCATTGAAATGTGGGAGAATAAATCCCATTAATATCCTCTACAACAATTCCTACATGAAAATTACATGAGATATTAAATTTACATTTGCACGGTGGATACAAAGTAAGGGAATCTCACACCTGCTGAATATTGAAAGGGCTGTTCCGAGCATATTCTTTATTTAATCTGGATGGAAAATGATTCAAATATTTACATATCTGTGGTCTATTTAGATTAAAACCGTTAATAATCAATAGTGCGGACGTGTCCATCACACTGATGCACTCAGCACCAGCCGGTCTGTTTCACGCTGCCTGAAGATTTCTGCCCTCAGGTCAGGTGAATAATATATGGGTCTGTTCCTCCAGTCATCAATAAAATCAGTGTAGCACAGCTCGTCTCTGCGCCTGCTGATGCATCCACATTGGACAAATGTCTCCAGTAATGAGGGACCAGCAGAGAACAAGCTGAGAAAACACGTCAATATAAATGATGAGCAGGAAAAACTTAGAGCTGCTCTCACACATAGTTTTTTTTGTCTCTGCCTGTTGAGCAGATAGTCTGGCACCATTGGATTTGTGATTTACGTGACTAAGACGACAGATTGTCAATAATGGCCTTTGGGAACAGCTGAACGATGGCAGGACATTTGACAATAAAAGATGAGGCAAGTACAAGGCCAGTCTCTTTGTTTGTGATGGTTTCACCCTTTGTCTTGTCCTACTTTCGAGACATTTTGGACAAAAGTTGAAGACCTTTCAAAAGGTCCTGAACCTCCTCAACTTAAGTCTGATGCTACTAAAGAAGAAGCAACGAAAACCCACTCAGGATCTAGTCCAGCTTTGAGGGAGGTTAAAGGATATTTTGATTATGCTCACATCACAGTGGTGAAAAATGTCCTGAGCAGCCCACAGACCTCACTCTCAGTGGGCTTGACTCCTGACGAGTCTCTACGCCTTTCCAACTTGTCTGAGAAGCTTTTGTGGAAGAGTTTGAGCCCATATAATCACTTCTATAGACTTAATTGGATTTGATGAGTGTGTCCTGCTGAACGAGAAGAGGAGCTGCACCCTGCTGGCTGCAGCCCTCAGGCTGCTGTCACACACTCGCTCAGCATGAAGTCTCCGAGAACTTGTAATGAGGCCGGCCAAGTCCTTTTCTCTGATGTCTCTCGCACACGCACACATGCACACACATGAACGCACACGCACGCACATGCACACGAACACACACACAGTCCGTCCTTCTTATTTCCTAAATTCTTTCATCTTTTAACTATTCATGATTAGTTTATTTAGTCTGTTTAGATAGTGTATGATTTAATTTCTTAGCATCGATTCTTAATTATCTACCTCATTGTTTTTGTGATTCGAGTGAAGTGGCTACGCTACGATTTCCCTTTGGGATAAAATCTATGTATCCTATGTATCTTGAGTACATTAAAATAGCCACTTTGCATTGCACTAAAGCTTTGCTAGAATATTTTCTCCAGCAGAAATTTCACCTACTTTCAACACACACCTAAAGGATCATACTAACTCTATCTAAGATTATACAAATATACAAGGAGGTCTTTTTTCTAACAAGTCTTTTTTCCTTACTCTGTAAAATTGCCTTTAGGTACCCAGTTGGGTACCTTGAAAAGCCCTGTATAAATTCAAGTTATTGCTATTAATATTAGCACTATTTAAATCTGAGCACATAGTGGATGTTAGATACATAAAGAATATAATAGGATGAATCTGAAGTTTAAGTTTCACATGGTTGAGGATAGAAAATGATGTTGATATGTATTAATTGTGAGTTGCACTAGTGTTTTCTTAATATAAAGTGTATGTGATGTGGTATACTGTATTTTGTTTATAACGAAAATTAATAATATTAATTTCTATATAATTGAAGGATTTAGTTTATGGTTTATGTTATTTTGCTCAGAATGTTTCTGTCCCTCCTTTAAACAAACCCCTGCTCCCCTTGTCCCTCTCCATTGTTTTCTCTCTTTCTAACAAGCGGCTAATAGAGTCTCATCAGGCCCATCGGCTCCAGTGAATAACTCAGTCCACAGACTGGCTCTTCTCGGCCCATAACCCACCGCAGCTTCTCCTCCCTGGAGGGGAACCATTTAAATGTGACTGTTCAACTATCTGCAAGCTGTGTGGGAGCGAGACACGCGGCTAACTGAATAAAAGAAGGGAAGTTTCCTTGTTTTGCCCAAGAGAGTGTGAGACAGATGCTGTTCGGCACTGACTTACATTTCTAATGAGCACATGGGGGCATCATCAGTATACATTAGTGAGAGAACGATTCTTCCCCAGAAGACGGAGCCCAGTGGAGGTCCTGGGCCTGGTGGCAGATAGAGCCGTCAAGCAGGAAATGGTGTCACACACGGTGGAGTGTAGGGAACTGCTACAACCTGTGTGTGGTGAAATAAATATCCTGTGACACAGTCAGGCATGTAATGGGAAAACTCAGGAAGCAAATCCAGGGAGACACACACACACACACACACACACACGAAAACTGAGATAAACTCTGCAGCTCGAAAACAAAGGCAGATTCTTGTTCACTCTGGGTCATAAAGCTCGATACAGGTTGCAGGTTTTTTTCCGCAAAAATATTTAAAGATGATGCAGAGACGGATCTGAGAACAATTTAAGTCAGGTGTTCAAATTCTCCTCCATCTACTGCAATGTAGAGCTGTTACCATTTCAAATGGCATTTTCAGCCTAACCTAAGAGGAATAGAGCCATTTCTGTTGAGATTATTCAGCTCTAATAGTAGGATGACATTTGAGCTTGAAGCTAAAATACTTAAAGTGTTTGCTCTCAGAGATTTAAGAGACTCTTAGCGTACACCAGGGTATATCTTTATGGAGATGACAGGTCTAAAAAGTGATTCAGCAGAGGCGGGCGAGGATTTTTCAACGCATGCACTTGTTTTTTCTGGCCAGATCTTTCTGTTGTTTGGCTGCAGCAGCGGCTCACAGGACACCTGCAGCCTGCAAGAGCTGGACAGATGGAGAGGAAGCAGGAGTTTCTGCAGGAGGAAGTGGTGGGAGCAGGAACTGTGCACAAAAGCTCCCCGCCCATCCAACCATGAGGTGTGTGTGATGTGGAGCACATAATTTCAACATGGGCCATAGGATTGTGTGTGTTCCTCCACAGTCTGTGAGTCAGTGAAAGGACACGTGCTGCTGACATTTAAAATCAAAAGCGTAAAAAAGAGCCAGTATCCTTACATTTGTTTAAATATTTTGTTTTTCTTATACTTTTCAATGTAATTTCAAATTCTATTTTTAGTTTAGTCATACATTCTGTTCAAGTTTAGAGTACAATCACTTCAGCCTTACTTTTAGGTTTTGTGTTGTTTTTATTTTATGTGGTTATTTCTGTAGTATTCTTTATTTTAACCTCCGTCAATATAAGTTAAAATAAGACATGTTAAGATAGGATTTACCGTTATTGATCCTCCATAGAGGAAATTCACAATCGACACAGCAGCGCAAGGAAGTAGCAGCGCAGGGGGAAAATATAGAAAGAATAAAAAATATGAATAAAAATGTGAAAACTATAAATAATAAAAGTAGAAATAATAAAATACACAAAGCTGTTTTTCAAAATGTGCAACCTAAAGAGATGGTTTTGCAGTTTTACAATTCTTATAATATACAGTGAACAAAATGTGCTGCGGTTCTTGCTTGACATCCTAGCGTTTGACAGTGGGTGCTGTGGCGTTCTGATTCCACCTCTGTTGGTTGGTTAGATGTTTGTTTATCAGCAGGATTTCACAAAAACGACTTAACAGATTTCCACAGAACTTGGTGGAACAATGGGACATGGGCCAGAAAGGATTTTTTGTTCTCAATTCCCTTAACATTGCAAGACAGGGTGTCCAGGTTTCCTGGGGAATGAAGCATGAAATCAAGCACATTTAGGGAACTGATGAGTGTGCAATGTGGTGCAGCTTGATTGAATTTGAGGGGACTGTTGGGCCTTGGCGGAGTAAGTGCACCACTGAGTGCCTTTCTTGTTAGATTTAATTTAATGTTGGAGGCAAGATGGAGCCTATAACACCTAAAGGCTTTTTTTCTAGCCTAGTTTTGGTCTCGGGCAACACCTTGGAGCTGAATGTGCACATCTTAGAATTCATGTTGGAAAGACAGAGTGTACTTTGTACTTGTTGGTTGTGAATACTGTGAAACTTTAGTTTAGTTTTTTAAGGTCAGGCTGATTGGAGACTTTAAATTGACTGTAGGTGTGAATGTGAGAGGGAAAGATTGTTGTCTCAAAAGGATAAGTGGTGTAGATGATGGATGGATGTATAGTTTATTATGATTACATGATGGATGATTAAAGTGTTTCCAAAGTCACATGTTTAAAGGGACCATCTGTGCACACAAGTCTACTGTAATGATGACTCAGCACAAATTAAAACTTTTTTTGTGTAAGTTGTTGACACTGAAAGTTGTTGTGGGCTTTCGCATTTTTTAAAAACAATCAAGATTAACCTTTCACTTCCATGTGAAAAACACTTGATCCTGTATGTGCATGTGCTTCATGAATGATGACAGGAAATGGAAAAAAGTGCTTACAGTTCTTAAATCTTTAATGTAAACAGCAGTTTTGAGGGGCTCTGAAAAATCCTAAAGAAAAAAACAAACATCTGAACGTATTAAATAGGAAGGGGAAAATATATAACTCATACTAGAAATAAAATCCATGATCTGTTTTTTAAATTAAAAAATACATAGACTTTCAATTTAGTGGCCATACAGTCCCAAACACACGCATGAAAAAGACTTCCCTTAACCGAATACAAACATCCTCAACTTGGCAGTTTCACAATTTTAAAAATCACTAAATTATGACCATCTTACAAATGATAAACAAAAATAAGCTCAAATATTGCTTAGGAATGTTGTGTACAGCAGTTGTTACAACGAGAGACTCAAATGAGGGATAGACGAGTGTGTGTTTGTGTGTGTGTCTCACAATGGAAGTGCTTTTATGGTTGTTTCTGGCAAAGCCACTGTGTAGGTGTGTACAATATATGCAATAAGCAGCGGTGGGATAATAACATCACATTAGGATATTCAAGAAAAGAGGCTTTTCATTTAATGTGGTGCAGTGCCTGGATTTTGAGGAGTAACTTATCCTAACAGTCTTCAGTATATGTGTAGCAGGACAGAGCGGATATAAGAGAGTATTTCTCCGAAGTGTTCGTCTTAAAATGTACTTCATCCTTCCGTTCAGCCTCGTGGAAAACATGTAGCTGCCACAAATACTGTAAGTGAGAGCGTGACGGGAAAATACTGCTGGGAAACTGACGACAAAACACAAAACTCCCCCCGTGTCCCTCCCTGCTCCTGAACCACACGGCCTCCATCCCTCCCCACACAAAAGCCCTGAGGAAAATCAATAAAATAATCATAAACATGGACGACAAGGAAGGCGGAATCAAAAAGGAACTTCTAAGCATTTGTCTACAAGTTCTTCAAGCAAGACGACAGCGGGCAGCTCAGCCGAGGAGGAGGAGAAGAAGTGAAACGTTCAGAAATGTCAGACACGGGAGGAGAGCAGAGGAAGAAGATGCAGGACGACCAATGCCAGGCCAAACCAAATACTTCCTGGTTTCTCATCTCCACGGCAACCCGATGACTCCTCATTAGCCCCGAGTCCCTCCAGTGCACTATCCATATGCACCATTATCTCTGTTATAGAGGTCAAGCGAGAAGCAAGAGGAAAATAGTTCAATAAATCCTATTTCTTTCAATCACAGTTCTTTTCTTTTTTTCTTTTTTACATCATATGGTTTTATTCATTTTTGTTCCAGTTTATAAGAAAAGGGGAATTGGTCCAGTGGGTACAGTAGGTGCTGGGTGGGTCTGGGTTGGGTCTCGTACGGGTGGTGGTCTAGTTACAGTCATATACAAAGTCATAGTTGCTAGGTTCTTTGGGAATCGGGGGCGGGGCCTCTGGAATCTGGATGTTCTCTAGATCCAAGAGGCGGAGCTTCATCTCCATGGAGAGCAGGGTGTCCATGTCCGATTTGGTGTAATCGCTGGTCATCTCCTTCCCGAGGAGGGCGTTTAGACCGTCTGTCCACACGCAGTACTGCAGAGACACAGTCACACAACACATAACACACATCAGCACCGACAGAAACAAACTAAGTTCTTCTGAAACTCCTCAAACTATAATTAAACATGAAACGTTCCCAAACCTGCTTTAGAGACATGCAGGCAAAAAAGGAACTCAAGCACAGAGGGAGAAAAGACTTTGTTCACTGTGACTCAGGAGAAATAGAGCAGGGACACCTTCTTCTCTCATGTCCTGATTACAAACTTCTATTCTATTTCAAAAATATCTAAAAAAAAAAAAAAAATTCTGAATACAAGCGCAAAGAAAATCTCCTGAGTCATCTTCAGAGGAACTCACACAAAAGGTTCACTTTTAATTTTGCCAACTTGTCAAAGATTTTAGTTATCAGTTATTATTGGTATAAACCGATGTGTGAGGGCAAAGTGGTAAATCAGTCAGTAAACTCTACTGTTTCATTGCATTAATGTTATGATGCTTCAATTTGCTGGTGAGCTAAATATCTTATCCATCAAACAAATTAATATTATATCCACGGTTCTCCGTTATTTTCCTAAATATTTACCATATTGTGATACACATTGATGTTACAATATAAATTCACACATATGATTATATCCATAAAGCAACTGCAAGTCTTATCTCTCTGAATGCTGACAATTAAAATAAAACAGTTTTTTATTAACACGTAGGAACTCTTACATAGATTAAACTACATGCCCAGTGTTCATGGCATGTTTCTATACAAGGCCTGCTTGTCTTATAGGTTGATTTATTTTTGGCTTAAAACGTGAGACCTTATATTTTGTATGTTGTAAGTAACTTCTGAAATATTTGACCACAATGATACAACTTTTACATAAAAGGTTCCTTTGGGTTTGTATCAGTCTTGTGCATGAATACCACATTACGTGTTTTTCATGTTGTTTTGCTGACCAACCATCAGCTCTGTACAAGGTGCATCATCCTCCGTCCTTAACCCTCGAAGAGAGCGAGGACAAACTACAAGAAAGAACCCTTTTAACAGGGAAGAATCGACAGGAGTGAGCCATGAAGGCGATGAAAACGAAGACTGCTCGCAAGTTAAGTTGACGATGACAATGCAATATTCATTATGATAGAATACATTTACATATCTTTGAAAGTAAACGCATTCTACTCATTTGTGAGACCTCAACGATGCACATAGTGTTTGGTGAGTAACATTGAATGTAAACCTGACAGTAAGTCTTGAATGAGTTCAAGTTTCAATTACACATCTCTGGTTGTCAGTATTATGGATTTTGTACATTTAGCTTTATCTAATCTTAATTTAGTGCTTGTTTTTTGGATCATATTTATTCTTTGATCATATATAACTTTATTGGCACACTGTACACATGGTACAGTGTGCCAATAAAGTTCGTGGACATTAACTACCAGAGAAAGTGTTCACTGTGCATGTTGCATATGAGCCACTTGAAAATGCTGTGGTGATCAGTTCCAGTACATATCACTTGCATATAGGTTTTACTCGCATATTCTCTGTGCAATCACGCCGGTTCATTCTGTGTGAAACTGTCAACGACCGCAGGGCCGGACAGCGCTGCCTTACCTCGTGCTTGTCAGGAGCGATAAAGTTTAAATACTCGTCGGACTCGTAGAGGACAGAGAAGGCCAGCTCCAACACCTCCTGGGGAGAGGAAAGTGAGGGAGGCAGGGAGGGAGAGAGAGAAAATGGTGCAACGACAGCAGGAGATGCAGATAGTGAGTGTGAGGAGAGAAGAAGAGAAGGGAGAACAGGTGAGATTTGCATCGTAACACAACCTCCCTCTGCTCCTCATGTCTCATCTCCATCTGTTACATCAGCTGCACATCCGGTAACTCAAAGAGAGAGAGAGACACACCTTTGGATACCAGATATTAAATATGACATTATTTTAGGTACATTCCCTCCAAATCCACTTCGGTCTCACTGGGGGAAATAAAATGGATGCAGTGCGAGCACAGATCGGGGACACAGAGATCCAGATTTGTATACATGAAAGCAATTCATTAAATGTGTGCTGGCAATCTGCGTGAAATTAGGGTCTGATTTAGTACGGCAGAAGGCAATTACACAATCTGGGCGCGCGACCTAGACACGTTTAATGAGGCAGCCCTTAAAAGAGGCAGCTCAGTGGTGGGATTTGTCTCAGATCAGGAGGATCGGAAAAGAGAAACGTGGAGTGATGCTGATTGGAAGTATTTATCACGAAAGTAATGTGGGATCAAAGCATTCAATGAAGGAAGAATAATTAAATTTAAGAAGAACTTAGGTATTTGAGCATGTTATACTAATCTACTAGTCTTAGAGTATTATAGTCCTATCACTTGTCATTTGAATGATGTGAACTGTTCTGTTCTTATTGCCTCAGCGTTCTGTAAAGATACCAAATTTCCCGACGATCCATTTGTGGTGAAAAAGTGTTGAACAGAGCAACCGACTGACACTGATACTCCAAGTTGGTTATTGTTAAACTGATGCAGCTTAAGTCTGCATAGAAGCTCAAGCTAACTCCAACCAATACCAACTTTGTCACGAATATAATCCCCACATTGCATCGATGGGTTTGTTTGCAGCACAAGTCTATGACCAGAAGGACTTTTCTCATTTTTTGGTGTAATAAAAAAGACATTGAGTTTATTTGTTAATGCTCTTTTTTTAAAGTGATTTCTTCTGCACCTGCTCTTTAGATTGCCGCACAGACCTGAGCCGCTGTCAATTTAATGAACATTCGTAAACACGGCAGAGCGTGCGATCATCCACACTTATCATATATCCACCAGTCGTTTGCGTGATCCTCCCATTTGAAAACGCACATAAAGCAGAAAAGGGCTTTGCTTCAGTAATGGGATGCGGAGTGCGACGCAGACGACAGGCGAACTGCTCTTCCAGGTCGCTGCACCTGTTCTCTAAACCACACGCATTACTTGAGGCCCAGGCGGCGTCTGAAACGAGGGAAATGTGGCTCAGAGTACATATGGCCCTATCTATGGTATAATTGCAAAAAAAACATCATAACGACAGAGATCAGAGTGCTGCGTATTATGGACACATTTGGGAGGAGATGGGAGACGTTAGTTTGTCTGAAAAACACAGATGGTGCACAAGCCAGCTCTGCTCGGACGCCCGCAGGGGTGACTTTGGGCTGGCCTTGTAACAGTGAGTAATGAAATGTGGCCGTGCTCTCATTCACACGGCTGGGACAGGCCCGCTCGACGGCCAGAAGATCCCCCCCCCCCCTGGTCATTCTTCTCGACCTGCGCTTATCGACAAGGTAATAAAAGAGACAAAGCAGGGAGGAGGCATGCTACTTTGTCTTCATGGCTATTTATTCAGGATCCAATATATCACAGTCCCATGGGTGGGAGGGTGATTGAAGGTTTGGAGAGGCAAAGTGCCCGAGAGGAAGAGCCGATGTGTACACAGACGCGGACAAGATACCTCTCTCATCCTGGTTAAGATACCGCTGTGTTAATCTCAAATTTAAGCAGCGCAAAGAAGAGATGTCAGCGTGTCCCGGCAGCTCTTTGGTGATTTGCGTCAGCGGCTAAAGGACGATTCTGTGATTTATTTCTAAACAACGCCACCGATTGCTACGTCTTTCAACTCAGAGCCCCGAGACACAAGTTGTTGTGTTATTTCCCAAAGCAAAAGGATGTAACTGACATATTGTTATGCAACTCTAATGCAGACATATACACACTCTCCCGCCTGGATACACACACACACCCCACAGACACACACACAAATGTACACACACCTTGTTTTGCTTCAGGGCTCCCTTCTCCTTCATGTGAGGACAGTCCTTGCCGGTGATAACAGCTTTGATATCAGCCACAGGCACTGCAGAGAGGACAGAAGTGAGTTCACCATAACAACAACAAGAACGACAACATCGCCGTGACAACTGTTTCACCCCAGGTGGACGTCTGTTTTATTCAAGTATTCAAACTTAAAAGCCTCCTCAGTTCTGTCACTGTGAGTGTTAACGGTGACTCTTGGTGTCAGTGGTGGTTGCGTGTCACTACCCATACTGTGTTTATACCTTCAGTAGTATATACACCATAGATAGACTGTATATAAAGATGGACGATGTGTCTCCACTTCATCCCAGAATTAATCATGATGTTTCACCTTGTTTTTAAAGCATCACATAACTTATTGTTTATATTATTGTGTATTTTTCAACAATTGAAAATGCATCAGTGTGATAAGAACTAACTTAATTGACAGACAGTCTTTGAGAAAAATGTATTTGAAGTTTAGTTTGACTTTTTAGTTTGGCCCATGTCCCATCCACTAACAAGGAGGAGGAAGGGTTTATAACCTGCCACTAGGGGGCAGATTAAGACACGTTGGCTTCACTTTTGGGAACAGTTGTCATCCATCTTAATATACGGTCTATGTTAAACACATATTGTAATAACTATAATGGGCTGCACATCAGCACTGCTAAAGACAATGATGTCACTCAACACTCACGTTTGTCCTGTAAAGAGTCGTGGGGCACCTCGCCCTGGGGACTCTCCTCCAGATCTCCATAGTGCAGGACTTTATGATTCGGAGACAGACGGCAATACCAAAATTTATCTGGAGGAAAAGGTCAGGAGAGAAGAGCAAAGGGAAGAGAGGAGATGGATTTAGAAGAGTTATCATATAACTCGCTGGTAGAGGACTTCATACGAGGTTGGATGACTCGTCAACAGTAGAGGAAAGTATCTTGCTCCAAATAAATTCAGTCACAAAAAAACGGAAAAAGAAAACGGCCTTGAGGGAAATCCACAGATGGGCTGCAGTGCGTGAGGGAGGGCAACAAAACAGACAGTTGGCCTTCATCATTTTAACAATGATTCAACAACAACACACACTCGAGTAAAGATCAGGAAACAACTTCCAGGGCTTTGTCTGGCAAAGCTTAAACCTCGACTCTGACTTGATTTATTTTAAAAACTAAAAACTAAATTCAAATATGTAGCAGAGACATGAGACACAAAATGTTAACTCTGTCGACAGGAAGCAACAACTATGGCTGACATCATTTAAAACCCTCACAGCTCTTATAAACAAAATAAATAATAAAATGCTGTTTACAAGAAGTTAAATGAATGAACTAATTTAGAATCCTGTTAATGAATCTTTCCTATTCCCAGAGAATCCTAAAATGATGTTCTGTGAGTGCAGAAGTATTAAACAGGCAGACAAAAAAAATGTGTAGTTTGCGTTTGGTTTTTAAAAGAATGATTTAGAAAACTATTTTGAGTGTGTGTGAAAGTGTGAATAATGTTTTTCTTTGCATTTTCCTTTGTATAGGCCAGCGAATACAGTTTATAAGCATTTTAGTTCTACTGCAGCCTTATTCAGTCCCTATATAATGCAAACCCTGTTTAGACTTTGTTTGCACTGATGTTACTTGTACTTATCAATGTGTGATGACTGAGTAAGAAATCGATCAATCAGACCTTGACTAGAATCATTTGTATATGACGTCATAAAACAAGTGAGTACTTTTTATTGTTGAGACAGATTCACTCTGGTTTTTCACTTAAAATATCTTCATCATCACTTTAATGGTCTTATTTTGTTGAAGGTGAAATTTAACTGAAGTAAGACATTGTTTCTAGACTACGAAGACATATCAGTACTTTTCTCTGGGCTGCTATCATGACTAATCCTCCAGCAGTGTGAGGTCTGTATCCACCAGCTGTGTCTATGAAGCTGCCTCATGCGGCCGACCCCCTGCTCTTTAGGGGGTTCCCTGCCAAGGTGGGCACGGAGCTGAGCTGGCAGTGACTGGGGAGGTCTGGCTGGCGTGCTGCAGGGGCGGCACAGTCCAAACCCTAATTGCTGAAAACAGACAGTTGTTGTTGCCAGGCTGGTGCAGAGCGGCATCAGTCCACAGGGAGCAGATAGAGATGTGAGTTGCGGCTGTGAGGGGGGTGGGGCACGCGATCAGCTGCTCAGCTCAACTCATCGCTTGTGCTGTTGTGCGTCTGAATCCAAGCGCATATGTTTAATTTTAATTCTTGTATCGTTTGAAACTATAATCATCTTAATTTGAATCAAACTCCAGTGAACTTCAAAGTTTACTTTTGCAGTAGTGCAGCATTTACACAACGCACACTTCCCTGAGCCCTAAATGGTGACACCTAACAGTACTCCTCTGCACTTAAAGAAGACTGTGCAGGTAGCACTCCGTCTTCCAAATATCAAAGCACCAATCAACCTGAGCTTTTAGAGAGAAGCCCTCCCTTGTAATGGCCGGACTGGCACTTTGAGAGAAGAGTCTTCTGCAGCGAAGTCAGCTAAATTAATATTGGATGTCGGTGCTCGAGTCCCTGCAGGGTGGAGGACTTTGAAATAGGTGTAGGAGACACTGAGGGAAGAGAGAGGGAGCGGGAAGGGGGTGTGAAAGTGAAAAAAGATGGGTCCAAACGCATAACAGCAGATAGAGAGTTGTCATATGATAGTGTATGAAAACCGTGAATGTTCTGAGGAATGTAATTTGAAAGACAAGAGGAAAAAGAGACAAGGATGGTGGAGTTCATACCTCCACCAAGGCCCAATCAGTCCCCTTAAGAAACCACATTTAAATCCATCAATCTTGTTAAAAACAAAGGGACAGGGGTGAAAGCAAAACCTCCATGGCGGATGAAACAAACCAAGGTTCAGCTCGAATGCAACACCCTCGTCTTGATTTAACTTCTCATTTCATGCGAGCAGGAACTTGCTATAGGGGCTCCTTTATTTACGTTCAGCCTAAAAGACCAAGTGCTGTTCACGCTGTCAATGCACGGACATACTGTCAGTACCAGCAGGAGAACGACTGCTCAGAGAGCAGAGGAGAAGCGAGATCAGAGTGGGGGAGGTAGATAAAGGTCAGGCATGTGAAGCTGGTACACATCAGTACATGCAGGAGGGAGAGAGCTACAAAGCAAAACGGTACAAAAAATAAATAAATAAAAAAAAGAGGTGAGGAGCAGCAGAGATAGGGAAGGAGTTGCAAACGAGTGATGTGAAGAAACAGCATGTCCTTGAGTTTGAGTGTCCTCAGAGGGAAAAGGCGGCTGCAGCGAGCTCGTAGCAGGCGGCAGACAGCTCCCCCACAGTCAGCGTTCTGTAGCAGCAGATTAAAGCCAGTGTAACCCTACAGGCGATTGTTCCAAAAATAAATCCAGCGAGGCTCATGAACTGCTTTATATACCGTGTGTGGGTCTGCTGTTCCTGAACGGCTTAATAGTTGTGTTTCTGTGCTTGGCATGCGTGTGTGGCCGCATGTGAACGTGCGCACGCCTTTGACTTCATCTGGATGACAGCTGCCAAGACGAATCGTGATCAGGATTTAAAATGTCAGAACACGTTGATGTAAGACAGAACCCTCCCCCCCGCCCCCACCACCAGGTTTTATTCTCTATTTGATTTGAGTTATTGGAAAGAACAGTTCCTGCAGGGAGGCAGACGACTGAGAGGTTATGTTTTCACCCCTGTTTGTTTGTTTGTAAGCAAGATGACGCAAAAACTACTCGATGGATTACCACGAGACTTTGTAGAAGGACGAGATGTGAGTCAGGGAAGAATCCATTAAGTTTTCGTGTGGATCCAGCAATTTTATTTTCAACATGTTCACAGTTTCAGGTGTGCAATTTGGTGCAGCTTGAGGGGCCTGTCGGTCCTTGGCGGAGGTATACGATCTACTGAGTCCCATTCTAGTTATTTAATACACTCATACGTGTAAAAAGTGGGGGTGAAGAGAAGTGGAAGAGGCAGGAAGGAGGATTGAAGAGGTCAGGTCTCAATCCTTTTTGACTGAAGTGCAGTGTAAATGCTGTCACTGCTACTCCTCTCCTCCCTCCTCTCTCACTTCTCTCTCCTGGCAGCGAGCGTGAGACACAATACTAGGCTGAATGAACAGGCGCTCCTCTGAGCTGGCTGCTGTGTTTTCCCTCTGTGTCCCCCTCCCTCCCTCCCTCCCTCCTCTATATGTGTCACGAGGAAGAAATACATAAATATTTCCACTGAATTAAAGCTGCAGCAGGTGAGATCGATAGAAACAGAGTTGATTGTTGAGTCTCATCCACAGAACATGAAAGAGATACTGCACACTTAAAATCAGTTTTTTGAGCTGTAAGCTAAATTATGTGACTGTTCCTAGATGAAATACATGGTTTGAATATCACATGTATTGCCAAATTTATAAACAAAAATCTACATTTATGGGTTAAACACAGCTCAAACCTTCTTGGACCTTGGAAGGCCAATGCTTACGAAGATTTCCACCGTTTGGTACGTCTATACAACACGATTGACACAGCGTGGCACCGTCGACTAAACAGACACCATCAATGAATTTAAATGTGAGCCTCTAAGATATCTACCGTGGCGAAAACGGATTTGTGTCAAGTCAAGTTACACAACTTTCCACCAAGAGAAGGTGTAGAGAGCAACTAGAGTTCAACACAGTCTACTCTTTTGTCATTCTTTCATTTCTTTTCTCAAAGCGTTCTCTAGAATCTGTCAAATGCAAAGTACCAATGTGTCTATGCTTCTCTTGGCTTTGCATTTCTTTTCATGTCATATATCTGTGTTTGCAGGGGCGGGAGTAGAGAAGACACAGAAAGATAAACTGTATGTTCTAATGTACGTGCTCAAATAATAGTGGCGGCATGTCTCTCTATGTCTGCGCCTGACAGCCTGAGAGAGCCAGAAAAGCAGTGTGAGGAAATCATGACAGCAGCTTCAAAGATCTCCTGTGATATTATTATCTCCTGTGAGCTTTTGATAAGGCAAAGGGAATACGGCAGTGCGAGGAGGGGCAGCTGGGAGGGATGAAGAGGAGACAGACAGAGGGAGACGAGGAGGAAGAAGAGAGGACACAGCAGACGGAGATATGGATTTCAATGCCTGTGATCTGTGGGTGAAGGTGGTGTCACATCAGGGGCGTGTACATGATGAGTGTGTGTCTCACCTTGCCTCCTGCGACTACTGATTTTCCTGAAGCAGGTTCCGTCACACAACCTGTTGAGCCTCTGCTGTTTGATCAGCTCCATGATCTCTGGCTGGATCTTCTCCCTCAGGTCCCTGCGGAGAAACACAACGCCGCGTTATTGGTTTAAGAGAATTATCTTAAATTTTGTAAACCGTACCCTCCCACTGTGGCGAGCAGTCAACAACAGTTAGCTACACGACTGCTCTGAGGACTGGAAGTGAATTCCATTACAGTTACCCTAGTTTTCTGGCAGCGAGTAAAATCCATCTGATAGCGAGTGTCAGGAGGGCGCGGAGGAAAAGAAACACACTCGCACACATGGACGCACACATACAGGGAACACACTCAGAAATGTGTCATACAGCGTCTCAGCAGGCTGATCAGTGGAAATCTGTGCTGCTCCCGCTCCTGATTAGATCTCTCATTTATTCATGCATCTACATGCATGTGTGTCTCTGTTGCATATGAATGTGAAGCGCACAACACTAGTCAGCATGAATTATGGATATTATCTACCAGCAGTGCTGCTCCACATCTTCTTCTTCCATCAAACTTGGGTCATTTCTCCTCCAATTTACTTATCATTCTTTACTCTACTGGAAATATGCAGGACAACTGCCTCGAATATCCAACATGGTACCCAAGGAAGTAAAAAAGATATATTTCAGGCGCCATAAGAAAACTCTCACATATGATGAGGTTACTTAAACATCCAGCTGGGCACTCAAATAACTCAACATTACATTAAAGGTACTTTAAGTAACCATTCTTTAGGATGAGGTTCCTGGAAGAAATGTCCATAACCTCTTAGCTCCTGCAGGAGCCTCTGCACAACACAGTGGGTTCCTTCCATAGACTGTATATAAAGATGGACAACAACTGCTCCCCAAAAGTGAAGCCAAAGTGTTTTAATCGCCCCCTAGTGGCTGGATAAAGTGTCGCTCATAAACCCCACCCCCTCCATGTTAGTAGATGGGACATGGACCGAACTAAAAAGTCAAAGGACATGCTAAGGTAGGTCTTGTCACACTGATGTTTGTCCAAGTGTTCATTTTTCTGGCGTGTTTGGTTTTAATTCATAATTTTATTCTATATAGCAGTTTCCTGTGCTAGAGCTCAGTTCCTTAAAAAGGGTTCTTTAAGAACCCTGGATTTTCAGTCTCATCCACACCCCTTCCCTTCATCTGTCTCGGCGCTCGCCCTCCCACTCCGTGCGTCTGCCTCATCGCTGACTCCAGTCATTACATTGATCTGTGGTTGAACATTCACCCTGACATCTCTAAAGAAACAGTGAGTGGGGAGGGCGTGGCTCATCGCCCGAAGGATGGATGTTGATAATCGCTCGACTTTGCCGCCTCACATATCATCACTCTGACTTTTAGTCTCAAGACTTTCAGAGGGTCCCGCTGCTCTGTCTTCTTAGTAGCTCCAGTTTCCATTTAAACTAATTCTTCACAGCACATGCAGAAACTCACAGACAGATGAATTAAAGGGCTGAGGTGTTGCACTGGTAAAAGAAGCACTCTGGTTGGTATCAGGTGTTAAAGTGAGGAAGGTAGTGAAGCACTAAAACCCATTTAAAACCTTGTGGAAATGTACAGTACCTTAAAAGTACATCAGTAAAATACCGCCGAGCACTGCCGGAAGAGGGAATCAATAATGAATTAAGTTAAACCACTTTTCATCCTAATTTTCTGGGGGCTGCATTAAAATTAAGTCGAGTATTAACATTTTCTCAATGTGTATCCTCAGCAGTTCTGACCTAATGGAGGATTTTCACCTCAGCACAGGAGGTTATGTTCTCATCTGTGTTTGTTTGTTAGTGAGCAGGATTACACAAAAACTGCTGGAGGGATTTCCACAAAACTCGGTTTGAGCATCATTGATTTTAAAGGGGACTGTTGGGCAAATCAATTATATGTTTATAAACTGTCCAATTAGTGAAAAGTGACCATCACAGTTCCCAAAAAACAAAGTTCAGATTGCACTGCGTTCAATGTAAAAAGATATAAAACATAGAGAAGCAGCAAATCTGTACATTGAAGGAGTTGGAACAAACAAATATTTGAAAGGTTCAAATAGTCCAATAGTTCATCAGGGCCTTTTTAAACATTTTCACCGTTTTCCCAGAGAAAAAAAAATCCGTCACATTAAGGGGAACTGATATATGAGATTGTCTGAAATTTGGTGCAGTTTGATTGAATTTAAGGACTATTGGGTTGGTGGCCTAGTTATTTATGTGATGGTGATTTGAGCTTTTGTTGTAAGCAACTTCGAATAAATAAAAAAGACTTAGGGTAAGTGTTTGTGGGTTAGTGTTTAATTATATTAAAACACCTCCAACTCAGGGCCACAAGGAGTCAAAAGGACCGTTAATATATTCTCAGCTCAGAGACACAACCCTGCTCTGAAGCTGTAACGGCTCCTCTTCACCTTCTCCTGATCTCTGAAGCCGTTCCCGACTTTAATTGGCTGCAGAAAATTGGCAGCAATTGTAGCAGGTAATACAGAGTGCCTTTAAATCTGCAGCCTGACATGCTGTGCTCATTAGGCTTACAAGTCATGACTGCTCTGTATTGATTAGAGGAAAATTCCATCCCCGGGTCGTCTCCCACTGCTGAGGAGCGACTCATCGGTCTGTGATGCTCGGTGCTTTCCGACAGTGAAATGTTCAAAAGGACTTTTTTCATTTCAGCATCAGATTAGATTTCAATCTGGGTGTGAACGTGCTGAATTCAGCTGTACTCTTATTGTCTCATAGTTATTAAAGGAAAGAGTTAATTGAAGTCATTGAGGGTTTTATAGAATAAAAATTTGATCAGAACGCGCATTTCACACACTCATAGATATCAGTTCCCTTCATTTCATCAATATCCAAGAATTATTACCGGAAAGTCAGTGAAAATGTCAACAAACGTGCTATCTAACTATGTTAAAGAAAATTTATATATATTCGAATTCCCATCAAAATCTATTAGTTTCTTCCCTGACCTATACCACATCCTTTCACCAAGTTTTGGGGAAATCCGTCCAGCAGTTCTTGCGTAATTCTGCTAATTAACAGACAGACAAACAGAGAGGAATGAAAACATAACCTCCTGGCGAAGGTACAACACCTTGAATTAAAAACTACATTATCTACGTTTATTTTTCTTTTCTTTTTTAACATGTCCACTATTTTTACCAAAGTTTTCCATTATTTCCTTCCCTTTTCGTTAGCTCTCATTATTGGGAATAATCGACTGCAAAAGTTTGGTCTGTACCCTTTCAGTATTGATTTAATAAGCCCTTGGCTCAGCATTGATTACTTCTCAAAGGGACAAGCTCTTTATGTGCAACAATTTTTCAATAGTGCTTGCTACTCCATTAAATACAGGCAAGACAAAAACAATGTTCCCCATTACAGAGCCTGTATCCATGATCAGTCAGTGAATGATCTATTGCAGTGGCTCTCCATGCTTAATGAGCTGCAGGGCTGTTAATGGAGTATTCACTGGGAATGCCATTTGCAGACAATTTGAATTTAATGCATATTTTCAATCACGGGAAGAAAAGCACAGGTGCAGCCTGCATAAGGCCGGTAGCTGACATTTGGGAGACAAATGGAACGAGGAATGAAAAGGATGAAATTACAAGCATATTAATGACCGTGCCTCTTTTTGTAAACGCAAATGATATCCTGGTTTCAGTCTTCAGACCTGATCAGCTGAATGAGAGGGAAAGATGCAAATAATAGCTGAAATATCACAAAACCAGTTTCTCCAGCTGTTCAGAAAATGTATTTCATTGTGTTCAGGGAAACTTGTCCTCTAAAGCTCAGAACCACAGTGAGCATGAAGGAAATTATACCGAAAATACTAATCAGATTTAGATTTTGTAACCATCTAGGCTCCACAACTTGCTCCTGTGGGACACCTCAGGCTACAAGTAAAAACCTGAATGTGTCCAGACACATTTGTGGATTTTACACCATGACCTCAGGCTACTGGCTGGTTGACTCACAGGATCGGGCGGGACTGGAAATCTTCCTGATTCATTCTCTCGGACTGGCGTATCTTCAGGATCTCTGTGTAGCTCAGATTCTGCAGGCGACTCTTGAACTGGTCCAGGGAATTAGGCTTGAGAGTGAGCGCTCGCATGATCTGCTCCCTCACCACCTGCATTACCTGCAGAGGAGAACAGAGACACAGAGGATGAGTTAGAGGAGTCTTTGGATCACGCAGAGATGTTAAAAGTACAGTCATGAAGTTAAAAGTAACACCCTCTCTCTCTATATTTTGGGGTCTTGGAAGCATAAAAGCTTCTGTTCCGTTCCAGACAGGATTAATGATGGGATTTTCCTTTTTTTTTTTCAGAACCAGAGCCTTAAGAGGAAAAGAGCAAAGCAGAATAATTCATCAGTGGCTCCTCAACTGTTCGCCCCAGTATCAAGCGTCAGTGAAATGCATGACAGAACTTTCCTATAATACCCCGGCGAGCTAATACCATTAGTCTGGCTGCAGAAGCACGACATGAGCGATGTTCCGAGTCATCAATCCCACTCAAGGGCTCTTTGTGATCAACGGAGTTAACAATACAATGAGAAAGCGCTCCGCAACAACACATAAAAACACATCATGCGTATCCAGATCAATTAGCCCGGTGCATATGCATTACAGTCAGGAGGTAATTAAAGTCTACACACACTCTCTCCTCAGTTGGACACACACACACACACACACACACTAAGAGGATAGAAATAATTAACTATATCAATCCCGTCAATTAACACGGACCATAAACTGCAAAATGCATCATCTCAGTGAAAAAAGATGAAAAATGACACATTTTCTGTCATTTGAAGCATCAGTTAGCACAGAGCAGCTTCTCCAGTTAAGTAGAAATGGATATTTAGGTGTAATAAATTGTGACTTTCTTTCACCCTGAATGAGACCAAAACCTGGGCCCAAACAAATCAAGGGTCCAGACAAAAAGCTACTTAAACTTATAACCTCCACCAAGGACGTTATGTGTTTATCATGTTTGTTTAAAGGTTAGAAGAATTACACAAAACCTACTCATCCAATTTCCATGAAATTTTTTGTAGGGTTGGGTCACAAACAATTTTTGTTTCCCACTTTATTTGACATGGTGAAATAGTGCGTTGGCGGAGGTGTGTGTTTTCTTTAATATGTGAAATGGAATCAAAGCCTGGTTTGAGATACTTTACAGCACTTTATCAGCACTACATTGATTTTATAGTTAATAAAAGGAGTGATTCTTTATATGTATGCGGGTACAAGGAAAAAAAAAAAAACACTCACACTTCAGCATGTGTAATAGCTCCTGACCTTATATCTGCGATGACAGCTGCTCCCATTTAGCTATGGACTCTGACAAGTGATTTGCATTTTGCATTGTCAGGACAGGACAAATATAACTCAGACAGATTCTTTATTTGTGAGGGTATCCGATTTAACTCACAAGAGACTTGACTGAGAGCAGACGTGCTTCAAACAGACCGAAACAGCCCCAGAAAACTGCGTTTTTCTTGTAAAAAACTGGGGCCAGTTTACAGAGCCTGTAAATCCTGCAAACATTATATCTGATATTTGCCTATAAGAATAAACTAGACTTGGCTTCTTCACATTTCTTCTGTCGAGCTGAGCGCTGGCTGCAGACCGGGTGGTGGCAGACGTGACGAGCAGCCCTGACAGTGGATCAGCCTTGTTAGCGGCTGCCTCTGGGTCTGCGAATGCTGATTCACTGGATGAGATGATACTGAGGTGACAGAAAGAAATAGACCCCCCTCTCTGTTCCCTCTAAGTTTGCTCTGTTGAATTTTCTCCTCTCTCTGCTTGCCTTGTTGATCAAATGCCCAAAGACTTGCAAGTATTCCAGCCTCTGCAAACTCACTCTCTCACAGTTCAATGACTATTATATTAAGAGACAACAAGGATGTGTTTCGTGTTTGTCTATTTACACATGAGCAGAAAACTTCCTTTATAATTGGTCGGTTCCCCTGTTCTGTACAATTCAGTTTCATTTCCTCAGCTTTTACAAACGTGCCAAAACCCAGTGAGCCAAGATCCCAAATAAAGTCTTATGTAATATTGTTCTTGTGTGTGTGTGTGTGTGTTTGTGTGTTTGCTGCAAGATGATTACTCATCAACTCGCAAACCTCTGGACACTCACAAGTCAGACTAAAGCCAGAGGCTGAGAGCATTAAAGATAGAAGCGGTTGAAAATGAAACATCTCCAGCACAAACCTTGACCCAGCACTAAGAATGCAGAAAAACTCACGACAACACAGGCGATCAAAGATGACCCTGTTAAATCAGTGTTGGATTTGCTGTGTTTGAATGTATAAAGAAGTGGTCGAGACTCAGAGCTCTTTTAAGGGAAGTTGCTGCCGAACAGCGAGAGCAGAACAAGGATCTGATTATGCTAATAGGTTATGATACTAATAATAAGAATAAGAAAAAAAAGGCCATTTTTACAAATGATTTAATTTAAATCAAGGGATTAGCTTTAGACACACAAATATGTTCAAAACCAGCAATCAAAGTGTATTTTATTTAAACAAATGACATTTGACCTTGGAAAATAAACACATGCTCAAACTAGAATGGCAGTTATAGAGCGCATCCTCCCGCCAAGGCCCAAGAATTCCCTTTAAGTCAATCAAACTGCACCAAATTGCACAAACTCATAGATATCAATTCCCTGAACACAAAACACCCCTCGTTTGACAAGTTCTTCCTTGGCCCATGTACGACCCTTCCACAAAGTTTTGTGGAAATCCAATTTCTGAGTAATCCTACCAAACCAGCGGAAAACATAACCTTCCTGGGTGGAGGTACAAAGTGGCAACTGCAGAAAAGAGGTTTGTCAGATCAAATATAGGTTTATTTAGCATCAATGTAAATGTGTCTAAGCTCTGATTCAGGAGTTGCTGAGAGCGACGGTGCAGTTGAGCTCTGAAATACATTTTTGTGAGTCCAGATGAGGATCTTGTGTAACCCTGATATACTTACAAAGCTCAGACACAGAACCAGACCAGTGCACATAATGTCTTCTCTAATCTGATCCCCATCAAACAGGTATTAAGGCTGATACAGAACATTAGGGACTGAGCACAAGTACCAGTGCGGATCAGGATTTCAGTTCAGAAGCACTGTTCTGTTCTGACATAAAGTCTCTGAAAGCAGATGTTTAACCTCATTATCATTCTCAAAATAACCCTGATAGCATCGTAGAAGACATAATGAGATACAAAGACATGAGACGAGGGGGGGGAAGGAGGGATGTCCACCACTGCTGCAGTTTAACGTCTGACGAGAGACAATCAGAGAAAAAGCAGAATCATGATTTCTTCATGAAGACGATCCCTTTTACTTTGTTCCTGCACTCACGGATCTTCATCGTGTTTCAGCAGCACAACAGAGGAATAAGAATGCAGCCTCTAGAGGGCGTGGGTCAACACTTTCCCTCCCTACCAGTCAAGACTTGCTCTGGGTCGAGTGGCCAGAGACTCTGAGGTGAGATGCAGGCTTGTTGAAGTCGGTAATGAAAAGGAGGGGTTTGCTTTTCTGTTCGTGTTTGTCTTTTCCATTGGTTCATACATACACACAGACCAGGGCATTCATTCAAACGTGGGGGTAAAAAAATTCATATTCGACATGTAATGACCCGGTCAAATTCCAAATATTCAGTCTAGAAGCAGATCATTCAGACAGTCTGAAGTAGTTTGTGTTGTGCTCCTCCAGCAGAGGGCGCTCACTATCGGTTTGACCTATTGTGTGCCCTCTTGACTTAAAGGTTCAGTGTGTAGAATTTAGTGACATCTAGAGGTGATGTTGCATATTGCAGCTTAATACCCCTCACCTCACCCTCCCCTTCCAAACATGAAGGAAAACCTGTGGTAACCTTCAGTTGTTATAAAACTCAAATAGTGTCTAGTTTGTCCAGTTTGGGCTACTGTAAAAAACATGGCAGCCTCCATAGAGAGGTCCCGCTCCAGATGTAAATATAAAGTATTTAAATATAAAGGGCCCATTCTAATAAATAGATCCCTCTCACCTAAATCTAAGAGGAGGGAGGGGTGTATTCAAATATATTAGAACGAATTAAGCGTCATGTCAAATTCGTTCAAACTTGATTTTTGTAAAAACTGACAGCCCTTATACAGACAGACATCCATTCCTTCCTCAGCTGTAATGACTAGGGACATATTTATCTAGACGCTCACCGCTGACTCTATACAAGGCCGTTTTCCATCCTCTGTCCTTGTCTGCGCCTCTCTGGATCCTCGAATTCATATTTTCCATGGGGAGAAACAGGTGTCCGCCTAACAGCAGATTTACAACCCCCGGGGACTGAACTTTCAGCCACAGCCTCCCCGAGCTCCTGCTCCTCCCCTTGAGCTGAAAACCATCCAGATGAATGGAAGAAGCCGCGGCTTGCAATCCAGCGGGGAGAGATTCATCACTCCTGTCCTGTCCACTACTTTTAATCACAGCTTCACCCAGTCACCGATCATAAATTTTCACACACACACATCCCCTCGCTTATAATCCTGATAATTAAGCTTCAAATCAATTTAGTTTCCCATTAAGATAACAAATGGTCTGTCAGAGCTTCTCGAAGGAGCATTATTCCCTTAAGAAGCTATTTAAAAATTACACGGCACTAAAAACAAGGGTTGAGCTTTGACGACCTCAGTTTTCCTTGTAATGTAGAGCAGATTGTAAACAACAAACAAACGCTCTCCTATTTAAAAAAGGCAGCTCTCTCATTGGTCACCTGCAGTTTCACTCCCAACCTGATCCTGGTCTCCGGAGAGCGACTGACGCTCAGCCCCGGTGTTTCAGCAGAGCCCGTCCCGGGGGAATGTTCATTAATATGCCTTGTTTGCAGTCATGTATCTGGCAGGAAAACAATCCTGTTGGCCCATGTGGCTGCACTCATGCTAATTAACACTGCGAATATTCATCACATTTAAAACGAACACATGGTCCTTTCACAGCAGGGCGGGCAGTGGAGGGGGCCATGATGAATATTTTATCCTCATTCGTCTTTTTCATGTGCTGATTGCTCAGAGAGCACCTTGGCAGAGGTGAGATGTCGTCAGCACCGAAACAAACTTTCTCACTCTCTCTCAGGATAAATTTAGGTTCTGGTTTGCCCCGGCGTCACCTTAGCTACACTCTGAATGATCTACGCGAACAACTCTTTGTCTTGTGCTCTTCTCGTTGATCCGAGATTGATCGCTTCTATCTTGTCCACCTTTTATTTCAGCCTCTTTCCCGCGCACGCTCCCTAATCTCTCCAAGACAACAGGCCATCATTCTTTCCTGCAGCTCCTTCGCAGGGGGAAGTTAGGAGGCAGAGCGAGTGTCGGGAAAAAGTAATTAAAACGCTGTCCCATGAGCCATCTAGTGCACGTAATGAAGAGATGGCCGCACCGACTCGTCAGACACACTCCCTCATCCTCCTCTTCCTTTCACTTTCTCCTCAAACGGGACAGCCGGGCAGTTCCTTTCTCCTGGCGTCGCCTTACCATCCATCATTGACAACGTGTCAGCCATAACAAATTGCCGTGCCCTTCTCGGCGACCAATCGACTGTCGCCACCGCTCCATTTACCTAAGAGGATGGTAATGACATCATTTACCAGCTGCCAGTCAAACGCTCATCTGCCACTCAAAAGCCAGCCGGAGAAATCTGGGGACTGTGCTGCGGAGGATCTTTGGTGGGTAAATGATAAGGGTGTAATCACAGAGTAATGACTTTGGTGATATTCGCTGAAAGCAATCAAAAAGTCAATCTCACGTGGTGATGACGGGTGTGTCGTCGAAGTGAGTAGACAAAACATGCCTGCTTGCAGACATAGAAACAATAACACACATAAGCAACACACACACACACACAAACACACACACACACACATGCTCTCCTGTCCGAAGCCTCCTTTTTCAAAAATCCAGACAAAAGGAAAATACAGGGAATCCATTTCTGTGCTATTGAAATGGTAATTATATGTTCCCTCCTCGCCACAACGTCCCACATTCAATTAATAATTATCTTCTTCAAATTTTATGTCATTAAAAAATAAAAAAAGGAAATCACGCCTGTGTCTTATCACGCGGCACAGACTGAGACGAGGCTGCTACATGTTGAATTAAATTTAGAAGCTGATGATCAAAATGAATGGGGTAAAAACTGTGTATTTGGAAGCTGACAGGACTGAAAAAAACGAGACAAATTTGCTGTTGGAGATTTATGACTTCACTTGTCACCTGTAAATTGCTATTAAAGCCGTCGAATTAACAAACAACTGTGATTTCAACCTTGAGTACAGTGTTGTCGACTCAAGATCAAATCAAGTATTAAGTTAAAAAGGACTCAAAAGCTATGGAGACAGAATGTATCAGTTCCTTCTGGTTTCCTTTTTTCGTGACACTAATCTATTCCAACCATGCCAACTGTGCTGGTTTTTGCCATCCATCACCCCCTGGTCTGTGCAAGAGGAACGTGTGAGGAGGCACAATAAGAAGCAGAGCTCCGTCTGACAGGTGTCAGACAGCACACACACACACACACACACACACACACACACACACACACACACACACACACACACACACACACACACACACACACACACACACACACACACCGCGGCCTCGCTTTGGTCACAACACAGCGTCGTGCTTCAAACGCTTCCCACTGGTTTGGACAACAACAACAACAAAAAGCTTGAGCTGGAACAACAGTGCGACCTGCTGCTGTGCATGTCAGCTGTCGTGGGCGTCATAGATGTGATGGTTACGAAAAAAGAAACTCAGATGAGATGACGCTAAACCAACGACATGGGGGGAAATATCAGTGTAGATGGTGACACATGCCTTCAACATGGATCAGTATATGGATAGTGTAGACAATAAGTGTTTACATTCTTCAGTAACACTGAGGCGATTCATTTATTAGGTAGATCCATCGCGGGACGAGCTGGAGCCAATCCCAGCTGACATTGGGCGAGAGGCAGGGTGCGCCCCAGAGAACTGCGGGGTCAACACATAGAGACAAACATCCATTCACACTCACATTCACACCTATGGCCAATCTAGAGTCAAAAATCCACCCGACACCAATCTTTCGACTGTGGGAGGAAGGCGAACTACCTAGAGAACGTGAAAACTCAAGGAACCAGGAACCTTCTTGCTGTGAGGCGTCAGAGCCTAGTAACCAACTAACATCAGGCTTTTGTCTGCAATGGAAATGGTCAAACGACTCCGCAGTAGACACGGCTCCGATCGGCAGCGATGGAAACATGACACCCAGGTGAACACACTAATTTGGAAAGACAGAGAGATGAGAGAACATGAGCAGAACATTAATCCGCAAACAATATCTAAAAAAAATCATATATATATATTGGGGAAATATACTTTTGGCTGAAGTTTTAATAATTATGCTCTTATAGTTTGTCAGCATTCTGCCAATGTAATTCAATGTCAAATATGGTTAAGACTGGCTGATGTGCATATTGATGTTAATGCCGAGTACAAAGAAGGTGAAGAGCCATGAATTCTGCACAACAGCCAGATTCCCAGATTACATTCACTATATTCAGCTTTTGTACATTAAGACTCTTTTGACAACGCTGTCACGGCTCAGTGTTGAGTCGGCTAAGAGCAAGTGGTGAGGCGCCACTTTCATCCATTAAAATTTCAATTATGTATCTACCCTCCACAGCTCCGACGTAAGGAGTCACTGTATCTGGATATTTCAATTAAATAAAATAGAGCGGTGAATGTAACTAAGAAAGTGCTGTGAAACGCAGCTCTTTTCTCTCTGAGTGAAAGCCTCGGGGACCTGTTTAACAGCATTACTGCGCTACAAAGAACAGCACACACTGCACTGTAGGCAAGCAAGATACACACGCACTCAATGTACATACTCATCCTTCAAATACACTAATTTGTTCTTCTTACACATGCATTATGCAGAACGAACAAGCGCCAACACACACCAAACAAAACTACTATTGACTATTCCATGTAAATTCCCACGTACATACACAAATCCCATCTGGAGAGTCCTTCCATCAATCCTCCTCTTCGCTCTGCATGAGTGATGCAGATCAATGCCAGCTGTTGCTGCTAAGTGTTGTTGTTGCCACACTTGGAGAGCTAGCACTGCACGGCCAAGCAAAATGTCACAGGAGCTCTTTCCCCAACAACAACCCGCTCCACCTGAGGTGCAGTGCGGCCTATATGGAAGACCGGAGTGCAAAGCCACCTGGGAAATCTCCATTTAGGGTGAGCCTATCAGGACCCGCTGATTAAAGCCAAGTGGTGACCTTGGTTTGTGCAAAGCAGCAATTTAATGACTGTTTTATTGTGACACAGTTGCTGCAGCGGGAAAAAAAGAACATTCTATATTAATTGTCTCGGGAGGAATGAGCAAATTGGTTGTGATTAAACATCTATTCAAGGGCATCAAAACAGGTATTATTACATTATATGAAATAACTCTCACCAGGGAGCAGCAGCATCCTGGTGGTTTCAGATGATGCATCATCGCTGGGTGGAAAAACTATCCGAGGAGTCACTTTTTAATGCATTTTTATATGTGTTTCAAGTTTCCCTGGGAAACTAATTCATTCAGGTTCTCCATAAAAAATGCAAACATCATCCATTTAGGTCAGTTGCAGCAAAAATGCAAGTTTGACATAGCACAGAGCGAGGCCATTCTGCTTATACAGAGAGCTGCGGCGTTTTCCAGCAGGTTTCGCTGCAAATACATCGATTCTCACAGCGTGCAGTGGGATTCAGGGACTGTTCTGTCTGAGCCAACTGGGACTTGAGTAAGAATCTCAAACTATAAAATATCAAGCAGGATGAGGAAACCAGATAAAAACAACAATAATTCTTCAGTAATACTTCAGATTATTCCGGTGTACTCCTCAGCATCCTACATTGTTAGCAGTTTTGCAAAATGATGTGTAGCTCTTGATTCTGCACACTATTTGCTCTAAAGTGTTAATGGCTTATAGCCTCTGGGGGCCATGGCCAATATTTTTGGGGCTCCCAGTGTAGACAGATATCCAGGCCAAGACTCTGTCTTCCGTTCACCGTACACTGTTTACTGTCCAACTAGTTTCTTTAATCACACTGGTCGAATATTTCTCCACACAAAACACAAACAGTTTTAGGTCCAGGCGACATTTTGGCTAGTCTCTATTAACAGCTGTCAATGGCCGATAGACGATGCATTTCACTCAATCTGCTCCAACTTGTTTGCTCTCCACACAAATGTACCTGCGGGCAACCAAAGCCTGCTCAAACATGATTGGTCAAACTGAAAACAGTAATTAATGTGAGTGTGAATTTGACGCAGCCTTCCCCTTCTTTTCGTTGTTGGTAGAAGAAGTTCTTACTAATACACGTGTGTGTTTGTTTCCCTTCCTGATACGCAACATCACCCAAATTCAAAGATACATCCAAAACAGATTATTGTATGAAACCATTTCCCAGCATGCATCCACAATAGGTCACACCCACACACAAGAGCCTTTGTGGAGACAAAAGAGTCTAAAATACATATTGTGAACTGTGCAAAAAAAAAAAGGATCTCACACACACACACACGCACGCACGCACGCACGCACGCACGCACGCGCACGCCTTCAGAAATGCCCGCTTATTTATAAACAAAGAAACAGACCTAGATAAATTAATAGATAGACAAATAACTCAATTAAAAAGAGAAAATTAGAGCTTACTCGTCTTTCCCCTGCTGATTTCTAGGGAGCTGCTGTGGCGATGAGACAACAGCATCATTATCTTGATCCACAACAAAAGCAAAATGTTAGCTCTGCATCTCTGCTCGTGCGACTCTGATGGTTTGATGCTAATGGCTGACGATCTCCCTGGTCTGATTAGTAAGCGTGGCTTTGCCGTTGGCAGTGTGAGCGGGCCAACGCTGCCTGAGATCAGAGATCCCCCCTTTAGGGCACACACAGAAACACACACTCATGAAAAAAACAAAGAGGTCCCTGCACAGACACAAAGCTTGGCATCCACCCCTCTGCTCTTGCTAAACACTTGCATACAAACAACATAGAGGCAAAAACAACACACACGTGGAACATGTGCATGCTCCCACAGCACTGGTACACATGTGTAGAAACACAACAAGGTTTTGCTTTATGTAAAAACATAAAGCAAAACCTCGTTGAGGGAGTGGGAGGGTGAGGCAGCCAGGCAGAGAGATATAAATAGCCTGTCTGAATTCAACAATAGAGGTGGAGGGGGGTCGAGAGACACGAATGAGGAGGTGGAAAAAGAGAGAGAGAGAGCAGGAGGGAGAAAGAGAAAAGACGAAATATAATGGACTATGGGGATGGGAAGAGGTGTGGAAAGATCTGGGCAGTGGGAGAGGTACATAAAACCAGTATGGAATAAAAACAAAAACTGCAGGTCTCAAGGAGAGGAGTGGGGGATGGTGTACGGAGTCCTGATACGTGTCATACATGTGCCTTTCCATGCAAAGCAGGCCAGCAGCCGTCACGGTTGTTGGCATATGGCGGCGTGTGCAGCGCTTTCACTGTCCTAAGCTGCTTCCTGGAATCCAACCCGCGGCATCCACCCAAAAACCCTTTTGGCACCCGCTTGCATTCGTTTTTGTCACATCACTTGCGACTGGACGCACCAGCACCCATTTCATTAATCATGTATGCGTGCATGTTAACCTTCTGGCAAAGAGGGAGAACGGCCCAGATGCTAAAGAGCAGCGCTGGAAATCATTTGCATTGATTTGCATTAAGTTTCCTTAATTGATTTGCAAAGAATGGCCTTGAATGAAAAAAGCTGAAATGAAGACTAAATGCCAAATCTAAATAGTAAATAAATATAACATAATATAATATCGTGAGGGTTGATGAGAGGGTCACACAGCTTCACTTCTGAGAATTACCCTGTGAATAATCCCACATGGGACAAGTTAGTCTTCAACATGGCTGAACAAAGCAGATTATCTACTCTCCTGTTTCACCCTGGTCTGAGCAAAAACGTCAAACACCTATAAAAAAGTGTTTGCTTTACATGTGTGCTTGTCTCATTTAGCTGAAGTGCTCGTCAAGAGTGACTCACAAGGTTCAAGGGTTCTTGCTTTTTTTACACAACACGTGAATAGAAACGTTTTTTTTTGTGATTGTGATGATGAACCTGGCTCACCATTTGGGGGACACTTTCATTAAAATGTGACTTCCCCCTTAGCTCTGAGCTTAACTCCAACTACTCCATAATAGAGGTGAAGATCTTATCCCCTCCAGGATCCCCTGGAGCAGGCATTAGTGTGGTGGAGGACCATGGAGGTCCCGATGCGCACCACTTTAAGCCATCAGCTGCAGGCCCAGTAATGCCTGAAGCCGGAGCTCCAGGACCCGAGCATGAGGTCTCGTGAAAAATGCAGATCGCAAAAGAAGAAGAGGGGCCGCTATCAAGGGACATGCTGCCATCTAAAACCATCGTTGAGGTATGAGGGTCTGAGGGAAAAGGACACAGTCCGGTGGAGCTGCTACAGCCGTCGAAAGCACAGGTGTGAACCATTGCACCATAGATGACTTTTGATCAGGAAGAAGTATATTTGAAAATGAGCGTGATGACACTGGTACTGAGGAGGAATGCAGCGTAAAAAGGTCCCCTTGCGTTGGCCTCGCAAGTTCAGAATGATTTTAAATAGTAGGGGCTGCGTTCATCCATTTCCACCCCATGACATGCCAAAACTCAATATGAGCACCAGCGTTGATGCGTTTCATCACAGTACAGTCACATAATTTGGTTTCAGCTCAAAAGGCATGTTTTACTGTGCGGTGCAGAGCAGCAAATAAAGTTTCACTGTTGATAAAAGACATCATTTGACATTTTGGAGAAATAGGCTCATTCACTTTCTTGTTGAGAACGAGGAGACTGATATCACTTCATTCAGTATCTATTCATCTCTTGAATATGAAACTGAATCCAAGAGAATTAAAGCAGCCAGACTGGCCCTGACCCAGGCAAAACTACTGTGAATCAATTTCAGAAATAGTTTTTTGTAAGAAATAAACAAACAAAAAGAGGAAGAGAAGATACAACATTTTAATGTGAACTTTAAAAATGCTGGTAGGAGGTTTATTTCCACATCTGCTATTTTCTCCTCTTATATTTATGCTCAGCTACGATAACCTTCACCTGGCTGCACCTTCCTATTGAATGAACATATACAATGTGTGAGTAGTGTTGAACTTCTAAACTAAATCACTGCCCAAAAAACTGTATTATACATTTAGTGTGTTATTCTTTTACTAACTCCACCAACATGGTTATGTTTCCACCCAAGTTCATTGGTTTGCATGCTGGTTTGTTTGTAAACAAGATTACACAAAAACAACTTCGTGGATTTCCAGTTAACTTGGTGGAAAGGTGCACTATGGGTCAGGAAGGAACCCATTTGATCTGGATCAAGGAATTTCTTTTCAACATTCTCGTTAATTTCTCAGGAAATAATTCATGGCCTTGGCAATGATAATAATGCATTTGACTGAGTCCAAGTTGTAGTTTGTTAATTATTATTTGTTTATAATTTGTCAGTAAATACTGAAAGACCATCGCGATTCTCAAAACTCAGATTGCACTGTGTTCAAATTGAATTGATATAAAACATAGAAAAGCAGCTTCATAAATATTTACTAATTCATCAATAATCAATAATCAAAACTAATAAACTGAAGAATTCAGCACATGTTAAAATAGAAGGTTACCTGGTCAAAGAGTATAAAAGGACACTGGCTGGATATTGATATACAGTGAATTGACCAAAACAAATGAAATCAGGTACTGGCAGGATTTCACAGAGTCCTGTTGTACAGTGTGGGGCTGACCTCGCTCTAATCCTGTGTCAGACCCCTTTGGCTAAAACACTGGTTGAAGCTCATCCAGGACTGACACGCACGCACACGTGCACGCACGCACAGACACACACACACACACACACACACACAGTGTGGAGTGTAGAGGAGCCGTAGTAGTGGCATTGAATTCCTCTGGTGACAAATGGTGGGTGTTGGTGATGTGAAGTAATCCCATTCACAACAACAAAGCCCAACCCCCCACCACACACACGCGCGCGCACGCACACACACACACACACGCACACGCACACTGTACACTGGAATACAGATGATGCCTGTGTGTGATGGGGGTAGGTGAACAGAAGATGCGTGTATGCATGCATGTAGTTGTGGGGGTAATCTAGCAGATTATGCGTGTGTGCGTGCATGTGTGTGTTAATGAAAAGACTGTGATGTGGATCCTTGTCTAACCTGCTTACGCCTCGTCGAGTCTGCATGGCCCCATCTGTCCCTTCCCTGTCTCATCCTCTCCATCTCTCCCTACCTTTTTTAATCCTCACTCCATCCTCTCCTGCTCCCCTGCAGCCAGGCAACAACACAAGCGCTCCCCTCTTCCTCCCTTACTACCACCGACCCTCGCTCCATCCACCCATCCATGCTTACCCCTCGAAAACCACTCTCTCTTCTCATACTCATTTTGCATTCTTGGTACTTACACGTCACCTCCATGTTTCCCAGTGTGGTGTGATACTCTCCACAGTGACTGATGAATCCTCGTGCTTTGGCCAGAGGAGTGTCCAGTGCTCGATGGGAGACAGGGGTGGCTGGAAGGGTGGATGGAGGGAGCAGATGGCTCCTTGGAAGAGCGGTGCAAATTATTGTGGACAGTTAGCGTCAGTGTTAGCCACAATAAGGGAAGAGCCGTCTGTCAACACAGTTTGTGCACCTCTTCCTTTAGTCTCCTCTCTTCTTTCCTGGCTTGGTGGTTTGGTCCTTCAGTTTTCCTGCTTGAATTTTTCTTTCAGCGTATTGTGTTCAAATAAAAACACTCCCTGCTTCTTCTCAGACAAACTCTTCTTATCTACCCTCCACTACGATATTTCTGTCTGCCTCCCTCCCTCCCCCTGTGACTCTAAGAGCATCAGCCAGGCTGCTCAGCTTCTCTTATGTTGATCTCCGGGCTTATGCCCTGATTGGACACACGCCATGATCAGAGACGCCAATGGTGGCGCAGCAAGTGGATCACATGATAAGTGTGTGCATATGTGTGGGAGAGAGAGATTTAGATGGAGGGGGAGGAGGGAAGGATGACAGAAGAGGTGGAGAAGAAGGAGGAGGGGTATTTTGAGTGGCTGTAAGCCGCTACATTGTTTTTTCATTTTTTTTATTGAGAGAGAGAGAGCGAGAGAGAGAGAGAGAGAGAGAGAGAGAGAGAGAGAGAGAGAGAGATGAAGGCTTCTGTTTTCCTCCTGTGGGGAGGAAGAGAAGGAGGAGAAGCTCTCGCCGCAGATGTTTGGATGAAGAGACAGGCAGCCGTACAAGATAGAGCCTCTGATAGACTGATGCGCACGTAAACACGAGCGTGCCCACATGCTGCGGAGAAGAGGCTCCATCACACAGAAACAGAACCAGAGTATGGTGCGGCGAAGCAGCGGTAATTGGACAGGAGTTGCTATGGAAACAGGGGAAACGGTTGCTTGACGGCCGGCATTGTGCCCTGGGAGCATCACACTTGCCTCCATTAAACACACACTCATACAGTATACAGATTATGTACAAACAGCACACACACACACACAGACACACCTCGTTCTTTACAACCATGTCTTTTACTAAACACATTTAGGAAACATAAAGGACAGAGTGTATGGTGGCTTTACCAGTGTGTGTGTGTGTGTGTGTGTGTGTGTGTGTGTGTGTGTGTGTGTGTGTGTGTGTGTGTGTGTGTGTGTGTGTGTGTGTGTGTGTGTGCAGGCTTAAGAGCTTTATTGCTTGAGATTCATTTAAGCCTTTGTCAAAATGACCATGTTTTCATGTAAGACCCGGTGTGTGTGTGTGTGCGTGTCTTTGTGTACATACAAGGCAGATGTTCAGTCAGCCGTGAAGAGCCAGCCAATGAGAAAGCCATCAGCGTCTAAGAAGTGTGCACACGCGGGCCACAGCGTCGCGTCACGTCGTGCACACCCAAACATTAATACAACCTGAACAAGGTCTTTGAGTATTCCACACCTCAGAGAGGTCTGTGCTTTTTGTATCTGGCAGCGACCGCAGGAGCTGCAGGAAAATCACAGCCGTGCACTATCTGGGTTTTGAAGTGGACGGCTTCAGAATTATCCTTGACACAGCTCATTATCCTCCCACACATCTTAAAGAGGATATATCCTCATTTACTGAATGCACAGGCACTGAATGGCAACACACATAATAGCTCCAGAGCCGACTAGTCCTTTCACAGCGCAGCCAGGATTTCTTTGATAAAAAAGATAAATCTGTCACATTGTGCTGTTGACATTTCTCTGTCGAGCTGAATGTTAATGCAGAGAAAAATCTCTCAAGATCGTGTGTGTTTAAAAAACTGAAGCATATTTGTGCAAACTATCTTTTCCCACTGGTGATTAACAAACTCTTAAAGACCAAGGCCTTGTGTACACGACTGCTGATATATTTTTGAACAGATAGCCCCCCCCCCCCTCATTTAAATAAGAAATTCTCTGTCCTCATGACCTTCGATTCAAAATATCTCCATCCAGACGAGAACACAAAAACGACGACAAACGTCCCAACAAACATGCTGGGCCAGTAGGTGGCGATAAAGCCTACATCAACAACCCATCAAATACCACAGATGTACGCCATAGTCCAAGTAATATTGGGCAGGGATTTAGCTGCAAACTTTGAATTAGACCTAGCAGTGCTAACCAAACAGAGAAACCGGTTTATAGCCGCCATTGTTTTTGTTGGTTCTGGCAACAAAGTAAGCTGTGATGTCATCGTTTCTAAAATGCTCCGTTTAACATGAACACACCGGTACACAGAAACTGGAGCCGTTCAAAATCTGCACTTTGGACAATTTTAGTGACTTAATGTTGACAAGAGGCCCAAACGCAGAGGAAACAGCTTGTTTTGCAAAACATCAACAATAGTGTGGACGGGACGTGAGTCTCTTTGAGGAAGCCATAAAAACTGACTATACAACACCAGTGTCCGATTACATGACAGATTGCCTCAACTAGAAACTTCCACAGTGCCTTCAGTCGGTGGCAGTTAATTAATTAGATCGCTGCACTTGAAAATCAGTGGCAGAGAGATGTGTTACACTCGCACATATTTCTGAACCAAACCTCTTGCCATTATGATTATGTCATTCATCATAATAAATATGTGTATTCAAATCACTAATCTTATTACCATTCCTTTAACATTCCTCCGAACTTACAAACATGTTCTTACTTTTAAAATTCTCTCACCCAAAAACAATTCTTTGCTTCTTTCCTGTTCTCATAAAGACATGATATAATAAAAATACAAGATAACTACCCCTGTGCATATGGTGGAATATATTGCATATACAATGCATTTGGCAATTAGGCCCTGGGTTGTCGCAGTGACCAGAGCGATATCATGGGTCAGAGATGTGTGTTTGCTACTGCTGGCAGAAAAAAACATTGTTTACAATTCTAAAAGAGTTCGGACTAAATTATTCATGACTGCATCATTCTCTGCCTCCTAATGTACCAACTCAAGTAAAGGATGTGTGAGTGGCCGCTCTGTATCGCTCTGTATTCACTCAGCCTTGCCCACCTTTCAGTAACTGGGAATCTGAACAAATCCCCCTCCTCATTACAGCCCACACATCGTTTTCCATTTCACATGTTGTAGCGCGAAAGCTAAAGATGCTTTAATCTGATCTCCTTTGACTTTCAATGTTTTTGTTTTGTATTCTCCTACAACCTAAATTTGATTACTAGCTTTATTGACTATGTGAAGCACTTAAAACTCATATCCTTCTTATTAATATTAAAATTGAACATACTAATGCTCAGGATTTAATGGGATCTATGTCAAGCTCTTCCTTTGTGTATTTTTCCACCTCTCCATTGTTAAGATGTTTTATTTAATGGGATTTCTAGTCAGGGGCTGTTTCAGCTACAAACAAACAACTCTGTGTCGTGTTGACAGAATTAGGTAGAAAATGACAACTTTCCGACATCATCACAGGGGCCGACGTCTCCAGAGTGTTTCCAAGTTCATAGCAGTTACTAACGGAGCCTCGGCGTTTGAGGCAGGGAGCGCAGAGCTCAGCGCGCAACATTTAGCTGATAGGAAGCCCGAGAGACCAAACAGTCTTACAATCGACAAGCTGCTGCTGAATTTCAAACTCCTGAGGTACCGTGTGATGAAAGAGGAGGTTGGGGAGGAAGGAGGGGAGAATGAAGGGAAGCATCATCTATCCCGGCCCGATCGAAATTGACTCTCGCCCTTTGAGGGAGGGGTGTGAAGGACGGGATTGGGTAATAGGATTGCTCGCTATAGGGGAGGTGTTTGTACACTATGTGAGTTTTGTTCTCACCCCCTCGAGGCTGAACTTTAAGTGGAGCTGAACATGAGAGGAGGTAGTCATTCTAAGCTTATTAGAGATGGTCTCATCCCTCCTGGTACATCGGCCATTATGTAAACTCCAACTTTTGGGACCTTTAATTTAACATTTAAATCATCAGACTAATTGATGTACATGACAAATCTCCTGTGTCACAATGGAAATGGAAAAAACAAAACAAAATAAAATGGAAATCCATAGCAACAGTTCTAAAGAATAATCGAGCCATTATCTCATCATCATCCTTTTAAATGCAGGTGATGTCCACCAAAACACAGGATCTGTATCTCCAACTGCAGTGACTCACAGTCCTATAATGTCTCCTTCCAACAATTCACAAACAACAATGAAACTTTCAGTCGTTTCAAACTAAGAAATCGTTTGTGTTTCCCAGAAGCAAAACATGAAGGGTGACTTGAGGGACATTAAAACATCACAGCCGTTGCTCCAAAAGCTGAGCAACCTAAAAAATCAGTCAGACTCATCCTCATCACACTGAGGTTTTCCTTCATTTAACTCTCACAGAAGACGATGCAACTCAACCATCACCAAAATCACTCCATTCACAAACTAAAACAAGAAGTGCCAACTCTTCAACCTTTATCTGTGGGATGCTGGAGGCTGAATCACAGTGTCGCCTTCATGTAGCACAGTTTGTGTCCATTCACAGTAGAGAGACCTCTTGGACCAAGAGGACTGTACCTGCAGAGCAAACGCAGAATGACGGACTGGCTCACTTGTGTGTGTGAGGCACTTTTCCAATGCTGATCAAAGCCTGTAAATATGAGTAAAGGCCTGGACCATAACAAATAACTGTGTCAGCAGCGACTTGGACACGTGGTGGCTTGAAGCTCACAGTGGTCTGTTTGATTCCATAAAATAATCATAATTAGTTTAACAAAGCAGGGAACAGCCACAGTGTCTGTTGACTGCTACAACTGAATCCACAACACACAATATCTGTCATAAACACCCCATTACTATCACCGTCTGGCGCACACACACACACACACACACACACACACACACACACACACACACACACACACACACACACACACACACACACACACACACACACACACACACACACACACACACACACACACACACACACACACACTTTTCCTTTGTGAGGCGAGTCAGCGTTAGCCAGGAAGTTTTTCATCTTCATCCAGACTCCAATGAGCTCCAAATGAAGACATAGGAGCCTAATCAGCGGCTCAGCCAATGGAGGCAGCTAATGTTTCATCTCAGGGGGAAAAAAAAACAATGTACGAAAATATTGTAACTCGAAAAAAAGTCCATAAGATGAGCGTGAGCAGTTCCCCCTGTCAATGGGCGCCCTTTCAAAGGAAACACCTAAAGCATGTTCATCTGTTATGAGGTATATAACTGTATATGTTGTGCTGCTTCCAACCAATGATTACTACACAAATACAACATCAATATGAAAAAGTAGCTGCCAGTTTCACAATTGGAAACTTTTGTTTAAATGTTTCTGTCACCCGTTTCCAGCTGTGAGGAGTCCATCAGCATCACATTATGTCACAGCACTCAATCATACGAACATATAAATATATATGTAACTATCATGTTTTCTTTAAACTGTCACATTGCCAGTGTGAATGCTCTCCAAACTCAAACCTAGTTACAATTAGATCGTAGTAGGTAGGATGAATGGAACTGGGACACAGCAATGGTTTTTATTCAGCGGACCCTCCCACCTCCCAAACACACACACACACATGCATCAAACGTACCTTGTTGAAGTCTTCACTTGTGGCTCTCATCTCCTTCCAGGTCTTGTTGAGCAGCTGGATGGAGATGCAGAAGAATTCCTCAAAGGAGCGGTCGTGGGTGAAGAACATGGGGTGGAAGTCGTGGCAGTTTTCACTGGCTGTGGACACAAGAGAGATGCACCGTCACCTCCAGTAGCAGTTTCAGCACAAAAATTCCAGTGCTTATTTAACACTAATGTAAAGTTGTTTACAAAGTAATAATAGTTAAGCTTCTATGTACACAGAGTGAAACTTGGTTCTAGTCCAGAACCTAATGCAATATCTCAATACGTTCAGATTAAGTACAATTTGGAAAAACAATCTAATCCCGTTATCATCAATATTCTTGTGTTTTCGCTGCCTTTAAAGTAACTCCATTTCCCATAAACCCAAGAGATTCATGGGCTAAATGTCACAGCTTGACATAGAGTCCACGAGTTAGTCAAGGGGTTTCAGTCAGTTCAGTCAGTTCTGCAATAACTGAAGAACTTGGAAGACTGAACTTTGCAGGAGTTTACAGACAACAGAGATCACAACTGGAGTGAGAGTTATGGGTGTGTTATACCACCTGAGTCAGAGTTGAGTAAAACTAATCCAAATACCAGATCACGACTCCTAACCTCTACAAGGACAGCAACAGATCTGCCAGTTGACCAGAAAAGGTCCATTTACTTTTCCACCCTGTTTAATGACCCATGCCATATGGTGGCGTTGAAATTTACAAATCTGTAATTGGGCCTGAAGGAAGGTGGCCCCAAGCCTGGACCTGAACACCTGACTAATGCTCAATTCTAAAAGTGAAAAGTGGACCACACACACACACACGCACACACACTCACACACACACACACGGCTACTGCAAGAAAATATCACTTAGCCAGAAAATGTTACAGAGAAAGTCATCAAATAACTGCTGCTGAAAGGTTCTGGATTACATTTAAAGTGGTAAATGGATTTGAAGATCATACAAGATCATTCTGACACATAAGCGTCGATGAATAAATCATCCGTCGGCGAAGGCAAGACTTTTATTCAAAATAACTCATTTATTCAGATAACAAAGTAATATGAGATTAGAGAGACTGTTCATGGGAGATAATCTAATTGGCCTGGGAGGGATTCTCTGATTATACATTACAGACGTGGCAGGAAGTTAATGCGTTTATAGGCCATTTCATAGACACAACCACTGTGAATGAGATATCGTTCCCCAAAGAAGCACGGCTCTGTGTAATTGAAAATTTAGCTCCTCATCAACTTCAAAAACTAAATATTCCTTGGAGATAAATTGTGACCAGCGAACACTGTTCTAACTGGATTAAGTTGTGATTTTTCATTTTCCGGAGCCAGAGGTGGTTTATTTTATTTATTAGCAGCGTAACCGAGGCATTTCAGTCGCCGCTATTTGCGCGAGGGTGTGTTTGGAAAATCCGAACGAGAGGGAAGAGGACCAGACAGAGCTCTCGAGTGCCCAAACCACATTAACCAGGAGATACAATCACAAGGCTTGACAGTCACTTGAACTAAATTTGTCCCCCTCTCGTCTTGCCGAGACGAGAGGCCGTCTTGCGCCAAAGGTTGGTTCAATTAAAGAGTTTCCACACGCAGCGGCGGGGGCAGTGGCTCACCACGAGCAGCCATGAAATTGGATGGAAGGGGGTCAGGCAGCAATTGAAACTTCACAGTGTAATGAGTGATGGCCGGAGGCGACCTGAGCCGTGATTTGGAGCGATGGATGGGAGATTAAGGGGGCGGGCGAGGTGGAGAAATCCAGGGGGGATGTGCTACCAGTGCCGGCAGTCAATCAGGAAACTAATGGAGGTGAGCCAAAACAGATGCTGACTGGCTGCTTAGTCAACAGTAAACTGCGCTCAGGGACAGAAGAAGGGGGAAAAAAGCAGGAGAGAGACGAAAAAAGGGCAAATTAAAGAAAAAACTTCCTCAGTCAAATACCCTTTCTGGCCGACTTGCAAAACTTCTCGTTAGGGTTGAAGTTTGTCGTGACCTCTGAGATAAATAGAGTGTTTACTGACAGTGCCCTGAGGTGGCAAGGTGAGTGGAATTACATGTCAAGGCTTATATGGGAGATACGGTCAGTGAGCAATCTCATGTGGCTTGAACAGATATTTCTCCATCCGGAGGTTCCGCGAGGCACATGCTGAGTTGTTAAACAGTTTTATTAAACTCTCGCAGGAACCAGCAGGACGTGAAGAGGCACAACAATGAGACAAAACATCATTATCGCGTGTTGATGCTCAAAACTGCTGGTCAAACTTCTGCAATCGCCAATTTTTCCATCTGGTATTTGAATGGTACATAATTCACCGTTTGTGGTTCTGAAATCAAATCGTGGAATAAACTAGACTTACTGTCCTGCGGTTGCATGCCTCCGCCAACCAGTGCAGACTGGCCCATAGGAGGTCACGGTGAAATCTAATCAGTTCAACTTTGACTTCAAAATTTAAAGAAATTCCCTGAAGGCCAACTTGAGATGTCCCATTCAAGAGGCCAGAAATATGTCTAGTGAGACCACCATCACCTTGAACTTTAACCTTTGACCAACCAAACCTAATCAGTTCATTTGTGAGTCTAAAGCACATTTTCCACTGGTCAAAAAACCCCACAAACATCTGGCTTTCCTCTGCAATGGGAAAGGGATACGTTCGGCCACCGTCTGTCGCTGGAACAGAGGCATAATAAATCATATACGCGTCACACTTGAGATGTTTTCTCTACAATGGAAATCAAATATTGTTCAGAAGGTTCCTCCTAATGGTGCTGCAATAATACTGTTCCCATCAACGTACTGTGTTGCACTTTGATTTCACTTTCTGTCCAGTTCATCCCAAACCTGCTCCATGGGGTTTAAGTCCGGAGACTGTGCTGCTCTACAAACATGTGAAACCACTTTTTCCTCTCATGTTTTAGTCTCAATAGAAACAGGGAAAATATGGGTTTTCTAAAACCTTTGTGCGGTTCACAAACAGTGTTGTGTATTCTAATACTCTTTCCGCAAACTTACCCCAATGGTTCCAGAGTGTGGATCACTGAATATTTCATCAAACAAACATAATTCACCCACGCTGAGGAAATTATTTAAGAGGGGAAATCTGGGCGCAGCTGCTCTGCATCTTCTTTTGCAGACTCCAGCGATGAAAACACAGCAGTACACTGGTTGTAGTATTTTTATCGATGGGAGACTGTAGTCTTAAACATACAGTGTAGCCTGTTTTCTATTGATTTTTTAAAAACCCCACCACTCAAGATTTCGTGACACGTAGATGTTTCACTTTCACCCTGAGGGGTGTGTGTAAAAGAAGCTACGATTTTGACTGAATGTGGATGTAAACGCTCTGGAAGTCAGCACTTTAACTTTATAGTTACACAGAAATACGGAGCCAGAACAACACCATCTTAACAGACCGCACTAGACTTCATTGGGCCTTGAGGAACCACCAACTGTTTGAATGTGTCCTACTATATAGCTCTTTCAAAATAAAAAGTCCACATATGGGGGAACAAAAAAATCAACAACTTCTTTTGCAGAGGCTGCAGCTTCTTTCCAGCTGGCTGGAATGTCACAGCTGAATCTTCCTCAACAATTCACAAATGCACTTAAAATGATCTGCCTGAGGAGAGATGGCACTAAGTGAGTGCAAAGTCATGTTGCTGTGATTAGGTAACTATTGCTTTAAGGCTTACAAGCCTTGGATTTTAACCAGAGCAATGCTTCAGCATCATCATGACTGACACGGAGGCTGCAATGATAAAACTAAACACAACGAAATTCTGTAACATCCAAAACACTGAGTGACGCGGCTTTGTGGCTGGATTGACTGCATACTGCCGATCGTATTGAAGGAAGAAAAAAAGAAAAAGAGGAAAATCCCAATTCTCTGCCACTCTTGCCCTAAATCGTTAGACTGCACGTGACCTTAATCTGAGTGTGACTGCAGCAAAATGTGTGTGTGTCACATTCAAGACTACTGATGCATGCATGTGAATGACAATGCAGACACAGAAATAAAAAATGTATTTATGTATGTATACTATAAAAACAACAATAAACTTAAAATGCAACAGATCAATTATTGACTCCTTTTATCAAACACTTAGTACTACTAAGTGTTTGTATTAGTACTACTACTACTACGGAGTACTAAGAAGTGATGAGTGAGGGAATCAAGCAGTGATGACCTACAGAGTAAAGCATTGTAGCTGTTTTTCCCCTCTTGAGTTTAGCTGTATGATACCAACACTAGCTATTGAAAACCGCATCTGCCGACACCCGTGTTTCATAAACAGCTACCAAACCTGCGGCTACGCAACTTGTGAAGTAGGCTCCTAATTGGTTGAAGCAAGTTACGTAAAACCTCTTTTCATTCCTTCCACCTGAGATACAGCCGTCTCCCACAGGCAGGCTGACGTGGTCATCGAGATGGGCTGGACAACTGGACACATCGAGTGCCCGCGGAGTCTGACACTTTTTGATGGATGAGTCACACAGCCTGGGGCACGCACACAGACACACATGTACACACACACACTGAATTCTGTTTGGAGCTGGATGACACGCCACAGAGCAGCGGGGTAGATATGAACTCTCTATCAGTTTAAATCACAATTTATGACGCTTTTCGGCTGAGCATATGGGTCCAGAGGAAACAAATTTAGACGGATGGAAAATGGGCTGCGATCACTTTTCTTTGCCCACAATGGTTTTCTTCCATCTGCACAGCCAGATGTTGGGTCCCTGCACCACCCATGAACTAGGTAACACGACACTGCGATGACCAGTTTACGCTGTGCTGGACCATATGTCTGCATGGACCTCATGAATCTTTAAAATTGATAAACAGAAAAGATTTCAGGGTACATCTGGTTATGTGACACATAGGTGAAAAAAAATACATCTATCTTTCCTCCTACTCAGAGTTCTACTTCACTACAACTTCCCTTGGACATGGCAGGGAGTCAGTGTTTTGTAGACAGACATTTCAGAGTGAAGGCTTTTTAGTGTCACAATAGGGCTGAACCTATTTATTTCATCATCTTTTAGATTTATCTATTGAAAATGTCACAATATCGTTAAAAAAATGCTGATTGTCACGTGAGAATCTGGAACTAGCAGAAGTTTGACTTTTCTTGCTTGATAACGATCAATATAAAAAATGTTTATATTGTTCATTGCAACATCATCCCCCCCCCATTCTCTTTAACATGGTAAGGTCTTTTAAAAAAAATATTTTCATCAATTTCCTCAGAGAAAAAGTCATGGATCTTGACAAAAAAGAAAAGAAAAGCATCTATTATTTACTGAACTGATCCCTAACCCTGATCTGAGTGTGTGGAATTTCCTGCAGCTTGATTGAATCTAAGGGGACTGTTGGCAGAGGTATTCACCATTCTTGTTATTTCTACATGTGGAGTCAGTACTTTGGACCCTTCATTTTCTATCTTAATTACACCTGCAAACTTTTGCAAAGTTATGTAGTTATTGACGTGTTTATGCATTTCTTTTCAATGGAGAAAACATCAAGAGAGAAATGTCCAATATTCATATCTGGGAATTACAACTGGGAGGCGAACGTGATGGTCTGTCTGCCTCGGTGGCTCATGCTTTTCATCAGAACCACATGACATGAATGCGTCATGAGCTCTGTAGGCCGAGTGTCGTTCCAAGTCATTGGTTTCAGACAAATTAGACACATCGGTGCAGTGATGCTCCACAACATCACACTATATCATCATAAAGACAAAAATGACTCAGAGGCTGCAGACACTTCTCCTCTCCTGTCATTTCTCTCCCCATCCGCCCGTCCACCGGGACGTGTGCGTGTTCGAGCTGAGGTCAGGGGTCACGGCAATTTCCCCCGCAGTGGATATGTGACTTTGTTTGTGTGTATGTGTGTGTGTGTATGCAAGCCTGTGCCTGAGTGTGGGACAGCTGTCGCCTGTCATGCTCCAACCACAGTCCGTTCAACGTGAGACCTCCGGGGGCTTGGTGACGTCAACTCAAGGGCTAATTACTCAACTGGCCACCACTCACATGACTCCTGGGCACGACAGAGGTGACTAAGCATGTGTGTGTCTGAAAGTGTTTGTGTCTGCGGCTGTGTGTCCGTTTGTGCCTCTTCTCTGTATGTGTGAGCGAGACGTGGGGCTGAATGCCACCCTGACACCTGTCAAGGTCCAGTGTGTATTTGTTTGCGTGTGTGCATAAAGTGAAACAACCCTCAGAATCACCTTGCAGCTATGCCACATGATGAATACACAGTGAAAGGTGTCATCCTCAGTCTAATTACAATACCAGCATGCCCTGATGTCCAACTGTGACGTGGGTGTGTGTGTGCGTGTGTGTGTTTCGACTATTTTGGGAAAGAGAACATTTTGTTTAAGACTTTAGGTTTAGAATTAAGTTAAAGTTTGGGTAAGGAGATAAGGGAGGCAGTACGTCAATAAGTGTCCTCACAATAATAAAAGTGCAAGTGCAAGTGTGTGTGTGTGTTTTTCCTGTGAGCTGTGTCAGCACCATCTTTGCGTTCCAGTCACTGCTGGATGATTTCGCAGGCTGACTGTGTTATCATGCTGCAGCAAAAACACCACAGCATCAATGCACTTGCAATGCAAACTATGCCTCTTCCACATACAGGTATGCCGTCGTGTCATTTATTCATGATTCCACTTCATTTTGAGGAGTGTATGAGGAACTTGGACTGGACAATGATGCAAACAGGGAAAAGTCAAAGCCTTATTTCCCTCTGCGGCTTCTAATTACATAACTAAACCATTTTAGCATGCAGAGTACCCCACGATGGTCAAGATGCATTAGAGGACAGAGGGGGAGCAGCAGATGGAGGGAGGAGAAAATGAGACAAAGAGGGAGGCATGTGGAGAATCCATCAGCGCTCTGTGCCGAGACACGACGCCAGCAAATTTAGCATCTGCTTTCACGGACACCTCAGATTCTCACAAATAAAATCTGAGGCTTACGTAACCACACGTCTAGCTGTGAGTTTTCTATTGAGTCAGAGCTGCCCCTGGACGCATGTATCAAATACCACATCTTAAACTAAAATACACTTCATGGCGGTTTCTTCTGAAGGAAAGACTCGCTGTGAGTCATCGTTACTCAAACAAACACACAATCTGTCGGGAGTTTGCACAGATTCAGAATCATTTCATCGTAGCAAAACAAAAGAAAACTCTCCAGCTCACATGCACATACTGTGTTTGCTCATACACACAGGCACAGCTTATATGTGAAAAATCATAATTATACTTCTAAAAATAGGCAGATTTAAGGGCTTTATCACAAAGTGCATGTGAGAAAGTATCAGAGAGTGGTGGATAAACTGCAGCCAAACTGTGCATATTAGTAGACAGGTCTATTCGACCACTGCACACTTTGCATCGGTAGATATTATTAAACTATTCAGTATCGTTGGAAGAGCCAAAGCTTAATTGTTGCTAATTGACTGGTTTGAAACGAGTTATCAATAGAATCCCTATGGAGTTTGGTTTTACTCTCACAATCACCTCGTGTTCTTCAAGTGTTTAAAATGTTGTATATGTATAAATGTTGTCCTGTCAGACTTCACCCTACTGGTACTAAGGGGTCTTTGGGGAAAAAAAATAACCAAAATAAAGTTTGAGGGTGTAAATGATGCAGACATGTTGGTGAGAGCTTGGCGGTAAATTATATCCAAGGAGCTCCAAGTACAAGTGAAAGTAAAACGAGTGTGGCAGCAGTGTCATTAGGTGGGTTGTGTTTCATCCATCGTATCACTTCAGTCCACTGAGGGTTGCTGCGAAGTGACAGGGGGCAGTCGGAGAAACTTCAAGGATGCTAAAGAGTTGAGATTACGGAGCGGCCATCTGTCAAGTGTGTTGTTATTTGTGCTCTTCGATTTAAAAAACCCTCCACTGATGTATGCCTGAGGCTACCGAGTGGAAAAACCCTGCAGAAGGCTCGCCCTCTTGAACACAAGGCTGCAACTGACAACTGTGTGAAGTGGCTGCTGCTGACCGCCAAATAGATGCTTGCGTCCCGACTTGAGGGATACTTGGGATTCTACACTTCGCTCATGATTTATGGAGGGAGGCCTATGGGGGGGGGGGATTAGCAGCTACAACCTGAACAAGTCATTTCACATTGGGTCAGTTTCCGAGTCAGCTAACACTGATGTTGCTAATGTATGAAGATAAATTCTCATCCCACCTGATACCTCTGCTGTGGCAGCAACTGTCCACTGAACGCAAACATATAATGGAGTATTTCATTTAATTTAAATATCTTTTCCTATGGAAGGTTAATTAAGCCCTTACTTACTTAAGGAAAGTGGATGTTAAGTTTTTTGTTACAGCTGATTTTGATTGAATTCATACTGGTCACACCTTTTTACAGTGTGAAAAAAAAAAAGTATAAAAACCTATATAAAAAGTCAAATAAATATATGTAAGTTAAAACCAAAATTGTGCTGATATAATGTTGTTGGTTTTACCGGGGACACAGTGGGTAACTCAGGAGTGGCATTACAGTGGGAGGTGTTCAGGTAATGAAAGTGGATGACTCAGAATCACCTGCTGGGTTTGGACGTACTGTGCACGCACACACACACACGCATCATAAAATAACAGCAGTGCTTGCATACAGTAAGATACAGTGCCAGTGTGATTACCCTCCCTTGTAGCTCACACAAAAGACTTTTGCTTTTTTTCCAGCACATCCTAAATTTAACATTTACCTTGCAGATGTGACAGTTCTTTGCAGAAACTGTAGTATTTTTCACCACCGCTTAAAGTCAAAGAGAAGATTTATTAAGAGCATTATCAGGGGAATAAAGTGGAGCAGTTGCACCCTCCTCTTCAGGTCGGGAGGTTTTGCGGTTATTTGTTTTGTCTTGAAAAAGTACAAGAAAAATATAGAAGAAACAGAAAAGCTGGCTTAAGATTGTGGCTAACAATTTTCTTCCTTTGTCTGGTAATAGTAGTTGGCCTGGCACAAACTACATCCAGTCGGACATTTTTATTGTATGTAATTTTATACCCTTATATCTTGTGACTCATCTTCCTACTATCGAATATCAATAAAGGGCATTTCTCCCCAAAACTACCCTGAACATCGAAAAAATTGATTTAATTAAATACTACACAAAGTACCTATAAAGAAACCTTAATATATATTTTCTGATTCATATAACATAGTGACTAAAAAGAAAGATACAATCTATACTACTGTCCTTGAGAGGAGACAAAAAGGAAAATCAATCCTTTTTTCCACATGATGTATTGTGACAGAACTGTCCATGGTGCTGAACGTGGCCTTTTGTTCTGACCTGGGCTGATCGCGCAGTAATGGAAGAGACGGTTACAAATATATGTGACCATCAGTCTGGAGGCTGCACAGACCTTATTTCACGTATGAGTCCACCAACATGTGTGTGTCCGCTCACAGACCTGCCGGGCTCGCCATCTCAGCCACGAGACGCCACGCCACGAATCACCGAGCGGGGCCATTACTCCCAACGACCGGTCCTTTCTAAATAACTTCATAAATATTCCATGCGCCGGCTCAAAGAGGAGAGTCAGAAAAAGTCATGGTTGGCGCCTCGTCGACGCAGATTCCATTAAGCCCCGTGTTTCAGCAGAAACACGGTGGGATAATTAATCTTTTAGGATCTAAAGCAGGGCAACAACAAGTGCAGGAGCGGGAGAGAGAAACAGAAAGGTTATGAATTAATGGAAGAAGGGGAGCGGAGAGAGTGACACCTGGATAGTGGCATGAATTATGTAGGATCTGGCAGCGCTGACAGATGATTCAACCAAACAAGCTGCCTTACCTCCTTCCTCCAGAGCAAATCTGCATAGAAATATTTCAACAATGAAACGTCTGAAAATGGGGAAGATGAATTAGAATGGGAGAAAATCGGTTGACCTGAAAGTGCAACTGCCACTGCAATGCTTGCCTGTTGTTTGTGAAAAAAAAATTAGGAAAGAAGAGCTTGAGGAGATGAGATGGGGGAAGAAAAGGCAACTTCAGCTGCCCGAGGGGAACCGACGATTCCTTGGTGTTTTAACCTCATGAGAAAACAAGAAGAGAGTGTCCGGACCCTGCTGCAGCCAAACTGACATTTCACATCGAGCAAATGAGCCACCAAGACATCACCGCCATCACAATTAATCCGCTGTCTCTTTCTTCTGCCCTTGTGCACAGAGGGGTGTGAAGCAGAGATTGGAAAAAATGTGAGAAAAAAAGAAAGAAGAAGAAGCGGCTGAAATTAAGTCTTTTTTTCTGCACCAGGGGTTTTTGGATTGGATTTATAGACACGGAATTTAAAAGACAACCATGACTTTTAAATGGAGAATTACATTTCTCTGGTGATCTGGTTGGCTCTGATGAAGTTTTCTGGAGCGGCTCTGGGTCTTGGTTTTTCTCAGCACTATGAAAGATTTAGTGAGTAGCCTACAGCTCCACTGACAGCTGTATCACCTTGTTCTTACAGGCTCTGCATATGTCCCGCTGCGCTGAGGCCTATGTGCAGTATGCAGGGTTATACACGAGGAGTAAGATGATGTCAGACGATGTGTAAACAAACAAAAAGTGTGAAGCCAAGCTAGCAGCTCTGTGAGGCTGTGACCACAGGAGGTAGTGGGGGTCCTGGATTTGGAAATGAAACAATCATGTGAGGATTTAAATTAGTGTTAGATTGTGTCACAAGACTAAAAAAAGGTGTTGTTTTTTTATATTTACGTGGGTATGCCCTGGTGCTACTATGATGTTGCGTCGCTTTAAATGTTAGAGCTGCAAGGAATTGTGGGACAGCAGTTTCTCCTTTCCTAATGGTCCACTGTTCCCTATACTAAAGGAGATACTTCTGGATCATTGCACTCAGTTAGAAACTTTTCTAAAATAGACAAATAGGCCATTCGCCTGCATCCTATGACTCATCCTCAAAAGGTTCAAAGTGATGAACTGACTGACCGACCAACATTTCCAATCCAAAGAAAACACACGCATTAAAAAAAAAGAGAGACAGAAAAATTATGTCGCTCTTCTTCTTCTCGCGATTGGCTCATGCAGACGTGTTTTCCCCACAGTCTGAGAACTGGTGCACTCGAGAAAAATAACCTGCTTGAAATGTCATTGTTACATGTCAAGTTATTGGCAAAATAATGTACCACAGTTTCTAATATTACTCCGACTCAAATACCACGCTATCCAAACCGATAAAACATTACGGAGGCACAGACAGCCACTCCAACATCCTCATTAGTGTCAGGTATTTCATTGTTTCTCTGTGGAAAGGTCAACGCGAATAATGACAGTCGGTGCAGAGCTCAGACTCATTTCTCTCCCAGCCTTCCTCTGGGAAATGCACACTCATGCCCCTTGCATCTCTCTCACACACACACACACACACACACACACACACACACACACACACACACACACACACACACACACACACACACACACACACACACACACACACACACACACACACACACACACACACACACACACACACACACACACACTCTAATGACCAGCCGTTACCCACGAAGCATTTACAACACCTGCCAGGCCCATGTTACATTCATCCTCCTCATACATTCATTAGTGTGTGTTAATATACACAGGGCTAATGGGGTGTGTATGAAAATGCACTTAGCCCTCGACAAGAGAAAACGCAGTGCAGATTATGACTACTCTGGGACACATGAGGATAAGATGCATATAATGCTCCGAGTGTGAGTCTGTGCAAATATTTACTAGGGTCTGGACAAAGACAGATGGGAGCATGAAGATTTGGGACAACGTCAGTATGTGTGTGTGTAGAAATATATATATTTATATCTTAACATGTTGTCTTTCCTCTCCCCAGTTTCCTCCAAGGGAATTCGTTTTATTCCCTTTACATCTATTTCTTCTTACGGCGTGCCCACAGAAGACCTACTTATGTTTACGGGAATCCAGTCACGTCTGAAGCAGGTGTAGCTGCCATTATTGTGGCAGCAGACAGCATCTATGGGCAGATAGGTCAGGTGCTGCAGCGTATAGGTTCACCTTACCAATTCTTATCTGTTCTTCCGTTTTACACATTCACACATAAACAGTATAACACGTCATAAATATTAATAGTAGCCTCAGTCTCCGGGGCTGACAGTAACGGTAAAGAGGATATTATACAGCCACTGGGAACAGAGAGGCCCAGAGCTACGAGTCAAGGTCACCACCATAATACAACCCCAGCTTTCAGGCCTGCAGGGAAATCTTAGCGCCATAACATAAGAGTATCTTCACCGGTGTAAAAATAGCAGAAATAAATATTTGCTAAAGTAGAGTAGAAAATGTTGAGCAGATTTTTTTAGGTTGGGTTGCACATTCAGATCCTTTGATTAAGTTTCATGAAATCGTGCACTCTCCCCAGTCTCTCAGAAACAATCATATTCATGATGATACCCTGGCATTCATCCTGGGGATTTAGCTCTATTGCATAAGCCTTCAACTACACGCTGAGGAAAAGCCATAGAGATACAGATGTTTTCCCCTGTTTTGGGACAGTTGTGGTTGCTTAAATCAGCTTATTGACATGAATGAGGTCAGGGGACATATCGGAATACTAAAGGGAAGCAATTTTAGTCTGTTAAGAGCGAAGGTCAAGAGGGCGTGTGCAGTGGTTCATATTTGGATAAAAACTAATGAGATCCACTGAATCAAAGCCCTGAGACATGCTGCCCAGAAAAAAATCTCAGGCATAAATAGATGCTCACACAAACACTTAGAACCAGGTCACTGAGTCTACATCCACACAACTACGTTTTCATTTAAAATGGTGTTTACAAACTAAAATGATTTCCACATCTGTTTTAATGCCTGTCCATACTGACACACCTGAAAACACATATCACGTGATAACCCACGTAAACTGGGACGTTAGCAGGGACAACAGGGTCAGAAACACTTGTAATTGATTATCCATGTTGTGTTCTACACTGGTAGCTGAAGCTAATGAAGATTGTTTTCTCCCTTTCTACCCTTCCAGACTAAACACAGTGCAGGGCTTTTCAAACTAAAATGGGGCCAGCAGCGTTTCCAAACTTTGGAGTAGAGTGGATGCCGGGTGAGCATACGTAGCAGAGATGATGCTTTTTGAAACAAAAACATAGTGATGTGAATGTAGCATGGAAGAAGTCAAGCAAAGAACTCAGTGTGTGTGTGTGTTAAATTAGGTTGTGTAATACCACAGGAGACATGACCTGTCTCCTCACCTGAACTAAGACCCTCCACTCATCCACCCCAGTTTTTCAGGGTCAGAGCATGTTTGTCAGGTAACAATGTGACTGTAACTAAACACTGCACGCAGCATCTTTCCGCTTAAAACTAAATATCTGTGTCCATTTGTCTTTGCTGAGTGTCAGCTGAGAATTTGATTAGGACGGAGGGGGAGGTGGAGGCATTTTGCATTAGAGCAAAGTCTGGCAGAGATAAGAGAATATTAAAAAAAGGAGAGGGACATTATAATATGCTTGGAAATGTTAAAAAAATATGACTGCACCTTCTTATCTTGTATTTACACTGAGGCCGGGGCTTTACCGTTAAACACAGAGGAGAGAATCTGGGTGAATTTCTTTAAATAATATTCAAAGACAGAGAAACAGCAGTGGACACTGGTCTTCAAATAAAGTCCAACACTGCAATTTACAAACAAGAGTGGAGAACCCTGCAATGCGGCCGAGTCTAAATCCTCTGTGGAGAAAACCGACACAGGCAGATGAAAAGGGCAAGTGGTTTTAAAAGTGAGCTAAACATGCCCTCTCCCTCGCTCGGGGCACATCAATTCGGAGTGGAAGCGGGCAGAGCTTCTCTGTCTCCGTGAAGTGCGCCCCCCAGAGGCAGTATATTAGCCTGAGAGGGGCTAAATGGATTGAGGTGCATCACTAAATAATGAACTCCCAGCAGCACAATTACTGAGCATAATGGTTGCTTTCATCTTAGTGGGAAGGGGAGGATGTGTACGCAAAAGGCAAACAAATCCAGACGCACGTGCTCAAGTACATACATTCATCTCTGTGGGTAAAGCAGTGTTTCTCCGACTGTCTAATGAGTGAAGTAAGACACAGAAGAGCCATCATCTGCAGTTGACTGAAGGTGGAGGGGGGGGGGGGGGGGGGGGGGGGGGGGGGGGGGGGGGGGGGTCGTCTGTGTGCTAATGTCGACTTACGGAGCTCGCCCACTTTGAGAATCTCACAGAGCATCTTCGTCAGCTCGATGCTGCTGCGGCCGAACGGACACTCGTGCTTGTCTTCTCGGCTGCTGTTCTCCAGCACGATCTAAAAAACACAAAGAATCAATGAGTCAGGACGAGAAACATCAGGAGAAGATCTGCTCAGGGGTAAATGAAGAGTATGTGATTTTACACTCACTTCTTACAGTCCAATCATTTCATCATATAACTAGAATTAACAGCATTTTGAAGAATTTCCCTACAGGCAGACTTTAGATATTATTTTCAACAGGCAAAAACATGTCTTGTGAGGCCATCATTACTTTGACCGTTGACGACCCAAATCGAATTAGTTAATCTGTGAGTCTACGTTTGCGCCAAATTTGAAAGGATTCTTTTGAGGCGTTTTAAGATAACATATTCACAAGGTAAGGTCACAGTGACCTTGACCTTTGATGACCAAATTCTAATCAAAACATTCTCGAGTCCAACTGAATGTTTGGACCAAATTTGAAGAAATTCCCCCAAGGCGTTCTTGAAATATCACGTTCAAAAGGCCACTGGCTGTCGCCGTGCAGACGTGTGCATTCTCAGTGTGTTTTGCTTTTACGTTTGCATCAATTTACAGAACAACACTGACATTTTGCCATCAACAATTCCATTATGGTTGATTCTATTAGTCATTATCTGACCTCATCTGACCCTCACAGCTATCTGATTGGAAGGCAAAACACATAAATGAAATCTCTACAGCAAAAGAAATCAGCCTAATTATGGAGAAGTCTGCAGCGCTCCCTAAATGAGGCTATCAAGGTCCCAATCATTCTCGCCGGTGACAGTTTAATTTGGGAAAAAGGAGGCTCTGCTTTCTCCCTCTGGTCGGCTGAGTCGGCTCTGCTCAAACATCTCTTTTCTCAGGTCCAGAGACAGAGTTACTCACCAACATAATGCCAGAGCGCACACACAGACACACAGTCATTATTAATCTTGGCCTCATGCAGTTTTACTGGGGAAAATAACTTGTGGGGTATCAATGAGACTGTGGCGAGTCTGGATTGAACTTTCAAAGCATCTGTTACTTTCTTCCTCTATAAAAAGAATGAATATAAAGCATGAACCACTTACAAATTAATAAATGATGTGTTCTGCAGTTGGATGGGTGTGGGGGTATTATAAAAACAATAATAATATTAACAACAACAATATAGTTATAAACAATTCTATGTAAACGGGATGAAACATCACTATTGACAGTTAAGACTGACTAGCGATTGGTCGAGCATGCTACCATGGACATGACAGGGGCACTTAAGGGGCCAATAAGATTCCCGCTGCCCCCCACTGGCCCCGCCCCTGGTGCCTGGGATATTTTGGCTTCACTTCTTGATGGTGGGAGCAAGTGGAGACGTGTCGTCCATCGTTATGTTCAGTCTATGCTAACATCCTATTAAAGACAGCAGCTGAGGTCAATCACAAGTCTATTAACCAAAGCAATCCTGCTGACTGTCAGTGTGAAAATGACTGACTGACACTGGAAGGAATTAAATCAGTTCTGTTGTCTGGGCTGAGCAACCTCATGAAATTCAATTTTTGCTGAAAGAAAATTTGTGTTTGAGCCAAAAAACTAAACACAAGCGAAGGAGCCGGAGGGAAGGAAGTTTGTGAGGAGGCGGAGGTGACGAGGAGAAATGATAAAAAATGACGGAGCAGTGTGTGTGTGTCAGTGTGTGTGTTGGTGTGTCTACATGGGGCATAACCGCACATGAAAGTGTGTGAGCATTCTTACCCTGATGTAGGCGTCCTGGTGATGTCTGGCAAAGTACAGCATGTTATCCAGAGCCAGCATGCCTGGAGGGATCTGGGTGAAATCCACAGCTGGATTCACATGGTTCTGAGAGAAAGACAGAGAGAGACAGAGGGGGAGACATTCACTCGAACACGATACTACAATATTGTTTTTTAAAGCTTTAGTCTTTTGGGAATCATCGGAAGAACATTCTTTTTTTCCTCATCTGTCATCGGAGTGAAACATGTGCGTGATTTTATTTTCATAAAAATGATTGAATTACGAAACAAGTTTATTATTATTATGGTCAGAAAAATGTGGAGTGTACTGTAAATGATTTATGGCTCTCTCTCACACACACACGCACACACTTATTTTATACTATGGGATATACAGATACAGACTGCCTACGTTGTCCTTATTCCACCTTCAGTTAACAGCATGGATATATTTGCACACACATCACTCTGAAGTGGATCTTGAGAGTAAAAGGTGAGACGGGATGTTGAAAAGGAAAAGCGAGAGGAAGAGGAGGAAGAGGAGGGAGCAGAGGATGAAAAGAGGACTGGAGGATCTGGCTCATCAGTTTAGTAACTCTGCCTGACATGAAGCGGACTTAGAGGCTCCAAACGGAAACAGACAAATACCCTCACTCTCATATGGACCCATGGAAGATATTCCAGCGTGTGCAGCAATCCCCACTTAAAACACCTAAAGGCACTAAAAGGAAAATCAATTATTTTCGCAGTGATAAGGTCTTTCAGGATGATGCCAAATTAAGGCTTGCAGATGAGTGTGTATACACTATGTGTGTGTGTGTGTGTGTGTGTGTGTGTGTGCTGTCTAGCATGAAAAGCAGGCTAAGGAGGATTTTAGGGTTGTTCTCTACACTGGTGGAGACAAGGCCGTCCAATTGTCCTTATCTTAACTGAACACACTGCAGTGGGAGTGCGGATGGGAAGAGCCCTGAGACAACTGTGAGCTCACACCAAGCCAGTTTAGTTGTTATGCTACAGTTAGACCACTAAGACACACAGACACACACACACACACACACACACACACACACACACACACAGACACACACACACACACACACACACACAGTCATGTCTCTATGGTCCCCACAATTGATGAGTAATGCCACACACAAACACACTCACACACTCAGTGAGTGACAGAATATTTAAGCCCGAGGGAGAAACACAATGGATAAAAGGAAACTACGGTTAAACACGCACGCTCACACACACATGCACGCACACACACATGTACACACACTTGAACATTTATGTCCAATTATCAGTCTCCCTTGTGGTCAGACAGTGTTTGTTTTCAGACATGATCTCACTCTTGAGTCCTGTGTGTGTGTGTGTGTGTGTGTGTGTGTGTGTGTGTGTGTGTGTGTGTGTGTGTGTGTGTGTGTGTGTGTGTGTTCAGTATCAGTAGTTTGAGGTTTTCTCAAACACATACTTACAATAAAGCCGAGCTTCTTGTAGTCGCGGGTGTACATGGACTTGCGCTTCTCGATGCTGCCACTGTTGTTGGGCTCACACTCCACGTCGAAGGCAATTCTCCGCAGCTCAAAGATGATGTCCCTCTGAGCCTGCACACGCAGAGAAGAATATTAAAGTGCTGCTCATAAATCTATCCGTCTTTTCAGCCTTTCAACATGTTGTAATTTAGGAATCAGTCTCATCTCCACTGTCTGGGGTCTTGCAGTGCCCGAGGCTGTCTGGCCGGCAGCCATGTCTCTCAACTGTTTAAATTCCTTAGCCAAACCTATAGTAACGTTTTTTATTTCTTTGGAATCTGGCCGGATCAGGCGCAAACTGCCCACAGGCTGTTGAATAAAAGATTAATGATTGTTTACTCCTGGCAGCTGTAGCATGCTCGCCTGTCCTGCTGGGGGATCCCTCTGTGAGAAACACTTTTTTCTTTTTGGAAATTGTTCTTTGTATACCTGCAGAGTTTTTTTTGTAATAAAGTTACTTGTGCTGTGTTTGGCTGCACTAGGTTGGACAAACGTGTCCTGAATACTTATCATTCTGACATTCGTACTTTCGATTTGAAAAGACTGGTGGTATTCTTGAGTAAGAAAATCCCATGAAAAGATAAAAAAACAACAGTAAATTGATCCTAATAACAAGAATTTATTTATGTACCCAAAGCCTGATATACCTCTATTGTACCCCATCTACTGATATATAATATATACACTGCTACTAACATTTTGTAGGTTCAATGTTTATTTGTTTGCCGATAAAATATAATGAGAAAAGTACAAAAACTTTTACTTTTACTTTATGTGCATTTATGTTTACATTTTATGTAATAAAGATTTCGAATTTTCTATCTTTATTTTCTATATATTTCATACACAGTATTGTAAATATCTTTATATATTGTGTAATCACATGAACTTCCATTACAGAATTCACTCCACCATATCTGTGAAATGACATTCCCCTCTTTACCCTTCCAGCATTCACTCATTTCTCCACACCAACTTGTGTCTGCACTGTTCCCAGTCCCCACCTGGTCCTGGGGATCCATCTTTGTCATCATGCGGTCCTCCAGCAGGTTGAAGGTGAGCACCTGCAGCACATACAGCTGGTGGGCCATCTCATCGTTGATGGGCGTGGGGCTCCGGATCACGTTCTGCACGGTGTGAAGGACAAAGAGAGGAGGGGAGAGGAGGCGGGACAGGGGAGAATGTAAGACAGAGGTGTCGGATGTGCAAAAGAGAAGGTGAAGGAGAGAGGACGGGTTTTAAGGTCGGAGAGGCGAGACATGGATTTTGGAGGAAGACGGTGAGAGATAACAAAGAAGAATAAGAGGATTTGGGAGTGAATAATGAGGATTAGGAAGCCCAAGTCAGATGACGGAAGAGGAGAGGGAGACATGAGATTTAACACGAGGGAGAGGATGAAGGAGGGAAAAGAGAACAGGTGTGAGAAAGAGAGAACAGGAGATAATAAGCAGGGAGGTGAGACAGAGGCAGGAGTGGCAGGTTTCATTTTCCTCTCTGATATCACACTGGTGCAGAAGCATAAAACCAGAGGAAGAGAGACAAAGACAAACACAGAGAGACAGAGACGAACACAGTGAGACAAAGGGAGAGAGACAGAGAGACGAAGATAAAAAGAGAGAGAGGGACAAAGAGAGCGAGACAGACAGAGAGAGAGAGAGACATAGATAAACAGAGAGAGACGGACAGAGACAAAGATAAACAGAGAGAGCGGGACAGAGATAGCGAGACAGACAGAGACAAACACATAGAGAGAGACAAACAGAGAGAGAGAGCGACAAAGATAAACAGAGAGAGATGGACAGAGAGAGCGAGACAGACAGAGAGAGAGAGACAGAGAGACAAATATAAACACAGAGAGACGGACAGAGAGACAAAGATATACAGAGAGAGAGGGAGACAGACAGAGAGACAAACAGAGAGAAAGATAGAGACACAAATATATAACACAGGGAGAGACAGACAGACAGCAACAAACACAGAGACAGCAGCAGGGAGAGGCCTGGTTCAGACCAGGTATGAACATCCGTCCTGAGGAGATTGGATTGTAAGTGGTTCTTGTGAAGTTGGTCTGTTCACACCTGGCATTAGAATGTGTCCTGAATGAGTCTCCTGTGACCACTCGGGATCTGAACTCACTTCGCCGCTTTAAACAAATCCACATATAGACGCTGAGAAGCATAAAAATGAATTTGATTCATTGTGAAACTGTGGTGTGTCAGAGGAGTAGGTGCTGCTTAAGATGTGGCCCGGGACACATTGGTGTTCATACAGCGACAAGGATGTGGCCCGGGACGTGGCCCAACCCCCCCATGAATAAGGTCTGAGTGATTGGATCTCAGGACGTATTTAGGTGCGTTCAAACCTGTACTCAGTGCTGATCATCTCGGATGTTAATACCAGGTCTGAAAGGCATCAGAAAGACAACAGACTTACACTGGAGAGGAAGAGAAGTTATTACACTTACACTGAGAATGATGGAGCGCAGCTGTTTCTGGGCAAGAATATGGGCCATCTCCTATAGAGGGAGAAAGAAAAGGGGGAGAAAAGAATACAAATTCACATAAAGATAAATAAATATATATATTTAGCTGGAGAGTGAGAGAGGAAGGGGGGGGGGGGGGGGGGGGGGGGGGGGGGAGAATGTTGAGAAACAACAATACATCAGCAATAAATGTCTTTTCTGGGGTTCTCTATGTAAAAAAAAAAATGAATATGGGCAAAAAACCAAAATAAAGTATTCACGGCACACGGCTGAGTCTGCAGTGACAGGTCATGAAATAATAAGGAAGCCATCCCAAAGGAGAACTTAATCTTAAAAAGAGGGAGGGGGGGGGTTACTTAATGCACTAACTACATGTCATCTACAGTGCAAACTACAAAGTATGCTAATCAAGGGTGCACTTACTGTCAGGGGACAATTTAGGATGTCCACAATGTGCTCATCAAACTACCATATCGTGTGCAGTGAGGAAACAAAGTCAGAGACAGAGAGACAGAGAGGGTGAGTGAATGAATGTGGAAAAAAGAAAGAACGAGTCTGACAGGAGGTAAAAAAAAACCCAGTATTTGTCAGCGGTGCAGCTTTTGGGAGGAAGGAAGGAGGGTGGGGGTGAAGGGGCAACCGAGTCAGCAGAAAAGTGAGAGACTGGGGGACCATAATAATTAGCTGAAACGACGGGGTATCACAAACACCGAACACACACACTGTCATCTCTCTGAGAACTAAGATGGTGTCACTCGCTTCTGGGACCTTAAAGGGGAATTCCGGTATTTTTTTTTCAACCTGAGTTCTATGTTTATAAATGTGGGTGTGTTTATGCTATTTTCAGGAAAAAACTTTTCGGAATCTGTCCAGTAGATGGCCTCCGCTGGCAGCCAGGACATGATGGCAGTAACTGCAGTGTAATCTTATGGGGCAACTGCGACAGTGCATGAAACATCCACAAATTGTGTTGCGAGACATGTGTTATGTTGTCAAACTCTTAGCAAAGACCCACAATAACAACTTGAGCCGTTTATTGGTGAAAAAAATACTTCAAATGGATATTTCCTGGACTTTCGCAGTTGCCCAGTAAGATTGCATTGTGGCCACTGCTGGTCGAATCCGAAAGTTTTTGTAAGTTCCGTTCATTTATACACGTACACACACGTACACACGTACACACACACACACGTACACACACACGTACACACACACACACACACACACACACACACACACACACACACACACACACACACACACACACACACACACACACACACACACACACACACACACACACACACACACACACACACACACAGGGCTGCAGAATGAAATATACCAGAATTCCCATTTAAAATGTGGCATCTGTGAACTGTCTCTTTGTAAAAAAAAACATGACATGATCAGCATCTCATTGTAAAACTGCCTCCCTGCAGAAACAGAATAAGCTGTTGTTATAGCTTTTAAACATTTGACCAAAACCCTTGCACCCGAGAAAGACATTTTTCACCTGTCACATAAAACAACCCGATAAAGTTTAATCCAGCCAATCTCATGAATCTGATCTGACCTCTGTCAAATTGTTAATTTTGTCTCAGTAAAAATAAACACTGCAACTTCTGAGTATGTGTTAAATTTGTATGCAGTTGTGCATTGTCGCTTATTTCTGCATAACATGTCTTTGCAGCTTTGTATGCTGCATGGGACGAATACTGTGGGTTGGCCCATTCATTATTAATGCCGAGGCACATCCCCGGACCCGACGGTGCCGAGGCAAAGAATCATGTGATTAGCTACAGTGCATGTGACATCGGTGAGGGAGCGGCAGAGAGAGAGAGAGAGAGAGAGAGAGAGAGAGAGAGAGAGAGAGAGGAAGGGGAGATGAGTGGAGGAATGAGAGCATGGTGGAGCTAAAACATCACTTCTGCAGAGGGGAGAGGAAAGAAAGATGAGTGGTGCTTTTATCGGTACTTCACTGCTAGATGTTACTGTTGCACTACACTGTGAGTGTGTTACTGACACACACACACACACACACACACACACACACACACACAGTACTCTGTAACAGTACAAAACGCTGATGATAAAGTGATGTACAGCTCGCTGCATCATGAAATGACACACAGTCAGTAAAGTGTGAGAATGGTGCGTGTGCACACTGGGGTCTCACCTGTCTCTTCTCCTCAGGAGCTTTGAGGAACAGAGCGTTGATGACAGCGATGGTATAGGTCTGTATGTCCTGATCAGTCCTGTAATTAAACAGCAGCACAATTAGGGAATATTAATTAAGGAAACAAGCAATTCATTATTGTCAGCACAAGTGGTTTCAAATGCACTCATCACTGTGTGACTGACGCTGATAAATTACAATAAATGAATCAACTTCACGCAGTCTACCGATCCACCCTCTTACCCCTGAAGATGTGGGATGAGCTGTCCGATGGTGATCTCCTGCGCCACCTTGTGGTACAGATCCTGACTGTTGAGCACCATGGACTCCAGGATGGCCAGGGAGCGCTGCAGCACGGCCGTGTCCATCGCCGACTTGTTCACGTAGCCGGCAATCTGCAGAAGGGACGGTGCAGGAGAGGTGAAGGGAGACGGCAGAGGGGTCTGAATCATTTATCAGCAGTAATGCTTTGGAGACACAGAGATGCAACAGGGGACAGATAAAATGCTTTTGGAAATGCACATTTAAAGTTAATTGTGGATTTGCACATTAATGTGGTTCTGAATTCTGAGGTGAAAACGTGGCTTGGTAATAAAACAATATCAATTATCATCGCAATATAGACTAGAAATAATACAGACATCCATTTATCGTGATAATTATCGATAGCGTTGGATATGCACATTTTAATCGCGATATATTGTTTGGCCTCATCGTGCAGCCCTAAACAACCATGCAAAGCTAAACAAATTCAACTGTAATGGGTTATGTGTTGTGCATTATTAATTTGAGATAATATGACTGAAAGAGCTTTACAAGCTGATGGGTTGTAAAGATCACTTCAACTGTGTTAATATACAGCAGATGCCTCTATTGTCAGTTATACACCGTTGTTACAATTACACACATACACACCTTGAGATGTAACGAGACCAGGGAGCTTTTATCATAGACAGCATCAAAACCAATATGTGTGTGTTAAATCATTTCCATCCAATATAGTGTAATTGAACAGCAGCATTATGTCCGTCTCGAACCCCAGCCCTGTTACTGAATGAGTCATTTCCCTGGCTGACCTTCTTGATGAAGGCCACAGAGAAAGTGTCCCAGGAGACGATGCCATGGTCCATCAGCTCCACAAAGGCCGTCAGAGTGAAGGACAGCAGGTCGCCAAAACTATGAGACGATACAGGGACACACACAAACACACAAACCATAGGAAACTTCTCTCTAGCAGATGGCCTGGAGCAGTGTATAGCAGCAAAGCCCAGATGGCTGGGAACATAACGAGGAATGAGCGATCAGCGAGAGACAAAGAGAGAGGTGGTGGAGAGGAAGAGGAGAGAGGACAAAAACAACAGAAGTTCAAGGCTGCGACCAGGCTCGCTGAAGAGAAAGAAAACCAAACAGACAGGGAGAGAGCAAGAAAATGGGGGGAGAAGGTTTGCGATGCAGCGCAGACAGACTGTCCTCATGGAAACAGCAGGGGCCAGCAGGGGGCCAGCAGGAGCCGGGCAGCACAGTGTGGCGTTCAATCAGGACCAGAAAGCTACATTATAGAATGAAGTCATGCAGTTACACAAATACAAGGAGAAATAAATCACGCTGCAGGAGTCGCAGGAGGCCAAAGCAGGGAACACATTATTAAATGTCTGTTACATCCAAGACATATTACAGCGGGAAGTACTTAATGAAAAATGTAGGAGCCGTAATCAAATATAAAAAAAGTTTTCACTGGCAGACAAGTCATGTTAAAAATCTAAAAGTTTAAGTTATTCTTGCTGACGTGTTGAAAACTGCTCAGTTAATACAAGTTTGATGTATGACTTGATGGATTGGTTTTACAACACTGACCTCTACTGCTCAAATTAGGTATTGCAGAACTGTGCTGCATATTCCCTACATGTGTTCAACTTGTGCTGAAGTGTGCATGTGTTCAAGATTGTTTTATATTTTCACTGTTTTAGTTGAATGTACAAATTGCTATAATCTAACAACAACTGTGCTTCTTAAATTTTTTTTTTTCTTAATTCAGAGTATTGCCACATATGGATCGACAGAGAGCATCATGGGTAAGTGTGCCACGTGGCAGGAGATTAGTGAACAGTCAAATGGACAATTAGTAACCGACAGCTGAAGGACGAAGAGGCTTTTGCAGATGGCACTGGGCACTGAGGTGACATACTGTGGTTACACTACTGGACGCTACATGAAAGAGCAGAACACTGATATTAGTGGATAGATCATTAAAGGCAGACGGAAAGAAGAGAACCTTGATGGTTTGCTGATGTTCCGTCAGCTCATTATGATGAAGAGGGAAAAACTGTCTCACAGTGAGCCCCACAGAAAAATCCCCTCAACCCCCCGAGCACCGCGTTGTAAAGAAAACCAAGATTTATTTCACTGTAAGCATTGACTTACACTAGAAGTAATGCTAAATGTTAACTTGTACTTGCAAAAACATAATTTCATTGACTTCAATGAGTTTTCTTAATTTAGTAGATTTAAAAAAAATCAATAAATCTTAGTCTTCTTTCAGTTTAGTCGAATATTAAAGAAGTCGACTGATTCTGTTGCTCAAAACCACATGCAAAAAAAACAAACAAGTGCCACACAGATTCTGGCATTGGAGCCTTTAAGTGGCTGTGTTATACACGTATAAATAATTTCCCATAAGGTAGTGGGGCCAGAGTCTTAATCATGCAGACTCGGTCAGCAGGTTAGGAAGAGCAGAGAGCCAATGACGTTACCCGGCTGGAGGGTTGGGGTATGGGGGGGGGGGGGGGGGGGGCCTTACCATGGCTTCATAATCTTCTGTAGTTTCTGATAGCGCCTGAAAAGATTCGAAAAACTTTGGCGTCACAGTTGGGAAACAAAACAACCAACAACCTTTAGGTGTCAGCACAGAGCAGGGAACAACACACATCACAGCCGGTTGACAAGGTAAAAGAGAAATTTCATCTCACATCATAAATACGTTATTTCTTATTGTACAAATAAGACACATATTTTACTTTCATACACTGACTTATAGTAAACACCTTGAACCAGCGAGTCTACCCAGATGCTGAGAGCACGCCAAGCAGAAACAGATGAAGAAGCAGTTTGCTGCGAACCTTAATTTCACATTGAAGCTTAGGTGGAGACGAAAATGCACAGAAATTATATTCAATACTTCAAATGTCTTGATGTGACAACAGGTTCTGTAACCTTTCTGCTTGCTGATATGGTTTTATATATCATGGATGAAATGCTGCACTAATTAAATCACACAAATAAAAAGAGACAATGGGACAAACAAAGATAAACAAAGACATGTCAGAATGAGTGTCCATGTCACTCTGCTTAGCCCACGGAACAGACAGCTTTCACGTGCAGGGACTAATTTATGAACACAACTGAAAATGTCTAACCCGGCAGAAATGTGCAGAAACGTTTCTCAAAGCCTCAGAATTTTATAAAAGCATTTTTTTCTGTGAATTTTCTAATCTAAATTACGTTGACATCCACAGTATTGATGTGACGGCAGAACTCACAGCAGAGATAAAAATCTCAAAACCTTGGCAATTACAACCAAAATGAACTGCGTGGTTTGATATCACTATGTCAGTGAGACAATGTGCTTCTTCTTTCCCTTTAAAACAAGACATAAAATGCGTCTTCCTGTTATTTATCTCGAAAATAAAAACACTTAATGAGATGGTTGAGTGTGCTGCTGGCCCGGAGACTAAGGGCCAGGTCACACATACATAAATATTTCAACGGTGAACCTTCACCTCACATCCAATCAGTGCGAGACGGGGGGGGGGGGAAATAAAACATTCACTTCCTGTGGCGAAGCAAATCGCAACATGGCTTCACATGGAGTTCTTTGGTGAACTTTGACCCGCTTTGCATTCCTGTATGCACGACCACGCCCTTATACTTCTGTTAGAATGGAAAGAACAACTTCCTCCAACTTTTGATCAATGGATTAGAGATGTTCTGAATCATTCTCCCTTGAGAAAATTATATATGCTGTGTGTGCGCTCAACTTGTTCACTGTTTGGTAACCTCTTCTGGAAATTTTAAATTTATAGATACAACTCCCCTCCCTGCATATTTATTAATTTATTCATTCATTCATTTATTAATTTATTTATTTCCTTGTTATTTGTGTTCGTTGTGTCACTTGTTATAGTTATCATTAAACCTATGTTCTGACATGTCATATTGTAAATTGGTAATAGCTCAAGAGGTTAAGGTTACTTGTGGGATGTGTATTTTGTAAATGTATCATTTCATATAGCTGAAGCTACACGGGGCATTCTCAACAGTTGTTCCATATTTAAGTCAGTAGAGGGCGATATCTGCCTTCGCCCTGTGGAGCTGGTGTGGGCAGGAAACGCAGAACTGAGTTCCACATGAATACAGCCCAGCATCTCTGGCAGAGGCTTTGAATCACAGCGACGCTCTGCCCCCGAGAGTCGTCAGCACCGAGCCCCTTGAACAGTTACAGCTCACCAGGTTGGTTGTCAGGCAAACTAATGAGTGTGTGTGTGTGTGTATGTGTCAGACACTGATATCTCCATCACACACACACACATACTTGTGCACCTACGCACAGACACACACTTTTAAGCTCTCCATCCCTGAATAACTGATGCAAAGGCAATTTACATAAATCCACATTTAACGAAAGAGCCGAGAGGAGTCAACACCGGTGCTGCTGGGATGGCACCTCACTGGGAGTTCAAACTGGGTCAAATATCTGCTCATCTGTTACATGCAGAGACAGAGAAGAGGCTTAAATGACTCGCTTCAAGATTGTAGAAGTGAGCGTTGTGCTAGAGGTGTTGTCTGATAATACAGAAACATCAGACGTGGTTTCTGCTGAGCAAGAGATTTTAAAATACCTGGGGGGGACGTGAAACTTTATAGGAGACGCAGAATAAGACAGTGTGCACGTTAAGTCTATCGATGTGTGGCTGTGTAAAGTGTTTTTGGTTTCCTTACTGACCCCTTGACCTTGTGTCAGTGTGTGGTTTCGGAGCAAAGTTGTTATGCAAATGACTCTTCAATCCATCTTTTCTTTCACCGGGAAAAAGGATGAATAATGAGAATTGCATGAGGCAGAAAACACGAGCGACCCGGGCGGCTGGCGGCTGCTGCCCTCCCTGCCAGTTTGAACCGTGTGTGAGCATGTGCGCGTGTGTTGTGTTGTATGTGTGTGTGCTTTTTTTACACTCCCACAGCAGCTCTCATCTGGGTTTTGACTCTGGCTGGCCGGCACCTTGCATTCACACAGAATGCTCCTGGCACACACACACACACAAGCATTCATGCACAAACACACACACACACACACACTTCCCCCTGGCATCATGGCTGAGAAATTCCACCTCAGCGAAAAATGTCCTCGCTGTAACCTTCGGTTGAGACGGTCTCTAGGGACCTCCACCCCCGTCAACACACACATAGATGCGCGTACACACACACACATACACACACACACACACACACACACACACACACACAGACACTGAACAGACAGAGACCAGTGCAGAGCTCTCTTCTCAGTTGACTGTAATATCACTGTCACGGTCAACAAAGAAGACGAGCAGTAGCCCTTGGGCATGTTCTACATCTATAATAAAAGCTAGTTCTTCTCTTTTGGGCTGTCATACTCACGGATGACACCTTTAGTGTGATAGAGGGTTTAAAAGGTATAAGTGTGGATCCAATGTAGCTGTGGCGCAGACGCATTAAACTGCCCAGTCACACACATTCTACATGGAGACAGAACAATCTGTGGTTGGTTGGGTCAAGCTACTTGTGTTTTATTGGACAAATTGTTCCTGACATATTTTGACAGGAAACTGAATACTTTAAAAATAAAAGTCTTTCACTATCAAATATTCAGTTACTTTTCCTGAGTTATTAAAAAAGTCATTACATTGTTAATGTGAAAGTGGAGAATAATGACCATGATTGGACATTTCTATACAACGGTGACGTGACGTCAAGACGGGTCCCGATCACACGACACCAAGTTTTGTATTGTGAACTGAATTGATCTAATGACTTTGAAAGTCTGACCTTGGCATAAGAAACATGAAGAATTTTAGAACATGAAAATCACTAGACTGAACTTCAGAATGCAAAGTGCAACGACCACAGAATCTGGTCAAAGCTCAATCTACAGAGATGGAGACGAGAGGAGATGGACGGACAGTTGACTTACTCAGTCCCACTCTCCACCATCAGTGTGAGCAGGGAGATGCCGTCCAGGTTGATGAACTCCTGGGCGAAGGTGATGTCACGGGACGCGTTGGCCAGGTCCTTCAGAGACTCCAGCTTGGCGTCCATGCTGGACGACTGGATCCGCTCATGGAGCTGGACAGCTGTCTGGTACTGGAGAGGAAGGACCCATAAGAACTGTATCTTTGTCGGTGCATTCACCCTGAAAGTAGTTTCATATAAAAAGGAATAGAACTTACAGGAGAGGTGGTCAAGCGCAGGATTGAGCCGTTCTTGATGTCATTGCGATTCTGTGGAGGATTATGAAGATAAAAGCATAAGTAAGAAAGGACGTTTTTAAGGAATATATTTGACAGTCTGGAGGAAAAGCACAAAAGCAAACCTTTTCTGTGATGTAAAAATTTGTTGCGTCAGCGATCTGCAGAGCAAAGTTTTCATGGTTCCCCAAGGACCACCTAAAAGCCATTGGATAGAGAGAAAACATTTCATTGCTTGTGGAAACGTCTTCTGTAAAATACAGCTAGCAAGATTAAAGCACAGATAAGAGACGGAGAGTGACTTTTGCAGGAAGTATTATTCTTTAATTAATGTACACACACACACACACACACACACACACACACACACACACACACACACTGGAAACAGAAAATGCAGACTCACCCTTCACACACTTCTTTAATGATGGCTGAGAGAGGCTTTTTCTGTGGAGAAAGGCAAACCTGCATTTAGTCCAGGGTCCAAAGTCGAGTTCCTAAAACAACAGTCAACTCAAGAGTGAGCTGCAATCATTTTATATTACTGGACTGGCACAATGAGGCACTGTTCTGCAGGAGCCTGTATTTATCTTACTGTACAACTGCTGATGTGGAAGCACTGACCGTGTCTGTCGCACCATTTCATTCACTGTTACTGTTCGTGGAGCGGTTTCTGCATCGGTTACACTGATATTCTGTGGTGGAAGCGGAACTTTTGTTTATAGCATTTATTTTTATATAGTAATATATCGTTAATCTTACTCTGCACCACTACATTTGCATAGAATATATGCAGTTTATACGATTTGATGCATTTTACTGCATAAACTACCTTGCAGTAGGGTTAGGTATCGTAATGATACCAAAAATATTTCAATATAATATTTTACTATTTATTTCACTTAACAGTATATAGGAAACGAGCTCAGTGTTTAATAACTCAAATGAAATAAAACGTTTCCCAATTTAAATTAGAAAATATGTCATTAAATGATCACATAAGTGGATGAACCAATTTGCCAATTAAAAGCCCAACACTTGATATTTATTACTCAAAAGTATTGACATTGGATTACAAGCCCAAACTCAATAGAAACATTAACTGTCTATAACACTTAAATGATGTTGCAGTGTTAATGCATTAATAAAAATAGTCTGTCGTGAATTCTCAACATAATGCTCCATTTTACTTTGACTCTAAAATACATCTTGCTTTACAAGTCTGTGCTTTTGCTTGTGGGAAATTCTGAATGAAGGACATTGATATTTTTCTTTAAAGGGGCTCTCCTACCTATTTTAAATATGAAGGTCAGTTTGCTCAGACAGTGAATATTCTGGCTGTGAAAACAATGGGAACATGTCTACTGGGGCTTTGGAGGAAGATTCCCAATGTGAGGAGTTTAGGCGTTAACACATGAGGCAGGAAGGGCCTGACGAATGTGTTTTAGTTGCCTTATCGGACATAAACAAATGCATTTAAATGCATTTTTGGAGCTAGAACCATGACAGAGACCAATATCCTGATCTCTGCTGCTCCAAACCACTAATGAGGAGTATCCATTTGAAGTATAGTTGTTTTTAAGCTCTAAAAAAAAACAAACTGTTCATTCACCAGTGTTGCTCCATTTACTGGCTCAGGAGTCCTATCCACAAGTCCAGTTAAGAGCCGGACTGAACCCCACAGTCTTTTCATAGCACACAGGCACCAGCATGTGCATAAAACCACACAGTTCGAACGCTGCACATGCACAGACAGCAATTTGGCGAGCAACTGTAACATTGTACAGAGCATTGCGGTTTATATGACGGCTCTCTATCACTACTTTCCTGCAGGCAGAGCAGAAGAGAGAGAGAAGCTGCTTCAAAGAGCACAAGCTGTGGTGATGAGGATTTACAGAGCGAAGTGATGGTGACAGGATGGGGGGGGGGGTTGTATGACAGGGAGGGAAAGACAGGGGGTGACAGAGAAGGAAGGTGGGCTGATATGAGAACAAAAGAGGGAACAAAAGATGAAACAGTGAAAAAATAAAGAAAATGACATAAGATGAAAGAGAAACAACAGCGCAAACAGGGCGAGGAAGAGTGGAGGATAATAGTGGGAGGGGGCAGGAGAGCAGAGAACAAAGAGAAAGAGGAGTGGAGGAAAATGAGGAACTTAAAAAAAATGTGTGTATGTATATATAATGTGCGAAACAACATCTTTGAGTTTCAAAAAGACATTCAAGGGCATTTGCAAAGGTAAAATTCTGTAGTCAAAATTAAAAAACAGACCCGAAATGGAAAAAATATGATATGATATTACAATATATATGAAAAAAGTATTGATTCAGAATCACACACGATCTTACAAACATTCAAGAGCCTGAATACCGCTCGAAAAATCCAGGATTTAACTCTAAATGTTAGATATTTCTTTCCTTCGTTTTCATGAGGAAACTATTAATATTCTCAACCCATCAAAGAAGCAGTTAAAGCTCTGCAATATCTTAAAAGGATATGAAACCCTGAGTACCTTGCTCTGAGCAATTCCTCCTCTCATCAAAGCTTCATCCACTTTGGACATGTATTATTAATAAACTAATACATTTAAACATGTGGAGCTTTAACTAATAATATAAAAAAGGTAATAATCTTTTACCACATGTGCAAAGTTTTGTTTAAGTTGTGATATTTTCTGCTCCCTTAATTCTGCCATTTAATCAGCTGCTTTAGATCTAATATAAAAAGGGAAAAAAAGGTAAATATAAGTTGAAGTTTTCTGAAAGAAACAAGTGCAAACCTTGGGTCTTTTTTTTCATTATAAACCAATTGAATTTCTGTTTTTGTGATATTATTATTCCATTAAGTGCTCCACTTGAGAGAAGTGTTTTTTTCCCCTTGCAAATAGTTGGTTTGATTTAATTTTTTTAAAGATGGTTACTTACTTCTGAATTATGCTTATAGAGCCAGATTTCGCTTGTTTTACCCGAATCAAACTCGCTTATACATGATTCCAATTAAAGACATGTACACCTCGGTACTACAGACAAAGTTAAGATGAGCTGGTGAACACAGTGGAGCATTTATCAGACATAGAGCCAGATATTAACCTCAGGGGGGAGTAACGGACTAATATCAACATGGATAGAAATGTAATCAAGCAACGTTCTGTTTGTTCAGTTTGCTTTATCAAAGAATCATCTCAAAAGTTGATAATGTCAGTGTTGCATTTACAGCTTGTTTCCACAGCTGCATCTAAGAATGTGTTTGTAATAGACCATAGTCAGATATCTCTAGAACCATTTAAGTGTATAATGACAATTCCATCTATAGCCTACCTGCTGCTTTACAATAGACCTTCAGTTTGATTCCTGTTTGTTTCTGCTGAAATCCTCATGCTCCTTTGAAAATCTTTTTTCTCGACACACACACACACACACACACACACACACACACACACACACACACACACACACACACACACACACACACACACACACACACACACACACACACACACACACACACACACACACACACACCATGTTCTCCCCTGTTATTGCATTTCTGACAACCAACAACACTAAAGTGCTTATTGAAATTGTCTGCACTCGTACCAATTTACACACCACACTGCACAGATCTTGTACTTGTGTGCCGAGGATGTTTGGAAAGAGAGAAATCGGCGTGAGATTTATGCAGATACACAAACACAGAGGGAAACAGCTGCATCTTAACACAACGTGGCAGAGGAACGCACGCACAAAAATACACACACAGATACCCATATACAAATGGGCACAAGTACACATATACACAGCTGTCAGCACACAAGCACACACACACGGTAATAGTAACAAGTATGCATGTTGCCACACAAACACACCCACACACCCTCGTAAACAAACAAAAAATACACACACACGCTTTCTCTGGGTCTCAAGACAGCGAGAGCAGCCGAAGCCCACTCCCCATCGCATGACTCAGACAGCCATATGCTGCTGCAGGGCCTATTGTACAGAGGAGATGAAGAGGGAGGAAGAGGGAGGAGGAGGAGGAGGAGGTGGGGATTTGACGGTGGAGGACAAGAGAGGAGGAGGAGGCACAGGGCAAGTTTCACGGATACAACAAAAGACGGGGAGGAGGAGTGGGGGGGGGGGGGGGGACGAGAGCGAAAGCAAAGAGGGCAAAGGAGGAGGAGGCGACAGATAGGAGAAACAAGAGGAAGATGACAGGATGGGGTGAGACAATTAGAGAAGAGCGGAGGAAGGAGAGGAGGAGAGGTGGTTTTAAAGAAGTGAAGACGTTTTACTATTCAGACGGCAGATAAAGACACATTAAATACACAAACTACATAACTAAATCTACACTCCAGTGTTTACAGAAAAACCCAGAAGCACATGTACTCTGGTGTTCAATGTTTCATTCAGTGGTTCATCCATTGAGAAGGGCAATCATGGCTCCAGTTGCCACGGTGACTCCTAGATTGTACAATCATTAGTCCATCCATGAGTCACACACACTATCAAACTACGCAACAGTAAACAGATTATCACACACACACACACACACACACACACACACACACACACACACACACACACACACACACACACACACACACACACACACACACACACACACACACACACACACACACACACACACACACACACACACACACACACACGAGGCCGGCTCGTCACTGTTTGGGCTAATTCTTTTTTTATTAGCATGTCATCCAGTGTTTGTTAGACCCAGACGTTCGCTGACCCACAGTTAGCACCTTTTTCTGTGGATTCATATTGATCTGACACGCACTGATCTCTCTTCTAAAAGCCGCTGATCGGGGAATCAGCTCAGTGTTACTCGCCCGGCCCCGTACCTTTACAAACAGGAGGGTGTCTGTGTGACCTATGACGTAGTTGTTTCGGAAGAGAGAGGGGGCGTGAATGTGTTAGAAGCGTGACGACACCTCCTTTACACCAGTATAAGTGGGTATATGCAGGTTTTTTAAATGCGGGTAAAGATGCAAAAAATTGCCACGATTGACTCATTTCTCAAAATAGAGGTATTTTGTTTTTCCTGGTGTGTCCGGGAAAAAAGTGCACTCTCACCTCAAATTAGCGCATTCACCTGGGTGTCATGTTTCCATCGCTGCCAACTGGAGCCGATAAAAACCTTCTGTCTACTGCAGATTCTGACCCGGGAGTGAACGCCGATTGAATCCATTCACATTGCAAACAACAACCAGATGAGAGCAGGTGTTGGGGAGTTTTCTGGCCAGTGGAAAAGGGGCTTTAGAAGAACGTGTACGTGCAGAGTGAACGACAACTGTCAGTCCCGTGGAAAGAACGTGGTCTTTCCTTCCTGAGAGTTTTCTGAACTCAGCATCGGGAAATCCAGAGGCCTCCTTACTATGGTTTAGAGCCGCGAAGCTGGACACTATTGATAAATAATACCATAAATTTTCCACTGAAGTTGAAAATCTGATATTCATGTCATGCATTTTGATCATGAATTACAGTAAACATATTGTGTAAATTACGGGAATATGTTAGAGATTTGTTATGCTGCCCTGAGGTAGTTTGATGGGATTTAATCAAATCCAGCACTGAATTCCTTATCGAATCTAATTGTGTTTTGCTGTCAACATTTCCATGAAACCGAAGTCATTAAAAGAGTGAGTTTAGATCTGTGACCTTCATAAAAACACCACAGTTTTTAATATTCACAGCCTTTAGCTAGAAGAGAGACACAGTAATGTTTGTCATACGTGTGCCAATAATAACACTTGTTTTTGTTTGTTTTTGTCCTCAGAGACCTACCTGGTCTATTTCCATGAGCTTGGGGAAAGCCCCCGGCCACTCAATGGCCACCTTGACGATGTCTGCCGGCGGCGGCATGGCTGCCGGGGGGGTGGGGGGAGGCGGTGAACGTCTCGCTGCCTCACACCTCTGTCACCACCACTGGAAGAGGCTCATCCAAACCTGCAGGACAGGAGTGAAGGGAAAAGGAGGATGGACAGAGGAATGAAAGGGGAAAACGGGGGAGAAAAATGGAAGAGACATTAGTAAAGATCTGGGTCTTTGCTTCCTCTAAAAATTTAAAGAACATTATTCAAGACTAAAGCGAAAAGGTGAAAAGGGGGGGCAGAGCTGAGTTCTGCACAGCTCTCGGGGGGGACTGCTAATAAACTACTGATAACTCCAGCAGAAACTAAAGTGAGCAGCTCAAACCAATTATTCACCCCCATATATCATTTAAGGGTTTAGAGGAAATGAGTCAACCTACTTACACTGGTTTACTGTTATTTATAGAGATGTACACTCTGCACTCATATATTTTCACACCTCAAAAATATCTGAGGTCAGGCTACAATGCCAAATGTCTGTATACCCACTGCTGATAACCACAGCAATCGCCCACAGCTCAAACACTCTCTCCTGTTGACCTTAAAAACTTAGCTCTTCATGCAAATTCCAGCGAACACCACTCATACAAGCTAAAGTGGAGATACTGTTTATTTTGGGTATTTGTTCACTAAGATCAATTGTATTTGCAGCCGTGGCCCAATTTAATTTGCGGTTGTTGAAACACACAGAGCATTTGCACGTGCTGCTGGGCCAGATAATTCAATAATTTGATTCAAATTGAAGATTATCTGCTAATGAGGTCACAGCAGGTAAGTGGGTTGATGGAAAGTCATTATGTTTTTAAGAATGCACGCTGTTCAGTCGGGTTCAGTCATTTACATGCAGTCGCAAATCACACAAATCACCCAGCAGCGTCTTCCTACAACTTCAAAAGTACAGACTCTCTGGTTCAAAGTGGTTTTCGGACGAGTTGTAACGTTTGAACACATAAAGCAGCCCTCTCTCGTTCATGAGACGTAGCAGCACTTATGCCACAATAGCAGGTGAGCATGCAAGATACAGCAGCAGTAGCTTTAGCCGTCAGTCCAGAGAATTTCCCTCTAGTCGGTGTCGGTGGAATAAAGCTGCATTCCACAAAGTTTTACACATTAAGGTCAGTTTATCCATCACGAGGAACACAAACATCCATCAAAACACCAAATGTGAATCTGAATTATTTTAATCGAATCTGAGGAAATCAGTCAATGACATCACCCTGGTATTTATGGCTTTAATTTGGAGACAAATTACTGTGTGTGCATCCGAAGGTCTAAGGTCTTTTAACTTTTTCTTTAGCCATTACTTCGAAATGATGTATCATTTTATTTTCCGTGTCCGCTTTCAAATGACAAAGTATTATTTACTTCTTGTCTTTGAGGTTTTGTACCCTTGTTTATTTGTCCTCTTCATGAAGAATGGCTGTTTTAAAAGGTGCTATATATATATATATATATATATATATATATTAAAAGGTATTATTATTATTATACCCAGGCCCAGAAATTAAGCACTAATATCAAAGCACTAATTGTATTTTATAGCCACAGTTTTCCTTTTGAAGTTTGATATTTGAACAAGTTGGACATCCACTGTCCTTTATCCTCAGCTATAGGGTGAGGAAAAAATACCAAAAAAAAAAAATTTTAACCAGGAAAAGTGGAATAGATGCTGCATGTAACAGAGCACATCAACAAAATAAAAAATATTCGCAACATAAGTACCTAAAACTGTCGTTTTCTATTTCTTTTAATGAGATACACACAACTGAAGCACTCAAAAGACCCTGAATCTGTATTTGCAACCACATGCATTGTGGTTCATACAGATAGCAACGAGTTCTGTAGCACTCAAGCCTCTTTCATGTGAACACACACACACACACACACACACACACACACACACACACACACACACACACACACACACACACACACACACACACACACACACACACACACACACACACACACACACACACACACACACACACACACACACACACACACACACACACACTGAACTGAGCTTGTAATCCTGGGTGGCTCCTCCCTGGCTTCTGTGCAGAGGAGTCCTGAGAGAGCACAAAAAAAGCAACAGAGGAACAGGCAGCTGGATTGACCTGAAACCCTGTGGCTTTCTGAGATAAGCCAACTGGATGTTGTGGAGAAAAACTACCAAATCAGAGTTCTTCTAACTCACACAGACGGGTATCTGGTTAAAGCCACCTTTGTGTGCCTGCAGGGGTCTAATGAAACCCACCACTGCACAGTTATGAAGTGGAAAATGTAGCATCGATGGCCCCGAAACTGACTGAGGGAGGCATCAATAATTTACCATTCCAGCCTGTCTAGAAATCTTGGATCATCTTAATTCCTGGTGAAGAAGCCTGTTTACATATTTATTCTCAATCCATAATGCAACAACACCGGCTCAGACTAATTCCTGGGGGACAAGTATTGAGGGAAAAAAACGTGTGTCGATATATACAGCATGTAGAGAGAGTAGTGAGTCATTTAATGTGTGTGTGTGTGTGTGTGTGTGTGTGTGTGTGTGTGTGTGTGTGTGTGTGTGTGTGGACAAACAGTGTGCAGACATAGTTACTGTGTGATTGTGTTTGATGAGCAGGTATTAAGTTAATGATACTGTAGTATATGTAATGAGAATAGCCTGGCGTTATATGTGTGTATGTGTGTGTGAGTCACCCCATAATAATCCACATAGCCTTTATTCAAGGGCCCGTTGCCATGGCAGCCGCTGCATCAAAAGCTGGAGATGTGGATGCATCCCTCTGTCTCCCTCTCTCTCTCCTAAGTGCGTGTCATAGTCAAGTCACGTTTGTCACAACTCCACAGAAATGACTCAATCCAACCCGTCTGCTTTGAATTTCAATAGTGAAACATGAATGAGTGTTTTCATTGAGGATTATAGTGCTTTAGTAACATATGTTAAATACTTTCTGAGGCACTTCAGTGCATCTCTGTGCCCCCCCTCCTCTGTAACCTCACGCAGAGGGGGAGGAAACGCTCATGGTGGTGAATGAGATGTGGAGAAAACACTAAGACAGATAAACAAAGCTACATGAGCACAATCCTGCAAACATTACAATTAATGAAACAAACGTGTATCGTTTAAAGAATAACAGCAGCAGCATCCTGTTTAATCCCTGTTGGGATAATAATGTGCCTCACAAACACAACCCTTATAATAGTCATCTACTGTGTGTACAGATTTTAATCCTCTAGCTACAGCTAGAAAGAATAGACTGTACACAAAGATGGACGACGCGTCTCCATTTCCTCCCACTATCCAGAAATCCAGCCGTACGCTGCCATCTTGTGCATTTAGAACCGGAGCAGAGTCTGAGCAGGAGCATCATATCATAGGATGAAGCCGCAGTAGCGAAGTCCTGTCAATACATAAGCTCGACCAATCGAGAGACACGTCACTCCATTTTTATAGCCTCAAATAACTATTTAAACCAAACTTACTTAAGAATCTGCGTGATAAGAACTACATGAAATGACAAAAAAGACTTGTGAGAAAAATTAACATGTGTCTATTTTGACTTTTTAGTTTGGCCCATGTACCATCCACTAACATGGAGGAGGTGGGATTTATGACCTATACTGCAGCCAGCCACCAGGTGGCGAATTGCTGGTCACAATTCTTTAAAGAAACAATTTAAGGATCCTGTTTAAATGTTTATGTAATGCATTGATGTGGAAAATATAGAAATATAGGCAAATATCATTATTGAATTGATCAAATTCTTAATTAAAATCGACAACCCAACTTCTGACTGGTTCAACTTTGACCCTCCGTTCTTAATTTTAGTTTTTGTGCACACAAACAGTTTCCCTGCCACTGAGGGATTATTCCTAACATTTCAGACGACTTACTTTCAGCTTTATCTCTAAATAATGTGGTTCTGATAATCTGACAAAACCAATTTGTTTAATATATCTGTCTAATGGCTTGTTTATCTGGCCCAGTCTGCTTTTGTGATTAGCGATGTTTCAATACTCCCGTATCTCAGTCATTTATTTGGTGAAAACAATGCAAACAGAGAGAAGCAGAAAATAATGACAAATTGTAATAAACAGGAATTATCCCTTACAATGGAGAGAGGAAAGTTAATCTGTGTGTGAAGTCACTGTCCTTTTGACTAAGGGTTTGTGTTTTCCAGTAACGACAGTGTGTGTGTGTGTGTGTCTGTGTGTGTATTCCGAGCACCTTGTCATCATCTTCTGAGAACTATATGACTCAGAGATGGACGGCCTTGAAGCTTATTGATTGGACTGAGACACACACACGCACGCACACACGCACACACCCACCACCGTAAATCCCTTGAAAATGGTCTCAAACATAATTGAGAGACACAGCGGTTTAACACACCGCCGTGAGCAGCACTCATTGGATCAACATGTTTTTCCTGCAGTCGACACACGCTTGCAACAACAGACTTTCTCAGGTGTGAGGTTTGTCTCCATGCATCCTCCACATGTCATCAGTGAGTGTTTACTACGGTCTGCGTATCAATCTGTCGCTCTGGCATCTCATCGCAGCCTCCTCACACTGTAAATGGAACCTTGTTATCGAGCTCGCTGCTGTCAGAACTCATCACGTCAGAGCAGGTGATTTGCTGCAACCTGGTTCAGCGTGAGTGCGAGTGAGCGGTGGGTTTATTTTTCCCTCTGCCAGAGGGTTAAACAGGCCAACGGGACACAGACCTCACTCCATCTCTTTCCATTTCCAGGAGAACGCTCCTGTCAGTTTTTTCAGGATGGGACCTCGCTTCCTTCCTCTGCTCTTTTACTCGTGCATTTATTTTATCTGACATCTTCTGCTTCCATCAATCTCTCCTCTCTTTCTCCACAGAACATATTATCTTTCCAGATTATGATGAAAAAGAACATTAACCAGTTGCTCCACACTATGTCCAATCATTGGTTTAACAGGCATTTAAGATCCCGCTGCTGGTGTAATTGCCCTTTTGCACTTTACGCAATAACATGTTGCCAAAACCATCAAACCACTCGTTTAACTGGATCTAGCGGATCAGCAAGGTTGTAATTGTTCAATGTGTCTTCAAACACCTGCTGTAACCAGAGAGATATGTGCCGCTGCAGGGTTTAGTTTTAGTTACAATAGCCCATAATTCTAACGGATTAACTGCAAAAGAGTGGACATAAACTAAATCTCATGTTACGCTCAGAAACCTGCGACCTGATCTGCTGCCAGAGGTCGAAATCTAAGACCAAAAACATCAATAAACAGGGGAGAGGGGGAAAGAGGAGAGGAAACACAGAGGGGGAGGGAGGGGTGGAGAGAAGTCCTGTGATTTGTTGGGCAGCAGAAGAAGAGGAGTGCTGGGTTTCACCTCAATAATTCATGATGAGTAATCTGAGGGTCACATCATCTGTGGAGGGAGGAGGGAGGAGGGGGGGGGGGGGGGAAACACAGGTGATGCAGTGATGAAGGTGAGAAATGAAAGAGGAAGGTTGAGAAGAAGGTTAAAGTGAAATAATGACATTAGAAGTAGATTAAAGTAAAGGGTTATGTGATGAAGGAAAAATGCAACTAAAAATGCAACAAAGGATAATGAAGAGGGCGGCACTGTGGTGCAGTGGTTTGCACTGTCGCCCTCACAGCAAGAATGTTCTGGGTTTGAATCCCATTTTCTTCCATGTGGAATTTTCATTAACTCTGTCTTCTCATGGACTCACATGTATGCGTTGGACGCGTCAACAGAAACACTGCTCATTCACTTTGAATGGGACGAAAGCACCAATCGCATCATGTTCAAACACCCAAGCTCAGGCTCCAGCCAATCAAATCACGTAGATGTGCAGATCCATAGGCAGCTGGCTAACCTGGTGTGTGTTCATGTGGTTGTGGATTTTATTTCCCCATGTACTTTTCTTTAGCATTGTATTGATAGCTAGCATGGCACATTAGTTTGAAAGCTGACTTTGTGTGTCCCGAGCATGAAACTGTGTCCGGCCCCAAGCGGCGAACACGGCCACCGTCAGACGCAAGTGCAAGTACAGCGACAGTCCAAAATTGGAAACTCTAACTCTCTGTGTGTTGGCCCCTGCGACATGCTGGCCTGTCACCCAATGTCTGCTGGGATTGGCTCCAGCCCCCTCACAAAGTTAAAAGAATAAACGACATAGATAAGGACGGATAATGAGGAGGAAGAGAGTTTGAGAGATATGGGGGGGGGGGGGGGGGGAAATCAAAACAGAGGCTGTGAAGAAAGGCGAAGATGAAAGGGCAAAAGGAAAACACGCAAGAGGACAGAAAAAAGAAAGAGGGTTGGAAGTGAGATGAAGAACGACTTTTCCAGAGCTATACATGTAAGTAATAAGCAAGTAATGGTTTGAGAAAATAACTCAAATCATTATTTTCTACACCTGCACCCTTCATATAATTTGCCTCATTTTATTTCCAGCTGCTAATGAATCTATCAACACCACCTTCTAATAGGAACCGCGCGAAAATAATTTTAATTGTATCGTCCCTGCAAAATGAAAAAATGAAGGTGTCTATTTGCTTTTTCTTAAAAAGGATTTTAACACTTTGAAGTTCTTTTAATTAAAGCTACAGCTGATAGAGCGATAGAGAGGGGGTGGGGGTGGGGGGGGGGGGGGGGGGGGGGGACAAACAGAGTCAGGGCATGAATATCAAGGGGAACGTGATCTAAAGTAAAGTGCAGCCTCTCCCACTCTGCTCCTCCTGGGACCTTTTAGCAGGAACCCTGATGGTGGGAGAGAACATGAGGCAGCAGTTTTTACAATGTCAACCCTGATGAACCTCAGGCTTATAAAGGAAAGTCTTTGTTGGCACATTCACTAAATTGTCGGTGTTTAAATTTTAGGAGATGACCTCAGGCATTTGCATTTAATTACCGCTTCATTTGAAGCAGTCTGCCTGGCCTGAAACGTACGACACACCATGTCTAGTTCAGACACTGTGATCCTCCAGAACCTCTCCACCCGTAGATTACATGATGAAATCACTCAACTAATGCAGTTTAATACAAATGACGAGTGTGATTAAGGAGAATCTATTGGCACAAATGGATTATAATATTCATAACCGAGTTTTTATTCGTGTATAATCACCTGAACATTATCCGTACAACAATACTACATTTTCGCGTAAAATCTGTGTTTTCAAACTAAAACTCTTTCTGTCCACAAAAGCATTGTGGCTCAATATCAGTTTTAATCCCCGTCCATACCAACACGCCTGAAAATGCACATCATGTGACCACCCATGTACACTGGGTATGCACGAGCCCATCTACACAAGAATTGCTGGAATAATATCTGGTCTCCTACACACATAAGCAGCTGTATCATTGTAAAATGCAGAATTTAACCGCACAACAGTTGTCAACAGGGTCAGCAAGGCTTGTAATTGATTATCCATGCTGCATTATACACTGGTGGGTATGCGACAGAAGCCTGATGAATCAGTGAAGGCAAACGTTGTGACCGAAATGGTTGAGAGTGTCTACATCATCGTGTCCAAACCTCTCAGTTTCTACCCGTCCAAACTAAAACAAACCCTGGAGTTCTCAAACTAAAACGGGGACAGCAGCGTTTCGAACCTTTAGTGTAATGTGGACACCGGGCGTATCTGTAGCAGAGTTGGTGCATTTTCAAATTAAATGTAGTAGTGTGGATGTAGCAGAATCCCGGTGTTTTCATATCCTTAGAATAAGCTTCTGCAGTGGCCCAGAACACGGAAGCTAAACACTGGCTCTTCAGAGGGCCTGTGCCTTTTTATTAAGGCCACAGTAGTTTCTCCTACACCAGGGGTATAATACAATTATAGTTTAACAGAACTTATTGTTAGTTTTCACATTAAATTGAAAGGGGACGCTAAATAAGTACTCAAATGAAAAATACATCTTTTTTTTCCTCATGTCAAAAAAACTAAAAGACTACAAAAAATTTTTTTTATACAAATGTGTATCTTAGGTATTAGTTTGCAATATGCAACTTCACAGCTAGATGCCACTTTTTGACAGGGTCACTTCACAAGTGGAAGTGCAGAAATCTGAGAGCGTAACAGCAAACAGAAGAAGAGCCTGAGTGTGAGAAGTAGGGCTGAAACTGAAGCACAGGTTGTTCATATCTGAGACAAACCATTTTGAGCAGGAAATCTGACTATTTGAGAGAAAGGGCAGGGTTTTGAGGGAAAGCACTACAACATCTCAACATGAAATGAGAATCTGTGCTCTCGAATAAAAATAGGAGAGAAACTCCATACCTATACAGGCGTATATGCAGACATCTGCGTGTGGGTGTGTCTGTATTAACCCTATGCACAGGGTGAATTTCAAAAGGACCCATTCTGGCTCTTCACCCGATGCCTCTACAAAGGGCCCGCCTCGCCACGGGGGCCCTGGTATGTGTAAGAGAGTGCGTGTGAATCTGTGTGTGTGTGTGATCCTTTATCTGAGAGCTGAGACAAAAGACCACTGACAGGGTGCAGAGAACCACGAGTTATTGTTGCTCCGAGCGTGACGCCTTCACACACCTGCGCACACACACACACCTGCGCACGCACGCACGCACGCACGCACGCGCACACACACACACACACACACACACACACACACACACACACACACACACACACACACACACACACACACACACACACACACACACACACACACACACACACACACACACACACACACACACACACACACACACACACACAAGGTGGTCATGTTACAGCCTAGAGGAGAGGTGTGTGTATGACAGAGACACACAGAGCTCACACACTCCAAGTTCATATAGAACAGTGGTTCTATACTTGTATGATTCTATACTTTCTCTTTCTTTTATAGTTTCTTGTGTTTATATTATATTTTTTACTCGTGTGTTTCACTATTCCCTTTTTGCTGCTGTAGCACAATCAATTTCCCCATAGATTGTAGATAAACTTATCTTATCTAACTAGTTTTTATGCACTCTTGAATCACAACAACATCCCCCAGGTGTTATATCTGACTTTCAAAATTACCTACTGCCAATGAGATTATGTTTTCATCTGCGTTTGTTTGTTATTTAGCAGGATTATGCAAAAACTAACAGAGAGATTGCAATGAAACTTGGTAAAAGGATGTGGGTCAAGGGAGAACGCATAACATTTTAGTGCGGATCTGGATCTGTGGGTGGATCCAGGAATTTCTTTTCACATTTTTTTAACATTGTGAGATGAGGTGGGGTTTTTTTCCATTTTGCTTAATCTCTCAGAGAATAATTCATGGAGAAAAAAAACTGACTTGTTTAGGGGACTGTTATTTGTGTGTCTGTGCAATTTGGTGCAGATCGAAACAAAAATCAGGATCTGCTTTCACAAGGGGACCGTTGGGCCTTGGTGGAGGTATGTGCTCTACTGAGTATCGTTCTAGTTTAATATTAACTTCCATCTCATCACAAGGTTTGTTGCTCTTTTCAACCCTGAAACTGCAGAAGTATCTACAAGGTGCACAAGTGCTACTCATAGAGAATAATAACACAAAAACACACCAGTCTCAAGACAAAAAACAAAAAGACAGAAGGAGAGGATGAAAATGCTTCTGTGTTATGCCCAGTTCCCCAACACACAGACACACGCACCCACAGGAAACTGCTGGCTCGAAGACAAAGGGCTGACAAAACAGCTACAAATAAAGGAGGAAGACAAAAGGAAAAGGGGGAAGGCTGAGGTCAGGGTTTAGAAATATGTCTTCAGCACTCAACCAAGGCAGGAACTCTGAGAGCCTCAAGATGCAACAATATACACAAAAACAAGAAAGAAAAACAAGATCACAGAATTTGAATCACAAAGCACCAGATACTTTTCATGAACTCAGTACGACACCCTCTAAAGTTGTGAGTTCTCTCTGTGTGATTCATGCTGGGCCGCTCAGCAGGCCTCGCTCTCTGTGACAAAGCCGCCCTAGTTCTCGCTGCACCTCTGTAACCAGGATATCCTGTCGAACGTTGACACCAGCGGCTGGTGACATGTCTCTACATCAGCAGACATCCGACCTCCCGCACAGGCGCGAGCCCTTTAGAAGCACATGTACAGGGGGATCTACTATGTGTGTGTCCTTGCATCAGAATCTGCACACACAGGGAAACGGGTGAAGCATGGAGCTACAGCAAATTGCAGAACGAGGCACAAGCCTGAGCCTAAATAGTGAGTTTCAAGCAGAGCAGCAATTTGTGGTGAATAAGTGAGTCAGGAACGTATAGAGGTACTTGGATGGCATTCTGCAAACGTTTGGAGACAAGGACACGAGAAAACCCCCACAAAAGCAGACATTCGCCAGAGGAAGAAAAAAACAAGGCAAAATTAGGGCTACAGGCGCACAGCTAATCCATAATGTGGATTGTGAAAGAACCTTCGTACTGCCAAGTAATTACTTTCCAACACAGCCGATTCATCAGCTGTGTAAGTATGCTCTCTTTATCCTTTTCAGAATCATAAACTACTGACACCACATTTCCATCCCATCAAAACCACGAGGCCACAACGCTCAAGTGTCTTAAAAACATATATCCTCGCGATGACATTTCCATTCTTTTCTGGTTAAATATGGAAAAAAACTGTCCAGTCTCGCGTCGGCCAAGAAGCATGTAGAGTATAAAACAAGACGTGTATTACTCCAGACTGTAAACATCGAACCACAATGTTCATGCCCACTGGTGACAAAGAGGAGGCAGGAGAGTGCACGGAGCCTCACCCTGAGGCCTACTGCATCCTGTGGGGCACGAAGAAAGAGTAACAAAAAAAAGACTCACCCGAAAACCTTGTGTTTTCTCTCCCAATCAATGAGTTTCTTGTGCCAATAACTTTCTTGACCACTCAAGTTTAGTCTGAGTTCACTGCCTGTAGGTGAAATCTCTTCAGCATCATAAGCTACAGACAAATACCTCGCGACTGTCAGTGCACCGCCTCGCCTCAGGCAAAACAACGACCAAGAGAGTGCCGAGAGAGACAGGCTGAAGGAGGAAGTAGGCGTTTGTCGAGAAAAGAGGAAACGGGTCTACGAGTGAGAAGAAAGCGGCAAAATTCAAAGCTAAGATGACAAGTGCGCGGGAAGGCATTGCTGGAGTCTAAGGTTTAAGGTATACATGTGAAGAAAGATAAAGTAAACAAATCAACGCTGTCAATAAAAAAATAATTGGCAGTTAAATCTCATATGGGCTCCATGTTCTCCATCCTCTGCATTAGTCCTGCAGCCGATTTCAGACATGATTTTCTAAAAATGTTAGGAACATTTTGACTGGACATTTTCCTGCTGTATGCTCACATGGGCTCACGCAAAAAATGTGGAGTTAGTTGAGAAAAACTGACTCTGACATTTGCATTCTCACATAGAGTCCCTCTGTAATAATTTCAGGAAAATGTCCAGATTTCAGTTTAAGCATAAAGACAAAAGGTAGGAATCAACTTGCTCAAAAGTACAAAAGTAAACAAACCAAGATATACTGCTACTGAGCTCTAGAAATGCTGGTGGGAGGATTTTATTACCTTCAACAAGAGCTTGTCTCACTGTTTCTTTCTAATTTTCAATCATTACGCTAATCACCCCTTGGCTGCTGCAGCCTCAGATTTGCTGGACAGCGTCATTTCAGTCCTGCAATACATAATTGGATTTTCCCAAAAATGTTAAACTACTGATTTAATGATTTACAGTGAAAATAATGCCACCCGTGTGTCACGCCCGGGCCACAGTGTTAGCGTGTGCAGTGCGTGTGCAGCTGTAACGCTGATCTGCTGCGTCTCGCGAGCGTCTGTTGTTTACACAGGGAGCGTGTCAGCTGCATATTTTCTGCAGAGCTGCTATGTGAAGCCTACACACTCAACTGAATGCCAGGACACTACAGTATAAAGCCGTTTACGTCCTCTCCTACTGTAATCACAATAACAACAAAAAAACCTTGTTAAAACAAATGAATGGATTCAGTCAACAGAAACGCTAGAGTAATTTTACTTTGAAACACTTACAGGAAGTGTTGCAAATATTTATGTGCCGTGCGGTACGCAGAGAAAATGGGCAAGACTCACAGAGTGGCGGTTCCAACCTGATAACATGGGCGCAGTAATAAAAAGCCAGATTATGCCCGATGCACATTGGACCCTGTCGCAGCCAGTGTGGCCCGGACATTAATCAGTGTGCCACACTAGTCACAGCAGACTACGAAGCTCCAAGACATCCAGCAAAGAAAGTGCTAAAGGGAGGACTTGTTCAAGAATACACACATTAGCCTGACGTTTTGTCACTACCACAGACAAGTTAGACTCAGTGATGCACGTAATACTGTTGTCTGGAGGTGATTACCACTTTCACTTCCACCTCTATAACGCCACACAGTCACTGCTGATGCAACAAATCTAGGAGTCTACAACAAGCACCAGCAGAGTGACTCACATGATTTGAAAAAAAATAGAGCACTGATCATGACCTAAGAGGCCAAAGGCTCAAATGAGACATTTACTTGTTGGAGCCGGGCAATGACATCTTCGTTTCAGAGTCTGAGAGGCTCCAAGTGTAGTGTCACACAAAAACAGATGTTTACTCCACCCAGGCTGAGGTCAGCTCTGCTTCATACGAGCCTCGTAAATGCAAACGTCCCAGACTTTTAGTTCCGACTCAGAGTCCCAGAGGGCCTCAGAAAAACAAGTAACCAAGTAACACAAACACTCCAAGGCAGCAACACCAGTGTAAAGAAAACAAGCAAATAGAAACATATCATAAACCAAATGAGTCGTTGAACGTTAGAGAAAGACGACTGTGAGCCGAGATACTCACGTTTCGTCATTCCATTGAAGCCGAAACCTGAATGCCACTGAGATCTGAGGAAGTGAAAAGGTTCAGAGGACCTCTATCACTAATGACTCCTTGCTACACAAAGAAAAATATTTGCGTGAGCTCCACACAACTGCCTGTCAGAGCCAAGAGCGCTGAGTCAGAGAGCTCACGGGGGACTCCACGTCAAAGCTTCAATAATCTATCCAAACTATCTCAGCTCCCTCGAGGACATCCCGAGTCTGTATACGCCTTCAGCCTGACTGACCCTTCGCTCAGGATGCTGCACCATGTCTGTCGTCATTTCAGATTTCCCCCAGGTCAACCCCCCCCCCGCTCCTCCTTCACTCCCTCTCCAGACAACTAGCGCCAAGATTCAAAACTTGTATGTTTGGGTACGACACTATTGGACTCTCTTAGAGCAGTCCAGCAATATTTTTCATATACAGACAAAAGACCCACCAAGCTCTAGACATTTTCCGACATGAACTTTATATGTGAAAGGCAAACTCCAAATTTTCCTGACACCTACCATGATCATGATCAGACTTGTGGGATAAGTCAACACTCCCCCCAGCCCTTGTTCATGGCACAAATCCAGGTAGAAGGATTTCACCAGTTTGCCTTTCACATATAAAGAACGCAGCCGGGTCAGACGCATTCGCAACTACAAGATAATGTCCGGGACATTCAGACGAGTAGTGGCATGACTGCTATCAGCCAGTTTCAAAAACTAAAATCGATGAGTGTGTGTTGAGAACAGATTATCAAGTCTCTTCTGGAAAAGCTAAAACGCACATTGCAAGCATGAGATGCTCTGTTTACACGGTGTTTGCCATTTGTTCAGGTTTTTACAAACTCCATCAGCGGATCTGAAAAACATCTTCTCAGGAGCCAAAGATTGTCTGGGTGATAAACTGACTACAGCTGCTTTTCCCGATGTATGTTGTTCCAATCAGAAGCTATTCAGCCTTATTATGCAAGACTGGCTGTGCTGAAGCAATGTTTGAAAGAAAAACATGAGGCATAATTACGAGAATTTCAAAATCAGATATCATTGACGGGCAAATCAGGGAAGCGTATATGCTACCGGGATTTAGAGGTAACTGTTTTATTTATAAGACATGAAAAATGTCAATATATGCGTAAGTAGCAGTGTACATAAATGTATATAGAATAAAATGTAGGGTGTTGTATGCTGTAAAGGTTTAGAGAAATAAAAATATGGAACACAAAAAAAAAACAAAAACCTGAAATATGTTATCGTATTGACTCATTCCAACTATTTTTAAATATTAAACTAAAAGTTACCGTATGTTACATTTTTGTTATTGAAAAACATGTCTTAACACATATCTGTAAGTGGAGTAGTGCAGATACCTTCCCTTCTTAATTCTTCTAAAGCAAGTCTTATCCAACGAACCAATCGGAGATGGCCTAAGTGAGGGGTGGGAGCTCGCAGCTGTCAATCAATATGTGAACATGCTTCTAGTAGTCTTCTCCTCTCACACCGAGGCTTCAGGCTAATATTAGCTGCTTTAAAATGTTGATTTAGCAGGTTAAGAAAAACTCCTGATTTCTGCATTAGCTGAGAAAGCAAAAACATGGAGGGAGCGGAAGTGTTCTGAGGAGAAATGGGCTTTTGAGTCTCATTCTAGATTTTTAAATCCTAATCAGGAGTTAATTAATCACTGGAACAAAAGCCTGACTAGTCGTGAAAATAAAGGTTTCTCATTCTGGTTTGTACTATTCAAGAGTCAGCTGCAGTTCTGACCCCGGCCCACATTACTACTGTTTGCTGGCTCTGGATAAGAGAAAAACTACATCCAAATTTGGATTTTGAATAATGTCAGAGGGCGATTGATGTCATTCGGCCGATTAGTGTTTCATAACCCCCTCGTTCCAATTTCTTTCCTAAAACAAGAACTGAAATGTGCACATTCCCACAGTCAGCTTGCAGAGGAGGGTGTAAGTCAAAGATAATTCTGCACCTCAGGGGATCATCTATTATTCAAAACCACATTTAAATTTATTCCACTTGAAGAGCAGTAGCGTGCCTTACTTGTAATCATCAAACTGAGGCGCTTATGATCCATGCATTTCCACATTCACTCCATTGGTTTGAGCAGACAACGGAAATCTAGGCCATGTTTTTATCTTCCGAACTGCACCTCGTCTTTCTAAACAACACATCATGTATACCGGTGTATGATCACTCAGAATATCCTGCACAAAATAAACCAAAACGACCTGTAGCTGGTTGTAATAAGCTACCATTCAGTACTGCCTTTATGAATGTGATTTAAACACAAGCTATTAGCCTGCTGCAGTTCCAGTATTCCCACATTGAACAGGACAGATTTCCTACTCATTAGAGGCTAATGAGGAGGTCTGCAGCGGATATGATTTACAGGTGGGCAACCTGTAATAAAATTATCACGGGTCATATGTAATTAAGACCAATCCCATGGGCGGACGATCTCCAGTGAATTACAGCTCAGAGTCCAGATCATCCTCATCATCATCAACAACAACCCCCCCCCCCCCCCCCCCCCCCCCCCCCCCCCCCCCCCCCCCCCCCCCCCTCTCCCCCCAGCTATACATGCACTGGTTTGCAAAGCATAGAAACAAACAGAGATTGAGAGGCCATCGCAAATGAAGCATTGTGAGAACTCGACCGCAGAAATAGGACGTGTAAATGTGACGTGACATTATTTCTCGTCTGTATCATCTGCACACAAACACGCAGACAGTTAAAAATCTGATTTCTCCTGGGAAACTGAAGTCGACGTTGCACTTTTCAGCATCCCCAGTCCTGCAGAGAGGACCACAGAGGCAAAGGTACACTAGCTGCTGTAGCTGCAGCAGCTACTTAATTGGACCACTCCTGAGCCCATCTCACTGCAGGAGGTGTCAGGTAGAGCGACACTGTTAATCGGGTCTGAAGCTGCCTACAGGTTGTGCAGGTATCCTCGAATTATCATCCTGGAAAGTTAAAGATTATAATATCAATAACAATAATAATAAGTACCTGCTCAGACAGGCTGATGCGCTGTTACGTCTTAGCGTCTCCCACTCATTTTCTATAAACACACATTTAATTGGATATTGACTGAACCTGAGACAAAAAAAAGCCATTGTACGTTTACCCATGCGGAGATTTTCCTGCTTTAATAAGAGTCCATAATAAGTTTGGACGTTTTATGCTTTTGTTTTCTTCGACTACAATGATCCATGGTGTTCATTATATAAACCTCACTGTATCTGTGCACAGCCACAGTCAGTGAAGCACCAGTCATTTTTTGTTTCCACCCCCCCCCCAACAACGGTTTACACCTTGGATTACAGATTAAACAAGATCCAACCATGGGATGTTTAGACTTTTAATATAATGCAGAGCTAAACACCTGCCAGCCATAGCTTCATATTTATCATGCAAATAGTAAAAGCGGTTTGTTCTACAAACAAGTTGCAGGTGGAATGTTTTGTGTTTTAAAGCCTGTTGCCATTATCTCATTATCTCGAAATCGTGTCTGATTATGACTGAATTCATTGTGTTTGTTTGACTGTGTTTCCACGTAATTAAAATGCAGACAAACAAGGTGACACATTGTTCCCATATGAGGTTCATCACTGATCACATCCAACTCGTGATATGATATTCTGGGATGTCCAAGTGCTTATGACACATTATCTGCACCATTAAAATACCCCAGTGTGTATATTTTCATCCCGTGCACTTAAAGGCTTGTGTATTCAAGAGCATTATGTAAGGTGATGATTGCACATGTTGTTGTTTTTTTCCTCCATCGCCCGGCTAACTGAAACACAATAGGCTACGTGCACCGTTCACACACACAATCTCCTTTCTCTTTAGATATAAAAATAACATGCCATCCTCCCACCTTACATAACTCTACCAGTCAGCATCAAGGTCTGTAGTGAGAGCTTCACAACAGAGGAGAGGCAAAACAATTAGGTGTTTACCCTGCAAGCCTTTTTACTGACAATTAGGACAAGTGTGTGTGTGTGTGTTTGAGTGCAACGGTGTGTACTGGCACATATATCTTTGTGAGGACCATTTTGAGCGAGGACCTCATGGAGTGAGGACATTTTGAACGATCCTCACTTTCTGAGACACCTTCAAAAAGGCCGGTGGGTCAAAGGGACAGTTAAAACTGGGTCTAGGTGTTGAATTAGATTTGTGTTAGGGTAAGAGTAAAGGTGAATTAAAAAGTTTCTGTGTCCGCTACGGTTCTTGTGACGTAAATGTCATCATCCATCCATGTCTGCAAGGATATGCGGACACCCGTGTGCAGCCAAAAATGCTGACTGTACAGATCAACTGTGCATGCAACTCCTGGAATGGAATGTGGGATCAGGTCATATACGTAGAACGCCAGAGTGATGCGGACCCTCATTTTAGTATGAATGGAATCATGGGCTTGTATGTGTGTGACCCGAACAAATATGCAACTCACGGCTATTACGAAACGTGGACAGTATGGTCAACCCTAAATAGTTAGGGTTAGGCATTTAATGTCGCTGGCTGAGGTTATAGAATAGGGTCAAATAACCTACTAACACCCACCAACCTCTGGCTCGACTGAAATGGGAATGGATACAATCGGTATTCACTCCCGGGTCAGAGGACTAAGTCAGTCATGCAGCGGCCGCCGCTCCGATTGGCAGAGATGGAGACACGACACCTGGGTGAACACGCTTATGGCAAGACGGCGAGCTGAGAGAGGTCAAACATGATGCACCGGGAAAAAGGCAGAAAGGCAAACTCCTCTACTGTCAATGGGGAAGGAGTTAATCGCCTTTAATTAGCAGGTTTACCCGCATTTACAAAACCTGCGTACACCTGCTAATTTTGGTGTAAAAGAGGTATAAGATCGAAGTCCAAGAGTATACGTGTGTGTACTTCTGACTTTCGTCCTTACAACTTCAAAGGGCTCTTTGATGGTTATGGCTTGGTTGTAGGGTGGGCGTTAGAATTCGGTTTAGGTTAATTAGGCTGGGTAGGGGTTGGCCTTTGAGTTGCGATTGTTAAAATTAGGATAAGTGGCTAGAGAACACATTATGTCAACGAGTGTCCTTACAAAGCCAGTATAGCCAGTATGTGAGTGCGTGTGCAAGAGACGGCAGGAGAGAGAGAGAGAGAGAGAGAGAGAGGCAGAGGGAGCCCACAGGCTTAGTGAGTCACTAACAGTGTGACCTTCTGCTCTCAGGCTTCGCAGCCCTGTCGGAAACAGCCTATACAGGTCAAACACCCACTCTCTGCGGTGTATTTATTCCAAACTGACACGTACAGTATAGGAGGACTAAATTATAGAAATACTGTCTGCTCCAATCTTTCTAAAGTTGATCCAGACCTTGGGAATTTCTGCAGCAGCTGGAAACATTAACATTGCAGGAGCTGCTAGATTCGAGCAATCAGTGAACCGTGTTGTGTGCATGCTGACTTGTGCAATTAGCAAATAAGACATCAGCAGCTATTGTAGTGGTGAGCAGGCTGAGATCTTTAGGAATAGGGATTTACTGCATAATTAATACAGCCCGAGTTGCTATGAAAGACACGGCACCGTCACAATTTTCCTCCTAAGAAAATGTCTGCACACTCCATCACGTTTTCACCAGAACGCTTTAGGACCCCAGATTAAATTCTGAGGCTGATAACAGTGGTTTCTAAACCTTAAATTACCTCAGCTTTACCGAGGGGAAAGATGCGGGCAGGGGAGATAAAAATGTCAGCGATGCTATGTGAGCTCTCTGCAGACTCCACAGTGGCTGGTCTGGCTGCAGGCCCGTGGGGTCTTTGGCGTAATCAACTTACATAGCTGGACCGTCGGGATGAAGCTGGAAAGACGAGCCTGGGTATTTGAAAGGAGCAGACTGGAGTCAGTGCTGCTCATGAACAGCAGCGGCGTATGGATATAATCATCGTGCGGACGACCATGGAAGCAGTTATTTCGGTGTACATTTACACTGGTAATATGTTGATTTTAAAAAGACATTTCTCATAAATCATTATTGAAACAGAAAAGCTAATGACAGGGTTTCAGCTAACAACAGGGAAAACAAATTACAGGAGGCTCATGTCTGAGTCCTTGTCATACATCAAACTAAACTTTTGGAAAAAAATATTTCTGCCGAGAGTCTGATGAAAAGATTCATAGATCTTTCATATCTGTTTGTTCACTGCCTAGCATGTTAAATCTAATTTATTTAATCCCAACAACAACAAAAAACAGAGTGAGACAAGTTGCCAGGCAACCAGTAGAGAGAAAGAAGTCATTGCACCAAACCAAAGTAGTCTGACTCATAACCTTTCATAAATCCACAACTTGTTCTTTTTACACTTTGGTCTATATACGACTTGAGCAAAACAATCTCTCTCTTATATTGCCACATTGGGAAATAGAACAAATTTAATTTAAAAAAAATGTTTTAATCAAAAGCAAAGTTGAAATTTTTCTGATATCATGAAATATACAACTTTTGCAAAAAAAAACAAAAAAAAAAAACAAAGAAGTCAAATGAAATGCAACAAAAGCGAGGCTTGTTTCCAAAGACACAACAGTTTGTGATGTAAAGAGACATCAAAGTGTGACTCTTCAAAAGCAGCAAAGAGTTTTGGGAGAGGAGCGGGGGATGGTTTGACCAGAGGAACACAGACCCTCCCCTCCATCCCTCCCTCGATCACTGCAGACAATGATTGGAGCCTCTGGGGCAACGCTGCAAGGAATGAGCCATCCTGAAAAAGTTCACTGGACCCATATCTGTCCAGTTTCTATGTGTGTGTGTGTGTGTGTGAGGGATGGGGGGGTGTATAGAGGGCATGGGTTGCGACCACACAAAAACCCTGCCAGGCCACGTGAGTGAGGCGGGGATGAATGGTGCTTTTTGGTTGGTCGGTGGGGGAAGTCATGGAAACAGGTCTATAGTCCCATTGTCTGACTGTGACGCCTGTATGCATGTTTGTGTTTGCGTGTGTGTGTGTGTGTGTGTGTGTGTGTGTGTGTGTGTGTGTGTGTGTGTGTGTGTGTGTGTGTTGCAGGAGGCGTCGTTGCATCAGTAGGGACCAGCGCAGCATTCTTCATTCACAAGCAGAAAAAGAAAAAAACCCGCCTCCATCATAAAGTGACCTTGACTACTCCAGCCGATCACAGAGCGCATCCGAGCATCTCCATCACACCCCCTCTCCTTCCAAGTGGGCGCATTTTCAGAGAAGGCAAGCAAGCAAGCACATAAACATAAACCGCCTATCGTCTATAAAAACACTGACACAGTTATAAACCGGGGGCTGCCACTGAAAAAACTAAACAAAACAAACATTACATTATAACCGGTTTCCACATTGTGTAACTAATCAAACCATGTAACTGCAGGGCAAATCAATAACTCTTCTCCTACACAGCAACAGGACAGCCGGGTTTCATCCACCACATACCTGCTGCCACTCTACCTCATACAAACTCCGATACTGATATAAAAAATAACCCTTACAAAAGCAGAAGTCGGAAAAAAAAATCAAGTTTTAAAAGAGAACTTATTTTTAAATCTATCCTCATTCCCTATGTCAATCAGTTCAGTTGTGTGACGCTCAAGTGAGTTTCAGTTCTACTAAAAGTTTAGCCAAATCAAAAAGACACAAAAAAGCCACTTCCTCAAAGTGCTAAATTTACACCCGAGACATCAGATGGAAATGTACCAGACAAAAGGTTATTATGGAAACGATGGGCACACAACCACAAGCGGGTACGCCGGCAAAAGACAACAGACGTTAAACTGCCTTTTATATTCTCCTCTGTGGGGCGTCTCATTCATAAAACACAGACAGCGGTTATCACAACGCAGCTAAACGGATACTAAACTCTTGAGGGATCTTCCAACGCTCAACTGGATTAGAGCCGTTCATGAGGAAGATAGTGTTGGTGTACGGCCACTGTGTGCCAATTGAAAAGCATGGCAGGTGCAGCGGGAAGTCACTTCCACACACACACACAAACCCAAGAAAAGAGCCGTGCACTCTGCCGACCAAGCATGAGGCGTGTTTAAGTCCCAGAATAAAGCTGCGGCGATTATGCAAGAACAATACTGTAGCTAAAGGCTTAGTTTCACTCGTTTTAGAGAGAAAGGAGAACTTTACTGCCCCACAGCTTTGGCAGGATGACAGAATATGGTAATTACTCTGAGTGTAAGGCTTCATGTGTTGCGGTGTCTTATTAAACATCCTTCTCTATGAAATGAACACATGACACATACAGATTCTCTTTCATATAAAGTTTACTTGGAGCTTTCGTTCAACTGAGATTAAAACTGGGCATTAATACCACAACGTTCCATAAGTGGAGAAAAAACAAGTGCATCCACTGTATGAGTGCTTCCAAGAAAAGAAATTTAATTTGTTATTACACTTTACTGTGAGGTATTAAAACATGAAGCCTAAGGCACACTTGATGCTCCAGCCGTCACCGATGGTTGTTGCGAGGGCTGCAGCCTCTCGCCCCCGCACACACGTCTTAAGACTAAAAATACTCTGCTTGGGATAAAAATCTGCTTCTGTTACGTTTTCCCCCCCCAAAATGATAAAAAATACACCCATTTAAAAAAGAAAAACGACTTTCTCTCCCTCATTTAAAATTTAGTATCTATGAATTCTCTGCGGATGTGTAATAGAGGTTTCAAGTTTGCACATCACTCTTGTGTAACATGCATAAATGTGTTCAAACAAGTTGTACTGTCATAGCATCATGTTGATACATCTATGAACATCATTCTGCATGATGCTAAATGTTGAAGTGATGTAACAATAAGAAAACTTATTGAGTAGAGGACGACTTTAAATTTAACTGAGAGAAAGTTAAATAAACAACACATTTGGTTTTATTTTTAAAGAGAAATGTTTTGGAAACTACTAATGTGTATATTGAAAAAACATATAATCCATTTGATTTCGATCCACAATCCATTATGACCTTTTAAACAAAAACTTTCACGATACACTGAGCATGTTCATTTCACTGCCCACTGCAAAAGCCATTACAGTTATGAATCCAGTGTTAGTGGGGTTTTAAACTAAAAGGTTAGTGGTACGCTGATGACTCGTCAGCTTTTTTTCAGGCCTGCTCTGTTACATTATAGCAGCTTAACTCGCTCTGTGCACAGTGCTGGCAGGGCTGCCATGTGCTCCACAGAGTTTAATGGGATTCGAAGGACTGGGCATCGCGGGTCAGGGAACTTCCTTTGCAAATGGAGTGCTGAGCCACCAAGACCAGGCTTTTTCCTTTGCTCAGTCTTCAGATAAACAAACAGAACCAGGGTTTCTTGCAGACAGTTTTCATATCAAGGGGGACGCCTACAGACGTACACACTGGAAGACAGTGTATGTTCTACAAAGTCTTTGTATTTTCCCATGAAACTCTCCGTTTCTGGGACTTTTGATGGTGTGGATATGGCCAACAAAGTATGATGAGGTCTACACCAAACCACCCTGCATTTACAGTACATCTGCATACCAGTGTCAGGGCTTAGACAACAATTGGTGTCATAATAGCCTCCGTCAAGTAAGTTATGTAATTTTTTTAATTGCCGCTCGTCTGTGTATCTCTGCAGGATTATTAAAAAAATACTGACCTGATTTCCATTTAATTTTGAGGAGGGGTGGGGCATGACCCAAGGAAGAACCCATTTCATAAGTGGGTGACTCCAGGACTTTTGAGGAGGTTCATCTAGTCAGGATGCCTCCTGGGTGCCTTCGGTTGGAGGTTTACCAACCTGGAGGAGACCCCAGAACTCGCTGGAGGGATTACACCTCCCATCTAACCAGGGAACGCCCCGTCTCCCCCAGGAAGAGCTGGAGAGCGTAGATGGGCAAAGGGACGTTTGGACGCCTGCTACCTCTGTGACCCTAGCCCGGATAAGCAGAAGACAATGGATGGATGGATCCAGGACTTTCTTTAACATAGGGCCTTAAAGTTCAAGACAGTCCTGGGTAAATGTTTCTTGTTTTTCAGCTTTTTAATTTAAAATTTGTCTTTATCTCTCTCAAATGCACATTACTTTCATTTTTGCTACTGCCCATTCTGCCTGTGAAACCCTCTTTCCTATGGTGCAACATTGTGATGCTTATTAGGAGCGCCTGGTTTGATGCAACAGAGCTCCCTGCTGCTTTCTGCAAACTGCACACAATCAAAAAACGAAACCACATCAAGGCAAGATAAGAAAGAGAAACAAACCATTAATGCTCGAGAAACAGTAATAGCAGTTTCTCGGCCAAGTCCAGGCTGAACTCTCAGCTGATGTATTGCTGAAGTGAGCAGCTGATGCTGACAGATCTGATACTGGGACTGAGATGGTGCCAGACTCTCTACCTTTCAACTGAGATTAATTAGAAAAGCGTACCTGGTATTTGTGGGAAGATGAAAAAAATGAGGACAGAAGTAGTCTACTTAATGGGAACCATTGGCTACTCTTTTAGAGCAATTCATCCAAAATACTTTTTGTATTTTTTAATAGGTGGCTTGTGCACAGAGTTGAAAAACTGGAAGGAATGTAAACTACATACAATATATGCTCGTCCTACTCATCCCCACTACCCCTTAGCCCTGCAGGTCTTTTCACTTTGTCACATCGCTTGTGGAATAACACAACAGAGTACAGTGCGTGACATTTCTGTGCTAACAATAATTTGGTCTGCCGCGAACCGCTGCAGCAGTGCTTTACACGTCATATACATCTCTTAATGGAAACACGGCCTCCACTTAGCTAAATTCAATAGCTCAGAGGATTACCATCTCCACTGGAGCATGTAATAACCAAAAGGTCATATCATCATCATCATAACTCAACAAACCATAATCTGCCGCTGCCTCTTTAATGGCTTTTAAAGTGTGTCAAGGCCCGAGTCGCAGCCACCAGTAACGTTTTTTAATGAACACGCCCGCCTCTAAAAGTGCCAGTCTGCCAGTCACGCTGCCCGGTTCTGAATGCCGTGACACTCCATCCCCTGTTGGGTTCGCGTTAGCCTAGATCGAGATGTGCGAGGAGCCGGAGAACATTTGGGATTGATTTGTGGCTATTTATACTTGTCCTACTTGAACTAAATGGTTCAGATAGTCAGAGGAAGAAGTCAGGCTGAAAAGGCTTATTGAACTCTTAAAAAAAAAAAAATAGAGAAGAAAAATCATTGGAAGGCTAAATGGTGGTGGAAGAGTGAACACTTCAGTGTAGAGCTTTCAGGGGAAAAACACCTTTTAATAGAAGAGGGGAATAAGCGATTACGTCCTCCAACTTGTCGTACATTGAAAAGGCTGATGGCATTCTGAGGAGGATGACTATTAACGTGCTGCAGATAATAAATACCCATGTGAACACCGGTACCAGACAGGTTTAATAACAGAAAATAGTATAAGGGGTCTCAAATGACCTTACACATCGATGAATTCGACGCACAGAGTAGCAGCATTTCCTCCAGAGCAAAGATTACTCGTCTTATTAAACCATAACTCAGGAGAGAACTCGGGCCCTCAACAACACTCATTACCTAAGCATATAGCAAACTGGCTGGCGCTACAATTAGGTTTGCACTGATGACTATCATCACAAAGCGTAATAAGCGCTTATACGGGAGCACTGGCATTATGGGAGATGGTTCTGGGTCTCTCTCGTGGAAATCTCCTGCTGCCGTTGCCAGATCTCGGTGGAAGAGAGTCATGCAAACACACACAGACACACGAGCTGTGGAGTGGAGAGAAGGCCGATGTAAAAGCTCGACTGTGTATCTGGTCTGGGTGCTGTGAAAGGATTCAGTCACAGATCGGCCATCGACTCGCTGTGACTGGCACAAGTGAGTGGGAACAAAGGAGTCACTGTGGCTGTCACACACACTCATCGTTACACTCACCCTTTGCTCTGCCAGCTGTCTCTCCGTTCCCTCCCACAGCAGCCCCGCCACCCCACCCTCCGTCCCCCCAGCTGTGGCTTTACATCAAGCAACCCTCAATCCACACACACACACTGTACATTGCAAAGACACCCACCACCATCACACATGTCCTGGTGTGGCGTAAGGACCGGGCCTCCCCAAAAACACTCTCTTCCTCCCTGCTGGGTGCTCTTTGTGTGTCCGCCACACTCGCTGACTTACTGCACCGTTGAAGGCACTGTGTTATTCACTAACCACTAACAGCTCATCAGCATCACACCGCTGCACACAGCCTCAACGCAAGAGCTCGCGCTCGCTACGAATAACAAAACTTGGGCAGATTTTCTAAAACATTTTCCACATTTTTTTGTCTCGCAGATGCTTGTTATTGTTCTTCTGCTCTTGCTCCGAGACTCTGCCCAAGCTCCACTTCATGCGTGCCACACCCTTCCACCACAATGTCCTCCCCTCTTTCCCGACAGTTGCCCCCGTGCCCCCAGTCTCTGGGCTCACCCTTTCATTTGCTAACCTCTAAGCTCTGCCCTCAGCCTCTCACTCTCCGCTGCCCTCCTATTATTTATTTATCCCCCGCACGTCTTTCTTTTTCGCAAACCATATGCTTCACCCAGGCCCTCCCCTCGCTGCGTTTACCCACTGACGGGCCCTCGCCCTGCCTCGCCTGGTCAGTCACAAGCCACCGCTGATGCCAGCTCAGCCTCCACGCAAGCAATGTGGTGACTGCCGCTGCTTCAGCTCTTTCATCCCTCCTGCACGCCCAGCCCGAGCCCCGTAAAGCCATTCATTGGGGTTTTGCTCTCGGCTGCCTTATTATTGTCATGTTACAGTACAACTGCAGGGAGGGGCTTCACTTGTGGAGAGGAGCCAGTGACGAGAGCTGAGATGAGGCTCCAGTTCGGCTATTTATGGACTAGGGACATAGGATAGAAAGAACTTGAGTTTTTTCCTTTTATGGGTTAATTGAATGTAACTAGAATTTATGTGAAACAGAGAAAAGACAGAGGAGAGGAGAGGGGGGAAAAAGAGGGAAAGAAAAACATCAGTGGAGGGCATTCCTCCGGCCAGGCTTTCATTGCTGTGGGTACGATGTCATTGAAATGATGTAATTGGTGCACAGCAGCGGCCATACATCTATTCACAGAGTACATGGAAACAGACATCCGACTCGACATGTTTCACTTGTCAGTCGGCCCTGTAATTGATACAAACATTAACGACAAACCGCATTACATCAAGCTGTGGGCTTGTGCCTGCATTTCTTGACATTTCTCTTCACACTTTCTGTCAACAGGAGACGGATCAATTCCCCTGCAGGTATCGGCAGGAAGTGGCTCAGCTTCAGCGCCACTCATGAAACTTCTACTTCTCTGTATGTGACAAACTTTTGTCACACTGTTCTGTCTCCAGTAGCTCTTCCATTATTGTAAAACATGTCATTGGTATTTCCTGTGCCTTTCTTCCGGTCTGGAAAATGCAGCCAGACAAGTCGGACACACACACAAAAATACAAGCACAGAGTGTTAAGCTTCCCCTTCAGACAACAAAAGAACAGACACAGCAACAAGCCCCACAGGCAACATTAAACCCAGCTAGTCTGCCACTACAATACCGCTCTTCTCTCAATAGACTGCCACACTGAGCCCAGCTAAGCCGAGCCGTGTTATTCCTCCGTTTTTAGGATAGCTGGGAGTAAGATAAGGCCGGGGCCCACTGAGGAGGCCGAACATTCACAGGAAGTGGGAAAACACTGATCTGTGGCCAGCATAGGGTGACGCGAGGTAAGGCAGGTGGTTTACAGATGGTGAATCTGCTCCGGCAGCAAACAGCAACAGAATCCAGAGCTCATCACAAAGGCTCGACAAGACACTCCTCGATGTTTGTCCGCAGATGGCCGACAAAACCGAAATTATAGACAAAACAACTTTGCTGGCAGGAATGCATAAACTTAGATAAGCACAAAACAGGAACAACTAGAATGGGACTCGGGAGAACACATGTCGCCGGGGCAACAGTTCACTTAAATCCAATCAAGATGCACAAAGATTCACACACTCCTTGATATCAGGTCCCTAAATGAAAATGTTACAGGAAGAAAAGAAAATCCTGGATCCGCCCCCTGATCCTAATCCACACCATTATTTATCGGGATCTTCTCTCCTGACCCACGCTGCATCCTTCTACCAAGTTGTGGGGAGATCTGTTGGATCCTTATTTTGTTATCTAGCTTACAATCAAAGAAACATACAAAACCAACCAACAAACAAACGCAGAGGGCTGAAAACCTCACCTCCTCAATGGTGGTAACAACAGTCAAACTGCCGTCCTATAGTCATCCCAGCAGATAGATAACACCACTACCTTTTACCACAGTTAAAAAGTATTGTTTTGGATTGAGCCTCATAGGCTGCTCTAATTACTCAGCTCCCCCTCATAAGGCACAAAATAGACAAATAAAAAGGTTTGATGATGATGCATCTGCTTGTGTATATTTATGCACGTCCATTAATTCTTGTCTGATGTGCTTAATAAGCCGAACAGCCAGGGAAATTAACAAAACCAAACATAAAACCTCAAATGTCCCCTCGAACAATCATTATGGACAGAAAATAAAGGATTGGATGGAGGGCGAGCTGAAACACCGCGCCCCTTTGCACACAATGAAGAAAATACAAACCCTTCCCCGAGCTCTACGGGTTAAGCCTCTCAAAGAGATTCACCCACTGACCTTGTTGTTCTTTGACGGCATCAACAGGCTCTGGTATGAGCCTAAAAGACATCCTCATCATGCAGCGGTTGCTCTCCAGGCCACAGATCACTTTTACTTGTTGCCATTAGGTGATGAAAGGCAGCATCGGGGTGTGAGGGTGAATATGGTTTGTTTTCACTGGCTGGTTAAAGAGCCAACAAAAACTCGCCTCGGCCCACTACTGAGCAGCAGGAGCAGAGACGAAGACTGGAGCTTTGGGCAAGTCGATCTTTTCCAGATGCCCTGGTGAACGCTGCTGCTGCTGCTGCTGCTGCTGGTCAACATGTGGGCAGCGAGGGTCAGAAACTGGGCTATGAGCTCTTGCAGGACGGTGGAGGATCGAGGAGGAGGCAGAAGCGGAGATAGAGGAAGGAGAACGCAATAAAATGATAAATGATGGGAAAGCGGCTATAAAGTCTTACAGCAGAAAGATGAAGAGCTAAAGTAAGACGGAGAGAGAGAGAGAGAGAGAGAGAGAGAGAGAGCGATATCAAAGTGTCTTGTTTCACGAATGTCCTTCTGTGTTTTGATTTATTCAGAGACTCCGAGGCGGCAGCACACCTCTAATCCTTGCAGTTCCCAAGCCGCAGCGAGCGAGCTGGTGACCTTGGCATGTTAAAGAGGGGCCATCCACTCCTCCTCTCTCTCTCTCTCTCTCTCTCTCTCTCTCTCTCTCTCTCTCTCTCTCTCTCTCTCTCTCTCTCTCTCTCTCTCTCTCTCTCTCTCTCTCTCTCTCTCTCTCTCTCTATAGAGGTAGCCTCGACTCTTCTAATGGAAAACACCGCCGCGCCACATTGACATCGCAGGGGCCGCTGTCGTGACAGAATGGGTTCAAATCCTTAAATCTCGGCCCATACATTAATTATGCAACGCGTTTAGCTTCGTGTTATTCCACCTCTCTCTTTCGTTTCTGCTCAAGTACTCCTCACAGAAATCAGCTGAAATGAAGAAGCTTGCTGGAGCCATGTACACAAACAAGTGGGGGGGGTGGGGGGACGCAAAGGGAATTACTTTCTATAAAAAGGTGTCTACATGGTTTTGTAGTGACACCTGAGGCAACAGCACCATCAAATACATCAGAGATTACACACTGTTGCTTTTTTACTGTGTCTTCTGAGAACCGAATTTATGCTTCGCCTCAAGGGAGACCAGGTCTTAACAGAGTTGTTTTCTAATCAAGACATAAATCAGCGAAAACGGAGACCCTGATACATATTAGTTGTTTAAATTGATTCTTAAAAACTGAGAAAGAGGAGAGCATGGTGACACAAGGAACATATGTTGACAAGTAGCACAGTCAGACTGAGAATGAGACGATAGGTTTCCAAGAAACACAACATCCTCGTCCCCTCCCACATCCAGCAAGACAACAGGCTACTTTCACCTCCAGTCCACCTCACTGAGCCTCCAGTCAGTCGTACGTCCTGTCCACCGTCATCACGAAACCGTGTCAACAAGATCCTCTGCTGCTTTCAGGCATGCACCGAGCTACGGACACTTTCAGGAACAAATTCGGTCTGTGACACGCGACAGATGCAGAATTGAAAGAAAAGAAAACTAATACAATGCAAAGCAATATACGTAGAAAACGCCAGCGAAATTGTCCAATTAAAAAGATGACAAGATTCAAGAGCTTTTGGTGATAAGAGCCGATGCCAGTGTCTCTTTGCCGTAAACAAAAACACATGATCTCCGCAGCAGAATTTACACATCATGTTGCTGGAATGATGCTCAAAATGTTTGTGTTATTGTTAAGACACGTGACTTGGAAAAGCTCCTGCTGCGTTCTTCACATGTTAAAAGGCAAACTGTGGCTGAGTGGACCCTGGCTTTAACATGTAACTAATAGCTCACACAGACGCAGGCGGAGAGCCAAACCAAAACCTTATCCCTAACACATGACCTGGGAAATTATATTTTACCTCATTGGGCTGGGGTTTTGGTCCCCATGAGGTTTTAATGCTGGAAAAAGTCCTGACGAGGTTCCAAAAACAAGCACACACACACACACAGTCAGACCTTTTCGTTATGTAAGAATTTACCCTGACTCTTGAGCATCTAACCTCAGAGATTTCATTGACATAAGCTACGTTCTCAGTGAAAACGTGAGTACGCAGGAACGTGGTACATTTTGTCAAATAACGTTACTTGAGCTAAGACAACACCTGTAGAAAAAGTGTGAGGCTCATGTTTGCTACTAATTGTCTCAGTTTCGATGAAAACAAATCAACCTGGTTGTGTTTTATTACACTGAACGTGTTGTTCTTGGGTTTTCAGTTTCAATTCCTTGCTCTTAACATTATGAATTGTCCAATTCCTTCACGCAGTCTGCAGCATTTACAGAAAGAGCATATAAAAGGGCTAAAGAAGGTCAGCTAAAGAGCCCTTGAGGAACTAAATCCTCCTCTAGAACAGCTCAGAAAGTGTTATACAACATATGCAGACCTCTTCGTGTGAAACTGGTGGAGTTCCCCTTTATTGGGTTTAACTCACTTACAAGATAAAGGTAAAACAAATCTGCCAGAAGTTGTTAGTTCTTATAATGTGAAGACGCCTGTGACCTTTATCTGCACTCGCCACCACCTCCTTTAAAGTGCAGAGTTAAGCAGAGCAGTAAATCTAATTTCCTAATTTGGTTTCTTCTGTGGGGTTTTTCCACCTGCGTATCCTGCAGCAGATGTGCAGGTCTTTTCTGTTCTATTCACAAAACACACATTCTGTGACATTTGAATGTTTTTTCTCTCCTCAGCAAGCAAGCATCGGACGTCACGGCACAAACGCTCCAGGACATCTCCAGCCTGATGCCCTTATAAACCTACACACATCGTCTGGGTCACACACACACACACACACACACACACACACACACACACACACACACACACACACACACACACACACACACACACACACACACACACACACACACACACACACACACACACACACACACACACACACACACACACACACACACAATTCATAAACTTCCCCCTCGACTCCTTCCATGGATCTAACATCAAACAGAAAACTCATTACCACATCAGACAAAAAAGTTGAACTGATGGTTCATCATATCAAAAGTCAAGTGTATTCTTTGGGGAGAGCAGTGCAGGAAACTAGGGCACATCCACACTGCACTTCGCTGAACCGACATGGGTTCACGCTCGAACCTCTGAGCCAATACAAGCCATTGAGATCATGGAGGGGAATCAGCACTGATCCATGTACTGTATGTGGTACATCAGTCGGTTCACCACCAGATCATGTTTTTATCGAAAACTATGGCACGTTCTCGCCGCCAAGGTCGTAAATTCCCCTTATTTAACCACATTTAAATTTACTAGAACCATATTTTTTTATTTGATCCCCACCAAATCGCTCCCACTGATTAATATCAGTGCCCTAAATAGGCCTGATTGTTTAAATCAAGATCCATGAATTATTCTGTGAGAAATCAAGGATAAAATTGAAAAACATCCTATTTCACAATGTTCGAGGGAACGGAAAACTAAATTCCTGGACCAGTGTCCTGGTTGAGATCCACACCAAACTTGAATGGGTTCTTCCTTGACCCATACCGCATCCTTACACTATGTGTTGTGGTCATACAAACAAACAAACCAACAAACAGACAACCGTGAAAACATAACTTCTTTGGTGGAGGTAGATCTTGACGGATTGACAGATGAAGGGATGCATGGATCATAGAGTGATGGACGGACAAGGGAGCATGACAGCAGCTCTCCATATGTGGACAGCAACAAAGATCAAGTGATGGCCCGCACTGTTGCACGACATTGAAAGTACTGAGAGACGCACAGACATGCAAACAAACGCACACAGATGTACACGCAAAGCTATGGGGAGAAGCTATAATTAGGTTACAGCTGAATAAAACCCTGTGTTTAGCACCTGGGTCATACTGACGCACCAGCAAGCAGCTACTGTGAGAACGATGCAGACGAGCCTCGGAGGGAAATAAAAACTGACACAGCAACACAGCACTGAAAATCTGCAAATCTCTGCAACACTCGTGCATACTTGGCATAAATCGTACCCTCTGTGATGTTAACACTCGTGACACATTTGCACAATCCCACTACAGCAGCTGCATACAGTGCCGAACACCCACTGCACAAATGGGCATGGCTTTGAAAAGTACCCGACTCTGAAATGTGAGGCCAGCTCGAGCCTCTCGCACAGCTGGAGTGGGGGCATTATACTGGGCAGAGTGAGGGACTATCTCACCATTTATCACACTGGGTCAGTAGGCTCAGAGGCTGAGAGGCTCTTAGCTGAGAGAGATGCTAAATACCACACAGAGACTCACATGGCGGAAGAGGGAGCGCTAACCTCTCGCGCTGTGTTTACAGAGCTCTGCAGCAGTGCCACAGCTGGAACGCAGCGAGCAGAGCGAGCACACGGAGCGAGCCGTATCACTTTCTGGGTCATCTAGGGCTGCTTCACTCCACATGAAGTCTAGACTTGGACTTAAAATACATGCCCGCGGATGCTCGCCGCATAAACTGATTCATATTCTAAGAATGGGTGGACTCGTGCCCTGTGAACAAAAACATATAGTTATAGAAGTGCGGGGTCAAAGGTCGCGATGCGTTTGTGAGCGTATTCCCTTACGTAGCTGCTGAGAGATCACAGGTCGCCGTGAAACAAAAAGTTTCTCCATCGCTTTTTTCTACTTATTGCATTATTCTTCACAAGTCAAAGAGCTGCTTGGCGCCGAATTTAGCCCGGAGGCAGTAGACTCAGTAGACTAAAGAGCAGAACGTGACAGCGGCGCCTACGAGTTCGCTTCTCACCCACCTGTGTTTGTCTGGCACCTTCCCATTGCACCTTCAGTGCCTTACAGCTGTTTTAATTAACTTCGTACCACAGGGAGCAATTGTGCAGGGGCAACATTCGTCTCATTTGGAACCGCAAATTAATCCGACCCCGAGCAACATAAGGACAGACGTACCAGTGTGTGGCGCGAGCGAGAATACCGGTTCTTTAAAAATGGCAAGGTGATTGTTCCTATGAGCATTATCAATGGCAAGCGGTAGAGGAGGAGGGAGGGGGGGGGGGTGTTAATGTCAAAATCCAGGGCTTTTTAGTGGGAGAGGAAATGTGGGAAATGAGTTCATTAAGATGGACAGATAGCTTGCTGTGCATACATCGCGGAGAAATCAATTTACATACCTCCGATTCCCTCGGGGAGCAAGAAAGGGAGTGAGGAAAAAGACGGGGGGGTGGGGGTGTGGTGGGGGGGCAAGCAGTGTGAGCAAATGAGACGGGGAGGCAAAACGAGAGAGAGAAAGCAAGCGTAAGAGAATAAGCTTGTGAGAGAAAGAGGGGAGGGAGGGAGGGAGGGAGCTCTGACAGACGAGATGAGAGACGAACGCGGCTCAGAAACTGGCAACGGCTGCACTTCTGGAGGTGGTGCAGAGATGCCAAACAGTAGGCCGTGTCAAACAGGTGCACGCCAGCATCCAGGATGTGATGCAACTCATTAAAAACGAGGGCGTACACGCATCTTCTCCCGGAAACTACTCTTGGACGGTGTCTACCTCTGCCGCTTTTTCATCTATCTTGATTTCCTGGATAATGTTTCAGTATTTAAAAAAACAAAAAGACACCTGTTTAATTCCATCTGTTTATTTGGCTTTGACTTACGGTGCAAAATAGGGCTGCCATAGCTTTTCCTTCACTGCTGTGCTGCAGCACGTTTCCGTCGCTTGTTTTTTAAGACTCTACTGGGATAAATATTCGGCTGAGCAAGTTAACAAGAAAATGAGGTTTGCTCGCTGTGACTAATAAAACCGTGTGTGTGAATTCCTGTTGACATAAACAGTGGGTCCCTCAGGTGCCCGTTAAACTGAACTATGCTTCTGGCATGCTTCACCTCTGACCTCGACGAGCTAGTGGCCAAAGCTGAAGAACGCAGGCTGATCATCACATACCAGTTTAATGGGAGAGTAACTTAAGTTAGTGGTTTGTTCCAAAGTACGAGATGAACATTTTTGTTCCTTGACGGCTCAAGCTTTGCCAGAACTGAATCTAAAACCAAACATCAATCTCGACGCCACAGTCGACCGCAGTCTCACAGTGAAGTATTCTGCAGGAGACACAGAGGCTATTTCCTCACAGTTTATTCAAATATCTCAGTTTAAGGGCGTTTCAGTGAAAGAATCTTGGATTTGACACTTTATCCTCGTGGAGAACTTCAACAAGGAAGAACCAAACTGTCACAGAACACCACTCAGTGTCACGTCTGCCTGTCTGTGTCTGACACATGGCTGCATATGTCCCTGCGTCTAGGTCATGTTTGCCCGTGTTTGTTGTCAAGTTGACACAACATGCGGCTCCATCACAACAGGAACGTCTCCGGTGGCTAACCATGCATATAAATGGGCTCTCGACCTCACAGAAGCCGCCTGGAGGGGCAGGGGTGGGGGGGTGGGGACGAGAGAGAGGAGACGACAGCGTAGCCCCTGGACCGCCCCACGACTGATGTGAGGAGGAGAGCTGAGGCACGCCGTGTGTGCCAGAGGCAGCTGCTGCCGCCGTGCTCCATCGCTGGCTGCAGAGTGATCAGGGAATAGGGGTTCCTGAAGGAGGGTCCATGGACCCCAGAGGCCCTTTAAAAAGGTCCAGTGTGGGGCCGTCGTTTCAGTTTCTCATGTAGAGCAAACCAACCATTTCTATAAAACATACACCCACCACCAGGCGTATAGAGACGTACAGGCTCAGGCTTTGAATGAATTGAATTATTCTGCGAAGCCCCAACTGTTGAACTGCAAAGAAAACACGCTGACTGTGGTGGATATGTGGCTTCACATGTGAATCCATGCGATACATCTTAGAATTGTCTCTCCTTTTTCCTTTCTGTATTTTCAGTCAAACATCTTAAGGGTTCTGGGTTCAAAGCCGACGACTGACCAGGGCATTGCTGAGTTTGCCTGTTATATCAACCCCCGATACGCTGGCTTTATCTGTCTATAGGGTGAACCTCGCCTCTTGCCCAATGGGAGTGGCCCCACCATCCCCATGACCAAGGGTAAGCAGTAGATAGATGATGGATGGAGGCACTTCTGCTAGGAGTGGCTACATTTCCAACCATTTACTTATAACTTTTAACAATTGATATTAACTTTACTTCTCACTTGTTCACTAGTCTTCATGTTACCTCAACGGTTGAGGCTCAACCACAGCATGACCACAACTAGTCTTGTCACAGCTAGTAAGTTACTGGGGCAACAAATATCCTAAAATCCACCACTGTTCCAATCTGTAATTCCATTTGCATGATTCTTCTTCAGAGGTAGCCCCTGGGGTAAAAGCACTTAGGTTAGGAAATGTAAAAAAGTAGAACCTTTCTTGGGAATTCTGTTTAAAGCAAAAAGAAAAGGTGAAGATACTTCCAGAGGTCTAATATTGTTCGTACCTGAGAGTCAGAGGGTTGTGCATCAGTCAGCAGGACAGCTAAACAGAGACACTGAATTATTATACTCCTAAGAGAAAATAATATCTTAGTCTCATCCCAAAATACATATGCAACCTGTATTGAAATTTACAATTAGCCATTACTTCATTTTCAGGGGTACAATTTTACAAATGCACATGAACTAGGCTGCATGAAACCTTTTTGAGGAGCCCTGATGCACTGGTTTGAATGAAAAATGAAAATAAAAGTACTGGACCACAGAAAAGTGAATGGACAGTAATGTTAGGAGGCAGAGTGGAGCTGCTAGAAGATCATACATCTTTATTTTTCATCTACTGGAAGACAGCAAGGAGATTCAACACACATCAAAGAGAATATAATAACTTCCACTAGTTTCAAACACAAACCCCCTGATGCACTGGTTCAAAAATATGATGTATCTTCATATATTTGTTTTTCTGGATGACAGTTTAGAGCTTTAACGTGCGTCAGAGTCTATCTAGCTGCAGAAAATAACAACTTTGTTTAACAAGTCTCAAACCCAAAAGGTCAAAATTGGCCATTGCTTCATTTGCGGGGACAAACTATCGAATGCACTAGAGGTTGCATGAACATTTTCTGGGGATCCCCGATGCACTGGTTTGCAAAAGAACTAAAGATATGTAGTGGACCACAGAAAACTACACGTACATGTTATTCTAGGAGGCTGAGCTTGCACCTTCATAACTGTGGTTAACTAGTCTCAAACAGCTGTATGTGTGTATGAGACTTAGAATGAGCCAATCCTTCATTTTCCGGGATATAATGGACATAAACTAGAGGCTGCATTTGAGGACACCTGATGCTAAATCAAAAGACAAGTATGATCATACATCTTCATATCTTTGTTTTTCATCTTCTGGAAGACAGCAAATAGAACACTAAATCAGAGTCTGTCTAGCTGTCTAGAAAATAATAAATTTGGTATAGTCGCAAATCCAAAAGTCAAAATTGGCCATTGCTTCATTTCCAGGGGTAAAATGGATCTAAAGAACATGGACTAGAGGTTGCATGAAAACTTTTTTGGGGACCCTGACGTACTGGTTTGTATATACACACAACAAGAAAATCACAGTGAATGGACTGTAATGTTAGGATGAGCTTCCAGATGACTCTTCATATCTTTGTTTTTCATCTTCTGGAATAGAGTCTGTCCATCTTTCTCTCTCTACCTCCTCTCCTCTTCTAACCCCAGGCCCACGGTGTGGCCACAAAACGCTGGGGCTGGAGTTCACGTTAAAGCAGCTCTTTAATTATAGGAGGAGAGAGGGGGACAAGGAGGGGATGTAAATAGATGAATATATAAACGCACCACTTCTTTTTTTTCTTGCATCAAGCACAACAACAGCATGCAGTGAACCAACAAGCCTGTGGAAGCAGCCTGCAGCAGCCCCTCAGCTTCTTCTTCTTCTGCTGCGCGCACACACGCACACACACACACACACACACACACAACTTGCAAGCTCGAAAAGCAGACCCCCCACCCCAATGAAGTAACAGACGTTTTCACTGCAAATCCACGCGTGTGCATGTCAGGAGAGGACCAGCGCCCAAATCATCCACTTCGCAAAGTAGCAGAAAAAGACGAGGCGGTGGTGGAGAGAGGAGGAAACACGCAGCTGTGTGTGTGTAGCTGTGTGTGTGTGTGTGTGTGCGCGTGTGCGTGCGTGGCTACAGAGGAAACACTGGGGATCACTGAGGCAAAGCACAGCGAGTCCCCAAACACACACACACACACACACACACACACACACACACACACACACACACACACACACACACACACACACACACACACACACACACACGCGCGCGCGCGCGCGCACACAACCGTGAATCCTCCACATGAGCTGAAACACCCCGAGCAACAACATCCCTGCAGGAGAAATAACATGCGGACACAAACCTGGAGAGGCGAGGACACTTCTGCCACTGACGCGCGGAGGTCCGGAGTTTCTGTCTGTCTGTGTGCGTGTGTGTGTGTGTTGTAAGAGAGAGAGAGTGTGTGTGAGTGTGTGTCACTCAGCGGTGTTTTCTCTCTCTCTCCCTCTCTCTCTCTGTCTCTCTCTCTCTCTCCTCGCTGGTGGAGATAGCGCTGATGTTTCCACTTCCTCTTTTCTTCTGCCGTCTGCTGGCTGCTGCCTCTGTGGTGCCACACCGAGGACGCATGGCTGATGACTGGGAGGGCGCAGAGCTGCACCATGGAAACGTGTGTGTGCGTGAGGAGATCGTCTCTAAATCGAAATGTGTCAACGAGCATCTGACTTACACAGTCAACCAAGATCTCCCCAAACTTTACTAATATCATGATTGCATTTAATTTATACGTGGATTGGATGTGACCAAAGATATTAAAAGTTTCTGTGACCCTGTATTAAAGTTAGTGACCTGTTATTGTTTATTTAAAAACCTAATTAACCTAATATGCTTTTATGTATTTTATGTTTTTACTTTATTTTTATTTTATGAATTCTATCTTGCTGCATTTTATGTATGAAATATCCCATATGGATCATCATAAAAATAGTTATTATTATTGATTTACTCCAAAGCTTTTAAACGTCTTTTCAAAATCTCACAATACAACTAAATACACAATAGGGAGTGTCCAGGCTTGAACTGTGTATTTTTTTTCTTCTTTGTTTTCTTTTTAGAAGAAGAAGAGAGAGGAGATAGAGAAAAATGTTTTTTTTTTAAACTGTAGAAGTTCTAACTGGAGATAAAAGAAACTAGTGGCCAAAAGCCTTTTAACCAAATATTGAAACACAATTTAAAAGTTACATAAATGTGTACTCAATATATAGCTCTTAGTAACTTCTAATGGTTATTACAAAATGTTGATATCACAAAGTATATGTTCTGTATTGCATGTAAAGAACAGGTGTAAGTAAAGAAAAAACAATAGATTTTTTGATGAATGCCTTTAATCAATTCAGTAAAATGCTTTTTAAAACAACTGGGCACTGAGCTCCCCTAGTGGATAGCACCATTGCCTACACTGTCTCAACCAATGTAGATTGATGCATAAAAGGGATTTATGATAAAATATCTCTGAGCAAAATAACAAACAAATAAACAATCAAGGATGAGCAGCTTTCTCCGATGGCTGCCTCCAATCTTGCAGGAGGCAAAGGAACAGGAACAGTGATTTCAATAATTCATGGTTATTGAACTGTCTCGGCCCTACACACAAACACACACACACACACACACACACACACACACACACACACACACACACGGACACAGACACACACACGGACACAGTCTGTAGGAACTAATTATGTCTGTCTACTGTTGCCTTATGTTGGGAACCATTTTAACATAGCTCAGCACAACACAACGCTGCAGCTTCATTAGATTTCACTTATAAAGAACAGACTATAGGACGACATCACATACGACAGCAGCTCTGAGCCACATGAGGCCTCCTCCCTTTAATTTTGTCAGTGATTCCCGGCTGTTTCTGATATCAAACCCAGAGTGTGTGTGGTGTGTGTGTGTGTGCGTTTGACGGTGAAAGAGAGAGAGAATAGTGTACAGCAGACAGTCCTGCAGCTCATCCATGTCTCCACTCAGCAGGAGCAGCAGGAGGAGGATTAATACAGGAGCCCCTGTCCGTCCCAATAAATAATCTGGAGCGGCACATCCAACAGACAGCTCCCTTCCTCTCTCCCTCTGTGAAAAACACAGGATACACAGCCCTGACGGTTTAAATGACTGTTTGTGTACCCGACTAAATTATTAATTTGACTGTGTAAGTGGGCTGTGAGGACAAACAGGATGGGGACAAAAATAACAGAAAACAAACTGATTTTTTCGTCGCAGTGTGATAATTGAATGGAGCAGCTGTAGAAGAGACTTGGGTCAAATAATATTCTTGACTTGAACCCATGTTGATGGCATCAGTTTCATGTGGTTTTATGTGAGACCCCATTTTACTGCTTAATCCTTATTTCTAATTGTTCCTCTTCTTATTAGAGAAAACCAGCAAAACAACTTGTTTATTCCGCAGTTTTTTTGTTGTCACCGAGTAACGGTGACTCTTGCGTCCGTGGCTCCAGCGTCGAGGCGACATCAGAGCTCTCACAGACCATGTAATCCTTTCATATGAGACAGCAAAGAGAGAGTGCAGTGGGTTTGTTAAGCCAGGCCATATGGCATCATGCAGGCTCACAATGCTGCACGATGTTCTTCAGCATCCAACAGAATTCAGTTGTTTCTTGTTTCGCATCACGCAAGGTCAAACCTTAGATCGGGTTCCTTTTTACGTGTGCACAACACTTGTTTCCTTTACCTGCTTGCGTAACCCATTTGAATTTGGACACATCCTGTTTCTCAACCTCTGGCTGAACCATTTGCACATCTGGTGTGAAGATGATACCACACAACCAGAATAGAAACACTGCACTGCATTAGCAGGCCTCCTCCTCCCAGTGCAGTTTCAGTCTACGTACGTTTTCTTTCCCGGATTCATATGAGGTCCCTCTGACCTTTGACCACTGAAATCTAATCATATCATTTTTGAGTCCAAGTGTCAGCTGATGAACATTTGAAGAAATTTCCTAAAGGCAGATTTGAGATGTTCAAGAGGACAAAACCTTCTTTGTGAGGCCACTGTGAACTTGACCTTTGACACCCCCATATCTTATCAGTCTCTGAGTCTATGTGAACATTTGTGCAAAATTTCAAAGGATTCTCTCGAGGCGTTCTCAAGATATCGTGTTCACAAAGCCAAAAATGTGCTTTATGAGACCGCAGCGACCTTGACCTGCGACCCTTGACCACCAATATCCAATCAGCCTAAACATTTGGACTAAATTTAAGGAAATTCCTTCAAGACGTTCTTGAGGTATTTCGTTCACAGAAATGAGACACGCCTTTCTCATTTGGCAAACATCATTCACAAAATTAAGAGCAGTCCTCTGGTTTTAAGAGATTTAAATATCAAAGTTATCTACACACATATTGATCCTCCGCTACTATCGGCACAATCAGTCTGGAACTTACTGCGACCTGTCCCTTGTCCAGGAAGACAGAGTGCTTCAATAAAGACTGAGCTGAACAAACTGTCTGTACGTGGCACAGCCTCCCTCTGAGCTGCTCCTGTGACTGGATCTCATCTGGGAGATTCATTGTTCTACTCAGACAGAGAGAGAGAGAGAGAGAGAGAGAGAGAGAGACATGTCAACGTGGAACAGACGGTCTCAATAGAGCCGGTCCAAGCTGCAGATAAAGGATGGGCAGAGCTGCCAAAACAAGGAGAAAGAGGAGAGAGGGATGAGAAAATGAAGAAAACGATGCTCTCCATCAGAACTATAATGCTTCCACGGCTGTGTAATCTGTCACTCTCTGATGGAATTGTAATTGCTACACAAACACACACTCCCCACAGCGTTTTGAGCAGCTCAGGAAGCCTAAGACGCAAATCTAAATGGATATCTAGTTTGCTTTTTCCCTGTGGGTCTACTGTAATTGTCTCTCTATCAGGGTCATTAGGAAGAGGGAATGTTTCTGGTTCATTTCCACAGGGACTCTCCTCGTGACGGAGAGCGGCACCACCCTTCCTCAAATGTGAGCTGAAGATCAAGCTTTTGTGTGAAGTGGCTGCTGGTCTCGGCCAACTTTTTAATGTAAGAGCGGCCGGAGAACACGATCTGATGTGTGCATGTTACAGACTGTGAAAGGAAACTCACAGAAGTGTCCTCCGGCTGCTAACAGGACAAGATGAAAAGGAAAAATGTTATTCGTTCACTTTGGGAAGGTCAACCCGGGGCTAAGCTGTGTACTTTTTAATGATCAGGCTTATTGTGTGCAGAGCTTTGCCGCACTATCCTCTCAAGATCTCGTTGTCACCGACATGAAAACCGGCGTCATGCCCATTAAGTCAGGGCCAATATGATAAACAGCTTTGTTTTTGTAGCCCAGAGTTGGATAAACAACGGAGAAGAAAAAATAGCCGTCTTTATTCTCAGAATCAGGGAACACATTCACAAACATTCCTTCCCCATCTCTGTGGCTTTTCAGAAAAGAAAAAAAAAAGAAGCAAATAAGCATATTCCAACCTCAAATTATTCCAAATATTTATGTCCAGTCACAGACATTCAAACATTCTGGCTTGTGGGCAAACAAACTCGAACTGTACTCCAATTCCGTTTTTTTTCCACCTCACTGTGTTAAATATACTCTACAATCAAAGTATTTGACACCAGCGAGGGATAAAAAAAAAAAAATAGAAATCTCTTAATGACAAACTGTTTGCTGACATGCGACTGTGTCTTATTAAGCCCCATTAAAGAACATTAACTCTTACACCAGAGGGCTCAATTCATATCACTGTAGATTCATTACCCACACAGCTCATTCTTTTGACACACATATGCACAGAGGCACACATACACACGGAAACTGAAGCAGCTACTCCATATGACCCGCTGCTGTATGATCTAACATGACACGAGAGTATGCGAATGCAAGTCGTCACCCTGGAGCAAATCAGACGGCTGGGGAAAGTCATGCGCGGTGGATAATACGGTTTCAGAGTTTTCTCCCTGCAGAGAAAAGGCTTCAGGACGTCTCCAGAGAGCAGCTCGTACTCTGCAGTACACGCTTCACTACCGTGCAACATCTACCTCCGCTGCTACTTCACTCACAGGCTCTACTTTTAAAACAAGTAATTCATGAGCACTCTAATAACACTTAATCTGAAACGTCACTGGTTTTCGAAGACTTGTGCTTTCGCTTGCTCTTTCTCTTCTTCTTGTCTTTCTTCTTTTTGTCCTTCCCCTTATTCCGCTTCTTGCTGCGATGGTCATCAGAGGAGGACGAGGAAGAGGAAGAGGAGGAGGAGGAGGAAGAGGAGGAGGAGGAGCTGTCTGTATCGGAGGAGGAGGAGGAGGAGGAGGAGGAGGAGGTGGTGTCCTGGAGCAGCTGCTGCAGCTGCTGGATCCTAGAAACAGGAAGGACATGGGAGGAGAGGAGGAGAGATTAGTAGTGCAGGAGGACAAAAAAAAAAAACACACAAGTGATGCAGACTCGGATTCCCGGGGTTTGGCAAGCATGTCGAGTGTCCTAAAGCAAGTCATCGTCTTTGTCCCGGTGCCGACGTTTTCCGGACTGTGTGACACATGTCTACTTATGTCACGTATCTCCAATAACAGTGCGTGTCAGCTCTGCAGGTGTGGAGGCTTTTCAGAACACACGGGGATAAGGAGGTCATCCTGTCACTTAAATATGAGGCCGGAGCTCAGATGGGTTTATTCAATTTTTGTTCCAACACTTACTAACAAAGAAGGAGCAACCATTGCTGCACGTTACTTAAACCTTAACAAAACGAGGCAGCTAAACAGCCACATTAGGATCCTACTTCAATGCCTGATACTAATGTTTTCCAGAAAATCCGCAGTAAGGGTAGTTACAAGACTTCAGCTGCTCCCTAACTAGGTCAGATGAATGAACATATCTACTTGTCAAAGCCAAATGCGGTTTATAATGGAGGACTGAAACATCACTACAATGGGGACGAGGCACCACAAGGAAGAAATAAAGAAATAAAGAGCTGCTGTTGGAGTACATGCCCTTTAATTATTTTAGACAAGTGAGCTCCAACATCTCAGTAAAGTCAAATTTTTGGAGACATTCAGAAACTTTACTATTCAGCCCTGAACTGTCCAGGCCTCATTACAGTGGGTGAGATCACACGGAGCAGAGTGATCATCTGAACGCCTGGGACGTCACGCTACTCCTCAAAGTGTCCTCAAAGTGAAGTACATCATAAAAGCACTCTGTGACATACAGCTCCGGCTTTTTCAAGACAAATCTCGTCTTTCAGCTTAAAGGCTTTTGTTTCCTCGAATGAACTTTTTGAATAAAAGTTAAAATTCCTGTGTAGTGTCGGCGCTCAGTCTGATAGCTTCAGCGGGCATCAGATTCACAGAAAAAAATGGAGTAACATCTCTAATGTCTGACACAACTACCCAGTGTTTCCCATATATGAAAATATGTGAAAGTAAAATTTAAATATAAAGAACTAGAATGAAGTTGTTTGCCTTCTCTTATTGTGGTTTAAATCCATGACTGTCCAGACTTGTAAGATGGTCAATAAAGACTTTACAGGAATTTGATCAAAGGTATTTACTGCATTTTGTCATAATTACTATACGAGTTATGGCCAAAAACATGTTTTGCGAGGTCACAGTGACATTTAACCTTTAATCACCAAATTCTAATACAAGTGTCCCAGATGTAGACAAATACCCTCAACAACAACAAAGTATGGAACAGATGTTAGATCCTAATGACCTTGACATTTGACTGCCAATATCTAACCAGTTCATCCTCGAGTCCAAGTGAATGCTTGAGTCAAATTTGAAGAAAGTCTCTCATGGCCTTCCTGAGACGATTAAGCTTCTAAGCCACTGCCGTCGCCTGCACAGAAGCTTAAAAATGCCTAAAATATTTCATGCAATATAAGCCATTGAGGAGGCGCACTGACGACTGGCCATCAAATATTTTTCATCAATGAGCCCTTTGTGATAAGCTGCCATCTCAAGCAATACTTCAAACCCAATGTAAATTGGAGAAATTGGAACACAAGGCAGGGGTCGGTATGATTCACTTCCATTTCAAGGAGACTGAGGTTTATATAACCCTTGCATTCATTCATGAAATCACACATAAGCTGTGAATGTGGCTGCCCTGCATGTGAACACACACACACACACCTAGCAATGAGCCCTCACCACGAACAGACCTCGAATTCAAACATCCTGGTGTCAAACACTATTTGCTAGAAACTGGCACAGAGACCAGGCCACCAGGAGGGAATTTTCCAAATTCAGGGAAATGACAGAAAAGGGCGTAAACACTTAAGAACGCTTACACACACACAAAAAAAGGAAGAATGTATGTACCTGGTTTCTTTTTCATTCCTTTTGTTTTCCCGAATGATGTCGTACATTGGGTCTTCATGGGCCTAAAAGAATAAAACACAAATCGGTCATTAGCTATGAAGAAAGGAAATGAAAATCATATCAAGTTACAAGAGTTTTAAACACTCACGTTGGATCAAGGAAATTATCTCAACACATGACCATTGCTTTGATTTTAATGTCATGTCAGCACTTTTAAAAACCTCCCTGTTACTATATAAGCTGGGCAAATGTGAAACAGTTGCATTTATGGTAATCATTGCAGAGGCTTTGTGCTCCTGCAGTGAGCATTGTTCCATTTCAGGCCCATTGGAACAGGCTGTGCCCACATGTTCCTCAGTATAAACTAAAAGTTCCCCAACACTGTCGTTAACCTCCACCCGGGTCAGGACTCATGTCTCACCGGCGAGGTGAGTTTAACCATGTTTTGGACATTGTGTCTAAATAACTATAAGTGGGCCATTTTCGTGAAGAGCGAGCGAACTCACCACTCTGAACTGCTCCAGTTTCTGGTTGCCTTTGATGAAGAAAGGACACTCCTTGTCTCCTGTCCTGTGACCGTAACGCTTGCACCTCCAGCCTGAGAAAAAACGCAGCGAATATCAATGTGTCTACCCAAAGAAAATAGGATAACTGACATGTCAGGTTCAAGGCTGCAGGTTTATACGCTATTGACTGTACTAGCTCATTCTGAATCTTTGAGTTAGCAAACATAGTATATGCAGTTTGACAAATTAAGTTATACAACAAACACGACCATACCGTAAGTAACCGTAACACCAGCAAACCTTTAGCTGGAAAGGAAAAAGCGCTGGAAAAAAGCCAGTTAGTGAACCTAATGTTACGGTCATATGTTTTTTCAGGATTCTTATTGAGCTGCAGTTTCTTTCTAATCAACACAAAAATATTCCTTCTGAGTTTTTCTTTCGTTAGCGTGATTCTTAATCTCAACCGAATTCTGCTCATGTAGAGAGATGCTTAGGTTTCACAGTGGTTCAATGTTCTACACTTGGAGTGGAGCTGTGGAGCTGCCATGAACTACTTGAGGGTCTTTGCTGAGTGAGACCACACAAATTATGTTTATCCTGCAAAAGTAGCTGCGTGTGAAACCGTTTACCCAGTTCTTTTATGCACCTTTCATTTACATTGAGGTCTTAAAAACGTTCCTTTAAACAGGATGACATATTCAAACATTCCCCCAAAGGATGGCAGAGCGACTCATGCTCGGATTATGCAGAACAAATGCCAGCTTGTGGACAGGCCTGGTGTGTGTGTGTGTGTGTGTGTGTGTGTGTGTGTGTGACTTCTCAAGTCCCTGGCTGTTCACACTGTATGAAAATGAGTGGGACGAAGGAATGAATGGACGCTGACTATAATGACAGTCTTTGACCAAAAGGGACAGAAGGTGGTCCCCACAGCACCATTATTAATCTCTAGTCCGTCATGTTCGTCATCAAGTCCGCTGCCCACTCATGATGGTGGTTTACTCTCACCTACACTTCTTGAGCTATAAATGATACTTTTATGCTTTTATTACAACTAATAATAATCTTTATATAAACACAGGATACCCCCCCACACAGTCTGCTAACCGATCAGCGAGCTCCTGTTTATTCGCTCTTGCAGATGGTTGGTCACCTGCCATTCAGACTAATGTCCATCTGTCCTGAAACCTGTTGGCAGGTCTGATACTATGACGGACAGACGAGCGCCCAATAGGAGCAACTGAAGCGTTATTGTCAACAATGAAGTTGGAAACAAAAGTTTTTTTGTATCTGTTATGGAGACTGTAATAAACACATTACATGTGCGTGTAAGAGCGTGCAACAGAAATAGAGTTTGCTGAATGTGTTGATGCTGAGCATTCTTCTACTATGAAGAAAGATTGAAATCGTTATATGGTTGTCAGTGTTGATATTGTGGCCACAGATAAATCAACGTATGGCCACTGAGAAGAGTACAAATATATTTAAGTCATTACGAAACGGCAGCGTGTCGGAGGACTTCAGCTGAGTGGGCGATCCTTCATATGTGGCTCAGGACACATTAGTGAAAGGAATGTGGCCACACGTGTACGAGACCACGTACCAAAGTGGCCTGAGTGATCGGACGCATTCAGGAGGGGTCAGATCTGTGCTTAGTGCTGATCTCTGTACTCACACTGCATCACCTTCACCTCCTTCCCCAGAGGCATCCACAGACCCCTGGTGGGGGCGCTTGCCAGGAAGGTCCTGGCGTCTTCATTTCCTGGTTCAGCAGGAATACAGTCCTCTGGCTTCTCATCGTTCTCCTGCAACAGAGACAACTGACTGACATGTGGCCATGAAGTGTTTCCACCGAGTTCCACCCAATCTGTGATTCCCACGTCATCCCCACGTCCATCAGCTGCTGTGTCAACGTTACCTTTATGAGTCCTGGAGGAGGTTTCTCGTAGCTGCAAGGAGAAAAGTTGATTGTTACTCACAGACACATTCATTTTTAAACTTACCTGTGACAGTAACACGGTAGATGAATCAGCTTTACACATAGAAAAGGACTTTGGGGTCAAATGATCCTGGACGTGAGACACTAACAGTTACAAAGATTGAAGTCACATATTTATAATTCATGTACAAGTTGACAGGCCGGAGCGGAGACACTCTGACTGACATTACTCACAATGTCTCCACGTGCTTCAGCTTCTGGACTTCTTGGTTGAGCTTTTTCGTGTGTGTCTTGAGTTTCTCCAGATCCTGTTTGGAGGACTTGTGTCTCTTGTGCTCTCGTCTGTCCTCCTTCTCTCTCGCTCGCTTCCTATCCGACATCGTCTCGATATCGACGAACCGTTCGCCCGGAAAACCATTCACTTAGAAATAAAGCTGCATGTGGGGATCATGGTTTCTATTTACGACTCGGTAAGGAACCCTGGCTAACATGCTAACCAGCGGCTAACTAGCAAACATTGCTGTAGTGCTGCTGCTGCTGCTGTACTTCCTGTGCAGCCGGGTTGGTTAGTTAAAGTCCAGCGCCACCTGCAGGACAAGGACAGTAACACACAATGTGCTGTAACACCGTCGACTGGATTTTGGTTATGTTAATTATTATATCTTTATATATTTAATATTATTTTATTAAATATAGTTATATTTAGTTAACTATATATATATAAAGCATCTTGGGCATTTATAATAAGATAATAAGAAGGAAACAATACTGTCAATTATCAGTCAAAAGAAGCTATATTAAAACATAGAATATAGAAATAATAAAATAACAAAAAACACATTTACAAGAGAGTACTTGTATATATATGTATGTATGTATTATTAGGTCAATCAAAAATAAAAAGACAGTTCAGACCATAACACCAGTAAAAGCATATTAATAAAAATACATTTTCAAGAGCCATTTAAAAGAGTGTCAGGAAGTCTGACCACCTCACAGAAAAGACACCACCACCCTTAGTCCTCAGCCTATAGCTTGTGGAAAAGCGAGCAAATCCTTGGATGAGGGCCTCAGGTTGCCCACCAGATATATTTTCTTATGCCAAACTTCTTTCTTTGTATTATCTTCTGGTATGTCAAATTATTGTTTCTCAGTTGTGGGTTGGGCATGTAAACTGAAGATCAGCTTTACTAATCCCTGCAGCTATGTTCATGGGTATTTCATATGCATAACTGCATAGATATGGATATGAAATCTGCAGTAACATAGCTGTAAGTTTAAAGCACTTGTATCAGAGATTCACATAAAGTAAAGAAGAAAACAGTTGAACAGACTGAAAAGATTTTATTTGAGAGAATCAGGATGTAGTTGGAATACAAATGTGAAGTATTTCAGGACCTAAACACACTGTACACTGAACAGCCAATGGACAACAGGTAGGAAATCAGGCAGTACAAAAATGCAGTAGATATACATGTTTCTGCTCTTAACAAAAGACAAATACATATTCAGAAAGAAAACAGAATGACGAAATGTCAATAAGTCTTGTGTGTACAGGTTCAGGCAGATGAGCCTAAATAATGTAAACAACAACTGGTGAGTCCCATTTGATGATTACAAATATCTTCACTGGTGACTTGCACAGTCTAAATATCTTTTTTTTTGCATGTACAAAAATGAAACAGCATTTACAACATAATTACAGAATATCTGTGAAATCGGTCATGTTTAGCCAGCGGCATCAAAATACAGACAGCGTCTTATTAAGAGTAAAAATAAACCAAGTAAATACATTCAAATACAAAAGTTTTCAAATCAAGTAGTATGAATACCAAATACTTTTATGTTACATAAAGGTATAATTGTGACTTTAGAAAAGAAAATCCAAAATGGAGGAGGATATTGGCATGTAAACCAGCTCAACATGCCACCACAGAGCAAAGAAATGTTTCCTGTGATGTTTCAGCCTTTTGATAAATCCTGAAAAAAATCCTCAGACCTTCCACTTAAAGAAAAAGGGGATCATAAGAGGCGTGTGCTAAATTAGAGAAAAGAAGCACGCTGCTCTGATAGGCTCAGCAGAGGATACAATAACACTGATTTACAGTTGAAATAACCGGCCCCCCCGTGCTGCCACTTTCTGCATTCACTTGATTCCACAAGCGCCATTCCACACAGCCCATTAATAGTTGTGTGTCGGTGGGCAAACTGGGACTTTTCCCACACGGGCTCGGAAACCAAAGTTACTCCTTTTAGTTGCCCCTCAGTTACAAAACAGGTCCAAGCACTTAGTACGTAAGAGATACTCAAAGTGAGGACAGAAAATCTTTCAAGCCGCCCTTCTTGCTGCTCTTGCTGTCCTCGCGCAGGAGAATCTTGCTGAGACGCTGGACGACCCAGTTTTTGGATTTGGAGGGAGGCTTGGAAGCAGATGAGCCCGACCCTGAAGCGTTGGAGGAGGTCGACGACCTGGGGAGGGAGAGAGAGAGAGAGTGGAAGAGAGGAAGAAGAGGTGAGGGAGAGGAAGGAATGATTAACATAACGTAACTTGAGATTTTGTTGGTTGGCAGAAAATACTAAAAGTGTCCCGTCAACAAGTACATGATCTGGCGAGCGTGAATACCAGCACGTAGCACCTGTACGGTTGCTGCCGCTCTCTAAATGCTGAATAAATAGAAACCTAATCATTCAAACGCTGACACATCATCCTCATGGACGTCTGTGACTCCGACCAAGTTAAGTCCAGGATGGTTATATCTCAAATTCTAGCTCAGGAGATATTAATACCAGCGATCTGAAATAACTCACCTAGGTGTGTGAGCAGGTGTCTTGTCTTTGCTAGCAGTTTTAGGGGTAGTCATGTTGGACCTGCTGGTGGACTGTGGAGTCCGGTGTTTGCTGGCGCTCCCCGGGGTGCTGTGGGTCTTAGCGATGGTGGCTATGAAGTCCCGGTTCATTCCTTTGTGTCTGGATGTCTTGTTACAGGTGTTACAGGTGGCCATCTGGAATAAGGAGAGGAAAAGAGAATAACGATTATATAAATTCCTCTGATACATAATTAGGTTTTGAGGTGAAAGCAAACAAGATATTCCAAGTGAGATACTTAAAAATAATACATATTTTGTAAAAGGGCCTTGAAACTACCCGCATGAAAATCTAGGAGAGGAGGTGAATCTTTCGTCATTCCAACCATTACTTTCCCTCAAACCCAGTATCACTACAGCTGCTGGACTTTCCCTGAGAAGCACACACACTTTCTGCTGCTCCTATGTCCTCTCACACACACACACACACACACACACACACACACACACACACACACACACACACACACACACACACACACACACACACACACACACACACACACACACACACACACACACACACACATCTCACAGCTGAGGAGGAAGAGTTCACAATAGAGTCCAAGAAAAATATCCATGGCGGGACATGGGTCACTCAACAGCTGGGACTCTTCCCATTGGCCCTGCCAAACATCCCTGAGATTATCTTACGTTTGAATGTTTGCATACATATGAAAATAACTGGATTAGTTAAAGCGGGAGGGGGTGAAACTTTAACTTTAGCCAATGGGAGGGCAGGGAAGAGCTGTTGCCATGCAGCTCCGCCTATTCAGGGTATGGATGCTCTGGGAGCCGTCAGTCAGCTTTTGCAGTTAACCTCTTTGAACCCAGTTTTTAACCAGGATCATTTAGTCACAGCTGAGTTTTGTCAGTTGAAGCTTTACAGCACCCCCCCATGACAAACCACAAAACTATTTCCTGACACATATTACACTCCGCATGCAAAGGGGAAATAATGAGTCCCTATATAAAGACACTGTTTGGATTTATGTGGCATAACTTCTGCCTCCCGCTGTCCTGTCCCAATACACATGTACAGTATCGCAAGTAACTACACTGACTGGGACAAGCCACACTTTTGAACCACGTTATGTTGTGATCTAAATAAAGCTCAAATCCATATCCACTTTCTGTGTAAATCCCCCAACTGGTAAATTAAATAGTTATCGTTACAGTCACTCTTTTACATTTACAGAATTTGGCAGATGCTTCTATGGAAATGCTGACCAGTGTTCACACGTGAGACTCCATCATTAGATCAAGTGACAGTAACTATTTGGAATCAGTCCCATCATCCCAGCGATGAGCCGACTCTATGCATGAAACAAATCACAGGCACTATGTTTTTACTCTAGAAGTAAACTTTCCTCACTGTAGAAAATGCAGTACAAAGTATAACGTTGTACTAAGTGTTGATTAACTCTTTCTCTAACATTCCTTGTGACTGTAATTTACTGGAGCCCCATCAACGACAAAAGCCATGCAGAGTTGCACAAGCTAAGAAGTGGTCTAAACAGACGGTGCAGAGATCAGCAGGTCTGAGATGAGCTGTTGACAGTCAAGAATGCTGATGAGGTGGAAAACTCACCGATACGAACGCGGCCATTTCAGGTTCTGACAGGTGTCTGCTGGAGAGTGCTGGAGAGTTGGGTTTCTCGAGGGTCTGAGGTCCTCTGTCTCTCTAAGTGGCCGTGTGTGAAGTGTTTACTCCAGCAGCCCCACACGTCCAGCTTTATACAGACCCAGCCCAGCAGTTGACCCACCCATCTTTGCATAGGGGTGTGGCTGAGAGCAGGACTGACCAATGCACTGACTCATCTGTGGCACAGCCAGCACTCCACCGTTGCTCTTCAACAGTGACACTTTAACGCTGGACTCATCCAAACACGTCCACGTTTGCAAATTGAAATTGCAAACAAAAACCAGAACTTGATCTTAACATCCAAACACGGAAAGGTACGGCTGAAGGTTGGGTTAGAAATCCTTTGAGATAAACATTTTATTTTTTCCTCGTATTATATCATGATATAGTTTGTGTAAAATTTGTACCCAAACTTTCCTTGTTCAAATCAATGGGACCAAAGTCAACGAGAATAGATCACAATACTGAATTATTGATGAGCTCAGCGCAGCACACACGCTAAACACTGGAGGACAAGCTGCAGGAAAATACGGTTTTAGTCATGACTTGTGTTACATGAAGTAATTTCCCCATATTGTGAAGATATCAATATAACATAGGCAGGTCTGCAAATTTAAGATTTGCGTGTTGATATTATTGTTATTGATTTACTTATTATTGATAATTTAAAAAGCCCTAATCGTTTCCAAATGAACACAGGAAGGTGATCGACAGTCTCACCAGCAAATCAACTACTCAGTGGAAAAGGTTTGCATTTTATGTTTCTGTTTTTTGTTTCCTGAGTTATTATGATCATATAACTGGTTTAAAATTATTTCTTTCTAGTTGCCCAATAGGAAAGTCTCTATTTCAGTGGATGAAGCTTCACCCTAAAAAAATTTAAATAGTAAAAGCCTTTGAATCAACTAGAATTACCTGCCACACCTTATGATAATAATCGCTGAATAAAAAGAAGTTGTAACAGATACATTAAGACGGATGTTATCCATAAGGCTGTTCAAACTTATTATTCAGGAACATTCAAATGTTCTTAGTGTCTTCAGCTTTAAAATGCACTAATATTACAAAGACGTGGGCCAGGATGTTTTACTTTTTGATCATAAGGAGGAATTTCAGAGAAACAGTAGTCGTCGTCTATAATGAGTAGAAAGTCACTCCACCCAAAGATGTGGAAAATATCTATCATACTTAAGTATCCTCAAGCCCAAGACTGATCTTCTAATGTTTCTAGAGTGTTCTAGCACTCTCATTACTCTGATTAACACTACACAGCCTTCACAGACTGGAGAAGACCCAATAGGGGGATTATTTAGCAATTAGGAGATTTATGTTTTAAAAAAGACTGATCGTAAGCGTAAAGTATTTCTTTAACACTTCTTGTTTACAACTGCATGGACCGATGATATTAAAATAACATTTAAAATAGATGGAAACAAGTGACTCTTTAAAATAAAAAAGTGCCCACTTCGGAAAACGATTGGCACTGATGGAGAAGATAATATTTATAGATAAACAGCTAAAATGAATAATTCACCTTCTATTAAGATTTTAAAGTTTGACACTGGAGTCTTGCTTAAAAAACTAACAAATGAAGGCAGATGAAAACCTAACCTTGTTAGCAGAGGTAATACAAAACACGTTAAAACATATTTCTAAAAGAGGATCATTTTTAAGTCTATCTAAAATATATTTGATGCATGTAACAACATGAACAGTGTAGATACACTTGTTATGTAATTTAATGATGCAGATCCAGTGATGCTTTGTAAACAAGATTACAAACCACATTCCTGTTCACATTATATCTATAATCCACCTCCAAGTAATTTGACATTGTTGTTATGAGCAGTCTTGTTTTATTACCACTGTATTTGTATTATTGATGTTTTTAGTCTTGCCAGTACTTCATTCTGTTATGTCCTGCTACAACCAACCAATTTCCTCCTGCAGATCATTAAAGCTTAATTTGATCAAATCCAAACTGGATGTTGCTGCCAAAAACACTGTAAATATTTGTTCACACGTTATAAACAGTGCTATGATTCCAGTTGTAGCAGTGCTGTAAGTCAAGGAGAAAAAAACCGCGGTGGCACAACAAGAGGGTTGGGTTGTTAGTGAGGTGGATCACACACAGACAGACAGACGTTGTTTACAGATAGAATGACCTGATGCTGTTTATCCTCTTGTTACCACGAGTGATCCCACTATCATCAGCTGGCCCTTATACGAGAGACTTTATCAAAAGTAACTTTACTTAGCCAAGGTGTGTGTGTGTACACGTTAAAGCATAGTGGACAGACTAAAGGACTTGGTCAAACAGTATAAAACACAAAGTCAACAATCCAACACTGTCCTGTCCTAAAAAACACGTATGGTATGGCTGCTATAGTAACGAGATTCATTATAACCTGAAAGGAAATCCCCATCCATCACGTGTACTCGTTTAAATCACGCTAATCCTCAGACATGTAGCGTCTGCACGTGAGCTGATGCCACAGAGAGATTTCACTTCCTTATCTTGGGCTGTTGACCCTGGCAGCAGACAGACCCACACAGTGGCCGATCAAGCATATGGCAACGGCAAGTTGAATTTCTGTTTTTAAAAGTGCCGATATGGTCAGAGGAAGAATACAAGTGTTTTGGTTACAATAATAAACTGCAGAAAAAAACTGGATTTCCACAGAAAAGCAGTTTAAAGCCAGACATTTTAAGGCTTTCCAACAAAAATATGATTCAAGCAACGATTTCAAAACAGATGCTGACAAGTCTAAAAGGAGTTCCAGGGCCTCGGGCTCCTGATGTCAAGAGCCTGGTCACCCTTAGTTACCAGCCTTGATTGAGACGTCTTTTACACCATTACGCCGAAAAATTTAGAAACTCCAAGTTACCACCACTGCCGATTTGAGCAGCAGCGGATCAAAATCCATGTCTACTGCAGAGCCATTCGACCGTGGAGTTAGTGCAGATTGTGTCCATTCCCATCGCAGACAAATGTCAGATGTTGATGGATGTTAGTGCGTTTTTTTAGACCCGTGGAAAAGTGGCTTTAGGAACTACCAGCAGGAAATTTAATAATAACGACTTGCAGCATAGGGAGTTAGTAGCTCGGGCCAGGTGTGCCGTGCTGAGCTGTAAAAGTTTTAAAAAGAATCTTAAAATCGATCCTAAATATAACAGACTGCCAATGGAGGGAGGCAAGAATAGGAGAGATATGTGCCCTGTGCCTGAGGATCGTTAATGTGAGCAGCAGAGCTCTGCACTGTAGCTGAAGCAGAGACACTGAGGATTGACTGCTACACGTACAAAATAAAAAAGTTCATCGCTGGAGTCCAGGCGTGAGAAGACACACTTTTCTGGGTCAAGAGAAAATCATTTGCTGATTTGATTTAGATAGTGATTGGTGAATCTTGTATTGCTTTCAACTATATACAAATATATTCTCACACTGGCGCAGCATTGACCTTTCCTCATACTCCCATCCAATCAGTAACAGAAGCCTGGATTCATGTCACGTGTTTCATGTTCAACATGAAACATGAACCGATGCTGACAGTCACTTAACCTTGGTTTTATATATCAACCATGTTTTGTGTCATCACCTACAATTCATCCTCATCACAAATCCTGAAAACAGACAACCTGTAATCATTATATACCTTGATAAGCAGCAGCTCCTTTGTTCCATGATGAAGACAGAATAAACAGATCTGCACATTCTCACGACGTCCGTGCAGCGGAGGAATGAAAAGCAGCCGGGGCTCAACCACATGCTGACAAATCACCAGTCGCTCTTTGATTTAAGAACTTTGACATGCATCCAATCGCAGTTTGCGTGAATGTACAGGAATAATGGTATGAGCTTTAATTCATCAAAGTGAGAATCTGTTGCAGGCCTGTGACATATATATTTCTTATGAGAAACATACATTTCTGCAGCCATGTGACATTGCTACTGATAAATATAATATTGGTTCAGAGATTTAAAAGGTGCATTTCATGTGAAAATGTGAAGTGCCACACAAACGCAGACACAGCAACGCAGGCGGACCCACATAAATCAATTCTGCAGATGGACCCTTACGTCTATTAATAACCCCTGTGCCATAAATACCTCTCTTCCTTTCGCTCTCTGCTTCCAGAGGTTAGCTTGGGTGGATTAGTTTGACCTTGGCCGTACGATACCACCCAGGAGGAGGAAGATGAGAAGAAGTGTGCGGTCAAATGTGAGGGAAGAGGAATATAAGCCTGACAAAAGTTTGTAAATGTTTTAAAAATGTTTGCGTGTGAATGCCTGAGCATCTGCACGCACTGTGTGTGAAAGTCATTTGAGAACACATCAATATAACACAATAGAGCTGAAAGCAGAAGAGCAGTTGGCGGATCAATACGAGGCAAGCGGCCTGAACTTTCCTCTAACCACGGCCTTGCACTGTGATGACGCTGGCAGCCACTTAGTCACCGAGTCTGGAGGCAGGCTGCCCAGTGAATACACACAGACACCTGATATGAATGCAGAGCCACTACACACTGCCATTTTGAAAAAATGTCATATCTGTTTTCTCCCTCTCTCTCCCTGCCGTTACTGGTGCCGGGGATAAAGGTCACATTTTATCCTGCATCACACCAGCACGTTTACCTGGAAAACAAATAAAAGCACAGGCTGGATGTCAAGATTGTAACTGGTGATTTATCCCATAGCCCTCAACAAGCAGGTTTTACCCAGTTAACCTGATTAGATCTCAAAAATAATGTTACTTGTGATGCTTTGGATCGTTATCAAAGGATGTATATCTGAGCTCTGTGAAGTCCCAACAAAAAAAACAATAAAGTTCTTTCAGATATAACATTAAAAATGTCCTCAGATGGACTGAAAGGACAAACGCTGCTTGAAATCACCCAGATATCATCAGTGGAAACTATCCAGAGTAAACTGTGAGGGTAGGGTTTAAATTTAGAAAGTTAGCTCTGCTTAACGGCCTGGAGTATTATTCATCTATGACATTTCAAACTACAAATGTTGTAATTTCAAACTGCAAATGTTGTAATTTGTTATAAGCAGAGAGTCATTAATGTTGTTACTAAGCAGAACACAGACACACATTCCTGAACATTTACAGTTAATGCCCTAACTTCCATTTGGAAAATAACTTTGACAGTCAGCTCATGTGGCAGTTTGCGGTTGACATTTAAACGCAACAATGGCTTAGAGTCAGATTTGGATTTAAAGATTCCTCTCTGGTAAGTAATGGCACATGTGCGGCTTTAAAACAGATTTGTGATGAATGACAATAATGTGCACATGTGCTGACAGCATCAGTTTAGGTGCAACATACTGTAAACGCTGGGGAGCGAGGACCCGAAAACAAACTTATTTAAGTTTACAGTTAAATTTACAGTAGGGTTTGCCATGCATGCACGAGAATGGACGTTTAATAGAGCTGAGGAAGCTAAATGAAGTGGGGCACAGATGCTAATTGAGAGATGACATGCTGTTATGGTATGGCATCAGGTTCTCTTTATGGGGTTTATGTGCTTATGTGCTCGTGAGCTGGGCTACAAACATGACAGCGGGGAGCTGAAACTTCCTCTGATCCAAGCCCAAGGATCATTGTGTCAGAAAACAAATATGCATACATTCTGAATGGGTCTGTTCCCCGACAACGTTCTTCTGTGTATTGGCTCATCAAGTTTCCCAGCGGATATCGATGTGTTAATGTGGACGTTAACATTCTTAAAATACAGTGCACACTTCGCTAAATCCCAGACGTGAGTGACTGTTCCCACTTCCCGGCGACGCTCCTCTGTTTGTAAAAAAGAAAAAAAGCCAGAGGCCAGCAACCACATTTCATCCTGGCCTTTCTCAACCCCAACACATCCCACTCTTGTCATCCCGTCACTCGCTGCCCCCCCCCTTGAGGTGTCAAACCCCCTGATGGAGCTGTTGCTGCTCCCTGAGAGCAAACAGGCGAAGCACCAACCAGACATCGCTGTCTCCTCTTTCCTGTCATCTCCTCAGGAGAAACATTCTCCAGCTATATTAGTCCAGTAAAGATAAATATGACAGAGGGATGTGGTGAAGAGAAGGCCAAGAATGGAAGGAAGAGATAGATGAGCAAAAAACAAGGGGGGGGGCGGTCACGTAGATGAGTTGAGGTAAAAAGAAGGACTGGGATTGGAGCACACAAGGAAAAACCAGTAGGGAATGAGAGGTGGTCAGTGAGGTCAAGCAGAAATGGTGACATAAATTACAAAGAGAACCTGAACTAACGTCAGAAAGAAATGGTCCTTCTGGGAAAAGGGAAGCGAATTTTCCAATCAATTATGTTCTGTCACTTTGTTTTTCCGTGTCTCGTTCATCTTTTATTCTGAAAAACAAGTGGATTTTTCAGAAAATGGCAACGCGACGAGCAGATTCAGTGAACGAACATATGCATTTGTCCACTAGTGAAATATATCAAGTAGAGACTTTCCATTTACTTGTTACTGTTGAATATTGAACACAAAGTCACCCACACAATATCCTGAATAAACGTAAAGCTAGAACTATACTTTCTTCTTGTACTAAACAAGTGTGCTGGGAAATATAAATCTAGTCTTGGGGAGGGAGGAAAGGAAGAATGAAGAAGGTGGAGAGTGCACCATCCTTCGCTCCATTTAGGGTCTCTGCCTCTCTTGTGTGGGCTACAATCCAACTTATTTCCATAACCACTGCTAAATAACCAGGCACACACACAAACATACCTGATTTATCGTACCTCTAAGTTAGAAGTGCCAAGAGCTGAGGACAACATATCGTGCACGGGCATCCACCCTGAGGGCAGCGCATACATACATCATAAACAGAGAGCAATATGATGTGGAATGAGGGGGATTTACACCCTGGAGTAGACATATGTGTGTGAGTGTGAATATACATCTGCTGTCGTGTTTCTGTCTGGCATTTGTTTTTAATGCGTTTATTTTACTTGTGACAGGCACATATTTCAAGTTATATGCACACATCTACTGTAGATACAGTGGGTTACAAAGGATCAGTAAAGGAAATGAATTATAGTGATATGCAGGGTGGGAATCGCAGGGGTAACTCGGGGGTAAAAACAGCCGACTCACAAGCAAACGTGGATCTCTGCATCTCATTTTAAATAAACATCCGTCTCACGCCGTACACACTGCACCTGAATGTGACAATAAATTTATACGGCTGTGTTTTTTTTCTTTTTTCCCCTCTGATAACCCCTTTGCTTCTTTCCGTGTTTTTCACGTGACTGACAGTAAGATGCACACACAGTCATAACACTCAGCTAGAACACAATAAAAATCCACAACGATAAACTGGTGACATAAAACAAAAGCTTCATGGTCACTATGACATAATGTTTTTATACAGCAGCATCTTCTGAAAGTGTGAACTAGCACAACGATAAAAAAAAAATTCTTCGGAATCTCCTGTTCTCCAGAGAACGACCCCACACTTTCCTCCTTACAGAGTCGAGTGGATGCTAATCTCTGTTTTCCTGCTCTCGGTCTGAGCCCCTCTCTCTGGCACAGTGCCGTGCTCTGTTTATCAGCATGGAGCCGGGCAGGCAAAAGGAAGGGAAGCGGTCAACATCCCTCCTCTTATCTCTCCGCTCCACCGCTCTGCGTTTGGGGGTATCGCCCCTTCTGCCGAGCACAGGTGTGTGCCGTCACGCATACGTGTCTTGACATGTTGCCCCTTGAACCCCCAGTATATCACAGACGGGTGAATGTGAAAACAGAGGGTAAAAATACCTTGGCGGACGTGCTCAGGGTGTCTTGGTTTACTAAGAATTCACGTGACGAACAAGCATCAACATACTTCATCTGGACCAAAACACTGCTGACAAATGAGTAGGTGCAAGGGTGCAGAGTCACAGCTGAGAGAGAGAGACGGGGGGGGGGGGGCTGCAGCTATTTACAAATCCATCATTAACTCTGAGTTCCGAGAAGTGATTTACCACTCCGGCTGCAGCATTTCAACGGAACCTGTCTGTTAGTTAAGACCTTAGTACTGTGTGTGTCGGTAGCTTTTCATCATCTGAAGCACCGTCTAATAAGAAGGTGCTGTAACATCAGATGCTTTAACATAATAACCAGAAATAACAGTCTCAGGAGGCTAAAGTCCACCAGTTTATTGGTATACGCCTCTGACATGACATAAATAAATCATATATTTGTTTATGTTGGCACTAGTTCTATTAGATAGCTTTTTAACAGTTACACCTGGAAGTTGGCGGGTCACAACATTTTCACTTACTAAACATTATGCAACCAGATTAAGGTCTGGATTTAATACACCTGGAGTAACTGATTGAGATTTTGAGGACTATCGATTGGACGGTTTCCTTCTAAAAGTCTCTTGCACCATGACACCTCACATCATTCAGTGCACGTCATTATCAAAAAGGTCAGACATCTGCTGTGAGCAGACTTCCCGATTACATCATGTTGCAGAAAATCCATGTTGATGCTCATGTAGGTTGAGATTCAGTTTTTATTGTTGAGACGGTGGCTGAGACAATTTCTGTATGCAAAACGATCATCAGGGGCTGTGTGAGTAAAGATTTCTTATATGGTTCACTATGTCGTCAATTCTACCTGAATTGACTTTCAGCTTCTGACAGCTATGCTCTAAATATTTGCCTGGTTGAGAAATAGTTGTCATGGTTTTCTTAATTCTATGGGGTTTCAACAAAGGAAACAAGCCTGGACATGACGTTCTCAATGCCCAGACTGACTTCTGTGTTGTTCATCCAGTGTTGAAATGTTATAATGGCCCACTATGATTTCATGACCACCTCCATCACGCGAATATTTTCTCAAACCACTTTCTCCAGAAGGCTTCTCTATCAGACCCTGAACCTGACCTTCACCACAACCCACAGAATGTGAACAGCAAGGGGCACACAGCACGGCTGCATACAAAAATGATACAAGATGACAACTTTTCTCTTTCAGTACATCACTTGACCTCTCCTGTTCCCCTGTCTTATCCACAGTATCTGTATTTTTATCTCTTTTATTTTGTTTCAAGTGTCTGTGTGCCTAATGTCTCTCACTACCTTTTTTTATTCCGGCTTCCTCTCTCCATCTCCATCTTCTCCCTCAGAGGACACTGTTACATAGCAGAGTGGGCACAGAGCGCCCTGCACAGCGAGTACCTGCATACTAAACAAACCCGAACAGATTTTAATGAGGCAGCAGCACTTTGACTGGAGCTGCTCTTCATTAGGCCGATGTCAGATCACCAGGGGGGCTCTTCAGTGGTTCTCTCTTACCACTGCTCTTTTAGGGGAGAGACAACACCACAAGCTCCAACGCCACAATCTCCAGCGTCAGTTTCCTGGTCTCAAAGGGTTTATCAGTGGGGGGGTGGGGGGGGGGGGGGGGGGGGGGGGGGGGGGGGGGGTGCTGGCCATAAACTTTCCATTTGTCCCCCACTGGTGCTTTCCATTAACAGGACAGACAAAAAGAACCACTACAACGATTTTAAGGTGGAAATAATGAAACCAGACCCTTTCTGTGAAATAAATACACATTTCTTAAGCACAACAACGGCCACAAGAAATAGATTAAGAGACAAAAAGTGCATAGTTTACAATAAATAATAACGTGTACAAAATTTGCCTCCTTCATAGGTCAAAGGTCAACAACCGCTACAGACTTTGCAACAAGTCCGATGTTTGCTTATGCAAGGGCTTTGATTCCAGGTATATCACATAAACCGCACAATTGTCAGCAAAATATGTTTTGTAAATATGTAATAATTCGGGACATAATAAACACAAATTGCTAAAAGGTAATTACAATCTGTTACTTTACAGTTATTCTCCAGATATTAGTCCTAAATACCAAATGGCATTTTACCCAAAACGACAACTCAAGTCAGGCTGTAAAAACTACTGGCACCATCCATACTTCCACTTAGTTCAACACCACTACAGCAGAGGACAATGGATCAGGCACATAACCCCGGTGTTTTGACAACAAGCTGCAGGACAACATAATGCATGACTGGGTCTGTGGGGGTGTATTGTTTTGTTCTCTCACCAGAACTGAGGAGGACTTTTGGAAGCGGCGCAGCAGATGTTTCTGTGCCAGGCTGAGATGCTTCCCCTTGGCGTGTCTGCGCAGGACGCTCCACACCCGTGCTGATGGCCGTTGCTTCGGCCGCAGCCGGACCCGGTGATTGTCGGGCTGCAGCCACTGATAACAGTGCGAACACACCGAGGTGCTCTGCAACGGGCAGGTGGATTTCTTCTTCACTGATGCTACGAGGAGGGAGAGATTTTTTTTTACAAAACCAACAGACAAACTAATCTTGACACAGTCAGGTCTATTTTTTTAAGATAAGATAAAACAGAACTTTATTTTTCCCAAAGGAAATTCTGAGCCAGATATTGCTCCAAACTAACAAAACAATTAAGGATATTAATATTAAGTGTAAGAGGAGTCAATGGAAGTCCAGAACCTAAATATATAACAATACTAGTGAGAAAAGATGCATAAATGTAAAAGAATGAACTAAAATTTAAAAAGTAGTGTTGAAATGACAAATGAAAAGTAATATTGCAAATGGTATTAATATAATACCGTACATGAAATAATTAAAGCAACATTGCACATAATTACGAGTGTAAATAGCACATGATACTGAAGGACTGATATGGTACAGGATATTGAGCAGTCATATTGTACATGTTGAAAGATAATATTGCATGTGGTATTGGTATCACTGTTTTCAGTGTGTGTGTTTGCAAAAAAAGCAAAGAGACAAAGAGGTATGTGTTAGAAACTTGTAGTTAGAAGATCAAGGTTGAGATTTGAGCAGCTGCATTGACATTCTGTGCTGAAACATCAATATAACATCCTATTTTTCTCCACATTGCAATATATCTGTCAGTCCCAAACTAGATTCTGGATATTCTCTCACCATCCAAACATCATAAATCAAATTATCATGCTCCTCTCTTAGAGATCAGATATTGTGTTATTTGGAGAAAAGCCCGAAGAGTCTTACTAAACGGAACCACTACCCATTGATGTGGTTTTAGCTGGCGTGTGTGCGCGTGCATGTGGTGTGTGTGTTTATGATTGTGTGTTTTATCCCACCAGGCTGTCACACACAGCTGGCTGACTCTGTATCTTTGGCTGTGGGTTTTGTGAGTTTGTATCAACCTTGACAAGGTCCTTCTTACTACTGCTGTATGTGACTGTAACACTCATAGACCATCAGTGAGGAAAGCAAAAACTGTCTATGGTGCACAAGTGTTTTAACTTACCCTTGGTATTTGCTTTCACAGACCCCTGCCTGGGGAAGAAGAGAGGGGACAAGATCAGACACTTGAGAGTAAGAGTGAAATTTGTAACAGGATTAATATAAAATAAGATAATTAAATGCACAGTATGTAACTTTGGCCGCTAGGGGTCTATAAATCAAGACAATAACAGAAGATTTAGTTTGATGACAGAGTCTGATGTCTTTACCACCATTGCCAATGAAAATCTACCTGACGGGACTCAGGCACAAATAATGTTCATGGATGAGGTAATGTGTTAATGTTTTATTCAAGTTACGCAGCAAATGGCAATGAATCACCATGATCCATTACAAGTGACAAATACCAAACAGTGGAAGGCAAGAATAGTCAACTGGCTAACTGGCAGGCAGAATGTTTTTCCTTCGTCAAATGTCGTTTGCCCCAGACGTTAAAGCAGAGACTTGCAAAGCCACTAATTTCCAGTGACTTTGAGTAAAACTGGGGATTCATCTGGGTTTGAACATTGTTGGAAACATTTGGGATGATCTAAGTACACAAGTCAACTAAATATATAACATATATAGTTGTTTTTAAACATTTTAATGAGGTATTTTTACATTTTAAGTTGTTAAATCTTTGCTTCAATAGATAAAGTTTGTTGTTGTTTTGCTCTAAAATCTTAAGTAAACTGATTCGGAAAGAATGTTGTCAGACACAACAACTGTTAAACCACATCCATGGAAATAAAACCTTAACATAACCAAAACACCAATTTATTAAAACAGGAAATTGGATTGGACAGCCCATCCCATTATGTGTGGTGGAAAACAAAATAGGTCCAAACAATATATGGAAAATCCTCCGCCTCTACCCCCTCCTGCTGCAGGGCTGCCTCTGCCACTGCTAAAATTAGCTTTGGGATTAAATCGATAAGGGGAAATGTGTTGTCCGGCGGCAGCACGTGTGACAAAGTCTGAATGGGGCTGGATCTTTGTGGAGGAAAGAGTTGGGAGAGGTGAGGTAATCTGGAGTCGACCCACTGGCTGCTGCTGTCGCTGCTGCTGCAGCAGCGGTTGTTGTCACTTTTCCACTTGTACTCTCGGCCATCCCGTATGTGATTTAATAATCAGTGACTGGATTAAACTGTCAGATTATATAGAAGCCCTGTCAGAAAATGCTGGATATGAAGAGGAGCCTGTGCGGGGCCGGTGTGATGGATTGTGACTGTGCAGGACTGATAATGACCCGTGGATGTTGGGCAATTCCCCATTTTTCTTTGTTATCCTGAGACATTTTCAACATTCTTAGTTGGCGGAAAAATTGTGCGTAGAAAGTTTTGAACACATTTCCATCACTTGACACCACTGACAGAAACATTTCGACAACATGAAACACATTTTTCATTCCTTTGGAATACTAGAAAAAAAGGAAATCCTCCAAAACTCTAAACAGACGGATGATGGCTCGAGTGTGGAGAAGTTGAATTCTTGAGGGGTGTGATCACTGCTTCCTTGATGAGCTCGCTCTCAGAAACCGTACACCACAAAGACCTCTTCCACCGCACTAATCTTATTAACATACTTGACATGCATCTCCTTTTAAGTGCACACTTAGTTGTGGCGATGAACTCTGTGGGCTCTACACATGGACCGCTGACAACAGGGGGGGTGCAATACAAAAAACTCCAGAAGATGCAGAAGGGTGGAGGGTAGCGCGGGGGGGGGGCATTATGATATTATGTGTTGGCTACAGTGTGATAATGTGATTAGAGACAGAAGTGCTGGCTGAGGCAAAGTGAACAAAATTAAACGCATTATGGACGTTTTATTGCCTCCATCGGGGGAAACCCGCCTTCACTGTGACTAATGGACATGTAGACACAGCGGCCTGGCAATCAGTGACCACTCTAAACACCGCATCAGTCTACGGCACAGAGTGGGGGGTGTCCCGTTTATCAATCGGATGTGACAGAGAAAGAATCCAGCAGGTGCCTCCCGGTCTGGGGCACACTTGGGGCGGCGGACTCTTGTTGAGAGAGTGACGAGTGGAGAGGTACAGGATGAGGGGAGATGAGGGGCAGAGGCAGACCAATATGGACTTTGGAGGGCTGATCACGAAACCGCTATTAGGGAGTAAAACATTTCCGATACCGTTATATCAGTCAATATTTAAAAAAAATGAGCAATCAACTAAGATGTCATTATCGAACCTGTATGACAAAGGATTTTAATGAAGGTTTGATATTTTTCAGTTTAACCATAAACTTTATAACTATAAATAAAAAGAAAACACAACAGCAAACAAATATATAGAGTGTGAATTAAAACATTTTTTTTAGGTAAAATGCAAACATAGACGCGCATCTTTTCTGCATTGTTTATTCTGTGAAACAAAAGCTTTCTACATATTTCTGCAAATATAAATGTTTAAAACCAATGTCTGTGAAAGGCTCACATCGGCTGTTTTTTTAATTTTTAATAAGAGAGATTAAAAAAGGACTCAAAAGGTGGTGATTGTGGAAGATAAAATGTAGACGCTGTCAGATTATAGTAATGAAATAATGGAAAAAATTGCTAAACTAATTAATCAACTGGCAACTATTTTCATAACAGATTAATCACTTTGTTCAGTTTTTCTCAGAAAAACTGCTCAACAATCACAGGTTCCAGCTTCTTAAATTTGAGGATTTGATGCATCACTTTGAAATATACAATAACTAGAATGGCACTCAGCGAATACCTCCGCCAAAGCCCAACAGTCCCCTTAAATTCAATCAAGCTGCACCAAATTTCACACACTATATCTGTCCCCTAAATATGCCTGATTTATTTAATCAAGATCCATGAGGTATTCCCTGGGAACATGATCAAAATATTGAAAAAATGCCAATATTCCCAAAATAATGGCAAAAAAATGGATTATCAGTGATATCGGTGTAAAAAACACATTGTCCCTGAATAGAGAGCTGAACAAAAGCGCCGTGGCATATTCAAAAGTCATCCTGACACTGTTTGTCCAGCAGACATCCTGCATATTTTGGTTATCAGCACACTCAGTCAGGCTCCAGTTACTGGACACGCAACTATGATTGTGAACTTACTGGCAACGTGAGCCACATGCTGCCACAATAATAAAAAAAGGGATGTCATCTTAAAAACAAGGACACAAAACACACAGACACACACCCACACACACACAAGCCCAACCCTCGCACACACATCCATATAGAATAAATAAACATATCAAATATATTGTCAATAAAAACATAAAATCGAGGCAGTTGCACTGGTGATGGGAACAAACACACAGACACAGTCATCGGACAGAAGGGGAGGACGGTAACACGACCCCCAACAAATATGTGGAGTAGCGTGAATGAGTATATGACACACACCCACGACACAAACACTCAGTGACGCATTGAGCCGACGCCATAACTGGAGAAAGAGACGACACCGGAAACCGCCAGAAGAATACTGAGTGTCCACTGGGGTTCAACAGGACCAAAGAAAAACATCAACAACAACACACACTGACCACATGTGCCAGCAGCTGTTTGAGTGGATGCTCACCAACGTTTCTATTTCCCCTCGGTTAACTCTGGGACTGTGTATTCAAGACCTCGATCTGAAACATTAATTCTTCAAGGTAATTTCCTCCATAGCATGACTTGCCCTCAGTATCATCACTTTGGCTTCATTAGCTTGTCACACTGAGTGTTAATCTTGGATGTGGCCGCTAATCGTGTTCTCTCTGCCAGGCCCTTTGGCACGACACCAGGCAGGTCTTACAGCCCAAACATTTAAATTTGTGTGTTACTCGGAGGACAGATGGTCAGAGTCGAATATGGTGGAAATGCTCGCAGCTCAGTGTAGCCAGGGAATCTGGGGAACAGATCAATGTATTAAAGGAGCAGTGGGCTCACACACAAATCCGTAAAATGACCCTGAGTCGGGTTTCACTATTAAAACCTGTGTTTTTGTTTCCATTCATGGGTCTGCCCGCAAATTTCCTGGCTCAGGTGAAAGAGAAAACCAGCGGGAGGATACGTGGACGTGGCAGGCGCCCAACGCAAACATGGACCACGAGAGTCTGTGCACACACTCACATGCTCACGCAGGCACGCATACACAAACCACTGTTACACCTGTTAAATGCATTAATATCAATACAAATTATTCTAAAGAAAATTTGAGCACCCACTGTACCTGTAAATGTGCACGGTCCACGTGCACACACATAAATTATTTCCCTTTCTTTCTTTCTCTTCGGGGGATTTTTCCTCAGCTTTCACTTTCCACACAATACGACAATCACCACAGTGATTTTTGGCACAAGCAACAAAACCAAAGCAGTGGACTGCAAACGATGACGTACATTAGAAACCTGCATTAATCACTATTGTATTTATTCTAATAAGAATGAAAACACAGGAGGCTAATTGGATGAAGAGAGTTGCTATGAATGGAAAGACTTGGTGCTCTGGGTCCTTCAGAATAGAGGAAAAAAGGATTACACACTATTCGTTCCTCTTCCAATTTGTCTTCTTCATGCGACTCTCATTTCTTATTTGTTCGGAGGCTGCTGTGACTTCACGGGTGAAATCTGCTTCACTCTGCAGCGACACAAGACTGAATGACAGCGGCTCTTTCAGATGCCACACGGACTCTCCCACTACACCAGCACATGAGCTGCACAGAAATAGCAGCACACTACACTGCAGTGGGTGATGATGCCACCACATCCTCATCCTGTCTTTAAAGAGAAGGACCAGAAAGGTCATACAAAATCTTGAACGGAATTGATTTTGTTCTGTTTTTTGTGTGTGTTGTTTAACATCAAGCACAATGATAAACCAAGCTGTGGATGTGGATCGGTCACTAATGATCTGTCAACACCTGAGGAGGGAGTAACACAAGACACATCCTTTCAAGTGCAAATTTACACAAGCAGTGAAAACATCAGCGTGAAACCTAATGAAACCCTTATTCCGTTTTGAAATGCACATGAATATGGTAAAATGAGCAACACATAAATGACCACAGCCAATTTCCAGTGGTTCAGTTTTCAAATAGCAATCACAGCAGAGACTTAATTATCATGTCTGCAAAGTATTGTGATTTTTGTGTATTTCTATTTTTATAAATCCACATTTTATATTGATGTTTTTAATCTTTATTTATAATATTTTGCCCTATAAAAGCGGAGTCAAAATTTCAAACAAGACCCCAGTAAGTAAAAGGGAAACTAAAGAGAAATAAAGTAAAATCATTATTTCCCACTGTCTCTCTGTTATTGGTCTATAAATGTTATGGTCTTGACCTTATAATGTTTATGGCTTAAAATGGAACTGAATTTAATACCTTTTATTTTAGTTCATAATTTTTTTGCCATGGATTTTGTGAAGCACCTTGTAGCCTTGTCTAGATACGTGCTAAACTAATAAAGTAATTATTATTAATAATAATAATAATAATAATAATAATAATACACTAGTTAATTTTCATTTGGGCCACTGGAAGGTTGGACAACACTTGGAACAAACTAATGTTACAGAGTAAAAACATTAGTATTAGTAGTATATACATTAGTAAGTTATATAACCTCATAAACACACTCAAATAAACACGTGTCATTTCCCGGACAGGAAGTCACCCGTTAACACTGGTCGAGCGCTTCCCCCTAGCGTCTAGACGCCGCTACTACAACAATACAGGAGACAGCGTAAGGACTTGGATGCGCTGGTGAGATTCATGAAGGGTATTTAAGAAGGTTTCTTACAGGTAGAACCGCGAGAGCTCCGGACATGTTTCCTTAAACAGCAGAGACGCGTGCAGCAGGAAGTTGGCGGATGTTTCGCTGAGGAGAGTTTTCATTTCCCATCTGTTTCCTGCTGTGACGTAGGGAAACTCGGCAGTTAAAATGTCTTCCTCCACAGAAAGTTGTAAACGGAGGTTAAAGAAGCTTCCGCACACGATATCAGAACCGGAGGAACCAGGAAGTGTGTGAATTTAAGTCTAGATTCATACTAACGTGGTATGTGTGTGTGTGTGTGTTGGGCTGCGACACCACAGACATCCACGTTGAGTCGCGAGGTTGTGACGTGTCCCGCGATGCATTGTGGGAAACTGAGTCACATACAAAATTGGTTGGTTGGGCACCACTTGTTTTATTGTCTTCTACTTAGCTGTTAGTGCCAAAAACAGTCTAAAGGCAAAAATAGAATAACAATAACATTGAGCTGAAATAAATTATATGAAATTAACTGAATTATATTTATTCAGGATAATAAATCTGATTTTAAATGAACTTTTAAGAAGCTTATTTATTAATCAGGTGTCAGGGATTACACAGGAGACAAAGGTGTAAAGAGTCATAACACCTAAATAATCAGACACTTCATCACTATATATTTAAGTTATTAATTATAGAGGAATAGTTCAATGCAGCTCATGTAAATGCCCAGATAGTTATTATTGAATGTCGTCATTCAATAATAACTATCTGGGCATTTGCAGCTCATGTAAATGCCCAGATAGTTATTATTGAATGTCGTCATTCCTTAGATCTTATTGGATATTTAGAATTACCAATGATAGACGCCAGTGGGGGCCCATTGACATCATGAATGCTTTATCCTGCATGCGCACTGACACACCAGGTCTCCTGAGCCCCAGACACGCATGACATCCGACAAAGAGTCGATGGTCTGAGTCTGTAAAACTCCTGCCTGATCCTGTGAAGTGATTGCATCGGGTCTGGATGGGGGTTGAGCAGAGAGAGCGTGAGCCCCAATGTGAAATTGGATCTTTTAGAAGAAGGAGCAGCAGCAGCAGTGAGGACGAGCCATTTACTGAGTGCGCACCGACGGGTGAGCCTCAGCCGGTCCCCTCTGGTGTGCGGATATCAAGAGCGGCCACCCATTCAGTCACGAGCCTGGTGGGTAGAGAGACGTGAAGTGACAACGGAGAGATTTTTTTTATTCACAGAAGAGAAGATTTCACTCAGCATCAGCAGCGACGGACCTCCTGCTCTGCTCCCAGCGTCGGACCGGTGCGTTTTACGCGCAGCTTTTCCCGGAATCTGACAGTAGGTTTTCAAGCCTTTCATATTATAACAAATGCTACGATTTTAGCCAGTTGCAGACAATTTAATGGTGTCATAGCTTATTGTAATTCACAGTGATCCCACGTGTGGCTGAGTTAAAGAGAGAAATAGGCTGTAATGCCGTCCTTTGTTTGGATAACTGGTCATTTCCATCATGCAGGCAAATTTTCCTTTTGGAACTTAGACATAGAAAGTACAAATAATAGATAAGGGATAAGAATCACACGAATTAAACACAAATATAACAAATAGATGTTTATGGGCAAATGTTTTGCTGCGCAAAAGTGTGAGGTCTTCTACTGCGGTTGACATTCTGTCTGTGATGCGTGTGTGTGTGTCCGTGCATGGAGGGGGGGCGGCCACCAGACACTGAGGAGATATTAAATCACTGGGTCGGTACAGGGCGCACAGACACTGATGGAGTGAGCCGAAGTGTGAGGGATTGCTCCGCACTTTGTCCGCGAGTAAATCTTCACTTTATCCGCCGCTGTCAGGCGCACCGCTCTCCAACGCAAGATTCAAATAGCCGAGCGGTGCAGCGAGAGTGTAGTCTGCGGATAAACGGATTTCCCCTCACTACCAGGACCAAATTGACTCTCGATTCCAAGAAAGGGCCAGAGAGACTGACATGCAGGCAGGGAGGCGGGGGAGGATGATATGGTGCCACCACATCCTCATCCTGTCTTTAAAGAGAAGGACCAGAAAGGTAGGAAGCTTCTTTTTCACTGATTCTGTGGTCTGACTAAATAAAGTGGCATAAATTAATATTACAACTGCGCACGATGAGGCATAAATTCAGCCTTAATGAGCTGAGACTTGTCAAAGACTTCTCTGATCTGCACAGTTATAAATGAACCTCATTTTCTTACAGGGCACAGGGAAGCAGGAGCCTGTATGGAGATCAATCACGTAACTACCAGGCAGTATTGGATTGCTAGTAAATCTTTGAAGTTTGCCTGGAAGTGAGATGACATTCATTTCCATACAGTAACATTAGACTGCTTTGTACACTAAATCAGTTTTACCAGAGGGAAATTAAAACCCCCAAACTGTCTCATGAGCTCGGCTGACTCACATGATGGAACCTGCAGCCCTGGCAGTGTTAATGCGCAGCTCACTGGGCCACACAGGACCACTGTGCTTTGGATGAGACATCAGGTCTGGTCCTTGCGAGACTCTTCCGTCAGCTTTAGAGGACCTCGCAGGGGAGCGGAGACATCCCAGAATCCCACAGTGTCCTGTCAGCATCTGCAGGGAAAAGCCAATCCCAGCAGCAGCGGCATCCATTGAGCCAGCGATCACTTCTGAAACGCAACACCAACTCCAATGGTGCTGAGAAAGCTCAGGAGAGAAGGCGCAATGTGCTTGTGCTGCTGAATGTGTGTCTCATACAGTCAGACTGTGTGTGTGTGTGCATCTTTGTGATGACTTCCCCGCAGTCGTGGAGCTTTAAAAACTCAAAGGGCTAACACTTCAATCAGTATTCTCCCGTGCAGTGATGTTAACTGCAGATTTGCATTTGTGTGCAGCTGTTATCTGAGGTCAGTCTCCTGCAGAACACCCTGACTTTACACATCTCCAGCAGGAACACTGCTGAGTCCAACAGTCTACACCCAGTAATGAGTGTAATTATCCTCTTGGATTAATAATTAATAGATTATAATATAAGGTTGCTCTGTGGTTCAGGTTTTATGCTGTGTGCTGATAACTGCCTGCCTTTGTTTTAGTCTTTTGGGCATGAACATCTTTTTAATCCTGAGTTTTCTTCCTACCTTTCAGCAGCAGCCACCTCAGTCTTTCCTCCTCACAGTGCCAACATGCATAATGCCCACTTTACCCAGACATGTGTTTCTTAATAGTTATTTCTCAGTAAAGCGTTTTTCTTTTCAATGCATCATTTATTATTCTCCTCAAGCTCCCCCCTCGTCATACATTTATCACAGGCATTCTTCGAATTACAGCATTGGATGAATAGTCTGATGCAGTAAAGAGTAAAGACACGACCAAGGTCACAGCATCACTTACGCGCAAAAAACATTTTGTGTGTGTGCTGGTTGGAAGTTGTCTTCCCCTCCCCGGGAACCATCACACACTCCCAGAGACAACACTTCAAGGACAACAGCACTCACCTCCCACTTCATTAAAATCAGTCGTCTGACGAGCCTTGCTTATTTCACAAAGCCACTCGCTGAGGAAAATAGATTTTTTTGTGTTCAACATTTGAAGTGATTACACCCTCCATGGAGATTAATTGTGAAGAGAGCTGAGTCACTCAACTGTTACTGGAAGCTGCGCATGCAGAGGCCAAGAGACTTTCTCGCTTGCGCTCTTTTCAACAAAACCTCCTCGGATGCACTGTACTTTTCAACGGAGGAACATGTGCACACTCAAAAGGAGGTGATCTGGTTATTTGACCTTGATACATATTCTTCCTTGAACACAGTTTTTTTAAAACAATGCCTCAGAGCAAAAATTATTTATAAATCTCAGTAGAGATTTGTAAAGCGGACCCAGTGGAGTCTATTTTAAGGCAATGAGAGCGCAGGTCTCCCAACGAGGCAGAGTGTGAATGTGTGTGGGCTTGTACAGTTGTGTGTGGACATATGTTCTGTACATGCACTGACTGCTATCTGCGCTTGTTTAGCAGGGCTGCTGGTACAGACTGCTTTTCTACACATCATCAGACTGAGTAGAACAAACAAGTCAGGTCTACAAACAGGGTTTGTTTGGATCAGGATGATCCCGGCATCCAGAGGCCGAGAGAACAGTGGCTCATTCAGGAGACACCAAGGGAGAGGACCCAGCGGAGGGACTGAGGTCTCTGTACAAGCTTGTCTATCCCTGGAGAATAACAAGGAGAGGAATCGCGAGGAATAGCAAAGCCTACTTCCATTATGTGCCGTTCATAATAAAATCATAGAGGGTTAGCGTTCAAAGACGTGACCTGAAAAGCACTGAAAGCCTCCACTTATGTACATCACTTTAACAGTGAAGTGAACAGAGTGAGCCTCTACGCACTCAGTTCAGGTCACTGTTAGTTGTCAGCTGGATCAGAAGGCTTTTAAGAAGTTAAGAGTTAAGTCAAAGACCGTGGAGCCAAATCTTGGTGGTGTAAATTAAAGTGCCTGTTTGTTTCTTAACTCCCTGTAGCCTTGATTAAAATGAATGGGCACGCAGCCCAACACCCAAATTGGCTGCCAGACGAGACCTTTCTTTTCCCCCTCTTAAGTCAAGTCAGCTTACTGAGTGAAGCACAGACAAACAACCTCCAGCATATACAGGCAGATTTAATATACGGGTAAACAAACACATGCAAATTAATGCACGGCTGTGCACATTAAGTTGTATACTTGTATTGCTGTATCGCTATGGATGGACCCAGTGATGCCTTTCGCCCGGCGAAAGAGTATTTGGGGTTTGCATCTGTATTTGTACACATACTGTAGACTCTCTCATTATAAACTAATGGCACCTTTAAATCCTATCAAGCAGCATCAAATTTCACACTCTCACATATCAGTTCATAAAAACCAATCAACAAACTGGACTGGCACTCAGCAGAGCGCATACCTCTGCCAAGGCCCAACAGACTTAAATTCCATCAAGCGGCACCAAATTTCACACACTCAAAGATATATATATGTCCCCCAAAAACGCCATATCTCGCAATGTTAAAGAAAATGATAAAACATTTCCTGGATCTGCCCCATAATCCGAATTCACACTAGAATTTGATGATTCTTTCCTAAACCATACTACATCCTTGGATGTAGTATGGTTTAGGAAAGGAAAGTTTCTGGAAAATCTGTCCTGTAGTTTTTGTGTGATCCTGCTCACAAACGATCCAACCAACAAACGAAGGCAGGGGTGAAATTAACCACCTTAATTCACAATATTACTAATGAATCTAAATTTCAGAAGAATTGGGGGCACGTTAGGAGCACCGCAATATGTCAAATCTGGCATCGGGTATGCTCATTTCGTTCTGTTCACTCAAACTTTCCCTCATGAAGTTTGTTTCCTCATGGTTCCTCTCCAGCAGCCTCCATATCACACACTAATCAGTCACACCACCGCTACAGCTGGCGCAATGCACCATTGGGTCAAACTGTCTATTGTGTGGGTCTTTGAATAGAGGGGGGGTCTTTTCAAACGATAAGGTTTTGGTAATGGGATACATATCCATTGCGCTCTGTGTGATCATTGTCCCTGATTATGGAGGTTGAACAGGACTTGTTACTCAACATCAATATTTCCATTACAAGTCCCATTAATTGCGAGCTGCATCAGCAGCATTTTCATCCGGCAAAGTTATTTCAGCTCTGTCAAAAACCCATTGTTCCTGTGGAAATGGAAGGTCGATTCACATAAACAATTAAACGTAGAATGTGGGTGGCCTCTTTTTCACCACGGCACAGTTGCCTTGAGCAGTGCCATCCGTTATTACATGGCGTCTTTGTCAAATGTCCTAAAATGAAGGAAGGGATGCACCGTGGCTTTCATTACAAAAGGAGCCAATGCTCGGTGATGCATTGTGCTCTAGATGTGGGAGATCAGCTTTTCCTGAACAGCATACTTCAAAATCTTACCTTTTTAAAGTTTCCAAAGACCCCGAACCTGTTCGAAATACTTTTATATTTCTTTTTTTCTAAATATGTTTTCTTTTTTTATTCATAATAGAAACAAGGGTTAAGGTAGGACACTACAGCTGAAATAATATATTCTAAAACATGTTTTAACTAACTCCTGTGGTACTTATAATAAGACAGATATTTTTGTAATTTTTATGTTTAAATATGCAAATACATTTTTATATAAATAAGCTATTAATGATATGGACTATCCCTTCTGTTAGTAAAAACTCATTTTGAGAAAACACCCTTTTAGAATATGTATTTGAACAGAAATGTACATCTAAATAGACCAAGTGCAGTAAAACAAACAGCTAAATGTGTATGTTGGATGTTTGCTTTCCACTTGTCTGAGAGAAGACACTGCAGGGAAGCAAAACACCTTTAAATTGACCAGCTCATGAAAATACAATGTGTTTTTCCCCTTTCGTGTCTCACCATTAATTGAGTTTGGCCCCTGGCTCTCCACTTCTTTCTATTTTTTTCCCGCTCGCTTTGTCCTTCAGCTCCTTTCATCTGTCCTCTGACTTCATATCCCTGCAGTCTCAAATCTAGGTTGGACCAGTTTCAATACAGAGACCAGGCAACAGAAAGATACTCGTGTAATTGCCTAACCACGCTGCAGAAAAAAGCAGAAGTCTGGTTTTACCAGAGAGGCTGATGTCAGCGTCTGTTTGAAAGGGACTGGCAGGTTGAAGAATGAGCCTGACAGGAAGACACCACAACAGAAAGTTAGCGTAAATGTCACAGAAAAGGGAAAAGCGGCTGTTGATTATTTTTGTTGTTCCGTCTGCACATATGTCTGTGGAACCGTGACATTTTCAGACCGACCTGCATCTTAGAGTTCACTCAGTTTTGACCTTTTGATGCCTGTAACGTGGCAGACTCCCCGAGAGAGACGAGCAGAAAACGAAATACCAGAGGCTTGGGGTCGGTTTGGGAATTGATTGAATGCCTCTTCTTCTTTGGTGACAAACTGCTTCCCAATAGGCAGCTTACGGACCAGTTTGCTTGCACATATTTCTAATTTCCACCCCAACAGATCTTAATTCTTTCATTTATTCCCAATGACATGCCTCAATTCCACCAAAGGGCTTCTATAAACTGCAGACGGATCTTTTTCTGCCGACCTGTAGCACTCGTAGTCATTAACCTCCTTGTCAGGCAATTTGGGCCAGAGGAGGTTTTTCTCTGGATGTGGAACATGACATAGGTATGAGATGTAGCCGGGAAAAGCCAACCGTCCGCTTCACAAGGTGATTTAAGGCGATTTTCATTGGCCAGGTGATAAATGAGATGCCTGTGGAGGTGCATTGCCCTTTTGGTGCTCTCTCTCACTCTCATTCACTCTCCATTAGTATTTTCCTTCATTCTATTACCCGTCTCGTTCGTTTTCCTCCCCGAGCTGCTCGTCGTCTCATTCTCCCGTCCCGCCGCTCCCTGTCGCTCTCTTCCTTCCATTTTTGTGCCATCCGCTCGCTCTGTCTCTCACACAGAATCTATTGTAATTCACTTTATCTTCTCCCCCCTTTTGTCACCCCACATTTCCTTCCTCTCTGTCTCCCTCCTCACAGTGGATCAGCTGTTGCCGGCCTGAGCTGAAGGTGACCTCTCTGGCCGGGCCAAGGGCTGCAACACAGGACATGGGTCCTGCTCTCCTCCCCGCTCGTGTCTTGTGTTGCAGCCAGTGGAGCTGCCTGTCTGTACCTCTGCGAGTCTGTCTGCGCTCCCACAACAGACGGATCCTACCAAGCACGGACCCGTTGACCCTGCTCCTCACTTCACAACTGGCTTGTGCCTCGTCACTGTCATTTTCAGTGTTGTTTTCAAAATCAATATATATCCTGTCTCACAGTTAAAAGGCAATAAAGTACTTAAAAATAAAAAAAATGCTATCCCTGTTGTATTTGTACTGATAACAGTGGGATTCAAGGATTGTTTGTTATGCTGTACAATGGGATATGCTCTGTGTCGCCAAGTTTAGATTCAGTACTTGTTTCAGGTCATGTCCTATCAAGTGCAGAGCTGCAGCCTCCAGAGAGCAGCTCCCTGAAGGCATTTGCACTGTGACATTTAAAGCAAAGTTAGCACCATTTCACATTACTATTCTGATGAAACAACAAACACCGGCCCAAGCCAAATAGCTTTTTAATGGGACTTGTCTTGCATCAAATATAGCAGTACTCCTGACTTTCCCAGGGAGCAAACATCATCGAGAAGCAATAGCTCCTGACAAGGTCAACAGTGATGTACCTCTGGGTGAGGCAGGCGGGCAGGTGGAGGGTGAGGAGACATGCACTGGCTGTCTGAACCTATTTAAAGGCTTCATTGTCTTCTCTGCAGGTTGCATCAACTGCATAGATGGAGAGATTAAGAGAGTAACAGGACATAGACTCTGGCTGCATCCATGCTACTTCATTTTTGTTTGAGAATTGTGTTTTCAAACTAAAACAACCTCTGTCCACAGGAACGTTTTGGCTCTGTATCTGTTATAATCTCCGTCCATAGTCACTTGCCTGAAAATACACATCACTTGACTATACTCATTTACACTTCGCATGCTGGACCCAGAATTGCTAATGCATTGCAGGGTTTATACATTTTCAAATGAAAATGTATTAATGTGGATGTAGCCTCTGTCTTAGTTCACATCTCAATAACAAAAGGAGGGATGAGGGAAGGAGAAGGTTTGAGACAACGCAATACTTCCTGCTGCCAGATGTGGCCAATCACTTTATATTGACACCCCAATGACTCAGATATGGTCCGATATCAATGTGTTAGGGGGGAGTGCTTGTTTTCAGTTTGTGTGGATCATTGTTGTAATTGTGTGTGTGTGTGTGTGTGTGCTACAGTGTTGACAATATACAGCCATTTTCTAGCAGGGGGTGTCACTTGATTGGAATGTAAATCCAGGTGCGGACGCTTGCTGTTTTCAATCTCCCCCGACCGCGGACTGTTTACCAGAGGGATTGAAAGGAGGCGGTGTGCTGAATGCTCTGCGAGCTGCTGTCGGCTGGCTGTGTTTACCCCATGTGGGTGCAGATGTCTCAGAGACAATATTTACCATCACACAGCACCCGAGCTCTGCCAAATACTATTGTGACATACCTCCTGGAATGTTCCTTGACCTGATTTTCATGAAACACGTGGAATAACTGTGAAACCACATGTTATTATTGGTGTGCGTCTTTCTGGGGGCTCTGCAAACTTAACACAAAACATCTTCAGGTTAACTTTTTTCAGTTCAAAATTTCCTCTTCCACATTTGTGGAGGTTTTGCATTCGGCATTTGGATGCCAAGAATTTGAACAATCTGTTTTTGGAAAATACTTTACTTGGATTTCTTGCCTAAATCAGTCTCAGCTGTCAATCATCATGTTTCACCTCATTATTATAGCATCAAATAACTAAATAAAATCAAACTTACCTGGACAAGAAAAATAAAACATAGGCTATTTGACGGGTACTTTTTAGTTTGGTCAATGTCCCATTCACTAACATTGGAGGCAAGGTTTATGTCCTATACTGCAGCCAAGATGATTTATGCTTCACTTTTGGGTAGCTGTCATGTCGTCCATCTTTATATACAGTCTATAGTCCAAAGGCAACAGAATCCATCTGCCAGCTCTAAAGAAAATTATAAAACTGCACTTTGTGTTAAATGTGCATTTTACTGCAGGTTAAGGGCCGAAGTCTTTCTTGGTTTCTTGTTACCTTTGTAAGTACCTCTTTAGGTCTTTATGCTAAGCTAAGCTATCCAGCTCATGCACTAAATTCTAGTGCCATACAGAGATGGTTTGTTACCTAAGGGGGCGGTTTCCCCCTGATTCTGAACTAAAATGTGGAAATATTCCTTTACATACATCGTGATTATGTTACCTTTGCCTGCTTTAATCCCTTAATACTGTATATTCCCTCCCTAGCTTTGCTGTCCGTAAGGAACCATTTATACCTTAAAACCCCCACGCAAACAAAAGTCCAATCTCTGTACAGCACTTAATTAGCTAAATGAAACATTTGCATTTCGCACCAAGAGAAGGAGACTAAGTGAGATCTAACAGATTGCTGGGTCTTAACAAGGATTTGCTGTGCCGCATATTTTTCCACACCAGTGCACTTTGTGTCTGCAATCAGCAGTTACAGACAGACAGAGAGAGAGAGAGAGATCTCCCTTGCTGCTGCAGATTAAACTCACCCCCCTAACACCCCAGTATAGATATGGAAATGCTACAGCAACAATATCAAGCCAAGGAGTTGATTCAGTTCACAGCGAGGGAGATGAAGAGCAGGTGAAGGCAGGCAGGGAGCAGGAGGGAGCCGAGAGCAAAGTCCCTTTCGTTGCAGGTGTCTTGTCACTTTGCTTTAGAGCGGATGTGTGCGCTTCGCGTGACGTGAAGGGCTGAGTGTCACGCCACCGGGTTAAAAGATGTCCGTTTGATGATGACATGTGGTGAAATTTAGTCAGAGATACGGAAATAAGATTAGGAAAAGGGTTATATCTGTTAAATCACACGTTACACTGCATTTCCAAGCAAATAAACCATTGTTTATGTGCAGTCATGGAGTGCAGGTATATAGACAAAGGAATAAATGATTATATGGCTGGATGGTCGTATCCATCGCAGCTTCTTTAATGTAGTCAAAGACAGAGCCTCGACACCAAGGCCTCGTAAAGTCAGGCTCGCTCACTGTGATTAAAGATTACCAATATACATCAGACTCATTTATGAGATGGAGGATGTGGCTGCGCGATCAATTCCAGTGACTGTGGATCCAATCACATCTCACAAGGTCATTTGTGTTTTGATGCTTATTATAAAGGGCGGCATGGCGTAAGCTTTGTGCAGCAAAAGACGAGAAAAGATGCAGGAGAAATGGGAAGAGTGTCTTTCATTAATTAGATCATTATTGTGCCACTTGGCAAAAAGTTAAGAACCAGAAGTACCCGACTCCTTCCAAGGACCGCAAGCGTTCAGAACTGGCTCACTCTACCAGCACTCCCAGGGGAAATGACTGAGCAACTTAGAAATGATAAGAGGCTCTAAAGAGAGACCGGAGAGAGCATGGAAAAGAGGGAAGAGGAACTGAAGCAATAAAGTGGGGAAGTTAGAGATGATAGAAAAGGGATGAAGAGATTGGCAGCTGGGGGAGATAAAGACAGACTGCGGGGGAATGTACGGGGGAACGTACGGGAAGGGAAGAGAATGACAAAAGAATGAGAAGCAGCAGCAGCCTCAGATAAGTGGTGAAAGGGACGGAGCTGTAGAGAGAGTGGAGAACAGACTGACTGAGGGCTGATTTATTAAAACTGATCGAGGTGGCACCGTGGAGACAGCTGCCACTTTCCACCAAGTTCCAGACAAGGCGAGTGACACTGACACATCAGGTAATAGAAATAAAAAACTTTGTTTGTCAAAGAAAGTTCTGCAAAAAAGTGTTTGATAATCTGCTGAGGTTGTACGTGCCCTGGAAAACCCTGAAAATCTCAAATACATTATAAATATGCCAGTGGTGTGGCATGGTGTGCCAATTGCCAGTGCACAAATAAAAAGAGTGATAGTCCCCATGTACCTTTTCTGTTTTTTGTCTCTCTCCTATTTTCTTGTAGGTTTGTTTACCAACTGCAGAGAATACGCAGACAAAAATAAAACCCCAGTGTGTGCAACAACCATAGACTATAAAGAGGCAAGGACACAATCCCAGGCACTCTGGAATGGAAAAAGCAGTTTGAGTTGAATAGGAGACATTTTCATTCTCAACACACAAAACAATTGTTAGCAGCATTACAATGAGTGCCTCTTCAGTTGTGTGGTGCAGGTATCGTTCCCATGAATGGACCAACAAAATAAAAACACAACTCGTAATTTCTGGCATAGTAGAGTATAAGGGCCAGGTTTAAGAAACAAAAAGCAAATTTTGAATTAAATGAACATATTGTTATTAGGATATTGTGTTTAGACAAATAGTAGAGGGGGCAAAAGATGTTATAAGAACAAAGCATGTTCTTTTCAGTGTATCTAAATCTGAAGAGGTAATGAGGATCATCTGTTGAGGTCCCAGGCACACTTGTTTTTATAAATACATTATTAATCTTTTCTATGCATCAATGTAAACTGTAAAAGTCTGTATAAAAAAAGTCCATCAAAAAAGCACTAATGTGTTGATGTTTACATTTTTAATAAAAATCATATATAGTTCAATATTGTTATCGTGTAGCCAACTGTTCCTTTGATGTCACATTTGAAACCCTCATGCCCGTGTTCTAGTTAGGGCCACAGGCATGAGGCCCACTGTCTCCTATCGAAAAGTAGGAGACAGTGGGAGGCCCTATTGAACACAGGCATGAGGGCCTGTTATTGTGTAGCCAACTGTTCCTATGATGTCACATTTGAAGTCCGAGACAGGGAGAAGACAACAGCTCCAAGAAACATCAAGACTATTAGAAGACAACGGATCATTTTTCTCTACAACACTTACCCTGTACCTGTGTTCAGCCAAGATGAGGAAGGGACACAACTTAAGAAACGAGGTAAGATTTTCTAACCAGGAGACACTTTTAGTGTTACACATATTCAGACCACCTTACGTTTTATTTCATTATTTCATGTTTTGTCTGTGAATTTTCAATAAACCCATCACATCAGTCACCTGACATTCAGTCTGCGGTGACAGTTGCGGTCTGTACTTAAGAGAAATGCAGAAACAGCATTTAAATGAACTCATTTCATGTGATGATCAATGTTTTAAGAGAAATAATGAACGGATGGATGAGAAATCGTCTGAATTGATGAAAGTGATGTAACTGTTAAAGTTACATTCAGCAGTGTGAATCATTAGAGATGAAGATGAAAGACCTCTTGTCTTTTTCTGTGTATCCAAACTTATGATGGGACTGTGTATTTACCTGTTATATGTATGTTTGTGTCTTTCAGTCCGTTGTACATCATGTGGAATCTCCCACCAAAACGATTGAGTTCCTCCGTGGAGAGATCAAGGAAATGGAATTTGAGGGAATGGAGCTAGCTCAGGAAAATGCGGCACTGAAGTGCATGATGTCCGGAAATGATGCTAGGTGGAAGAGGGACAAACAGGCCATGCAGGATCAGATTGATTCCGCCAAACAGGGGCAGGCCTTTGACTCTGGAAGAGCCATGCAGACAGAGTTGGAGGACGAGCTCAAGGAGTTGAAGCTGGTGTTGAAGGACAAAGAAAAGTACATCTACAAATTGAGTTCTCGTCCTCGAAACGATCAGATCGAGAGGGTGAAAAGGGAGCTGAGCGACAAGTGCAACCAGGTCAAGGCGATGGAGCTTTCCTTTGACAAGAAGATGAAGCACATCATCGCTGAAAAAGATGCAGTTATTGCCAATGTCACAAATGTAAATGTGGCACTTGGACATCAAAACCTGGAGCTCGTGGCCAAGCTCAGAGGCATCCAGAGAGAGGTCCACCCCATCCAGAATGAGTGGAAGATAAAAGCCAACGCTCTGGAGGATAGTCTCAAAGCTGAGCAGGCAGAGAAGAAGGCCTGCTATGAGAAGATAAAGAAGCTGGAGAAGTTTCAGGTTATCTTTGGTATAAGGGAGTCATCACATGTTAACTGACATGCAACCTTAGTTTATATGATCCCCCTTCATCCACCAGTGTCTTTTGTTTAGTCAAATTTAAGGTCATTTCTCAATAAGCATTTGATTTTATCTGCCTTATGCTCATATTGTCCCTGTATATCGATGTGTGTGTGTGTCTGTGGCTCCTCGCACTGGGGCAATGTCCTTGAAAGGATCATTGATTTGATGGACAGATTCAGATCCCAGATTTCCTGTAAACTCGCCGAGCCGTGGCGCAGGAACAGGCAGGCAGGCATTTGTGCGATGCCCCTGGAAGCGCATGTAATCTGCTGGGATGCGACTTTGATAACGCGAACGTCAACATGCAAACAGCAGTGATTTCTGTCTCGGCCCTGTTTCTAGGCCTCGCTTCGTACTCCGCCTGCCCACCAGATGTCCCTGGGCTTTTTACCTTTTCGCCATATTTTCCACTTCCCTGCTTGTTTACAAACATATTTCTCTTTTCTCTCACCTGCTCCCCAGTATTTATACCGACCCCTTTTTCCCAGGCTGATTGCTAAAATCTCTGTTTGTTTCCCTTCGTGGTGTGGACTCCTCTTCCTGCTACCTGTACGTGGTCACCTGTTGTCTGCACCTGCCAGCCTGTCCATACGAGTGTCTGTAAACTTGGTCCTCATCAAATCATCTATTTACTTTTCTCATTGGCTGTTTGTCTGGCCTTGAGTCCTCTCCGCCTGCAGCTCCGACCACCTGCCGTGACAAAGCCTCAGTCGCCCGATGGCCCGCAGTTTTGGGGGAATGTGCTCGTAATTTTAATGAAATAAATAAAAAACATTGTCTGCCTTTTTGGTGTCTTATTCAAAACAGAATGGCATCGGTCGATGGAGAGAAAGGCGATCCGAGAGAAATGGCCTCTCTCATCCACTGTGTTGGATTGGGTGATCGTTTTTTCTCCATGTCAGCTCCCACGAGAATGTCTGTGGCAGCTCAAGGGCTTGTGTGTGTGTGTGTGTGTGTGTGTGTGTGCGCGTGTGTGTGTGTGTGTGTGTGTGTGTGTGTGTGTGTGTGTGTGTGTGTGTGTGTGTGTGAAGCTAGACAGAGGCGGATAAGGAGACCCAGAAATGACGGACTTTGATTCAAAGGAAATAGCTTTTCTATTAGTGATCGAAAGAGACTCAAAAAAGAAACAAATTGAAAGTTATTGTTGGGAGGAAGGCAGGGAGAGTCAAGGATGTAGAAGAAATAGTGCAGATCATAACAAGGAAATTGTGCCTAAGAAATAGGCGAAGGAATGGAAGAGCGGCCTGACTGCGATGGAGTGAGATAATTAAGTAGAGGAGAAAAAGCTGCTGAAGGAGAAAGAGGAATGAAAAACAGACCCAAAGTTCCGGAGGGATAGAGAGAGAAGGACAGGACAGAGGAGGAGAAACAGAGAACAGAAATAGAGGGATACAAGCTTCAAAAGATGAGGAATGAAACTCTAGTTGACAGCAGATAGGGGCCAGTTATGATGAGTGTCCCTCTCTCGCTGTCCTCAGTGGAAGTACGGCCCAGTGCTGAGTTATCAGCCGCTCAGGTCCCACACACACAAGGTGACCTTCTGTGAATCAGCCGGTCGGTGGCGGCGAGCTGCAGACTGTGGACGGTGACAGGTGTTCACTTACAGCCCCCCAGCTCCCAGCGGCACGCGGTCATCACGGTTTATACATTCATTCTGAACACAAACCTTTAAAGGGTACAGAAGGGACCCCCCCCACAGGGCGGACACAAGTCGAGCTCATACATTTATGCTCACTCCTTGCTTGCTTTCAAAATACGCTGCCATGTGCATTCAAAAAGGCAAATCACAGCAGATGTGACAAGGAGCGTGCACGTGTCGACACCCTGTCAGAATCACTCGCAAATGATGCGGGGCCAATTATGTGGGTGTTTCTTAAAGGGACAGAGCTGTAAAAAATGGGCTCCGAAGACAAAGACTTCAAGTGATGAATTGCTGCATTTCCAGAACGCCTGGGATAATGTGTTTTCAGCAGAGCCTGCTTTCCCAGTGAAAGAGATAACGATTGTAATATATCAGTGAAATGTGAATTTAATGTGGTCAGGTTAGAGGAGATGCAGAGGGTTTTCTTTTAATTTGCCGTCAAGATGCAGTTTTCCGTCTCATTACCGACATATGATTGGTTTATCTGCGTGAAAATGTTATCCTCACAATACTTCTACTTTGCAAGATTTGAACGCATCCTGATGGAAATAAGACCACAGCGTCTCTAAGAGGAGTGACGGGGTGTGATCATTTCCGGAACCTCTAAATCTAAACTTGATTCTCACATAGCAAAATTGTTCAAATTTGGCCCACATTGTCATCTGGACAACATACTATGTGATGGCACTTAGGCGGTCCGCTCCTGTTTGCCAGATCTGTGCCACAAGTAAGCCATAGCAATACCGCATGTCAACCAAAGGTGCTCTGAATTTGTTTTGTGCTATTTGACCATATTCACCATTTACCACATGGGCCACTCAAGGTTTACACCTTGCCTGATCATTGCATGGTTGCCAAAAAAGGCCCACATTTGTTTTGGGATTTATGGCAAAAACATTTTCTATTTTACAAGTGGTCCACTTTAGGCTCACATCCATTTTGTCCATGCCACATCAAGGCCAGAAGTGGCCCACAAATCCGGAGGCTATCTTGGTATCAAGCTGCAGTGTGATGGATCTCACAACGAAAAGAAAATGGAACATATAAAGCATCCTCAGTCATGCACAGGCTCTTTGCCAGTCACTCATTCGGGAGCAGGACTTTGGTGCAGCAGCTGCTGAAGATGTTATTTGCCGGTGGAGCTGGGTGGGGATGTTTTTACGAGACCATGCGACCATGAAAGCACCACTGTGTGGAAACGGCTCCGAACGACTGTATTGTCCCAGGGCTTTTGATTAATGTGAGCGGTGCCAGACAAACAATTCAAGCAGTGTTATCAGGAGCGAACAGAGTGAGACAAGGGGCCCCTGAGCTCAACAACAGGGGCCTCGTGAGTGAGTCCCCCCCCCCAGGCCAGCAGGATTGATAGCGTCTGATGTTGGATATTGTTTCTGTTTACCTGTGTGTGTGTGTGTGTGTGTGTGTGTGTGTGTGTGTGTGTGTGTGTGTGTGTGTGTGTGTGTGTGTGTGTGTGTGTGTGTGTGTGTGTGTGTGCTGTCAGCTGGGGAGAAGGGAATTGTTTCTGTGTTTACCCCGTGATTGAAAATCTCTCTTCCACTGCACTTAACTGCTGATTGGTCTGACCTTGCCGATACAATCCATCTGTATTGGCGGCAACTTCTGAGAGAGAACTCTCATCACGCTGCATTGCACAGCTCAACCGATTTATGATGTAAATACAGTCGGATAAGAGCAGAAACTTGTTTGCCTGATGTGGGAGTTCCTTTGAGGACAAATGGGATCATTATTTTAAATCTCGACAAGACAATGCGTTTTTTTTTATCTTCCGTAGCTGTTTGATGTTTCCCTGTGATGTTTGATTTGACGACTTGCTTCTAATCACAAAGATCATTCTGTTTCCCTACGTATAAGGCTGATACATGAACAACACACTCCTCCAGTATCACAGACCCTTCAGGTGTCTGTGATGTCCCAAAAGAAAAAGAGCATGGACAGAAAATATTTTTGATCACAAACGCTGCCTGAAAGAAAACCTCAGCGGCTGTCACTTCCATTTTAAGAAGGGACTAATTATAGCAATTTTAACAGTTGTGCTCGTTTTTTCTGAAGAGATCCTGCTTCAAAAAGAGTAGACCTGGCTCTCTGCCTGCCCCTCAGAACTCTCTTACTCTCTGGCAAAGGAGATTCATTTACACCCTCTTCTCCTCCATCCTCCATCCTCCTTCCCTCTCTCTTTCTCTTTATTCCATCCCTTTCTTGCCACCCTATCCTTTACCATTGTGAGTCTGATGACAGACAAACAAGTTAGATGCTCACTGGACTGAATGTGATGCGTTGCCTGGACGACTGGAGGACGGCATGAGGGATTTTGCTGCTGGAGGGGAGATAAGTGAGGAGGTGGTTCTGTGTGCGTGTGTGTGTGTGTGTGTGTGTGTGTGTGTGTGTGTGTGTGTGTGTGTGTGTGTGTGTGTGTGTGTGTGATTGTGTGTGTGCACGCGCGCTTGTGCATGTGGGTGTGTCTGTTTCAGACACTCCCATTGGGCCCCCAGGCTGGCAAGGACCGACTGCTGAGTGGGGTGATTGGCACCCCTCCGCTACCACCCCCAAACTTCTCCACTTTGCTTCAAGTCTACTTCAGCTGCATATAAACAAGAGGACGCAGCTTTGTCCTGCAGCCCTGGTGCGGCCATCTGCCATACACACTTAGAACAAGAACACAAGCACGCACACATTGTTCACTCGTCATGCTGACCTTGGCCAATGCATCTTACCAGAAAAGAGAAAAACATGTGTGGTTAACGTTAAACTTTTTCACTGCTTGTAAACGCACAGCTCATGATATATAATATCACATTGTCTCTATGAACAAAACCAGGAACTGCACTGAATGGAACCCATCCATCCATCAATCAATCTATAATCTATATTCACACTCACATTCATTCCTACAGTCAAGAGTACAGTCGGATCATATCTTGTTATTTTGTCAGCTTCCTACTACGAGCAACATGAAAACTAAGTGTTTAGTTGCATTATTTCATCTTGAAGATTTCTGATTTTGTCTGAGCTCTTCTCAGAGGTACGAGGTGGAAGGGGCTCCGTTTGAAAAGTGTGATGTCACATATTTCTGTCCAGTTAGAATGTCTGAATATTGAAATCAGCATCAGCCCAATCCTGCGATAGGCTGGCAAGCGGTACAGGGTGCATCTCGCCTCTCGCCCAAAGGCCAGCTGGAATTGGCTCCAGCCCTACTGTGTTGGGAAGAGATAGAAATAATGGATGGATGGATGGAATCTGCATCTTATGGGAGTTTTTGAGTTCACTTATTTATTTTTCTTCAGATATATTTGGGGCATTTTTGCCCTTAATTATAGGAAAGTGTGAGCATGAAATGTGGAGAGAAAGAGTGGGGAATACATGCAGCAATTTTGTGAACTTTGATTGTGATTGTTGCTTAGTCACTAAGGTAAATACATGTTTTAAAATGAATACTTATTGCTTCAAGTGATCTTTATTGCAAAAACAAATCTCACATATAGCACCACAAGCTGATTGAGATGTCTCCCGCACACATACACAGAAGGAGTCGCTCAGAATCCAAGCACAATGACTGGTTATTCTTCTTTTTCACTGTCTCCATCTCCCTGTGTGTCAGTCAGAACCACTCAGGTCTACACCAACAGACTGCGGACTTGCCAACCTCGAGGGATAAAACGTAAAATATTAACCAGCTCTCCGAGCATAATGATGCGTCTCTGACAGATGCTCTCAGCCATTAGTTTGGGCACACACACACGGTCCAGTGAGTTACAGCTGACTGCTCTAAGTAATAATGTACTGATGTCCATGTTACAGCTCATTCACTCCTATCGTGACCGAGGTTGAAATGCGGAGGCCTAACCTTCAACATGAGAATCACTAATTGATAACCACGTTCGGTCCTTGTAGCTGAAGGTCACTGTGTATTCTGCTCTATGGGGATCTAATAAGCTACGGGAGAGTGTGGGCCAGAATCCATCTCCATTAAATTAAAGGAGCCTGGTCCCCCAGTGTGACCTCTATTCGCCATGATTTATTGCGCGAACAGGCTAAATGAACATCAAGCACAAAGGACGCTCGGCTAATGAAATCATCGGCCCGGCGGTTAAGTCGGTTCAGATGTAAATAGAGCTGTAATTGAATAGAGTTGTAGATAAGTAAAAGACACAGACGGATTTCTCACATTACATTGCTGCTGTGAAGGTAGAAGCGTATTCGCCCGCTGACGAACTCAGCGTGTGTGTGAGCTGCTCTCTGCATCTGATTACAGAGGTTAAACGACGGCTCAATTAAAGCGGCATTCATCAGTAGGAGACAGAAATGTGGGTCAAACAAAGTGATGCATCAAACTTATATTTTTCAGCTCAAGGTATGGACCCATCATCTGGACAATAAGGACCCTGAGCTGGTGTCTACTTAAAGAGGAATGGGGTTTTCATCGATCTAGCCTTTCATTTTGTTATCTTGTGTGCGGGAGAGTTAACTTACAGGGGAGGAACCAGGGCAGAAGGGATTGAACCACCAAGCTATTGGGGCAACTGTGGGTCAAGAGGGTCGTCCAGGAACAAGGTCAGTGGTTTGATCCCAGGCTGACAGAGGAACGGCCCTAAATGTCCTTGGGCAAGATACCGAATCCCCAGTTGCCCCTTTTGCCTGTGTGTAACAGTGAATGATAGAAAAAAGTGCTGCATATAAAAGTGTGTGTGAATGGGTGTGTGAATGGGTGAATGCAACTTGCACTTTAAAGCTGAGAGTGGTCGATAAGACTGGACAAGCACTAAGTTAATACAGGCCTTTATTTAAGCTTTTCTATCCCTTTGTATTAGTTCAGGTCTAGCCGGCTTAGGATTAATTGTTATTTCCATTAACGTGGTAAGCCATTACATCTATGTAAAGAGTAATTAAATGGGGCGTTTTACATGCAGTCACTAGATGGTGCTCTTTGCTTGAACTGCTTCATCTGATCCTGCTGCCTATGTGGCACCAGGTCAAACACTCACTGATGGCTGCTCTTCAAAAAACGCTCTACTCATGTTCTTCAAATCCGTCAAATGAGAGAGATCTCAATCATACGCTCTGCAGCCACTGAGCTGAGTCCAAGTGCAGATCATTGTAAAAAGCAGTGAAATAAAACGCCTCTACAGGCTCATTTTAAAGAATTATAGACACTGGAACTGCTCTGGATATAAATAAAACAAATTAAGAATAAGGCAATTTTTTTATTTTGGCACAACTTGGTAAGAAAGAATCCTGGGTTACCCTTCGGCTCTAACAGAAATCCACATGTGGGTTAGAAAAAAGTGTTGCTTTTAATGTATAAGCAAATCTGCTGTTCCTCCATGATGGGAAAAATAAAACAGTTCTTCATTCTTAAAGGGTTTTGACAATAATGTGAGAACGATGTCACGTTAGAAAACCAATAAATGCTTTTGAATCAGGGAAAGGTTGAAACGCAAAGACTTACAAGAGCCCTCCTTGTAGCCATGAAAGCCCCCAGATCCCTATCATGGAAATGGGACCCTCTTCAGTTCCGGATGAAAGCACATCAGCCTCATAGAGAGAGGTGTCAATTGGTTTAAACTGGGGAGAAGAAAAGGAGAAGGAGAGAGAGAGAGAGAGAGAGGGAGGGAGGGGATAAAAGATGTTGGCGAGTGACCAAGTGGTGCAGGTGCCAGCCTAACAACAGGCCGCATGAACGCAATGCACACTCTGGGGGCAAGCGAGGTCCGGCCTGAGCAGGACCTGAAGACTCTGGGAAAACAAACCCAGCATATAATGGCAAACACAGAGGGAAAGGCTGCATGTGCGTGTGTGTGTGTGTGTGTAAATATATGTGTGAGTGTGTGTGTGTGTGTGTGTGTGTGTGTGTGTGTGTGTGTGTGTGTGTGTGTGTGTGTGTGTGTGTGACACATTGTCCATTCATGCAGCGGTCGAATAGATCCTTTCATCATCCCTGTGAACATCAAGACACTTTGTGACTTTCAATTCTCTCAAATCGAACCTGAGCTCAAGTAAAGCCATAAACACACTCCAATAAATCTTTTATTCGAAAAGACTTCAAAATCTGAAACTCATCCACACATGCCTCATTCAACACGTCCCAAAAAAAATCTGTCGTCTTGAAAATGAAATAAGAAATGTCTCAAGCTTCATTTGTCAGATGAATTGGGAGAATTATTGAAAATGTTGTATGTTGGCAGTCCACGTGTCTTTACAGGGCGGACACAGTGTCTTTGAATAACTACAGACCAAAGGTCACTTAGTTCATGTTGTCAGCTCTGATAGGAGAGGCCGGGTGTTTTAGTAGCTGTGGAGTTTAAAAAATAACTTCAGATAAGTTCATGATTACGATCATAACACATTATTTTAAATCAAACCAGACCACAGACACTCACAGTCTCCTTCTACAACTGTGGATATCCCTAATATTTTAGTTTTTGTTCATTTTAAACTTATCAGAATCTCCCCTCTGTCAGTTTTCATGTTCCACTTCAACACTTCAGAGGTAAAGTTAATGTTGGTCTTTAAGAACACTGTGATGGAATAAGCCGTTAAAACCAGTTACAGGGTCAATTACCATATTACAGATGGGGGCAGATCGCAGGAGGAACAAATTACAGCTCAGAGGCCAGAAGAGAGAGTCAAGCTGACTGCGGAGGATCACTCACAAACGGAAGTACAGTGCAGTTGAGTTTATTTTCTCTTTGTTTCTCTTATAGTAACTTTTAAAAATAATTTCCCTGTAAAACACAATCTTCCTAATCTTCTAAAAAATAAACGGATACAATTAAAATTAAAATTAACAATTAATTGTAATAACCGAGACGTCAGTTTAATTAAGAAAGAGCATTAGTCAGCTAATGTAAATGACACAGGGCTTTTAATTTGTAATATTGGCCATCAAATAATGTTAGCAATAAAGCTTCTGCATGCATGAATTGGAATAATAAATTAATATGATAAATTAATAAAATAAAATAAATTGATAAAATCTTTAAAAAAGCTAAGCTACAAAACAATAATTATAATAATTAGTAGTAGTAGTAGTAGTTACAATTTCTACTTTGTCGCCTTTTATTCTTTGTCGGGCTTTTATTATGAAAGGCTGTACCGGAACCTGTGTAGTTTCCCCTGGTTCCCTTGATGCGGAGCCCAACGTGGAGGAGGAGGAGGAGGAGGAGGAGGAGGAAGATGTGGGGACGCTGACATCTGCAAGCCAGAGGTTTGGAGAGGAGGACGAACCGCAGCCCGGCTGACGAACAGCGGCCCCAGAGACCTCAGACACTGGCCGAGGCATGTAACTTCTCCCGGAGGTAAAGTCTTCGCTAACACGAACGAGCTAACGCCACCATTTTTTAACGCCAGTCACAGAGAAACGAGCTTAAGTTGCCGCCACGCCGCGTTACCACGTCGCGTCCAATGTCGAGCAGTCACTTCGCGTTTCCGACTCGTCACCAGGGAAGTGAACCGGTGTTTGACAGCGACGCTAACATCCGCGCATGGTGGAGGAAGACGTTGTCCAGCCGCTCGTGTAAAGTTTGAGATCTGTTGCGTTAATGTGAGGATTCGAAGCGACGCTCGTTGGGGGATCAAGATGTCACCGTCTCTGCAGGAGTCACTGTGATCTGATGGAGTTTGACAGATGAGGAGACCTGTTGCTGTGGGGGTGGTGTTGTTGTTTGATCCCCCCCCCCCCCCCGCGCAAAAAAGTTTTAGTTCATCAGAGAGAAAGCGACAGAAAGAGATGGATTCAAGGTTTTGTGTTTGTCACATGCACAGAGATAAAAGTTGTAAAACGTGCAGTGAAATGTCCATGTCAACTTTATTTATGTAGCACATTTAAAACAACCTGGGAAAAACTATAACAAGAAAACAGCAATACGTAATATAGCATAATACTAAAGAAAATAAAATAACAATCTGCTGGGATAACAACGCTCTCAACTCCAGAAGAAGGCCTGAAGAGATGTGTCTTTAACTAAAGTAAATAAAGGATTAATAGTGCAAGAAGAAGAATCCCCAGATAAATTCAAATATTAAAGTTAACCCCAGAATATTACAAACAAGTGGGACGTACATTTCATCAGCTGTGTGGAAAACACCAGGTTTTACTTTTACTTTCATGTGAAGCAGAAAAAAAAAGACGAGCATTATTAGTTCTTTTACATTTCAAATCTCTATTCAACATCATGGCCTGGCTCCTCCTAGAGCTGGGCAATAAGGCCGTGTGTTATTTCAAGATCAAAATGTGGATTTCAGTCAATATTTATATCATCAGGATAAATGTCACATTATTATTTCTCTTTTCTTTAAATTCTTTAAGTCTTAAACGCTTCTTTATGAGCAGAGAATGACAAACACTATAAATCTGAGAAAGAACATTAAAACGTATATATAGTTATGTCTCCTCACCATGTCTTCACACTGCATAAGCAATGTATGCTATATATAGATTTGTATTGCCATTGATTATAATTAGATTGCGATGATTCCTATATGTAAGTCCTATTAATTTTTTTCCCCATATATATCATAGTGGCAAACTCAATATATTTCTGAAACATAACATTTTAATAATCCCTCTGTAATATCAGATTTCTGGTAATGGTGGTGAAACTCTTAAAATGACCCCAGAAAAACCCAGGACCCGAGTTCAGATCATGTTCTTCGGTGGTTTCACTTCTTGAGAAACCAGTTGTCCTATCTGGCAACGTTAAAGTGATTTTAAAAAAAAATGTCTGGATCTGCACCCAAATTAAAAAGGTTCTTTCCTGACACATACCACATCCTTCCACCAGGTTTCGGGGGAAATTCGTTCATTTAGAAATTTGTGTAATCTTGCTTACAAACAAACTTACCAAAAAATTCTAATCATCACAGAGCTGTTAGTGTTGTAGAAGAATGTCAGCGATCCAGTCTCTCCAGGTCGTTTACGTTCTGAAAAGAGTCAGCTGGTTAATGGTGAAAACTCACTTTACTTGTTTGAAGCTGCAGCTTGTGTAACCTGCTCCACGCTTACAGTTATTTGTCCTCCTCTCTTGACCGGCTGATGAGGAAATGAGCCATGTATTGTTGTGTGTGCAGTGCACACTGTTCATTCCAGTCTAACCATGGAGAGCAATTTTCTTCCTCCTGTGCCACCTCAGTGCTGAGGATCAAGTGACGCACAGCATCATCGTTGATCATGTCAGGGTGACGTGGAGAGACACGCACAGCAGATTGCAGCTGGGGAAGCAAAAGCAAATCTTATCCCCTCGCCTTCTTTGTCGTCTTTTTTTTATTTCGTTTGTCAGCCAAAAAAGTGGGGCAGGATTTAAGCTGCATCTCAGCCCCCCCACCCCCATGTCCCCTGCTGCTCGTTCCAAACGGCTTCCTAGTAAGGCTATCAGATTCAGAGAGAGAGGAAGGTGTGATGGTAAACCAGTAAAAGGGGGTTTTGTCTCCAGGCGTCTCCATTTTGTAACCTCAGGACTCCCTTCAGTCTTCTGGCTAGAGCCCAGACTGGAGTGAAAGGGCTGTGCTGCTCCTGCTGCTGCCGCTGCTTTGAAGGACTCTCGGTGGAGATTGCGTTCCCTCAGACTTAGTACTACACACACACAGGCTCTGCTAATGCACTAATGCTGTTTTCTGTTTTGTTGTCTGTTCTCAGCAGCAGCAAAATCAAATTGTTCCCAGAATTAACCGTTTTTTGCAGAAGAGGGAAATAACCATAATTGGGCTCTGATGTGAGGAAGTGGAAGGACTGCATGTGTGTGTGTGTCTGCCTGCGTCAGTGCTGCTGCTAAGCCTGTCTGGAACTAGTGTAAATGGCACTCTGCTCTAATATTTATGTGCCACAATTATGTGATTACATTCACTTCAGTGTCAATAAAGCAAAGTGCTCTGTTTTTACTGCAGCCCTCTTTCGAATTCTGACACGCTACGTCGACCTGTCAGCCATGAATAACTAAATTGCTTACCGTGTGTATCCACAAACCTCGGCTAATCCTGTTTTAAGTCAAAAAGGGATCTGTCCTTGTGCAAATATTCCACAATGGTCTTTGGTTAATCTCTATTTTTGGTTCAGTGGAAAACAATGGAAATCCTAAAATAAGGAAGCCTTCAAAAGGGCCTGATTCATAATGTGAATCCCAACAAAAGGCTTCCTGAGACCTGACTCATTACTGTTTTTTTGTAACTACGCATTGGCTTTGATGTAGAGGAGTTGTGCAAGAGCCGAGCTTGCTATAGAACATTATGCTAAATTGATAAAAATACATTTTGGCATTATGTGATGGGACAAAGCTTGACTGAAAACACGCTACATCACGTCTGATTGTTCCACTCAATATTTTAGACGTAGCTAAAACTAGTACTTCTAAGGGGGAACAAAAACATCTGATATGAGCTTTTGTATGCAGGACTTGAGGCCTCCAAAGTTTTCGCAGTGAGGATGCTGACACGACTGATCAGAAACCACACGTGACATTTAAAAGTCTGCCACAGCTCGGCAGCACCGTCTGGTTGGAACTGCTCCTTATTGAAGTCTCGCTGTGACGCCGTGTGACTAAAACCGCAGCGTCGTGATGAAGTTAAGGGTTAACACAGCTCTCATCGGAGGGCATCCCAGACTCAATTTATTCAGCACATTACTGCACTGAAAGCCATAATTTGGCCTCTTGCACATCTATGAATTTTGAATGTAATGAGGATCTTAATGCAGCCCTGCATGCGATTATGTGTATGGTGTCGGTGTTGCTTATTGCTGGCCTGGTCAAACTGGAGCTGTGTCCTCAGGGCACTTGTTTATATGGGGTCCAACTCTTTCTTTCTGTAGCTAGTGTTAAGTTGGATGACAGGTTTATCAAGTTAATCAGGTTTACTCGCCTTGTTCTGATTGTAGGAGTTTACTCTTGCAGCTCTCCTTTTGTGATAGTTACTGGATTTGATTGGATGGACAATCTCTCAATTCAGCCTTCGAGGGATTATCTTCCAATTTGGTACAAAGTTTCAGTTGAGGATGAACTGATTCGATTTTGGTGGTCAATCGTCAAAGTTTAAGAGCACCTTGACCTCACAAAACATATTCTTTAACCTTGTGAAGGCGAATTCTCATGAACAGCTCCAGGGAATCCTTTCAGATTTGGTACAAACGTTCGCTTGGACACAAAGATGAACTGATTAGATACATGTGGTCAAAAGTAAAAGGTCACAGCAACCTCGAATAGAAAAAAAAAAAAGGAGATTGAAACTGCACTGGTGGGTGGAGGCATACATTTGCAGGGCAGTCTAGTTTGTCTTGTAAGGCCTACACTTGTGTTTCTGTGTCTTACATGTGATTATAAAAAATTCGTTTTTTTGTCTAACCCACTGTCTTTTTCTGTTCTCCAGAGGCTTGTGTCCTGCAGGGCACGCTGACACTCCGCCAGTCACGGTGCCTCCCTGGGACTCTCCGTCATGAGGGGCCGTTGTTCTCGAAAATTACGATTGCTGGCCAAGGCCGGCTTCCTGCTCTGGCTACTGTGGCTGGGCTACGTTTTGTTGGCACCCTCCTCTCCCCCCCCCCCCTCTTCGGATCAAGAGGAGGACGAGGAGCACAAACTTGCAGTACGACAGCTCGCCATAGAGGAGAGCAGGAATGATGGGCAGCTGGCGAGGCCTCTCTACATTAAGTCGGCACCCGACAGCAATGCGCCAGGGGAGTGGGGCCGGGCCACACACCTCACCCTCAGTGCTGAAGAAAAGAAACAGGAGCAGGACTCTGTCGAGAGCTACGCTATCAATATCTATGTCAGTGACAAGATTTCCCTCCATCGGCATATCCAGGACCAAAGGATGAATGAGTGAGTAGAAGGAAAACTGGATCCTTAAAATAAGTGACCACCTAATGAATAATAGGCTGCGATGGTCAGTTGACTAAAATTGTTTTTCAGCACATCAGTTTTTTTTTTATTGCCCGCTGTTTTCTTTGAGGCTTCAGCCAAAACATATATGTATCTCTGGCCCCGCACGCTGCATGGAGCTGATAGCTGTGCTGCAGCTGTGTCGGGGATAAATGACTCAATAGAGATTAAGTTGAGCTCTTTACTGGAATCAGTTTTCCAATGACAGTCCGAAACAAAGATGAAGGCTCATGATGCATTGCGCGGCTTATTGAAGTCGGTGTAAGCAGCTCTGTGCCTGAATGGATTTATTTCCACCCAGAGTTGTTGCCTGTGATGAGACACAGAGTATGATGTCTTTTTTATTAGTAGGTCTTCATGTCTCACTGGCTCTCGTCCTAATGAAACCCAGATGTGGTTTCTGTCAGTGTGGTGAGAACCATCATTTGTGTGTGTAACGACCATGTGTTTGTTTTATGCGCTGTGGAGTGTAACAGGGAAGCATCGCTTTCTCTTTAAGCAGTGGATTTATGATCACATCCATGAACAACCCTTAGGAAGACATTAAGAAAGCCATGATAACATGTTTTAAATAGACTTTAACCTACTGACACAAAATAAATGGATGAAAAATGAATCTGATGCGATACCAGAAAAGAAGAAAATATTGTTTTTTGCAACACGGCTGCATATTCAGAGATAGACCGATAAGACGCTTTGATGTTCTCACTACGCTGAGGAATCTGCCTGGAAGGTGGAAAGTCAAACCCTGTGCTTATCCAAAGATAACGTAAATATCAGGCTGCAGCATAATGGAATTATGGTATTCTGTGATTTGACAGAATCATTCCTCCATGCAGACTACCGCTCACTGTGTGACGGAGCATGATGGGTCGTGCAATGACACAGTGTCATTTTTTGACGAGTGCATATTTTTCTCCTTTCCCTTTTGGAGTTTCACCGGCTGTGATCTTGACATAAGTGCTAATGTGACCTTTCAACCACGGAGCAGCAAAGGCTCCAACAGCTGGATCCTTCTCAGGCCAACCTATCCCAGGGTTTATTTCTCAGCAATGTTTTTCAAAGCAATGAGACGTCTGATGCTTAGACCTTTAAAAATAAATGTAGGGATTCAACTCAACTAACCAGCTAATGGTACACATCTTAAAATAATAAAAGGCATTCAAACTTGCTCATCGTGTCCAAACTGCAGCTCTGTTGCTCGGTGACAGCCCACAAATTGGGACCCAGCAGCAATTAGGAGCATGTCAGGGGGTGTCAAGGAAGTCATGTCCTTCACTGTCTTTGTGCTCACATCGTGATGCAGGTGCATGACACAAGACACAGTGGTGCGCTGCGCTGCGCTGCGCGCAGTAGTTAGTTTTTAGATGTGGAAGCATCTTCCTGTTGTCAGGCTGACCCGAGTGCACCAGTGTTTCTGTTTGGCTTTATACCTAGCAACAATGTAAGCAAACGTGTGTGCGCTTACTTCATAATAACATCAGTTTCCTCTCGAGAGAGTCACTGTGGACTGCTTCTTTCCACCATGAAACGCAGTAAACACAAGAGCTGTTGACAGCAAGAAAAATGGCTTGTTTGATTGGTTATGACGAATTGCGGGGCGTTGCGTATTTGTTGTAATACCAACAAACTTCCAACTGTGTCATAGTTGTGGTTTGAGCCTCCGGCTGCAAAACATCCAGAAGTCATTCAGCTTGTGCCAGCGTTCACACACTCAGTGTTTAACACACTGATTCACAAAAACACAGCCTACAGAAAGGGGAAAAAAACTTTGCCATCTCTCCTTTCCTCGCTTTGTTCTCATTCCAGCAAATCATTTCTTTGCATTTTGTCCAGTTTTTCCAGTTTAAATTTTCCCCTTCCCTTCTGTTCTGCTCTTTTTTTTTTCTTCTGTTTGCCTAAGTTTCTGTCGTCGCTCCCAGAGCACTGCTGTGGTATGTTGCTCATTGGTGCGATACCCTCCCTACCCCCATCCATATTTCTGTGGCTCTTTATCGTTTTAATGACTGCCATCTGGATTAAGACCAGACACCTCCTCTCGCCTCAGTAGTTGCTCAGGTTTTTCCGGCCATATGCACAAGCCATTTGCCTGGCTTTGAGTCTTTTCTGTGAGCTATATTTGTTTCCTCACTTTTTCTTCGTTTAAGTAGATCTGTACCCTACATGTGTACTTTTTCTCATGCAAACCCTGTCTCTCCCTCCTCCTAACCCCACCCCCACAAACATACCTCAGATGCCGCACTAAGAAGTTTGACCACCGTCGCTTGCCCACCACCTCTGTGATCATCGCCTTCTACAACGAGGCCTGGTCCACCCTGCTGAGGACCATCCACAGCGTGCTGGAGACCGTGCCCGCCATCCTGTTGAAAGAGATCATTCTCATCGATGACTACAGTGACCGAGGTTTGACACTCGGCAAGAATATATAAACCAATGTGTTATTATTCTCTGTTAAAAGCAAACCTGACAGAAGAGGAAACAAACTTAAAAGCGCAGAAACAAAAGAGAACATGGCCTTTAGCAAAGAAACCAAACCTCAGATTTTGTGGCTTGGACAGTGAACAAAGTTAAGTAGGGCTCTGCTATAAATAGAAAAATAAATTCTATTTATTGAGCAGTTAATTTGTAGTGCCCCTTGATGTCCTTTGGAAAACATTCCAAGAAACTAGTTAGGACACATTCCTTTAATTATTAGACAAACTGATGAGTAACAGCACGTACTGGAGACGGTTGGCTTTTTATTTTTTTATTAAAAGGTCATCAAAATACATGGATTTTTAGTAAAAAAAAGGCGACAATCAGTATTAGAAATAAGTAAGTTTAGGCCAAGCAATAATTAAAAAAATTGCTTGTTTTTCTCACTGTGTGTGTGTGTGCGCGCGCCTATCTATAGTTATGAGGGTCAACTTTGGTTCAATACCATCATTGTGTGTGTGAGAGAGAATTTGAAATGTCATTCTTGAGTCTGAAATGTTTCTGCTCAGTGTCGGCACCTTTATTACAAAAGTTTGACCTTTGGAATAGTAATAGTAAAAGTCTTGACTCATAGGTCCACTCACTAGCTCTTTGTGAACTTTTTGCATCTTACCATCCTGTCGGCAAATGGGACGTCATCTTATTTCTGTTAACACCCAGAGCGATACGACTTTGTCTCAGAAACTGTCCGTCCATCTTAATGGAACTAGTGTTCAGTCCCAGCTTGTCTCGTCTGTGTGTGTATCGGAGACATTACACCATAACGATGACTTCAGTGAGCGCTGAGCTGCCATGACATCATTTCCTCTCCTCTAACCACCGCGACCAAATGGAATGTTGGAAATGCCACCAACCAGAAGGGTTACAGCAGACAGACAGCGACTGGAGGACAGACAGCTCTCCCATGCTTCCAAGCTGGTAGAACAGGGTCTGACATACCAAGCCTCGTTTTGACCTCTGTCGTCCTTCAGATGATGAAAGATGTGTTACCATGACTCATCTGACAGTGGGGTTTAGGTAACAATGAAATTAATCCATTCATCAGCAAAGGTTTTAGTGTGAGCAAATGATTAGAGATGCATTAATCAATATTTTTACTGGCACTGAATCAAATCCCTCAACTCACATTTCCTGAAATCACAGAAACATTAACTTGACTCTTCAGCCTCTGAGCCTCTTTTCGCTTGTCTAACTAAATAAGCTCAGATTTCTTTTGTTGTTGTTGTTTTCACTCCCTACATTCAACAACCTACCTGACAAACACACCCAACATACCTGCTTGACTCGAAAATGGGTTTCAGTGATGCAGCTTTCCTCCATTGTGCATTCCATGCCTGTCTGGATGCTTCGTTTCAATTTGACGTGCGAGTGTTTGTCACAGAGCGTGTGAGAGCTCACGTAACAGTGCTGTTAACAGATTTAAATATTTGTGACTGCTGGATTTGGAATCAACTTGTTTCTGTGTTTTTCTGCCCTCTAGTGGCCAAACATAATTTAAAGCAGCTTTAAAGTTAAATGTGGGAAGAGGAAATAACAAAGCTAAATGTTACAAATCATGACATTGTGTGTATGTGTGTTTTTTGTTATTATGAAAAATAGCATACCTGAAATCCCAACTAGCTGATTACATCAGTGATCTGAACCGTGTGCGGCTCATCCGGACCAACAAAAGAGAAGGGCTGGTCCGGGCACGTCTCATCGGCGCCACCTACGCCACGGGTGATGTACTGACATTTCTCGATTGCCATTGTGAGTGCGTCCCTGGCTGGATTGAGCCTCTCCTGGAAAGGTGGGTTGACCAGATCAGTCAGAACACAACAAACACCAGGAAAGCAAGACTAAAAAGACTATATCAGAGTTTTGTGTTTGAGTCTGTTCTCTCTGTGCTGTGTTAAGGATCGGCGAGAATGCCAGCACCATTGTGTGCCCTGTGATCGACACCATTGACTGGAACACGTTTGAGTTCTACATGCAAACAGACGAGCCAATGATTGGAGGATTTGACTGGAGACTCACCTTTCAGTGGCACTCGGTCCCTGAAGTGGAACGCAAGAGGCGCAACTCTCGCATTGACCCCATCAGGTGATGGTTGGATACTTCAGACAGGTTCTTACACACTTTTTGAAGATTTTGGCCTTTAATTTCCTTAAATTTCTTCCAGATCCCCAACAATGGCAGGTGGATTATTCGCCGTGAGCAAGGCTTACTTTGAGTACCTGGGCACATATGACATGGGCATGGAGGTGTGGGGAGGCGAAAACCTGGAGCTCTCCTTCAGAGTGAGTTCAGTTTTCCGTCAGTGAGGACCGCAGGACATGTAGTAATTTACAACCAGAGTGTGGTTTTTAAAGATGTTGGGAAAGAGTGACTAGTCTAACCAAAAATCTATCAAAACCTCTTACAGACCGACCATCAGTTCACTCTGCTTTTCTTTTTTTTTTACTGTAGTATGAAAAGAAAACAGAAAGATTGATAAATTAGGTTTTTTGGCATCTCATTACCAAAGGGAATCTTTAGTTCATAGTGTTTGCACCTGATCATTTGTTGTGTCCAGCTAACAAGCTCACAGTCAGTGGGTGGATGATGAGAGAGAGACACTTGTCAGTGTCAGATCTCAGTCGGCCATGACATCTGAAACTGCGCCCTCCTATTGGCTGATCCCTTGTTGAGACGTTGGTGTTGCTTTTCACTTGTTTGCGTCAATCAAATTGGCACAGATTATACTCTGTGTGAGTTTGCAGCAAGAGCATGCATCAGCGTGTGTGCGTGTGTGCGTGTGCGTGTGTGTGTGTGTGTGGCTGCAGTGTGAGGGCGGATGGGCTGTTCCCCTGAGGGGTGTGTGGACATAAAAATGCCTCCCACTGGGACTTTTTACATGAATAATTAATGTTTAGTGGATTTGGTTTAGAGTCTGTTTTGTTGGCGAGTGAAATGCCTGAATTAAGATGTAAACGACTGTCATGGTAATGGCTGTGGATATATGACAATGATTTTTGCCCTGTGTAACTGGAACGAGGCTCAGCCAAGTATTAAGAAATACCTTTTTAACAAGCTTTCATTATGTAAGGGTGTTGCTTGCTTATTTTACAAGGTGTGAGAACAAGCAATTACACAATGCAAATTGATGCCATAAATCAGCCACATTCACTTGAAGTTGTATGACTCACGACTAAAAGGGAGGGATTTACACGGTGAGATTGAAGCGCAGTCGGCTTTGTCCGTTATTTAAAGAGGATTTCTAACACAGCATCAGTCGACACAAATATTATAATTTTATTCAGATTAAGGTTTGTAATCTCCTTAAAGGAAGGATTTATGCTTCTGTAGGTACAAACAAAAATATGATAAAAGTATAATTTGCACGAGGACAGATCCCCAGACCGACTTATATCTAATAACGTCTATTTGAAAAAGTTAGTATTGGCAACTTACAAGTGATCTACCAGTTTATTTGCATGTAAGTCAATGATTGTAGTGGAATGACGGACAAAGTCATAAACACCTGCAGTAAAGTGAGTAAGTGCCTAAGTTCAGCACTTCAACATGTGGTGAATAATTTAAAAGGTAGCAGGTTAATGATAAACATATTGATGCAGCTACTGGTCCTCTGATCATAGTGTTTGTATATATGTGCATATGTATAGATATATTTATGTATAAAATGGCCAGGAATATTAATAAAAGCATCACATTCGTGTTTATATCATGTGTTTTATTCCCTCAGGTGTGGCAGTGTGGGGGCAGCCTGGAGATTCACCCGTGCTCTCACGTGGGTCATGTTTTCCCCAAAAAGGCCCCTTATGCTCGGCCCAACTTCCTCCAGAATACTGTGCGAGCCGCAGAGGTTTGGATGGACTCTTATAAACAACACTTCTACAACAGGAATCCACCAGCCAAAAAGGTAGGACACAAATCAGCTGAACCATGTTTCTAAACATTTTGCTGATGTGTTGCTGGTTGGGATGCTGATCTTAGGATAGTACATTTACCAGCACTGAGCTCTGTCTTAGTTGTAAACTAAAGCCTTTCAGACATGCACTGAAGTCCGCACAAGACAACAAGATTCGAGAGCTTTTGACGATAAGGGCAGTCACCGGTTGATGTGCAATAAACAAAAGCACGTGGCTGCAATCTTCATATGTGAAATGCAAATTCCACAAAATGTGCGGACCCAGTTCATGTCTGAAAATAGCTTTACTCTGCCTCTTACATGCTTGTTTTTCATCCAGCTGGTGTCGAACCAAAGCCTTTCAGTGATGAAATTCTCCTCCAAGCAGTAGCATGTTAATATGCTGCAAAGAGCGACTTACCTTTTGATGTTAAATGTTTCATAGGACACGATTCACCTGTCAGCATATGATTAAACGCTGCCTTTATGCCTGGATCAGGTGTATGTGTGAGTGTGTGTGTCGTTCCTATCAGGTTCTGAGTGTTTGAGCATCATCAAATATTCATGTATCTCAGTTTCACCTATCTGAAAAAAACTACATTATTAATGTCAGGGATCTTTGATCAAACAATAAATTACTTGGTCAGGGGGAGATTGAACACAGCACTGCCAGACAACATCACCAGATTTAATTAAGAGTTTTCATAAAAGGTTATTAAAATAATAGTGACTTGTTTATTGGAGAATTTCTCTGCATTAAGGTCTTAGCTCACCAAGTCTGTATTTTTCGTCCGAAATTGACACACGTTAAAAAAATACATATGACTTTATAATGTATGTGGGTGTGCGAAGACCTTTGGTCTGATCTAGAAAGACTGGCTGGAGCTGAGTTTGGGACTGAAACAATAAATAGTAAATGCACTCATTTACAAAACTGTGACTCATCCTATTCACTCAATAATGGCACCGCAATCGGGGCCATTAGGGCCTTAGTGTCTTGCCCAAGGACACTTAAACATGTGGAGCCTGTGATTGAACCATCAACCTGTTCTACCTGCAGAGCCATAGTCGCTCGTGTTCCTTGAGACCCTGTGTGTATGTCCCACCCTCAGGCGGTGCAGAGTTCTCCACCTCAGCAAACACAGTTATCTAAAATGTTCAAGTATGCACAATAGGTGTAACCGATCCAGCCCGTTGCACGTCCTTGTTATGTCATGCCAATCGTATAGGATTTGGCAGTCATATCCAGGATGTAGATATTTGCTTTCAGTACAAGTGATATTTAATCATTATAATCTAAAAACAAATAGTGTGTGTGTAATGAGCGAAGTGGAAAGACCGATGGTGATGAGGTGATGTTGTCAGGGCACTGAGGTGGATCCGTTTCCACTCACTTCTCTGGAAAGAGGACTTATAGATTGTGCTCATTTCACAGGAAAACTACGGGGACATCTCAGGGCGGCTGCTGCTGAGGGGGAGGCTGAAGTGCAACAGTTTTGACTGGTACCTGAAGAACATCTACCCTGACCTACATGTGCCTGAGGACAGGGAGGGCTGGCACGGGGCTGTGAGTGTCTGCTGTCCATATCTGTTATATGAACAAACCTCAGCATCAGTGTTTAATCTTTTCTGATCTAAGATTCTAAAGTCACAAAAGCTCTTTTTAGACATGAATGGAGAAAGTCCAGAAAATTGGGTCTGGGATTTTCCCTTTTTCACATACGAAGAACACAGTAGGACAGTGTCCCGGTCAGACACGCTCACAACTAGAGGAAAATATCTGGAACATTCAGACAAGAGGTGGCGTCTCAGTAGAGCGTGCAGGAGGAAGGACATGACGTATACATTCCGCTGCATAAATCACACGTTTGTGTTTACAGCATATCGACACCGCCGTCTGTCCATAATGCCCAAAGCTCTCGAATCTTGTTGTCTTTCCGAGAGGACATCTTCGTCAGTCTCTTCTACGTGTATGACACCTCTTTTTCATCCTTAGATATTTGTTTTCTTCCAGTTTCGTGTCCGTCCCATGTTAGAAACGTCATCACTTCACTCACTCGCTCACTGTGAATTTTCGGGACATTTCCCTCAATTTCCCTTCCAATTTCTGGACTTTAGCGCATGTTTGAAAGCAGCACAAGAGAGAGCTGTGTCTTTCTTCACATGATGTGGGAAAACCCTGTTGATTGTGAGAAGGCTTGACTAAGACAAACAAAAGGCTTTAAATCCCTTTTTGGACGGCGCTCAAGACCATTACAATCCAAACACCTGGTGGAATATATCATCCGCCACAATGTAGGAACAAGAAAAAAAAGAAAATCCCCGAAAGAATTCTCAGGCCAGAATGGGCAAAGAAAATCCACCATCTTATCATGTTGCCACATTGACACCTGTGTAAATATTTACAGCATGAACACAATGACATAACTTGAAAATATAGCTTTCTGTAAAGGTAGACATTTGGGGTTTTGATATGAAAGCAGGGAAAAAGACCAAATTGCTCATCAATATCATATTGATTTCTTAATAGAGGTGTGTTGATGTGGAAAATAAGCAAACAACAGCGCAAAGTCGAGTGTGTTTCTTGCCATTTAATCAGACGACTTAATCTATCTGCATCAGTGGTGCTGCTCTGTGTGTGACCTGCCTGTCGAGAATAAAACCAACCCAGAGCAGCGTCATCAAGCGATCAATAAAGTGCAGCCTTTCAATTTTCATAGATATTTCTTTGCTCTGCTCTTACCAGGTGCGTAGTTTAGGGATAAACTCTGAGTGTCTGGACTACAACTCTCCAGAACACAATCCCACCGGCGCCCACCTCTCTCTGTTCGGCTGCCACGGCCAGGGAGGCAACCAGGTACGTTGAGCATTTCACACCTCGTTTGTTCTGTCTTCGTCCATCTCTCTCAGGCACATATTCTCCCTTGTCACAATCTCGCAACCTCCCCCGGCCTTGTGGGAGATGTAATTTAAAATGTCAGCGATTTCTGATAACCCCTAAAACGAGCGGCCAGAGTTGATTCACACCAGAAAAATCCTCCCTGCTGCCACGAGCAGCCTGACTTGAATGTAATGAAGGGGAAATACAAAGATTGGTATTGCATCCACATATAAAGGGTTTCCACAGGGTTTTAGACGGTCTCAAATTTGATCATCTGAATTTTAGGCTTTAAAAAGTATGTTAAATAAAGACGATAAAATAATACATACTTGGTCTTAAATACATTTAGGTAGGTCTTAATTATGTTAACATTCAGTTAACGCTACTTCTGTCCCTCTTTAAAATTCGTTTTTTAAGAGAAATGTTATGGCAGCATGCATAGTTTGTGATGTCTCTGTGTCTTTCTCAGTGATATTAGCGCGTTGTAATAAAACGCAGGTCAGAAGTCATCTCAGTGCACTCAGCTTGGCTGTGGAAAAGACTATGAATACATACTGTCTGTAATTCATAAGATAACGTTTCGTAACGTTTCTGGGGTTATTCTCTACGAGGCTACTTCACCTGATCTTTAGTGAAGGGGAAGTGGAAGTAATTTTGAGAGATGGTTGTTCTTACATATTTACAGAGCCCCTAAAGATAAGATAAGATAATGACCCTATGGGAAAAAGTTAGAGAATTTCATAATATTATAACATTCATATACAGGTGAGGTTTCTCCATCAAGGTGTCTGCTGGCATCTGAAGTTGTAAAAGACACATGATATGATCTTGTAAATATCTCATTCACACAAGTTGCATCTTGTGTGCAAAGTATTTTAAAAGATACATCACCTTTTGGAACTTAAAAGTTCCCGTACATATCTGTGATACTTGACATTAAATTTAAACAGTCTTAAATTTAACTTCTTGAAACCTTCAGAAACCAACACTGGAATCACTGATGCTCTTTAACTGAACGCCTGCCAGCTGCAGTGATGGATGGTTGAGCAGGCAGCAGATTATTTGTCTGTGATGATGTATATTTAATGTTGGCAATAGGCAGAGCTTCTTTCTGAGAATCCCCGACCTGCTTGATATCTATGATTACCCCACTGACGCATCATGTGTCCCCTGCCACAAAAAAAGCACCATGTGTGACTGAAAATCAATGTTTGAATGTCTCCCACACGGAAACCCAAACCTGAGGGCCCTGCACTGCCTCCCTCCTGCTCCCTCTTCCCTGGCCCACATAACAACCCGCGTTCCATTTTGAAAGATACATGAGCCTGGCCGGCCGAATGAATGGCAGAGCCGCGGGTAAATAAGTTTCAAGCCAGACACGGGGGCCTCGAGTGAGTCTTTTATTAGAAACAACCATTAAGGGCCCGATGCACCTGAAAGATGTATGAGATGAGAAGGATGGGGAAGAATGAAGATTGATTACCTGACCCTCCGTTTAATGGCTAGCCCAGGGATTGTTGCATCTTTTGTCCCAGTGGACCAGCTGTTGAAATGACACCAGCGGAGGGGAGGGGAGGGGTTGGGTCTGAGTCGATTGAGTGTGCCAAGACCCCATCTTTACTGATGAGATCCCTCGGCACCAACGCAGACATGGCACGCTACGATGCCAGAGCCAGGACCTGATCCCACAGCAGAGGAAGAGAAAAACATCCTGTAATCCCAGATGAAAAAAAACAAAACATGCCAACCTGCACAATTGTTCTCGTTGGACTGTTTTCTGAGTAAAGAGAGATTAAGGTAGAGGGAGAGAGAGGTGGTGAAAAAACTGGCATGGAGGCAGAACATTGTTTTTCATCTCTTTGTCACCACTGCTTTTCCTGTTGGGTTGTTTTCCTAGGAAATGTCCAAATACAATGAAATCCAGAGCAGATAGTCGCATAACCAGGTCTTTCTTCTTCTCCAGTACTTTGAGTACACATCTCAGAAGGAGATCCGCTTCAACTCGGTGACAGAGCTGTGCGCCGAAGTGCCCGAGGGACAGACCTCCCTCGGGATGAGGCACTGTCCTCGTGATGGGGAGCTGAAGCCTCCCAGCATCACCTGGGAGTTCAGAAAGGTAAGCTGTGCCCACATTTAAGCCGTTTTCAGACATGAACACTGAAGAATGTCCACAGAATTGGGAGCAGGAGATTCTCTCTGCTCAGACACGTTCATGGAGTTCAGTGCATGTCTGAAAGCAGCTTTACACACACAAAGACGCCGTCTCTCACTCAACCGATAGAACTCATTGGACACTCATTTCCACCTCTCACCCTGACAGGACGGGACCATCTACCACCCTCATTCCGACACATGTGTGACAACTTACCGCACGTCAGAGGGCCGCGGAGACATCCAGATGAAGAGCTGCAACCCAGCAGACCAGAACCAGCAGTGGAAGTTTGAGTGGTAGACGGCGACAGGGCAGCAGAAAACCTCAAGTGACCTTCTTTGACCATAGTGCAATTACTACAGTGGACGTCTTCTCCGCTGCTCCCAGCACTCCAGGGCTGCACGCCATTTGAATGGGGATAACGAGCGAATGCAGAACGGTGAAAAGTCACTTTAAGCCAATGATTTCACCCGATTCAGAGCTTTTATACCCGTGTGAATGACTGAACAGGTGCAGATTGTGGTGGAGCGATGGAGAATGTGGGTCTTTTTAAGGAGGCCAGCAGAACATGACTTAAACTTTTGAGTAGCTTTCATTCAAGTGCCTCTGCAACCAAAATGGAATCCAGCGCACACTTGAAAGTGTCGCGATCGTCTTGTTTGCAACAACTTGAAAGCAGTGAAACTGGTTCGACTGTCCAGCACATGAAGAAGTGCCTTCCAGCGATATTCAAGATATTGAATATTGAATATTGATATTGATGTTCCCTTTGAAAACTAGATGCAAAAAAAGATGCAGAATCGTGCTGCACTATAAAACGTTAAATTAATGTGCAATGAATTATTGTTAAATCGTCATGCTTGTTTCTTCAGTTGTAAAGAAATAGCCAATTAAAAAATGAGCTGCTCCAAAAGAGAGAAGGAAAAAAAAGAAGCAGAAGTCTTGCCAGGAATGTCAGGTCAGCGGCAGCGTTACATGCCGCATCATGTGAGAGGAAAACAGCGAGGGAGTGTTGTGGTCACACTACACTGCTCCTCAATTCTATCTCTCACCCGTGGAGCCAGTTTCATGCAAGAATGCTGCCTGAACAAGACTTGAAGCGTTCATTAAGCAATTTGCACAAAGCGCAATTTGCCCCCGAGGGCTCAGCTAGTTGACGGGAATGTTGTTAGTCTATTCCTCCCTGTTGTGTAAACTGAAGACGACCCTCTGAACTCGTCTGTCAATGTGCCTTAGAGAGGCCGCGATCCCATTAGGAGAACCTGTCCGTGCCGAAATGAAACGTGCCAGTGGGCGTCAAATGTACTCCGAGCATTTTTAAATGCTTAAAATCTGAACCATCACTGGCTTGCTGCACTTGATGCCTTAAAGGAAGCACCTGTTTAATTTAATCTTTTAACTTGGCGTGTTTGTTTGGACTCCTGTGTGTGTAAACTGTACTTGAAATGTCACCAGAAACACACTCCTGTTTGGTGTTTTTCTTCTATTCCACTTTTTTCTAATGAAGATCTCGTCAGTGTTTCCACTGGGATGTACGGACATAGAGATGAGGCGTGTTCTGGTTGAATAGCAGCTCTATTTGCCGACGACTGCTTATCGCCGAGCAACATTTGGTCTCTGTTGAATTCATGAATACAAGGTTATTCAGACCGGTCAATGGAAACAGTGGGTAAACATGTAAGATGGCTGTTGTGTTGTGTTGCCTTTGTAAATAAGGTTTGAAATAAGGGACCAAAGGGGGGGGGGGGGGGGCGCTGTGGTAAAGCACCTCTAAAACTACTGATGATGCAAAAACAATGATGATTACTTGACACAAGGAGGAGGGGGGCTGACATGGGTGGATGATTCAAATGAGATTACAGCTGTGGGACTGGTTTAAAGAATAAAAAAAAACTAACCACAAATGTCCAGTTGTGTGTTTTTTTTACTGTCGTCTCCACGCACACGGAATATTATTGTTACTCTGGAAGAAATGGGAGAACAAAATCAACAGGTCGTTCAAAAATAGACATAAACTGTTGTTTTTTTATGTTTATCACGTCAACTTAACAATAAATGTGTTCATTTACTGAGGCCTGCAGCATCTTCTACTCCAGCTTTGATCCTCTCTCCCTTCTGCATTTAGACATGGGTTTACAGCATTCAGTTATTTGGCGCCATCTACTGCCAGGAAGGCAGATAACACTGACTGATAATGGCCAGTCAGAGTGACTGGGATTATTTGACATGTTCCAGTTTTTCTGTATTTTGTCCACATTTAGTTCTGAGAAAGATCACTAACATGGTGGAAATGAGACATTTACTCAACACAGCTGAACACAGTGAAAACGCAACTGAACCTAAGAAAGTTAAGACATTTTAAAATGAATGCTTTATATTTTGAAAATTGTTTATGTGTCACGTATCAGTCTTTTTGTAGAAGTTTGGGGGATAATAATTTATATAAAAAATGACTGAATTACAGTATAAATCATTTTCAGGGAGGTGTGACAGGTACAAACGTTGTCTACTCACTATCTGATGTCTATGGAGGGATGATGGAGACGGAGAAGGACTGTCTGCTGTTTTGCTGAAATAAGGAACAAAACTATGTTCACTTGAACAAACTGCTTGAATAGACTTGTGCCTGTGGACAAATGCAGTGGAGCAGTACAGGAACCAGTGTTGGTGTTGCACTGGAAGGTCATGAAATCACACAGGAATTTAACGTTTATCCAAGGAAATCCATCGAATAAATTCTACTAATCAAACAACTATTCAGTCAGGTCAGACTCACTTGTTCTATTTTATTATAATCCTTTTTCCATTCTATTCTTTTAACCTGTATTTATTATTTACTTGGGCTGCTGTAATACCTGAATTTCCCTGTATTGTCAGAATATACAGTGTCGCTCTGAGGAGCATTTCAAAACAAAAGAAAAAGTACGTCTGGTATCAGTTAATATTAATTTGCTTTAGTCCTTGTGTGACTTGCTTAATTAACTTCATTTTCTCCACCCCCTTTATTTAAAGGACCAGTGTCGATCTATTTTAGTGGGAATCTATGGGCAGAAATGAAATAAAAAATTCACAATACGTTTTCTTTTGTGTAAAATCACCTGAAACTACAAATTGTTGCGTTTTCTCAGGCTAAGAATGAGCCATTTGCATCTACATAGCACCCTCTTGTACGGAGTCACCATATTTCACCGCCATGTTTCAACAGTAGCCTAGAATAATCAAGAAACACCGGCTCTAGATGGCGTTTTGCATTCTACTAAACCTGAAGGCCATTGTAAGTTCTCCTACTTGCTTGGGAGGGGAGTGTTGAATGGAGGAGTTTTCTGTTAAATCTGCAACCACGCAACAAGACACCACAAAATCCTACACACTGGTACTTTAATCCTCCCTCCCACTGCACCAAATTATATTTAACCCCTCTCACACATGAAATCTGTGGATGTTATGCTTGTTGCTTCAGAGCTTTCAAACCTATGTCTCTTTAGCCTGTAATAGATTATCATCTCTTACACAACTGAATACTGTACCAGGTGTCATCCTGTTGTGTAACTTGTTGTTCACAGGCCTTGTCTGCGTCTTTCGCCCGCCCTCTCAAGACGCACTAGATTAGACCTTTGGCCACTTTCAGAGAGGCTGCATGTGCACTGTTCCTTCCACTCCTCCAAAGGGAATCTCACTGAGTTTGACTTGTTTTGAAGGAAACACACAATCAAGCGGAGTCATAGACCAAAGCTAGAAGTGATAGAACATGAAACGGGCCAGACTGGGTCCACCACTTCCACTCCGTCAGAGAAGTTTAACAATCGTCCTCATCACATGGGAGAGATCCCTGACTTTCTTGATAAACCTGTTTCCATTGTTGGCTGTTGTTTTAAGTATCCAAAGACATAAAAATCAAATAGCATGTCAGTCATGTGTTCTTTTTGTTTGGTGCCAAACTGTTGTGCAGTAACAACAGCCCAAGGTGCATTGTGTTTAATACATTTGCACCACATATATCTGTTGCATGGAAAATGTCATCCATCAGCCGCTCCTCAATGAAAAACGCCCTCATGCATCAACATTAATATCGTGTCTCATTGTAAGGTGACGGACACGACGCGCCCAGTGGACCATGGCATATTACAACACTCCGGCTCACTTGTGGCCTTCCCGTGTCTCTTTGTAGTTTTCACAATATGGGCACTCCATCAAACAGTGGGCCACTCAAATTACCTTCTCGCCTTGAAGCGGTCGCCTTAATTATTTAGCATTTTAATTTGCTTAAACATACTTTTTGTGTCAGATTGCATCTTTGGTGTGGAGAGTTTTCATATCGGTTTCATCTGAGTGACACCTGGGTTCATATGAAGTGAGACCACCGAGGTGCATGATCTGAACTTGGGTCCTGGGTCATTTTAAGTGTCCCTCTTATTACCAGAAATAAAGTGATTCAGAGTGATTCTTCATTTATATTATGTTTCAGAAATATATTAACTTTACTGCAAAGATATATGAATAAATACTTTTGAATGGGGCTGGGAGATAAAACAATAATTATCACAGGAAAAAAACTTCAATTTGCATCGATATATTGCTTATGCATTGTGCAAGCATGGTAAGGAGGTAAAATACATGATTAGTTTGAATGTTCTACCTCAGATTTATAAAATGTTTTGTGGTTATTAAAATCTTTGTCATTCTCGGCTCATAAAGAAGAGTTTAAAACCACGACCCTCACTCAAGAAACGCCTTTTAACTTGAAAGAAATAATAATGAGACATTTATTGTGATAATCATCGATATTGATTGATTGAAACGTTTTTATCTTGGTGACATTTTTGGCCATTTTGCCCAGCCCCATATTTTAATGTACTTCATACAGATTAGTAAAAATACATTAACAATTAATACACACAAAAATAGATCTTGTTTTGTATGAGGACAAATCAAAATCTCACTGAAAGTCATTATTTTCATTCTTGATAAACTATCAGATAAATTATAAGATTTACCTGCTGCTGCTCTGACGTTGAACTTCAAGTCCTTTACAAGAAAGTGAATCCATTACACTTCCGGTATAGCTATTTGGCCTTCAAAATAAAAGCAAAATTGAAATTGCTGAGGTGAAGTTTTTACACCAGACTGTAAAAAGGTGGTTTTATAGCATTATAGACATACAGGAATTTTACATCTTATGTGTAAATAGTGAAATCAGAGGAACAGGAGAGCCGGAATAGGATCTATAATAAAACGTCTTAGTAAACAACAGAGATTGGGGATAACAAAGTCCATGGTTACGGCTCATGTCCCTATAAACAATATTAAAATGTATAAAGAAAAAGACATACATATGTAATAAAACAAAGTCGACTATATGTTTGGGTTAAAGCCATATATATATTATCTTTTCATATATAATAACCAGGGGGCAAAGTTCAGCCACTGAGCACATATCAGACCATATTTACGCCAAATTAACCATTTCTCAACCAATACTATGGTTATTCATTTAATATGATTTTTATAATTTGAACATGTCGCTGTAGGAAAAGTAATAAAATGCATTTTCTTCAGTTTCAGTGTTGTTCATACAGATGTTTACCTTTTGAGAGCCGTGCACCGGAAATGAAGCTGCATTCTGTGTTATCTTGGCATTTTGGTAATTTATAGGTTCGTGGGTCACACTAAGTACTTTAAAGAAATGGCAGCACACAGGTTGTCACTTCTTAATGTCAACGTTAGCTAATCGCGAGCGTGTGTTTTAGTTTAGCTGGAAACTAAACGTGAACGGTGCTTTTGATTTGGCCTGGATTTGTTTCGTCTCCTGCGGGTTAAAGTAGCGGGCTAATCCCGGGAGATAACTAATCCGAGTTAGTTAATCCGTTCACACTTCTCTTCAGCGCGGTGTCGAAGTGAAGAAGGGGAGGAGAAGAGGAAGAGGAGGAAAAAGAGGAAGAAGAGGCAGACGAGGAGGAGGAGTGTGTTGCTCCGAAATTCGTCGAGTTAACAAAAAAAAAAAGAGAAACGAACAAGACATTTCCGCTCCACAGACTGTGGGTGCTCACTTCTCCTACGGAACGCGAACACATCGTTAATGGAGGCTGAAGTTATGCAGAACAAACTTTTGAGAAGTCGGTGAAGGAGCAGGGACGTGAGAGGGTCAGCGCAGCAGCAGCACCGGGCACCGGCAGCTCTCTCTCCCCGGGGCATGCAACCTCAACCCGGCTCTACCCCGAGGAAGCGACCGACACGATGGCACCCTGCGGAAGAAGGACCCGACCCAAGCTCCTCGTCCTCCTCCTCCTCGGTGCGACTGTAGTGGGCTACCTCATATTATCCAGACCGGACTCCGGGGAGGTGGGCGACACCATCCGGCGAGGGGCCCCCGTGGTGGAGGGGAAGGAGAAGAAGGTGGTGGTGGTGGTGGGGGAGCGGCTGGGGGATGAGGAGCTGAAGAAGCCCGTGTACGAGAAGCCTCCGCTGGACATGGACGGCCCGGGTGAGATGGGCAGAGCTGTCAAACTGAACCTGGACGGAGAGGAGAAGAGAAAAGAGGAGGAGAGTCTGAAAAATCACCAGATCAACATTTACATCAGTGATAAAGTGTCACTGCACCGCCGGCTGCCGGAGATATGGAACCCACTGTAAGCCCTCTTGTTTCAACACCCTTTATTCACCAGACACGCGATACAAACAGACGTATGACACCAGGAGATGCAACACAAAACGACAGTTAACATAATATGTACATTCAAATCACACCAGCATATTGAATTCGGTGCAAACATTCAATGTGTTAACAGGTTTTCTATTACTGTTCTATTTTAAATAGACTTTATTCCTCAATAAATGAGCAAAACAGCAAAAACTAACATAATAAACAAACAGAAATAAACAGATAAACAAAGCAAGGGGTCGTAAACAAATTAGATAGATAGATAGATAGATAGATAGCAAATTTATTGACATATCAGATATTAAACTGATAAGAACACATACTACAATTGATCTTTGCCAAAAGGCAGAGAAGCAAAACATAGTGGACAATGAATTGATATAGAGCACTGCTTTCCTTTCAAAAACACAAAAAGAAAGTGGAACCCACTGTAAGTTTTTCTTTTTTAAATAAACTTTATTTGTGAACAAATCATTAAAATAACATACAGCACACACAAACTAATACAACCAACTGAAATAAGCAGATATACAAGGCCAGGGGTCATAAACAAAGTCTCACATTAAATTATATTAATATTAACTTGGTGCAAAGTTCGAATGTTGTAACAGCAGTTCTATTACTGGACATAGGCAATTACCTCTCCTTCCCCTTTCATAATGCAAATACCAGGTGGAACACAGTGTCATTAAAGATGGAGCTGTACCAACACAAACTGTCATCACCGTGAAATGGTGTTGAGAGGAAAGTTCAAACTCAACGATATTAACTGCCCCAGAGACGCTGTAGCTGCTGAACGAGTGCAAGTCATTTACTGTTGGGGACGGGAGATTTACTGTCAGCTTTAGGACTTTGAGCAAAGAAACATATCATCGAATATATTTAGACATTTGTTCCGTGTTCAAGCACATTGCGTTCTTCGGAAAAGCTTGGAAAATAAAACTTCTTAACAAATTCTCTACTGTTAGTGACTACTGACAGGACAGGGATATTTCCAGGGCCAATCAGGTTTCAGGTGGGGCCAGTGCCACCCAGCCACACCCTTGGCCGTGCCCCTGCTAGCAATAATGACAAAAATTCAATATATGTCGATGTAATACTTGTGCATTGTGTAGCGCATAACTGATCCACCTCAGATTTGTAAAAAGATGTTCTGTTTATCGAGTGTTTGTCATTCTCTGTCCATGAGGAAGAGTTCAAAACCACAACCTTCAGTTAAAAGAAACATTAATGTGACATTTATTCTGACAGTCATCGATATGGACTGATGCCAACATTTGTACATTGATCACATTTTTGTTCTTATCGCCCAGCCCTGGTAACTGACGTTTCCAAACTTGAAAGTCTCTCTGTTGTGCTTCCTTCTTCTAGGTCATCCAGGAGTATTTTTAATCAGCACTCAATCTTAAGCTCCCAGCTCTTGGCATTATGTCAGTATGCAGTCTTAACCCTGTTACCCAGTTACCTCCACTGTCATACTCCTTCAATTCAATTCAGTTTTATTTGTGTAGGCAGTCATCTGCCTAGACCGGTAGGGGTGAGAGGAGAAAAATAGGGGGAGAGAAGAGAGGTGGGTGGATGGGGGGGGGGGGTCCAGGGACAGTTTTGTAACTGTCATATGTAACCCTCCTCTCTTCTGTCAGACTAGTAGAGCGCATACTTCTGCCGAGTTCCAACAGTCTCCTTAAATTCAATCAAGCTTCACCAATTTCCTTACACTCATAGATATCATTTCCCTAAAAATGCCAGATTTGATATTTACTAGATACATAAATTATTCTCTGGGCAAAGGATGAAATGTTGACAAACTTCCTGTCTCGCAATGTTCGTGAAAGTGTGAACTTACGTAATCTTGCTAAGTAACAAACAAAGAAACATACAGTGGTGAAACTATAACCTCCTTCTCCTAACACCCGAGTTCTCCCTTTTCAGGTGCAGGGACCTGAAGTATGATTACCGCACCCTGCCAACGACCTCGGTGGTGATCGCCTTCTACAACGAGGCCTGGTCCACCCTGCTGAGGACAGTCCACAGCGTGCTGGAGACGTCCCCCGACATCCTGCTGAAAGAGTTGGTGCTGGTGGACGACTACAGCGAAAAAGGTACGTGCGCGGGATAGACTGTGACAGACCGACTGACAAGGCAGACAGGCAGGGAGGCTGACGGAGCAGATGTCGGGGGGGGGGGAGAGACACACACGGAGGCGCACAGACAGGAGACGGCCTGACTTGTCCGTCAGACATGTAGGAAATTAGGCAATCCAAAATGGGACATAGGAAAGAAGTGACAGGTAGTGAAACTAAGATGTGGATAAAGGGTAATCTAATACTGTGCACACTGAGATAGTCTCACAGACGTCAGTGTCACATATCAGGGCCCTTTTTTATCATCTATACAAACAGAAGTATGTTGACATCAGTGTATTTAAATTTGTACTCAGTCAACAGATTAAGGAGTAGCTCATGGAATTTATATATGAAACAATGCCTGCCCCTCCCAATGATCGAACACTGCCCACATATGCAGGGTGTGTTTGCTGTCTTTGTTTGTCTCATTCATTTAACGTGATAAGAGATTTTGAGAAACCATTGCTCTCAGTACAAACACACACATATAGAAAACAGCACATGTTTCAGATGTCTTATTTGAGGTTTTTTTGTTTCTTTGTTTCTATTTCCCTGAAGCTCACCTGAAGGAGCCGTTGGAAAAGTACATCTCAGGTTTGAGGAAGGTGCGTCTGATCCGCGCCACCAAGAGGGAGGGGTTGGTGCGGGCCCGGTTGCTAGGGGCATCCATTACCACGGGTGATGTGCTGACCTACCTGGACTGCCACTGCGAGTGTCACGTGGGCTGGTTAGAGCCCCTGCTCCAAAGGTGAGGAGAACCCTCAGCGGAGAAGAAAAGCAATGACTCTTGTTTCTCACATATCAGGAAATTGTCACCTTGTGGTTCGACTGACTGTGGTTCTTGCCCAGCTGGAGTGTGTCACGAGTGAAACACTAAATCTCTACCAGCCAACTACAGGAGAGCTGTAGCTGACTTAAGACTCAGCATGATCAGTCGCCCCTCGGACATTTGAGAGGACGACTTCTCCCACTGTCAACAGCTTTTCTCTCCTTTCTCCACAAGGATCAAAGAGGAGCCGTCGGCTGTGGTGTGTCCTGTCATTGACGTGATCGACTGGAACAACTTCCAGTATCTTGGCAACCCTGGCGAACCTCAGATTGGTGGGTTTGATTGGCGGTTGGTCTTCACCTGGCACACTGTCCCAGAGTCTGAGCAGAAACGCCGTAGCTCACCCACTGATGTCATCAGGTGCGGCACATGTATTATAATGCATAACTTTGCACAGGGTTAGGCTTCTAGCACGACTGCCAGCTGGTGCTACACCTCACACTGAGATCATCAGATTAGTTATTATTTATATACAGAAGGAGAGCTATTGTCAGAATGTTTTCTTTTCTCCTCAGGTCTCCAACAATGGCAGGCGGTCTGTTTGCTGTGAGCAAGAAGTACTTCCAATACCTGGGAACGTATGACACAGGGATGGAGGTGTGGGGAGGAGAGAACCTGGAGTTTTCCTTCAGGGTAAGAAATCATTTTCTATATATCCACACACATAGGATCTAATAAAAACACTAAATCAGTTTTCCTTCATTGTCTGGAGTGTCCTTTGGATCAAATGCGACACCTAGTGGTAGAATTCCTTACATTGGTCTGGTCTAGTGTTTGGCTTAATCACAAACCCGTTTGTGGTTGGGTTGGGTCGGTGCAAAAATGTCCCAACAGTTTAATATGTTTCCAACTCATTTAACAAGGGCGTGCTTTGTGTTGCCTGTTTGAAATGACTGATTCATGGCTGTGACGCTCACTCAATCCTCAGGGCGTTGTTGTTGATGTCTTTTAGATTTGGCAGTGTGGGGGAACCCTGGAGGTCCACCCATGCTCCCACGTGGGCCACGTGTTCCCTAAAAAGGCCCCGTACTCACGGAGCAAAGCTCTGGCAAACAGTGTGAGAGCTGCCGAGGTCTGGCTGGACAATTTCAAAGAAGTCTACTACCATCGAAGTCCCCACGCACGACTGGTGAGTCAGATGGTGCCATTGATGTCAAAAACAACCATTCTGGCATTTCTAATAGATAGTGATGTGTTTTCTTTGTGAAAGCTTTGTGTATTTTTTTTTGTAGCTGCATCCATCTGTTTGATTAATGACTCGATTTCACAAGTGACACATTCTCAGTCCTCCACACACATGTATGGAATTACATGAACTCCTTTCTCTCTCAGACTGCACACACACAAATACAAACACACTGCACTACAGCTGTGGCGTAAAAGCTCCCCTGATTAAGTGACACTTGGGATACATGAGCAGCTGACACCCAAGGTGACAGGGGTGGCAGGGCGTTCCGGTGTGTGATTACCACCTTTCCATGTCACTCAGTGCCAGCGGGTGTCACCCACCTGTCCTTGATAAGGGGCGACAGCGGTGCTAACCCGCGGGGTGCCCTGCCTTCGCATGTGTGCGTGTGTGACAGTGCAGTTAAACACAGATCAGGTGGCGCTCATCTCTCTGAGAGGAGGCAGCCTCTCCAAACCTTTGGCGTGATAAAACCCACTGCTTGACTACAACAGCATACGCATGTGCACATAAACACTGTGATGTTTTAACAGTTTTCATTTTCTTCTATTTCTGTTGAAGCGTATTCAGAGATAAATAATCACCATTCGTCCTGAATTCATTCCCAACCTGCAGTGTAGATAACTGAGTCAGTTTAATGGTAATATGTCCTTGCAGTCTGATACAGGTAATTCCTGTTTCATCCCTCCCCAGGGCTTAACAAACTAAACAAAAACAGTGTGTTGGAGTTTGATGAATGTTGACAAGTGAGCTTAATAACTCTTGGTCAATAAGTAATGAGGACAAATAAACTAAATTGAAAATGCAGCAGTGTCATTTTCAGGGATGATTCAGGCAGAAGAGTGGATCCTGAAATATCTATAAACGTGTCTCTGTGGTTTTCCCACTGACTCCTCCTCTGCCCCTCGTGTACATCAGTTTAGCCCCTAGTGCCTAGTTTAGTTTTTCAGTGACCTCTTGCTGACCAATATACTGGATAGTCAAATGACAATCCAGTATATTGGTCAGTAAGTCACCCTCACATCACAGCGTTTAAATAGTTTCTGTATTGGTCCTTCATTTTCCCCTCACTGGCCTGATACACTGTAGTGCCCCCCCCCCAGGTCCTCATTGTCCTCTTATGATCCAAAGTTCTTCTTCGCATTGACGAGAGACTTTCTCCTTCGGGAAACTCTCTTGACCAAACACATTGATGAAAGGCCAATTAGAGCCGCGCTGAGGCAAACCACCGTCATCCAGCCTCGTCCTGCGGCGCCGCCTCCCAGCAGGAGAGGTTTTTCGGCGAGCACATGCTCACCGGTTAATGAGCATGTTGATCACTGTGTGTCCTTAATGTGTACTGTATGCATGAAGGTCTTTGTTTTCATTATATCTACAGGTTCATCCACCTGCACTTGTTTGACTAGAATGTAGGAGAGGTTTGCTGTTAGGAGCTCTGTTAGAGGGTGTGTTATTTGTGATGTATTGCAAACATGCAGAGTTATGGAACAGCTATAGGTGGTGCTATTGTGCTACAGAGATGCTGTGAACACATCCGATGACAATGCGGCTGTCTGAGCGTGCACACATCAGGTCTTTTTAAAAAAATACTGACTGATACATAACATGATGTAATATCCTCATTACAGCTCTTCTTGATATTGTTTTGAGTCTCAGCGTGTTAAGGCATAAAGGTTGAATGACAATAATGATGCAGAACTATCGTTTGTGTTCTTTGTCTCCAGGAGGCCTATGGTGACGTGACCGAGCGGCGGATGCTCAGAGAGAGGCTTGGCTGTAAGAACTTCAGGTGGTATCTGGATAACATTTACCCCGATCTTCACATCCCAGAGGATCGACCAGGCATGTTTGGAATGGTGAGAACACAGCGGTCGCCAGGCTGAAAGTAAAGAATGAATTTACCAATTATCACCTCTTCGATTGCCTTCAATCCAGCTGAGCGGTCGGGACCAGAGATGTACAACAAATGCATTGAAAATGTGATATTTCCTCTCCACCTCAGCCCTGTACGAGCCGTTGTAAGCTGTATACCAGAAATACATAACGATATATCTGCTTTTGATTATTGCAGCTTAAAAACCGAGGCAAATCCAACTGCTTTGACTACAATCCTCTAGATGAAAACGTCGTGGTGGGCCAGAGAGTCATCATGTACGAGTGTCACGGCATGGGTCAGAACCAGGTACTGTGTGTTAGTCTTTCAGGCTGCAGACCACACCATGTCACTTCAGTCTAGTGTAATCAGCATGAAATGTTTTCATATTAACTTTTGAAATGTTGATCCTCTTTATCTCAACTGTGCTTGAGAACTACAGTCTTTTATATTTGGTGGCTGGTGTTTTTATGTGACCTAGAAAACAATGCATATATATGGCTAAACACCCAATGTGATGAACGCCAAGACTTTCAATGGTTTAAGAGTGCCATTCAAGTTTTGTTTAATGTCACTGATATGGATCATTTATCAAAACAACATTTTCTATAGTTTTTAGGTTTAGATTTATATAGATTTTAATTCAGTTTGATTTTAATTCAACTAAAATCTTTCCTGTATTACTACCTTCAATGATTTGCAGTTGATTCATTAGAAAGATATGGATCTTCACAAGAAAGATATTGATCTTCAAGAGTCACCGGGCCCAGTTGTGAGCCTCATTCCGATTCATCCCTTCCACTTCCTTCTCCTTAGCTCCCTTCTAAACTTGCACTCTTTAATTTCTGCTCTCTTGTAATTTAATTTGTCATTCTCTTCCTCCCTATTTTCTATCTGCCCAACAAAGCAGTCATCACGGTCTTAAATGTCTGCTCAGTCTCCCTCAAAGCAGAGATACAACCCTCTTTTTTTCACAGCACATCAAGGGTTTGTAGCTGTGTTTTCTTACAAATGTGGGAATAGTGGAGTAGCTCCTCCTGTCCCAAGCTGAAAAATGATGTGTTGGCCTTGTTGATACAAAGAAAAATGTAGCTCCCAACACCTTTATCCTCTGTGGTTGTCAGTAGTGTAGGAAACACTGTGGAATTTCCCATTGTTATGCCAGCAGCCCTCTGTGGACACACACCGATGTTGTCTGTAGCAAGCAGGCTCTGCAGGGCTGGTGCTGTCTGCCTCGTGAGGGCGAGCTCTGCATGTTGGAATCACACTTAGTCCACACTTTCCTTCAGAGTCTGTGTGGCTATATGTGTGTGTATGTATATATATATATATATATATATATATATATATATATACAGTATGTGTGTTTTAAAAAGAAACATTCACATAAGTAAATGTTTTTTCTTGCTGTGTGTATATATATATATTTATATTTATATATAGTCTCCCCATGAGCCACATATATACAGCACATGCATATGTATGTATGTACAGATTCTCTTATAACTGACTTATTGCAAAAACATAATGCAGCTTGTTTTCATCAGCTGGGGTGAAGAAAAAAACTTTTAGACCTTTTTATTGATTAAGTATCATAGATGATAAACAATGATTCCTGTAAGATGTCAGGATTATACGGAGTTTCTAATTTGACAGATAAGACGTATTAACGATAAGAACAACATGAGCCAACCCTCACTTCCCTCCACTCTGAACCAACCTCCACCTCCCACTGGCTCTGGGAGGTGGAGGATATTACTTGACAAAGGAAGAGAGGGAGGTGGGGGGTCATTGTCAAGTTGGTATTATATTCAGATACTCAAGAAAGGGCTTGGAGTGCAAATCTAATCTTTACCTCCTCCTTGAACCAACTTTCCTGTGAGGAGGGAAGAGCATGCTCCGACTTAGATTTCTTTAATTTCAAGTGAGATTTAAAACAAATGAAATGTTTCCATTTATCTTTTATTCGACATTACACCATTTGATTTTTAGACTGAAACCCGGCTGTCTCATCTCTTCCCGCAGTTCTTTGAAATGTCCGAAGCTGGCGAGATCCGCTACAACACAAGGGAGCCTGTTGGATGCGTCCAAGGTGACAACATCAGCACCTACCTGACTCTCCAGCCGTGCAGAAAACGAGGCCAACCGCTTCCTGTAGATCAGAAATTCGTCCTCCGAGAGGTAATGAGTGTATTATCTGTTCATTATGTCTGTGTTTAGAAATCCACATTTAAGCACAGAGTGGTGAGAGAGGACGTAGGACGGTGGAGGATGGGATGAGGTTTTGAGACACTTTCTGTCAGCGGAAGAGATGTTTCCGTGGTGATCTGCGTTTAATGTCTCTCAACAAACAACGTCTCCCATGGCTGGCGTCTCGATCCATCCGTGAGAAAAGAAATGCAGTACTGTGTGTTGAACACTAGGGGCAAAATCTGTACATGAAACAGAATTATGGACCCGAAACCAAACTGTGTGGAAATAAGGTGCTTTTTGGTTTTGTTTTGAGTTTTCTAACTTTTTGTTAATCGTCCCACGTTATTTTACTATTTTCCTACATGAATTTCAACTTCCAGAGAGAATTAAAACTCACAAACACTGACTCCCTCGTTCTCCGAATCCACACCATCCCATCATTCCAAACCCGTCCTCGTCCTGATTTCTCTTGCTCTTGAAAATTTTGTTTAGTTCATAAATAATTTCGGGAATCTCACAGTTGAATAGATTTTTTGGCAACATATATTATACACTGTATGTATAATTGATGAGAAAACACTGTACAATCAGCGGATTTATTTCATGTACAATTTATCCTTTAATAATAGAAATATTTTGTGCTTTATTCCAGTGTTTAAACTGAGAGAATTGACTCATGAGGCCCCTGAAAGGCCCAAAATCAAATTCATTCCTTAGTCACGTCAGGGACATCCCTGCACGGCTCCACAGATGTTGCGTGTCAGCCTGGGCGATACTAAACTGTAAATCACAGAGCAAAGCCAAGCTGGGCGTCCACACAGCGCGGGGGACGTTGTTTAGCATGTATTCGAAACCATCGTCAGTAGCTAAAACACTATCTAAATGTAAATGGAGTCAGGAAAGACTGAATGGATGTAACAGTGAGGCAGAAGAGTGAGGAGAGAAGGGAACAATAAAGGGAGGGAGGAGAGAGGGTTAAGCAAACAAACGGAAAAAGCGGATGAATACATGGGAAGATCGATCGGGGCAAAAACAAAACAAAAGCAAACAAATATGTCAGGATGGAAAAAGCACAGCCACACATTGAGAAGACACTGAAGATTTCACGAGAGATTTTGGTGATAAGGGCCGACACCGGTGTTGATCGGGTGTAAACAAAAAACACGTGATCTCCGCAGCGGAATTGATACATTACATCCTGCCGGAACGCTCCGGGGATTTCTGTGTTGCTGTGAAAGCGTCTGAGCGGAGAATCTCCGGCTGCGTTGTTCATGTGTGAAAGTGAAAATCCAGATCGAATTCTACAGACATCATACGTAGTTCATAACTGTGCAGTGCTATTTTCCACATGCGCGGATCCGCTCATTTTTTGTAACGGGCTCTTCCCCGACCCATTACATCGTTGTACCCAGTTTCATGGTAATCCGTCAAGTAGTCTTTTCGTAATCCCGCTAACTAACAGACCGACAAACAAGACGAAAACATTACCTCCTTGGAAGAGGTGACACACATAACCGAGCAGCAGCTATATGTGTTCTCTATGTATTTATAGTAGCATTCGTTATTGTAGTTAGTTATAATATTTCTTATCTACTTTACCATTTGAGTGATCAAACAGAAAGTAACTATTTTGTTTTTAGTGCTATAATCATACACTTCTTTATTCATACTCTGGCTGTTTGCTGTCTTCAGGACGGGAGTCTGTACCACGAGGAGAGCCAGAAGTGCGTGCAGGCGGTAGACAAGACGGACAACGGGAAACCGGCCCCCTCGCTGCAGCCCTGCTCGGGCAGCCCCCACCAGCAGTGGTTCTTTCAGGAGAGAGTTTAATGTAACGGCCAATATCCTGAGGAGGGATATCAGTGGAGTGAATTACTGAATGTTTTCCTCATATGTGTGCCTTGCCCTGAAAGGAGCCCAAAGGAGGAAGCATCGGAGCTTCCTTCAAACATCAACCTATGCATATTTTTCTGCCGGCTGGATTGAATTGGTCCTTGGGAAATTATTTTGATAAGTACTTTCCTTCTGAAGCACTTTTGTAAATATATATATGGGAATATTTGTTTTCTTGGATGCTGTTGCTGGGAGACAGGAGTCTACTGGAATATGAGGTTTTTTTTTGTGTCAATGGGATGTTTGAGAATCGGTGATAAGCTGTGCAACACAATGACACCACAGAATGACATTAATTTAGCAGACATGGACAAACACTGTGCTTCCATCAGAAAGGAAAAAGAAAACCTGCTTAATACCTCTGTCCTCACACCCATGAGTTAGTGGCTGGCATTACAGGGATTTTCAGAGTTCGCATCCTGAGGCATCTTCTCCTGTAGAGGGGGCCAATGCACTTTGCTGCACTTTCCTCTCTCCCTGCTGTCCTTTCTATTTGTCAAGAGAAAAGTGGGACAAATCTTCAGGTATTTTAGGAACCTTTTCAGGACATTTTGAGTGCTTGCTACTCTTCCATACAGGTGGCGTAGAAGCATTATGCAAGTGCTTAAACTCTTACACTTAACACCAAACTACTGATAACAGGAGAAACTCAATTCTTCCTCTTTTTCTGCTTCTGCTGAGGTATTCTTGAAATGCAAATTTTTACCGAGGGGAAAGGGACATGGGTCGTCGGTCAGACCTTTGTAGTCATTCGTTTTAAAGACAGGGTACTTGCTTCTGCAGCTTCAGAATTCATAGCCATATTTTAGGGATTTAATTCATGTGGTGTCAACTATGTTTTAAATAATGTATTTGGTAGATGAGACTTTGTTATTCCGTAGCTTCGCTGCAGACATTTCTCGACTTTAGTGATGAATACGTGGGAAGATTTTAATTTAATGCTGCTGAGTGCAGATGCTGTTCATCCTCATCCTTCTTGTCCACTTGGAACCCATTGAAAGTGCCTGACGTTAAAAGCTTATAATTTGATTTTAAGACATCCCTCTAGTTGAATAGCTCTTGAGCTGAATGTATTATTTTGTCACACGATGAGACAAAGCGCAATAGTTAGAGTTGTGACTTTCAAGGCGTTCCCTTGAGCAAATGCATATTACTCTGGTGCTGATTCGTGCTCGCAGACTGTGTTTCCATTCATCAGAATTAGACAACTATAGATCCCCCGGTTCGGAGCTGCGGTCACTCCTGCGACTGTCCCACAGGCCGTGCAGAGGGAATAAGGGAAACGCAGCCGAGGAGTACACGGTTGTCGGCGGCGTCTCCAGAGTGCTGGGATGGCAGATGGCTTTTCTGATTGATTTTCTGGTCCTCTCCCAATTCTTTATCACCACCTCTCCCTCTCCCTGTCGGAGGTGTGCGGCGCAGGACTTATCTTTTGGACTCCTGCCAGCCGAATCCTCCTCCTCCTCCTCCTCGGGGAGAGAGAGAGAGAGAGAGAGAGAGAGAGGGAGCACTTGTATACTCGCAGGCTTGAGGTTTGATTTATGAACGGTAGTCATCAAGTGTACAGTTTTTGACAGCAAACGCAGATAATGGAGGAGGCTGAATGAAGCAATTTGTGACCTCTTCCTTACATTAACCTTCAGAGGATGTCGGCTCATCAGTCTCACGGGATCTCTGTTAGGAATGGATGTTACGGGATGATCGGATAGATTTTTTTGCTATTGATTTGGAATGCACGCTCACAATAACATAAATGGGAGATGGGGAAAAGATGATTTTCCCAGTACTGCAACTGGAAGTTGAGTAGAATCAGAATCCCTCCCTTTGCTAAGTACAATAAATGTAGAGTCATATATTATTGTGAAGTGTATGCTGAGTTGTTGCAGGAGCATGTCAACACTCACAAGTCTAAAGGGACAGTACAACATGTGCGTTACTTACCACTCTGACTTTTATTGCAGTGTGAAACAGTATCATGAGGTAAAAACACTGAGTAGGATGAGGGCAGAGAATAAGTCCCTGAGGATAAAGTGGTCCATGGCTCTGGCTTTTGCTGGCATCATAAGTGGTTTATGATTTTGGAGGCAATGCTTGGTAATATATGGAATGGACCAAAAGACCAGTAGGAAGATTATGGTCAGCTCCACAAAGGGAGGGGAAGAGGCATCTGTCCCAGGACTGCGGGTAAGGCTAAAAGGGGCCCGACTGTGCGTGGTGGCAGTGCTTGATCTCGGTCTTAATAGGAGAGCACCATATGCCCGGGGAAAGTCTTAATAACTGGTTGTTTGAAACGATTTCCAAGCTGTGCATGGTCCCTGGCAATCCTACACTCGCTCTCTATCTCTCTCTCTGGCTGTGGCTTAGCTTTCCTTGTTTTAAGACGTGAGGAAAGCTGCTTCAGTCAATGTCATGCGGAGAGATCAGTTTCACCAGGACCAAGTGAAATAGCTCTTTTAATACAGCGCTCATGCTTTATGTATTGAACACTTAGGAAGTGACAGCGTTTCCATCTTCTTCAGCTTGTGTCTTTACCCTGCGAGCGCAGCATAAATATTCCATCCCATTATTTAAAAAAAGGAGTTATTTATTGCTCCGCGTGGCCATCTGTTATTCCAGACATGTCCTACATACGGGAGGGGGGCAATTTTATTGTATGCTAATTTGATATTGTACACACAGCTGCAGTAAAATTGGTAGTTGCCAGTCGGAGATCGTATCTCTCTGGCAGGTCATATTGTGATTTTTATGTCAACCAATACTTAGTCGTAAAAAGGGTGGTGATATTCCAGGGATCTGACGGAGCACTTGAACTAGTAAAGTGGCTGATTGTACTGTCACACTACACGAATGGACCAAGCAGGGCTTGTTTTACAACTGCATGTACATCCTCTGTTCAAAATCCCCAGTGGTGACAGTTTTTATATGATGTAAGTGGTAATAATGCACAAATACTGATGCTGGAATTCAACACCATGTCCGGTGTATCGATGCTGTTAATAACTCCAGTGGCCTTATATTGTTATTTGGAAAGTGAAGGATTTGATTCGCATTATTTTTGTATTTTTTTGGATCCAATAAAAGGACCGTATCTGATGTCAATGTACTTCTTTAATTGTGGGTCCAAAAAAGTAAACACATGAGCAATGTTGAATGTTGTATTACCTGGGTGTCCTCATTGTGTTCTTTGTTTTTTAATGTTCCGTTTTATTTCTTTTAAAATGTGCATCAACGTTAGAAACACAGCAGAGTTTGCTAGAAATTCTTGTGATCTCAGTCTGCACCACCTGTGACTCCATGAAGATGGTATCATCCACATTTAACTGTGATGGAGACATGAATCAAAACACCTGAAGGGAAATATGTAAAGAAAAAGAGAGAGATCTTCCGACCACATCTGATTGGTTTGATTCCCGGCTGCTGAGTGAAATGTCCTCCCTGTGTGAAGTCGCTCCGTTTCCCGTGGTGTTGACGCTCTGCCCTGAACACTCTCTCACTGATGATGCTCTGCTGTTTGTTTCATTGGACATACACGGTGTGGACTGTGTCTTTAAATCAAAGCCATGAAAATTTAGTACATGTTATATGGATATTTTGGTTTTGCCATCTTTATATAACATGCGGAAGAACTAGAAAAGGAAAAATTCCACACTGCCATAAATAAAAGGAATATCTGTGCCCCTCTGAAATCACCACATGAGACAAGCGAGTTTCTGTCTTGCTCCGGATGACATGCTCCGATGGAAAACTCGCTGGAAAATCTCCACATTCTGACAGACGCTGCCCCGACACACAGCGGCTTCCTAGGAAAGTGAGGAGCAGTGATACAGAAGGCGGTGAGGCTGCTGTCTCTAGCGCGGCCTCTCCCTTATCTTTTAGCTGCATCCCTCTGAAACTAGGGCTATGAAATATCTTGAACGCGTCCACAGAAACGCCGTCTTTGATTCTGGTCTGCGTGTGACGTATAGACCCAGTTTTTCCTCCGGTGTGGCATACAGTACACGCTGCTCTAAGGTCTCTCACAGCCCATATGTGTCTTTAATGATAATGCAAAACAAGACTCCCCATGGTGCAAGTCTTTGGAGATGCTGCGGCTTCAGTTGTCAGGGAGTGAGAGGAAACCACACACGCACACACACGCACACACTCAACGATAAGACGAGATTTCCATACTCCATGTTGCTTGGGTTTATGTAATCCCCAATACCCAGAACAGCTCAGGAGCAGTGGCTGTTGGCTGCATACATTAGATGACACACTTTCACTTTCAGGAGGGACTCCAGACGGTGCAGCAAACATGTGAGGCCTAGATACAGAGATAGCAATGCATTTCATATGCACCACCACCACCACCCTGCATCCGAGGAGGGGGATCGTACAGCGGAGAGAGCGGCAAGACTTTGATGGACTCTCTCACTCGGCAAACTTGTTTAAATAACCACAACCGACTCTTCTACAGTTCATCAGTTATGTCTGAGAAACATTACAGGGCTATTTGCTGGATCGTGTGTACCATTTCCATTTTGGCTCATCAATTTCGTGGAAATCAGTTTTTTTTCTAGCACGCTAAAGACAAACAGTAATTAACCTTGGCTGTTTTCAACACAACAGACGCTCAGGATTGTAAACACAGGCAACATCGAATGGGTTTAGCAGGGAAGATTTAAGGTGTTTATCGGCCTAAAAAAATATGCATTTGTAGAACACTGATGTGAAACAAACACCAGAGTAACGCTCGAGCACGTCAAGCATGGGAGGAATCATTTGTTTCAAATGATGCACTCAGAGTTTCTCCAAATACTTCAGGGACCAGTTTCCCAGACGTGCCTCGACTTAAATCCTTTTTCTGCTGAAAGCCTTCTTCAGCGTCGGACCAAGCTCTTCTAATCCATGTCTGTGAAACCAGCCAATGCAGCACCAAAGGCAGATTGATTGTTGCTCGCTTGCCTTGAGCTACCCACTGTGCTTTTTAGTTTGTTTTCTCAGCAGAGTTGGACCTCACCAGGATCTCACACGAGGAACAACGGGTTCTGAAACATGACGCAGGCGAGAACCTCAAGGATCTGCGCTCGTCACCTTCTGCGGAGCGGGAATTCCAATCCTCAACTCACACACAGCTTGACACGGCACTGTGAATGAACAGATGATTTAATTCAAAAGTCTTATGACCCCTATCCTCATTCTGAGCAGTTTAAACATAAGTGTGAATCATTAGAACAAGGAGATGAGAATCTTTATTATTAAAGCGACTGTGGATAATATCTCACCCTTTTCAATTACTTCCACAGTCAGAAGTGTCGCTGCAAATTAGTGGCCCGTAGTTTTGTAAATGACATCAGTGGACCGGTCCTTGATAATGAGTCACTCGTCACTTGCTCAGACTTGCTGCTCAGACGATTCTGACCATCGGTGCTGTGTCGCAGGGCGGTGAATACGACAGACATCAGGTGGATTCTCATTATCCATTACTACCCAAAATAAAAGCTGTGTCCTGAACATATTTCCTTTTTAAAAACATCAAAATGACATAGATTAAACATGTTCGGCATTTCGTTTTTGGGTTGTCTGTCTTTCCTGATCAAACACTTTGAGGAAATTTCTTCCAATTTGGCACAAATATTCAGTTGGACTCAAAGATGAACTGATTCGATTTTGGTGGTGAAGGGTCAAGTTCATTTGTTTTGCCTTGTGAACGTTTTATCTCAGGAACATCTCCAGGGAATCCTTTCAAATTTGGTAAAACTGTTCACTCAGACTCAAAGATGAACTGATTAGGAATTGGAGGCCAGAAGTCAAGGTGGCCTCACTAATTTTAGCGTCTTGAACATGATGCCCCAAGTCTGCCTTTGTGGAATTTATAATCAAAGATAAACCAATTCGATTTCAGTGGTCAAAGATCAAAGGTCCCGGTGATCTCATATGAGTCTGGAAAAGCACTGTATGTAGACTAAAACTGGACTGGTTGGTGAAGGCACACAAACACAAGCTGGTAATTCTAGTTTTCATTAACTCACCAAAACAGATTTTCTTTTTAGATTCTGAAAACCTTGAAAACCTTGAAAACCTCTGTTTTTGAGCAGCATTTTCAGACTTGTCGTTCCCACCTGTTAATGTTGTAATACATCAGAGTCGAAGAATGCAAATCGTGTGTAATACTTCTGGCGACGCTGCCGACAGAGTTAATTATGAGGAGCATTTCCATGGTGAGGGAGAGGAGCAGGAGTCACAGCGCATATCACACTTGTCTGCTGAGAACTGGAGTCTGTCACTCTTTCCTCTCCCACAGCAAATGGACATGGCAGAGCCCGGAAATACGAGTATGTGTCATCTATAATGTAGATGACAGGGATCGGGGCTATAAATAGGAATCAAGGTAACAGTTTGTGCGATTGTGACTTGATTTACGAGCATTTGTTAAATTCATGTTTAAGTTTGACTCTTCGGGCAGATTGATCCGCTCTCCACTGAGTATTCTTTCCCTGTCAGATGTGATGTTGAAACCTGTCTCGGAGTAAATCATATTTGGCAAAGATTATACATCCGGCTGAAGAGAACACCAGAGTCACAGTGATTCACACCCGGGCAGACTGTGATTTTTCACAGGCTCCCCCGACATAGCCTACAGAACATTGACAGAATACCTCTTTGATATGTTCCTACTAGATAAAATGCTTCCACAGGCGATTAACCATTCCACCCCTCTCCCATTCATTTCACTTCATCAGATTACTTGATTGCTTGCCAAATGGACGGCCTATCCCCCTGGGAGAAACACAGGCGTAGGCTGCGTATGTTTCCTTTGGACAAAATCCTTTTATTTTTCCATGAATGTTGTCGTCATTCAATCAACCTTAGTTCGGATCAGTCAAGTGTTCCTCACAGATATTGTTAAACCTTTCCAGCACATGTTTTATTTTATGGTTCACCCAGTTGTAGAGTTGACATAATGTATTCGCAAAAATGCACAGTGGCCCTGAGAGCTCAGTGCACTGTAACTAAAGATAAAACATGCAAATAGATATGACACAAGCAAGTGGACACATGCGAGGCAAATAGGAAATAAGCTGCAAATACTCACAATACAACAGAAGACGTTTCCAGGGGACGCGAAAAAAGTAACAAACACGATTGAGACGCGCTTGTCGTTGCTGTGGTTTGTGACTCGTGAAGTTACAAGTTGAAGATCCCTCAATGTTGTTGGAAAATGAGATAAAAGCCCATTTTAACATTATCGCATGATGCTGATATTTTTTGCAGATATTAACTTAGTGTTATGTGTTAGCCTCACGCTCATTATTAGCCAGCAGATTCAAGTAATGCATGACCTTAGCCTGCTTCTCAAACAATTAAATCTATTTCGTCAGATTATTTGAATTAGCAGGCTAAAGTGTCCCAGCTGTATTCATTAGTTGTGTTGTGAGTGTATGCAGTGCATTTTCTATTTGCGGTGCATGTGTTGTTAAATTGATGAAGATCACAAGGTCTCCATTTGCATGTGTTTTCTTAAATTGTTGTTCGTTAAGGACTCAGGGCCACAATAGAAATGATATTTTACAAATAGTATTAAACAGGGAACCACTTTTCCGTTACACTCTCAGAGATTTTCTCTTGAATTCAGGTTTTTCAGCACAAACCCGATTTGTCCATCCCTGCAGCGGCTCACCTGAGCTGAACCTTCTGGCTAAAAGCCTTTTTATGTCACTGTAGACTTCCTGAGGTACAGTGGAGGAATTATTTTCCTACACTTTATGAGACGAGTCAGTGGGGGTGTTGTTTATAGACACATCAGAGATTTAATTTGAGCCGCTCATAAACGGCTGAGTGAGATCTTGCTGTCTGATGCTGTTTTCTCATCACTCCCAGGAGGAGAAATAAATCCTACACCTTGATGTGCTCCCGATCCGGAGCGCTAAAGACGTCAACATAGCTTTTCATAGTGTTTGATTAAATTAAAGTCGGCCTTCTCTTGAGGGGCTTTCTCACTTAAGGGGGGTAGCGATGCAGGTCAAATGAACAGATCCCTCGCTGTCTGGGTGTAGTCGAGTGTGAATTAGACGCCTCATCACTTTGCAGCGGCAGCAGCAGCCTGTGTTAATAGTGATGGTCCTCCACATGTACAATATGCACACATGAGGATGCATGACTGTGCTGCCTGCGCACCTAACTCCAGAAGGCTGGTGTTTAGGTTTCATTTTACTCTCCAGTGTGTCACCGCACATATTCTGAATTAAAATCCACTTTTTATACATGATTTTCCTTGCCAGGGAATTAATTACTGTATTAATCTTATCTGTTGGTGCAGAGGCAGTGGATAAGAAACTGGTGAGAGGGGGGGGGGGGGGGGGGGGGGGGGGGGGGGGGGGGTAGGGGGGGGGGGGGGGGGGGGGGGTAGCAGGAAGCAGTCGAGCTCCGAGCTCAAGCATCTGAGAACTGGCTAATGTTATTTTAAAAGAGAGGCAGTCGCCTGCTTAAGAGTTAGCAGTCGGCAAGTCTAGCAAAAAAAATAAATAGGAAAGAGAAATTCCTGCCTGTGCATAATTCATTAGTGATGATGATGATGTGCTTGGTCAGACAGACAACCAACTGATTGATGCAGCATACACATGGTGTTAATCATCTAAGTCATTGAGCTGATGGCTTATTTAGAGTTGATAAAGTCTTTTCATTAGAGGAGGTCTGTCAGTGTGGTGAACCTCCCACTTGTTTTTATCGCCACCACTCGTTTTACTTCCTAAATTCATCATGTCCGTACGGTGAGCTGAGCATAAATACTGACCGAAATACATCAGCACCTCCAAGGCTCATTCATGAAAAACATAGAGCGTAAATATGGCATGACAGGTCCAAGCTGTTACTGTTGCACTTATTTCTAGGGTAGACCGTAAATAGTAATAGAGTTTTCATTTCTGAAAATGATGCACTATACCTTTAAGAATTAATCCTTAAACTCACATTTTAGTGTAGGTCACCATTGGATAAAGGATGTTGTATGGAAGAGATAACAGTGGTATTACGGCCAACAAGAGTTAAGCAGTTTTCTGAAATGTAACGCACTGAGCGATGAGAGAAAAGGTTAACTTTGTGTTTCCCCCTACACAAGCAGCAGGGTACTCCTCTGCTCCTCTGCTGCCTCCTCTGGTGCGTGGTGCCAGCCGAGTCGGGCAGCGGATCACTGTGGGTGCAGAGTTCCACTGAATGCCAGCGCACGGGTGGTGGGGCGGGGTGGGGGTTGTTCCGGCAGTGAGCCAAGTCACTGACCTTTGCAGCGTGCCGATCGATAAGGCTCAACATCGCAGGGCTCCGGAAATCTCTCAGCGGAGAGACAAGGAGCAGAGGAGTCCCACTGTCAGATGATGCGCTAATTGCTCTTGTTTTCTAACCTCAGGGGTGAGACTCAGCCTTCCTGCCCCTGGGCCCTTCTGCAGAGGGGGCCATGGGGCTAGTTGCTGTACATAAAGTTGCATATACATGTGTGTATGTGTATATGTACATATGATAATATTGTATATTATTAATTGTTTTAGCCTTCGAGCCCACCACAGGTTGATCAGACCAAAGGTGTGTGTCTCTATCATTTTCAGGCCCAGTTGCGATCATTGGCTGCAGCGTTCTCCAATCCGTGAGGTTTCTTTTATGATCAGGCGCAGGACTTGCCCGTGGATTCCCAGTTTTCTAAGCAACCTGATTTTGGATCCTGCAATGAAACATATACATACTACCAGGTCACAAAAGCCTAACGAAGGATTAGAGACACATGTTCTTTATCTACGATTAAAATGAAATGTGTCACATAATGGTATGTTATAAACTAATTGCATTCATCATTGTCTCAGATGGCCTTGCACTCCTATACTGATACAGAAAAAGAAAGTGAAAACATAACCCTGCCGGGATAAGAACATCTGCCGCACGCACAAAAAAAATGCATATGACAGCTTTCTTTTCTCCCCGGAGTACTAAACTACAAGTGCTCACACCGCTCGGTAGAAAGGCCCAGTTCTTTGAGTAATAGCGCACCACAGTGACAGGTGAGCAATGCTCAGCAGGTCGCGGTACACACGGTACATGTAGGACTGCGCTCGTTGTGCCTGCCTGCTGATAATGAGCCTGCAGACATGTGGAGGAGTGGCAGCGAGCAGGGCCGACTCCTCTTACCACCTAACTCTGCTTTCATCGCCATGCTTTCATCAAGCTCAAGTGCCACAGCTATTAGACCTCTGTGCGATGTTGAAGGGGGGAGCTGAATGTGCCAGCACGGTTGGCTAGGTTACTTCCAAACTGCTTCCCACAGCCGCTCTTTGATTAACTCCTCCAAGTTATGATTAGCCTAAAGCATTTTGATTTTGAATCGTCCCGCATGAATACATTTTAGTTTTGTGTTGCTTTGCCTCAAACATCTATCGAATGCGCAGGAACAGAAACAATCCAATTTACAGACACTGAATTGATTTACTTCAGTAGTTCTGAATCAAACAACATGAGGAGACTTCACAGGAAAATGCTTCTCCTTTCACCCTCCCACACGTGTGCAACCTTAACTGTCGTTTCAAAGGTTTTTTAATGGACGTATTGTTCAAGCAAGTGGAATTCACTCATGGATAAGACACATTTCTACCTCCTCTCCATTTCCTTTCATTGGACTAACTTACTCTTTTACTTAACTGTTTTATCCTACTGTTTTATCCTTATCATCACTCCATTGTGCCTCCTGATTTTTGCATTCAACATGCACAGTCTTGCAGAGCCTCAGAGCAGCTCATCACATCCATCGCTGGTGTCTGCACATCTTCCGCTGGATGCCAGAGTGTTATATTAGTCCTGATGAGTATCGGCGCAGTGGCAGGTACAGTATGTAGCTTTCTTTCTCTACCAGCACGCTGTCACAAAGCAAACACACAGCAAAAGACATGGAAACACAGCGTATTGAGCGGAAGCAGCCCGAGGCACGATACGGGGCTCCTGCCAGAGTGGAGCCGGTGAGTGAGTGGCAGGTGGCCTGGCCCCGGGGACTCCTAATGAAGAGAGTGTGCCTGCCTGCTTATCGATCCCCCCACATCAGCTGATCTGATGCTTGGCTGACTGGAAGACCAGAGGGTGGTGGGCAGGGGGAGCTTAATGGACACCTGAGACACACACACACACACACACACACACACACACACACACACACACACACACACACACACACACACACACACACACACACACACACACACACAGGAAATGGAAACCTGCTCAACAGGTGTGTGTATGCTCGCATGGGAATAGAAGCAAGGGAGGTAGAAGGTTTTCCACTACAGGGAGGGTCAGTGGTTTGATCCCTGGTCTATATTCTGAGGTGTCCTTGGGCAAGATACTGAACCCCAAATTGACGGCTGTGCTGACATTTATTATGTTGTGTGATAGAAAGAGCTACTTATTGAGGTGCAGCATTATTGTGGCTTGCTTTGAGTGGCAAATAAGGCTGGAAAAGCACTATATACAGTCCATTTACCATATATATATACTTATATATCAATCTGAGTCGGATGTCTTTGACGTTGAACCTCTTTCCTGTCTTTTGTTGAACTGTTGTACCGCAGCAGAAGAAAGACAAGGTAGAAGAGACGACAGCTGCCCGCCTGTCAAACTGTAATGCAGCATTTCAGCGCCACTGTCCAGCATAATCTATTCACACACACACACACACACACACACACACACACACACACACACACACACACACACACACACACACACACACACACACACACACACACACACACACACACACACACACACCTCTGCCATCACAGATGCTCCTTCAAGCTCATTATTTCTGGGACTGTCGGCTTATGGCTTGTTGTGTTGGCTGGGTAATGCATCTTAAGCCCAGCTATCAAATATGAATGAAGCGCTGGCTTCCTCATCTATCTTTCATGGCTTTCATTTGTTAAGCTATTTGCCTGCAAAAATATTTTTGGATGTTCCCTCACTGTTGTGAATACTGTGCTCAAGCAGCAGCAGCAGCAGGTCTATTATAAAACCGAACATGGCGTTCTGTTTTGAGCGAACGTTATTGTTTGAGGGGGTGGCGTTGGTTAAATATATGTGTGTGAATGGGACCTTTTGTAATCATAAATGATATTAGAACGTTTCATTTCATGGTTTTTGTGACACATGATTGAGCCTGTGTAATGTGCAAAACATAGCTGTGTTGCGTTTATCTATGTGTGTGTGCTTGTCCTTTTTAATTACGGTCAGTGTTTGTACATGTCTGTGTGTGTGTGTGTGTGTGTGTGTGTGTTAGTTGAAATCCCAAGTACCTGGTTGTGTGTGTATCCATGTGTTTGTCGGTTTTCACTTGCGTCGAGCTCTCATTTCACATTTAAAGCTGTCCCCACAAACTTAATATCGAGTTTAAAGTGAGTACAAGCTGTATATTTTGTAACATTACACATCACACCTATTTTATTGTTCTCAGACTGAATGTGTCGCACAAACTATTTTGGTCCAATCACGACCGAGTGATCACGCCTGCAGTAAAAGCCAGGCTAACTTAATTAGCTCCAGATGGATAACTACCCTGAGACTTCAGACCCCCCAAGGGCACATTCAAGTGGGAACATTCTGAGTCCCCCCTTCCCCAAAAACAAAACAAAACAAAAAAACAAGGTAAGAGCCAAACCGTGGATTTGGAAACTTATTACACAACCCTCACGGTACAAAGGAGATGGAATATGAACATATACAGTGAACATTTAGCATGTTTGCATACATTTTATAGGAGAATATTACGCTCTATGTACTACAGTATGTAAATGGCCTGACATATGCGCATGCCAGAACACCTTTATTAAAAGAATTATAGTATGTATGTCAATCTAAAATGTGAACTGAGGAAAATGTTCAAGGTGATTATATGAGCGTTTAAACATGGGGCTTTCACACAGGTAAGAATTGTTTTGGTTTGTGTTAACAGCTAACACGGATAAAGAACAAAACTCAGGTGGGTATAAAAACTGAAAATGCTGTGTTGGTCCATGAATCAGATTCATATTCACTGTTTAAAAAAACTTCGATTTTTGGTGTGATTCTCTGAGGCCTGGGAGAAAGTCCTTCTTCATATCATGGCGACTGTCCTGGATTTAAGAAAACACACGCCACTCTTGAGGCCACGCAGGTTTTCTGCAAATGTGCACGTGAACTTGACACGGCACTCCGCAGTTCGCATTTCTGAGCCATTAGGATAAAGCCGGCAGCATTGCACAAGCAATCACTGATCAATACACATGGAGCTCAGCGAGGCGGACATCTCCTGTGTCCATTAGCACAATCACCGGTGAAAGGATATACAAACTACAGTATATCCCCAAGTGCTCTTCATTCGCTCCATGGAGCCATCTTTATCACGGAGGAGCTGCACCAATCAGCTCATATATATATATATATATATGTATATAAATCATCCAGCGGCTCTTAAGACCTCTTAAGAGTGCGCATCTCTTTGTGCTTCTGGATGGAGAGGGCTTGTGTATAATTAATGCTGCTGGGGTTAGCTGAGGTGGGAGGTTTTGGAAAACCTCCGTCCACTCGTTCCATCTCCGAGCACATGCACTCTGGGCAAGCACATGCACATGCATCAAGGTCTGACATTAACTAGATCCAGAGGTATTCCTGGGGATTAGTTTTCCTGTGTCGCTCTTTTGTTCAGCCTATTCCTCATCGCTCTGTCTAATTTACCCTCAATTCCTCCTTTGAACTAACTGGACTCTCTCTTCCTTTTTCCTCCATCCCCCTTTCTCTCACCTGAAAGAGTCTCTGTTTTATCATCTCACTTTTGAGTGACAAATCTTACTGAGACTCTGTGTGTAGGAGAATGGCCGTGCATGTGTTGAGCGCCAAGTCTGACAACTGGCTGTGTGCGCATGTGCTTGTCTGTGTACTTGTGCTTGCTTGAGTCTGTATGTATCACCGCGTACCCACTAATTAGAATGACAATTTTTATTAATAGTTTGGGGCTGATGTGTGATAGCGTGACTCTAGCTTCCCCACTCGCTGGTTTACCCTGCACTCCTGCCTCCCCGGGCCCTAATTATTGAGCTGATGATCTGACGTCCGACCACTGAAACGGAGACGACACATTGACATATTGTCACTTCCGACTTTAGCCTGCACGTCTTTAAACCTGAGGTTATGCTGTATGGCCGCAGACTTGTTCCATCTTGTCCGTCTACCTTTAAGCATGTCTGAAAACTGTGTGGAGTCGAGATTATATAACAACAGATCCCAGATCCCCCAGCCTCGGATTATGCTCAGAATTATACAAGTCAAGAGAAATTAATCAATCTCTGATAATAATTACACAAAAGCAGACGTGAGTTGTCTTGAATTAATTCCTCTAAAGCTATGCTATGTTGAAAATGTTCCACATGTTGTTATAGTGTGTATTTTTTCTTCTGGGGTATGGAGACTTTTGACATGCATGCAAAACAAAGTCCAGTTTGTGGGTCTATTTTTTATCCATATTCCCTTTCAGAGTCAAGATATTTTTGTCTAAAGACACAAATCCTGGATCAAACTAGCCTGTAGGATATATGTAATGTTTTCTCTCAATTCAGTTGTTTATCATTACACAGTACACAATATTTTGAATAAAACATCTATCACATCAATCTGTTTTGTTCTTCACACACATTGTCAACAATTCTCTTTCCTAATCTCATTGTATTCAACCTACAGGCACGTGGGACTGCTGTGGGAATGATCAGCCCTGCTATAAAGCAGTTATGCTCTGGATGACGTTGGAAACATTCATTGTGAGTGTGATTATGTAAGACGCAGTTCTTGCTATTACTAGGACTTGACAGTAATCAAAATAGTGTCCTCCCACAGCACAGCCGCAACTGAAGCTCTTTTGAAGGCAGTGGCCTACTTTACACCGTCTCCTCTCACATTCTTGATTTAATTTCAGAATGGAATAAGAGAGGTTGTGATAACCTCTTCATGGCAGGAAAAATGCAACAAATGTAGCATGGCCGTTCAAGATTATTTTTCTCGGGTGCACAGCGGAGGACATCCTTTAAATCGGAAACGTGCTGTGTGCATATTCTGTCCGTTCTGACACGACATTGAGCCGGGAAACACTGAGCACACCCTGCTGTGGTGCTGTCAGTGGAGTAGCTGATTATATTTTCTGTCTGTCGAAACACACTAGCCACAGTTTGTGCTTCTCATGTTGTTGCATTTTACACTTTCGCAGTGATGATTACACACAAGTCACAGAGCTCAACATCTTTCTCAGGGTGGCTGTGGCTCAGGAGATCGGCCCAGAAGGCTGGTGGTTCGATCCCCTGCTGCTGCAGTCTGCATTCTGATGCGTCTTTGGGCAAAATGCTGAGTCCCAAATTGTCAATGACAGCTGTTCCAACAGTGTATGACGGATGTTAGATAGAACAAATAGCTGCATAACGACCCAGTGTGGATTAATGTAACTTGTTGTGCTTTGAGTGGTTGATAAGACTGGGAAAAGTGCTATATATATATATATATATTTATATATATAAAGTCCATTTACCATCTTAGTGATGAATACCAGTCATGTGTTGAAAGCTCCTGTAGGTCCTGCTGTATGAAAGACATGTTCAGATTCCCCAAATACTTTTCTTGCCATAAACGTCATTTCCTAAAAGCAGCTCCTCTATTTTTACTGCATATTCAAACTGAAAAATCTCTTTACGAGTATTTGAGCAGCTGAATTCCAGATTGACAACTTGCGTGTTCAATGTTTTTTCTCTTTTGTGTGTGATTTGTATTATATATTCTATATTTTCCTGTTGTTGTTAAGCCTTTTGATTGTGATACGTGTCATTATGATTATGACGTTCCTTATTGTTTGTAATATAGATAGATAGATAGATAGATAGATAGATAGATAGATAGATAGTTAGATAGATAGATAGATAGATAGATAGATAGATAGATGGATAGATGGATGGATTTATAAATATATAGATAGATAGATACTTTATTGATCTCGAGGGAAATTTCTGATTTGAATAACAAAACAAAAATCTTTGTTGTGGAAAACACAATGCGTCAGGTCGCAAGGCGCAGTTAAGTGTCGCAAACTGTCGCAACGCGGTGAAAAGTTACCGTGCGTGTGTGCCAGCTGCGGACTAACGAGTTCCAGGTGGATGCTACACGGAGGAGGAGCGTCAGCAGAGTCCGGACATGTCGTCTCAGAAGCGGTAAGTGTTTTCAAACGACCCGCTGATTTATCTTCGACAGCTTAGATGTGACATGAGCAAACTGAGGGAACTTTAACACTGGACAGGTCACAGTAGCATTAGTTAAATAGTTTGTTAACTAGCTTGCTATGCTAAATAGCGAATGGTAACTGCCAAGCTAGTCAAACCTGCCACAGGTGTATCAATCAGCTAGCTGCTTGTTGCCATGGCAACCTGCTGATGACGCGTGGATATCATATCGGCAAACTAATGTGATTAAATATGATCTGTGTTGCTTTTGTCACTTCAATATTATTTATCATACAGATAAAATCACTGCCAGTGTATCGGGGGTATCAGCAGCACCCCGACCATTAGCTTCCACCCACCTTTAACCCCAAAACAGTGCAGGAGAAGTCCATTAATTATGCAGAACTGCGACCTCTTTTTCTTTGTGAACGTTGGTGTAGTTGATGTTTGTTGATGCCTGATTTAAAATTCTAATTGGTGTGAAAATAAAGGTCATCGTCAGTGTTTGATCATGTTATTGACAAAAGATGATGGCCCTGTGGATGGTGAGATAAGATAAGATAATCCACAAAGGGGAAATTTGCAGTGTTACAGCAGCAAGATTAAAAAATAGGCATCAGTTAGTAAATATAAGTAACATGCAATACCTAAGTGTAAGGATAATAATACTTAAGTGTAAGGACATATAGAAAATATAGAAAAATATGAATGGAATAAAAATGTACAGTGATAGGATTGCACATGAACCATTGCATTGCACTAACCCTAATAATTATTGCACAGTTATGTGAGCTGAACCAGAGTTAATGTCCATAATGGGTGCGTGTATTTCTACTGGGAGCATAACTGGTTCTTACAGTTGGTGTAAAGCAAAGTATGACCAAAACCACTGCATTAGCATTATCAGAGGTACCCCACCTAAACCTTCACCAAACTATAAGCTGTGCCTCAATTCAGGGGCTGCATCCTTCAGAGGCTACTTTTGAAGACCGATTGAAGACATTTTGGCGTGTCCAACTTCAGCTCTGTTGCTAGGCAACAGCAGTAAGTGTGGGACGAGCTAGTGACGCTGATCACAACTTGACCAGTTTCATTTCAGGTTGGCCGTGGTGGTCTACGCTGCCCAAGAAGGAGTCAGTCTCTGTAGGTCGTGTAGACCACGTCTTCCCAATTGAGACACAGCTATAGGCTGTTTTCACAGCAGCCATTTTGACATGTCATAGCAGAAAAAGATCATGTGTATTCAGTAACATTAATGATGGTTGCAGTGTTAGCTCACTGGCACAGCTGAAATGAAAGTTTTTTCAGTCAGTTGTGCCATTCTCTGACAGGCCCTGGCCTGTACATCCATGTCAAAACCACACAAGTGATTTGAATTACTTTGGCTGATTACACCTCCTCTCAGGACTGAGTGTGCTTGTATAGACTGGGCTAGATTGACATCCCCCTCACCACCAATTAGGGTGAAACAAGTTGAACAATCCTGGGCTGGAGGACATTTTGACATCTTACAATAAGCAACACTCTGGCACAAAACAACTAACCTCTTTTAGCTGGTTCAGCTTCAAGGTAACGTGCCAGCTCACTGTCAAGCCCTACTGAATAGAACACAGCCTTTTTTTCATTTTACAGTAGCACCTGTGCTTTTCTTACTAAGTCAAAATGTCTGCTGGGGTCTGGTGACATCACCTAATCTTTTTTCGTACCTCTGTCCACCTGTTCTCAACCTGAGCCAAGTCCAATCTGCCAGAATAAGTGAAAACACTTGTGCAGGGCCATTAACCCTTCATTGTGAGTGTGTAGGGAGGCTGTGGTCTGCTGCTTGTCCACTTATGTTTTGTACTGTTTAAATTCACTCAGTCTTGTATTTGCAGACAGCCTGTGGATGGCGAACTGACAGAGATAGGAGGAACTTCACTGCTGTCTTCAACATTTCAAGGTGAATTCCTCTTAGTGAATATATTATTGAAGTTACTAAAGAGTCTATATGCCTTGAACCTAATCTGCCTTGTGCTGCTATGCGAGATGTAAAATAACACATTCCATAGCGTCACCATGACTTCTGCTAGTACTTTGTACTATGCAGGAGTGCATGTTACTATCCCATTAATTCTAGCTGTGCCAGCTTTCAACTTAACACAAAAATGGCTCATGAGGCTAATGGAGGAAAATATATACTCATAGCCATAGTCTGTCAGATAATTCTCATCTCATTATGTGGTGCAATATTTGGATTTCTAAAATTGTTGCATTAGTCTGAATTTACAGCAATGACTGTATCTGCCACTTGTACTGATTCAAGAGGGCCATATGATGTCAACTTGTGTGCAGATTTTATTCTATTTAAGTGTGGTCTGTTGGCATTTGAAAGCCGATTAAAAAATTTCAAAACCTGTTTGTCCATAAAATGACATAAATCAGTTGTGTTCTGCTTATACAAGTCTTTATATCTACAGTATTTCTTATCTTTCTGCCAAATTGATGAGCAGTAAACTTCTCACCACTCTTCTCCAGAGACTGTCACATGGCATATCTCACTAAACGAGTTGCACAAAGTTCTTCAGATCACAACTTAAAAAAAAAAAATCTCGTTCGGTTCCAAGCACTCCAACAAAGCCAAATGTGACTCATCCCTCTTCTTTATCCCAAGGGGAAAATTCTAGTTGACAGACTGCAGTGTTTTCATGTTTTCTAAGCTCATAAAACATGCATTCGCCACTGACATGCCTGGAACACGCCCTGTTGAAGAATAGCTCCTCAACTTGTTTGTATGCATGGAATTCACAGAACTGTGACTCCATATTTTCAAACCAATTATTCAAATAGCTGCCACTGTAACTGGCTGGGCAAGCATGTCGAGAACAAGGGAGAGGAGCATCTCAGAGATTCATAATACAATGTTTTCTGCTATATAGTGGAATTACTTGTCTGCACCATTTGGAGATAACGTTGTCCTTGGCTTGGAGTTTTGAGATCAGTCATGTGTGAGATGACTCTGAAGTATGTTGATCTGGGATAAATGAAAGTCTGGCTTTTACTTCTAGTTCATATGTCTTTGCGCTTAGAGGATCACAGGGAAGCAGTTTTAATGTTCAAGGATGTGGAATGTGATCTCACATAAAACTCAGCCTTGATAGATATAAACATAACTCATCATAATGTCCAGTTGTGGCTTAATGGTGAATTAGTTGCCAGGTATATAAATGAACTGACATCTACTCCTTTCCTTAACCAGCAACTGAGGGTGTGATCGAGTTTAGCTTTTGGGAAAAAAACTATTACCGAATGAGTTGGCATGAAAGTGAAATGAAGTCGATTAAGTTTCCATCAGGCGATTCCGTTATCTGCTCATTCTGGAAGCAACTCACAAAATCTCCACTTGGATATTACGTCCGTGAGCACAACCATCTGAGCTATGAAATATGAGAGCATCATAAATATCATCTTTCATTCATCTGGTGCTGAATACCTGGCATTTAAAATTCATAGAGCATGTTGTAGCGTATTGTCGGAGTTTGGGTGAGGGATGTCCTCAGGCAACCCCATTAATCTTTATTAAAGAGCCATCTCTCTCTCGCTCTCTCTTGCTCTCTCTCTGGATTGGATGCATTTGCTTTTGAATGTCAGGTGTTTGACAGTACAGTGGCAAACGCTTCAAACTTGGTTATTCTTTAGTTTGTTTCTTATTGTTTTCCAGAAGCATCAGCACCACAAGAGAAAAGGATTTGATTTGGTCAAATAAACACATTCGCTCCACCTAAAAAGCTGATTTCTAAGTGAGCAGGGTCATTGAATCTGCTGCCATATTAGAACATTTCATCACTGATTGCTCAAGTAGCAACATCTGCATAATTATTTTTAACTGTGCGCCCTTCATACCATACAAGTATGTTCCAATTAGTGGTGATATATTGGCTTGACATCTCGTTTAGTGTGGACGGGCAGATTGCAGAGCCGTGATTGAAAGCTTATTGAATGATTCATAATCTGGAATGAAATGGACATTTTCATTTGGGTGTGTGCAGCGATCATTAGGAGGAAACGCAGCATTTCTGCACAAGTAACAAAAGCTAAAGTGTTTGATTGTACCTGGAAATGTGTGTTGTTACTGTTTTTATATAAACCGTGTGCGAATTGAGGAACAAATTTTCACAGCCCTTCATTGCCAGTTAAATCTGAGTTTCTCCACCTAGTCGTCAAAGCGTTTATCTTGTTGTTGGATGCAGCGTTTGTATTCTACCTAATATTTCTAGTTTGCTGCTGTCTGGGTACTGGAGGAAGGTTTTGAGCAGGGAGGGATGTTGTCTGTTGCGAAACAAACAGATGGGACGACGACTTGACCTACTTCTTCATCTGGACCACTCTGAATAGAAAAGAAGAATGACTACGGAGAGAGGAGAGTGAAAACCACACGATGTGATGAGTTTGTGTGGATGAATAGAGTGTATAGAACACATTTTTTTCTTTTTGATTCATATCACAGCATTTTGCTAACTACATTTCCCTGTGTTGTGTATGTGCACTTTCAAACTTTCTTTCCCTGTCTTCCTCTGCCACTTATTCATGTTTTATATAAATTAGGAACCAGATATACACAGGTCAAAACCAATCAACCAGAAAAAAAAAAAACTCCAACCCTATTGAGTTGCTTATGGAGTAGTAGCACAAGGATGTATGTGCTTGTCAGAGAGAGGAAGAGAGAGACCTACGTATTCCAGCAATCCTCGAGGGCTTGCTAGTTCCTTTGTGTGTTGTGAGCATGGAGCTGTTGGGCATTGTGATAAATGACCTGTGTTTTAAGAAGTCAGGAAGGTCAGCCCTGCCATATCAACCACGGCAGCCTTATGTATTAAAGCCCTAATGAGGAGTAAGGAAATTGGTTTGTATTGTAAGAGGGGTAGAAATTGTACAGAGATTAAGAGGAGTTACTTCGAAAAGTTTCCTTATAATGTCCTTTTCCTGAGAGCAATGTTAATATAGAAGGAAATTAAATGTTTGCAGATGGTGTATTTCATAGTGCTTATGCCGGTATTATACCTTGTATGTCTTTGTACTTTGGACATCAATTTCTTAACTTCATGGTGTGGGAAATGTGAGGAGATGCAGCCACAGTTCACACACATTTGTTGATGTGGTTATCATAACTAGTCGATACTTGGACTATGTATAATATTCAACCATATCCTTAATTGAAAAAAACACACTTTCTTATGCGTTTATTTTCAAGGGGTGTAATGATTCTGAACCTGAGATAAAACCAAAATAAAAATGTCCAAAATGTGAAATGCAGGATGACAAAAAGGGAAACCCCATCCCGGTCTCATCACTGTAACACACAATAACTCATGTAAAACATTTAATATTCTGTTTAAAGTTAGGGTAAGCTTTATATTTTATAAATATTATGTATTACTCTTTTTTTGTTGTTTTCCAGCTGCATGTTTCATGTAACTATTTTGGTTCAATCCTGATGGACCAGCTGAAAAAGCTCAAAGTGGACATTTACCTTGAGATTTCAGTCACCCTGGAAACCTTGAAGTCAGTTGGGTGAAAACATTTCGGGTCCCCCCCTTCAAAAGAAAATAGGTATGAACCGAATCGCGGCTTAAAACAATTAAGGATATGGAGAATCCTTCAGACCCTTACTATCAAAGCACTTTTTCAAACAACCCGCCTTGATGCTGATTGTAATTTTGCATGTGATATAATTGCGTAGGTCAAACTATACGTGCCTCTGTTTTGAAATACAGTTGCAGCTGATGGCTTGAAATGCTTTCATATTTTTCCCACATGTGGAGAACTGTTACCCCCTGGCAGCATATTCTGTTCTCTTCCCACGCCTCTTTAACAATACCATGAATTGTGCTGCAAACTATTGCAATAATTGCCTGTTTTTTTGGCCCACTGTGCCACAGGAGACACTAATCCTTGTACACAGAAACATGAATAAAGCTGTGTTTAGCCTGCCCCTAGGGAAGAACAGGTAATAGGCTAATGGTACACTATACAGCATGAATGAATCACCGACTACCCCCCTGAAACCTAACAAAGTCTGTCCCTACAAGTAAGACATATATGGGGTTCCCTATGATGTAATGTTCCAGCAATGCTGGTGAATTAGTTACCAGGAACACATGTCAATAATTAAGAGGAAGGTATTGTTTTTTAATCGTAGAAGGCCATGTTGCAAAAATGAGTACAGGCTCCAACAAGTACAAGTAAAACAAATGATTACTGGGTTAGGCTGGTTAAGGGCATGATTAAAACTGTGTACTGTACACATGAAGAGGGGACCGATTCTACAATTCTGTTAGAGAGTACAGGACCATGGACAGGGCAGGGGCTCTTCAGCTGGGACACATCGCTGTCTGTGGTGCTGAAATTCTGCTGAGCTGATTCTGCTTGTTTCCCAAGAATCACGATTATTAATGTGGACAGAGTTAAACCGGTAATGCTAATGGTCTTTTGTATGCATCCTCAACTGGTTCCAATGACTGGATAAAGTCCCCTTTACTGTGAAAATGAACTTTTCCTGGTATACCCCTTTAACTTCAGTCTTTTAGCCCATTTTACCTGGCTGCTTGCTACATAACACAGTGTGAGACACGCCACTAAATCAAAGCATATATTAAAAGTCTCAATCCTTCTATGCTCATATCTACTATTGATTCTATATTCATCATTGGTCCTAGTGGGAATTCTCTTTTCATCCTCAGGTTGAGACGCACAAAGAACCAACTATTATGTCTTATGACCCTTAAGGATATTTGAGGGTACAGCCACATAGCCCAGCTGCCGGCATGTGGGAACAATCCCCATTTATAATGAGTCCAAAAGAAAATATAGCTCGATTAAGTAATTTTATGTTCGATTGTTATGTGACGTGCAACGTAACACCGCTCTATGCATCCCTATACATTTTAACTAGCCAGCTCTATGCATGTCTGAAACGTTGTCTGCCTCCAACATAAAAGCCCAGTAAATCACCCTCTGCTGTCAAGCCACTGATGAGTTTGCCCTGCACAAAGCCTATGCAGCTTTTCCACCAGGCTGTTGTATACCCCTTCCCCTTCCCTCCCCCATCCCTCCCTCGCTTCCTCTCCTCCTCCACATCCAGTGCTCCCTCTTGCGCGCACGGTGAGCAGCAGCAGCAGTGGCTTCAGCGCTTGTCTGACGCACCATCGGAGATGCGCATCTGAGTCCCATCGGCTGTCAAGGAAGACTCAGTCGACATCTTCCCGTAGGACCTCTGCGGCCAAGCTTTCACCGTCATCTAGCTCTGTGCGTTTTTAGTCTCTTTTCCCCATCCCGTCGTCGTAATTTGTCAGATTTCGGCGCTGCGTTTGGCAGGGATGCCCGCAGTTGACATCTCTTGGCTGGGAATTTACTTCGGAGGTGATTTTGTATCCGCAACAACTGTCAGCGTGTGATAGATCTCTGTCTACACCTGGGGAGGTAATCTCCATGATTTTGGGGCCATTCTTCAGGACATTCTTGTGCTTGTAAGATAAGTGCTTGAAATTAAAGGTGAGCAGAGGCGCTGAATCAGAGAGCTGTTTGACAGGAGATCGTTTGGATGACGGACACCGAGAGGCAAGAGCTCTCCCTCTGCAACGCCAGTCTCTGCGTCCTTGGAATATTCTCACACAGGAGGCACCGTTACTGAGTAGAAATATTTTCAGTTTGCAGTCATAGTCCACACAGGACGAGTTCGCCCACTGCAGGGGCTGTCGCGGCTTTCGCGTCTGCTCTGTTTCGAAATACGGTTTCCTTGACGGGCGGGCGCCTGAGCATCCCGGACGAGCCCGGGTTTGCGATGCCCAAGCAGTGAGCGAGAGCACGGCGGGATCTCATCTGGTCACCCTGCACGGTAGCATGGCCCCAGCCCGGAGGGACTGCAGCGGCTGGGAGATGCTCCTCCCGACGGGATGCCTGCTCCTCTCTGTCTTGCTGTTTCACCCTGCCCTGGCCAAGGTGTGCAACGACCGCACCAAACACGGACAGGACAACAGCTGGTTCGCCAGGGACGGGGAAAACTTGCCCATCATGGTCCTTATGCCCATGAACGAGTCGGCCCTGATGAGCGGCATCAGCCAGGGCATCGAGCCGGCGGTCCAGCTGGCCATCCAGCACATACGGGAGTCCAGGAAGTACTCGTTCTCGCTGATCACCAAAATCTACGACACCGAGGTAAACACGCAGACTGAACCAAACAGCTATAGCCTATACGGCGTGTGTGCATGTGTATGTGTGCACGCGTGTATACGTGCGCGCAATTGGCCCCACAGCGCACCACACTGTGCGTCCAAGGGGGGAAACGGTGGACCCTGTCTTATGTTTGGTGTCTGCACAGCCTCGTTGTAGATGAGCTGGTTCTCACTGCGCTAAAGTCAACTGCTGTCGCCTGTTCTCCTGAATGGCAGCGCGGTGTTGGTGCGGGGGTCTCTGATCGCCCACAGCGCATTTACATGCATCAGAAGAGACACTGCAACTCCTGGGCACCGCGGAGCCTCACATCACACTCCTGGTCTTGTAGTGGCCGTTTTAATGGTTTACCGCAGTCCCATGATGAAGCGGGTTGACCATGATGTCTGATAATACACGTGTCATCCATCACCTCTATCTGGTTGGATTTTAACTGTTAGTGTATTTTGTGATCATTACCAGACCAGATGTGTGTTCTATTAAAGCTGAGTCCGTGCAGCAAAGCTTTTTCAGTCACGAATCCGGTGCATCTTTTAACGATTTAAGGGCTGGTTCCCTGCGTGCCTGAAGATGGCGGTAATTGGATGTAGAGTTGTTCCGTCTCCTCGCATCTTTGGAAGGAAGTGTTCGAGTTCCAAATTAAGATCTGTACATTCCGTAAAAATAACAATAATAATCAAAGCTACCTCTCCAGCTGAAGTCCTCTTGAAGTTTAGTCATGATTACATATCTGCAATCTTTTACAATATAGGCGTTCACCATATTATGTTTGCACTTGAATTATGTGACTCATTCAGCAGTTTTTCATAGTGGCCTTACTGGCTTCAGTGATGAGGACACATCAGTTTAAAGCTGAATAATGTAACATTGGATACATTATAATCTGTTCTGTTGATCTAGGTTTGTCTTATTAAATCTTCTCATGGTAACTCCTGCCCCTCGTGCGTTAAATCGTTGGAATTCATTTGGTTTTCACTGTCCAGCACTAGTTCAGAGTCCTGTATGTGCACAGGTGCATCTGTGTGAAAGAGCATTCAAATCTCTGCTGACAGAGGTAAGCCCTCACAGGCAGCATGCGCTCAGACCATGAGATTAATATGCTATGTGAGAGTTATGATTTTCCCCCTTCTATTCCCTGGGAGGGAAAGATGAGCTGGAAGCAGGAGGTCAGTAGGCCAGCCTGACATCCGCTCACTGGGAAACGTCAGATAGGGAAGCCAGCTTTCTAATACTGGCAATCAATGGGAACAGTGTTATTTGATGATTTTGTGGGCAAAGGCTAAACTTAATTACATCATGGCACTGCCAATCCTATGGTATTTGACATTTGTTTTGTAAATTGTTACATTGTAGCTAACAACCCAGGGTCCGATCATGTAAAAAATTGTAATACTCCATGTCAGTCGGTAAGAGATATATGTTCAGCACTTGTTATTTTTCCGTATTCTTCTAGTGGGGGACCATATAAAACATTTTTATCACTTGATTTATGTTATCAATGAAGAACTTTGACCAGATTTTAGTAACTAAGGAAAAGCACCCTGCCATTAACCTAAAGAGTATATTTACAAACTGCAAACCATCTGGCACAGGCTGACACGGTTAACATCATCAGTTGACCACAGAGAGCAGTGTGAAGTGCAATTGGAAATACCTATGTTACTGCAACAGAATTTTTGTTCTCTATATATTTACAGAGAATACTAAAGGAAAAGGCAGGAGACCTTTAAACATGATTTCAATAACATGTGAGAAGCTGTATTTGTTTGTTTATATCAGCTGGAGTGGGCTGAAGTGTAGAGACTGTCTCAACACTCTTGGGAATTTAGAGATTGACGAACTTTGCTCCGGGGCAGGGTTATTGTAGTGTCGACTAAATTGGTTTTGGAGCCTCTGACATGTTTATAGGAGTAATAATATAAAGATAGTGATGGTTGTGTCATTAACAATTGACCATGCATGCGCTCATTATACATTTGCCATATAATCTCTTACTCGCACATGAAAAAAGAGTCCCTAACATGCACACAGCTTCCCCACATACCACATGCTTATGTCAGAAAACAATACATGCATCAGTGCATTCGTTTGCAGCTAGCAGCAGGCCAAGTGTGTGTCTTTGTGGTAGTCGTACACGTGTGTGTGTGTGTGTGTGTGTGTGTTTGTGTGGGCACTGGGATTTAGCCTGGCAGATGTAAGTAATCAGTCCCAGAGCAGAGGCTCTTTATCCCTTTATCCCCTGTTGGTGGAGCCATGGGTAGACTGAGCAGGCCCAGTCCATTCCCTGGTGGTGTGGCGCTGGGCGGTGGTGCTGATGATGTGGATGGTGAGGCACTTGGGGGCTGTCCCACTGTAAAAGACCTCAGAGCTGAGGCTGTGTTGCTAGATTGAGGCGGTAAGAGGACTGAGGAAGCAGTTGCTGGAAGTAGAGCAGATGTCCTGATGTGGACTGCATGATGCTCTAATGGGAGATGGTGTGAAACTGGTCGGAACAGGCTGAGGAAGATGTTGCAGCTATGTACTCAGTTTTATCAGGCTGAGGCAACTGCAGAATACATTTTTGCTTTGAAACCCGAGCGTTGCAGGTAGAAAAGAAGCAAGATGGATTATATCAACTGGGAGGCTTAGTGCCGGAGCCAGAGTTGGTCCTCCAGTGCCGCTCTAGATGTGTGAGTGTGGGTTTTAGTGTAACTGAGGACTGATACTGTAACTCTGCAGGCTTAGAGGATCAAAGCTTTGGAGAGGACGGGAAGCACTGGAAGAGGATGGAAGGGAGACTTTGGGCAGTGAGCGCATTCTAGGCTAAGCTACGCTAGTTCACGGGTTTATAGGATGTGTGACGGGCCCTTAAGAGGGGCCACTCAGAATAGTAAAACGTGGTAGGCTAAGTTTTTGAATTCATTGCTATCTTGTGTTAAGCTATGGCCAGTCATATCATACAATGAATATAAATGTAAACCTCACAAATCAAAAAGGCAAAGGTTGCTGTTATATACAATTGGACTGTAATGTTTCAAACATTTGTGGGAGAAATAGGATTTTAGAAACAAATAAAGTTCATATACTCTTCATCCCAGAAAGGAACATTAGTCCTCTGTGCAGTTTGTATTGTACAGCAGTTATTCTGCAAATGCTGGGACGAAGGCACAAGGACTGTTTTAGGATATTGAGAAACATTTGTGAAACAGGCTTGCTGTGTCACACACTGAGGGGAATTGGGAGAGAATAGGACAATGAAAGTCACAATACTTTCATTATAGTCCTCCGAGAATAATGAGAGATTTGCAGTTTCACAGAATAAGGCAGTCACTTAAGTTTGAACAAATGAGAACTAGCACCTAATTCTTTTAGACCAACTTAAAAGCCAACCCACATAGCCCGGATCGAGGAATTGACATGGTTGCTTTAATTTGTAGTGCGTCCGCTGCCTCACTCTAGGGACGAGCTAACAGCTCACATCAGATCTTATTGTTGGGGTAGTGTTACTGCAGCCCAGTTTTGAGAAGTCAGCAAACGGCCTCACCTTTAGGCCTCTCCACAAACGTTCTACCTATGGTGTCAAAAACAAAAGAATAAGCTCCCATACACTACATCTCAGGTGGTTCAGTGCCATGATCCCCTCAGCATGGCTCACCACCTCCGTTTGGCATTAACAAACAGAACAACAGCTCTGTCACACAGTGACAGTGCAGTTTACAGACACCCCTCGGAGAAGAAAGCCCAGCCTTTTGCATTTATATGCTGTGAATTTTAAAATTCGGTAAGAACATGGCGGACTGAATAATTCATTTTTTTGCCCACGTTTGAACAGTTGTTCGAACTGTGAATAAAAAGTGACAGCCCCACCACCCGTGCATTTGCGGTGATCCAAACCTTTTGTTGTCAGTTGTTGAATGGAACATTTATTTTTGATAGCATGTGATAACATAAAGCATAAAAAAGGACATGATAATGTTGTGGCTGATACTCTTTCTCAAGCTTTTCCTTCTCTTTTCAAAGTAAAGATTAATAAACACAGTGTGTGTGTGTTTTTCATGGTTGGGGGTGTTACATACCCCCATAGGTTATGGTGTAACCGATAACACGTGTCAGCATGTGTTGTGTTGCTGCTTAGACTCTTTGTGCCGCAACTCTACTTCCTCCTCCTCCCTTGTGTTATTGGTGGATTGGTGAATAGGGACCTACAGGCACATCCATCTGGGGGTCTGGGGGTACATACCGGCTGACGAGCTGAATGTCTAGGCCCTTTGACCATTTTTGTGTATTGTGAGCTATCAAGTCAGTCCATAGCTCTTGTGTAGGGTTCTAAGGTCTGAACAGGCATAATTTAGCTGTTAAATGTGAGTTGATCATTTTAAATCACAGTTTCTCTTTATGTTTTGTATTTCAATTTGCGTAACATTCCTCTTTGTCCTTGTTTTTTTGTTTGTGTTGATTGTGAGTTGGGTTCAGGATTTTATGACTCCATTCTCCCCGTGACCTTTGGGTCATCACATCAGAGGTGGATAGTGTCATCTAAGGAAACAAGCAATTTGATATCAACCATTGGAAACTTCACTTCTGTGATCTTTCGAACAAATGCAGAGATATTCTGTTGGAAGAAATCTTGAATAAATGTACTTTAAGAGAATGTGCTCCTTTGCTATCATGTTTCCTGTATTCTCGCAGTCAGAAGAGTGAACACATGTATTTTAAAGGAAAATCAATAAAACCACAAAGACACAGTCTACAGCTGGAGATGTGGATCTTGGTCAGGTGCAGTGCATCAGATACAGTATGTAGATGGGTATTTATAGTATATGATTTTGCACTACTATGAGCCTCCTGAGACTACGTTACCACTGACCTATGTTCAGATACTGCACAGAAATATGTACAGTATAAACTGTTTTTTCCCCTTTCTCCCCTCAGAGGACAAGATGCAACATGTCACATTTGTGCGCATGTTGGCGAGCCTGAAACCACCGTATACAGTGCACTCGTTCACAGGAGGAAGTGCACTCCTCTAAGCATATGTGAGGCATTTTGTCAGAAGAAGTTAGTTTTTCTGTGAAAAGGGATTTCCATAATGGAGGTCAGGGTCCCATTAAGCATAGGTCCTAAGTCAAGGCAAGCTGGTTCAGGGCTGTTGGTTTTTCAGGGTTTTGGAGATGTGGTTTCTATAGCATTTATCTATATGGATGACATTTATAACACATGCACAAAGACGCACACAAACACACACCGAGTCACCGACCCTCAGAGTTGAACACATACTCTATATATGGAACCATGCAAGCACCAGCATGTGTGCAAGTCACTATCTCTTTATAAGTACACACACACACACACACACACACACACACACACACACACACACACACACACACACACACACACACACACACACACACAATTACACCTCTGATCTCCAGTGTAAAATCCTCAGACTTTTTTAGGGCAGGGTCTCATATTGTTTACAACATATTATCTAAATATCTGACATCTTTTCAACACTGTAGCAGTGACCCAGGCTGAGCGGGTCAACACATTGTACCTGTCACTGTTAAAAGAAGAGGCTGGATATTCAGGGATAGTAGAGGAAGGCAGCCTGTAACAGCCCGGGTACTTTCCAGTCCTACAGAAAGTGCTGAGTGTGGCTGTATTCACTGACCTGACACAGATAGTGGGGATCAATGTTCAGCAGCCCTTCTCAAAAAACGAACAGGATCTCAGGGGAGAATCAGAGAGAGGCGAGAGAGAGACAGAGATGTGTAGGGATGTGAGATGGAGATCCCGAAATAGGATTATATCATTCTCCGTGCAGGAAAAGGAAATGGCCAGTCTCTTACTTCTTATTGGATCATAATGTAATGCCATTTGCGTTATTTCTCTGAGGCTACATAGTTTAATGGCCATGTGAAAAAAAGAAGCAATTACTGCATGCAATGAGGTATGAGCATTAGATCGGTTAGAGGCTCCCAAGATTTTGTGTTGTTATACTATTGCAGGTTCAAGAGAGTATTGTTTTAACATCATAATGTTATTTTTGTCCGATTCATTCAAAATTGGAGAAACATGTATCATTGTTTAACACATTAGAGCATTAATTGCGCACTGCATTAATTGCAGTCAGGCTTCCAGTGGCCCGGAGGGCTGATGTAACCAGAAACATGAACTTTCCTGATGAAAGACGCTCGTATCTGCCCTGAAGCCGTCTTTATAACTGATACTCTGAAACACAAGCACACACATAATGTGGCCCATAAATGAACAAACTACATGTGCTGTACTTAACATTTACCTGCAAATACACCCCTGCTGGCACAGTTGCTTGAACAGTGCTCCACCCTCTCACCCTTACTGTGGGGATCCAATTGTCATCAATCATTTCAAACATGACATTTTGTACTAAGCATGTTTTTCATTTCTATGCACACTCGTCTTGACCACTATATATGATTCTTGCATTTATCTCCGTTTGCGTAATTTAATTTGATGAAGAAATGAAAATGTATCTCATTACAGTAAGTAAATAGATGATGCATAGACCTGATCACTGTTTCCTGTTTATCCCAGATGTTTGTCCTGCAGAAATATGTCCGTTTTTTTTCTGATCTGCTTCTTCTTACACAACATTAATAACAGAGCAACGTCTTCTTACTAATGTGTTAACCTCACAATACTTTATTTGAAGTGATATTGGTATTCCGAGCATGAAATTCAATAGGAGACTTCAAGTGTGACAAAAACAAATTAGCCTTCTGGCTTTCTCCACAGAACACCTTGAGTCGATTACAGCGTGTTGGACTGAATCTCACTGTTTGTGCAAGTATTTTGCTAATTGGTTAGACCAAGAGAGTGTTTGGCATTATCTCTTGTCCGTGGAGTCACCCTGCAGGGCCCGATGTAGTCGCCCAGTCAAAGGCTAATCACGTGAGAGAGGCGATGGCTGAATTCAGTTTCAAATGCATCTTGAGCGAGTCCCGTTGGTCGCTTTGTAAAACAGCTGGAATGTGTGTTTGTCCACGAGTGCTGCTTAGAGGGTGGGAAAGGATTGGAGATGAGAGGATTGTGTGGGTGGAGGAACTGATGAAAATGTATCAGTGGCTGCTGAATGGGATTCTGGACCCTATCACACACTGATGTTAAAAATCAGAGAATAACACTGGAGCCTCATGTTGAAATTCAAGATAGCAGAATGATGATACTAAGGATGTCATGGTCATTGCTGTCATTTCTCTGTGCTGGTAAATCTGCCTTAGTGTGACTGACAGTAGTCTAATTTAGCTCTTTGAACAAAATAGTAAACAGTCAAGTGCTCCATTGACAGCCTAAACCATTGATTCTATATTTGTTAACTGCTCCCCAAAAGTGAAGCCACCTGGTGGCTTGCTGCAGTGTAGGTCATAAATCTTGCCTCCTCCATGTTAGTGCATGGTAGCAGGATTTCTCAAATTAGGTTTTGTCATTTAAGGTAGTTCTTATCACACTGATGTTTGTCTAAGTTACATTTTTTCCGGTAAATATGGTTTTAATTAGTTGTTTGATGCTTTAAAAATGGGGTTAAATGTCAGCTGAGACTCCTGATTGGTCAAACGTGTCTAGAGGGGACCTTGCTACCTGCTACTGCGCGCACTCTGCGTGCAAGATGGCAGTGTTGTATCGGGGATATTTTAGCTTCATTTCTGGATAGTGGGAGGAAGTGGAGATGGGTCGTCCATCTTTATATACATCAACGATCTACACTCATTTAGGACTGTTCTGTCAGCACTATCGTTTAGGTGGTGTTAAATGAATGACTAACTAGTAGAAAGACTATGTACTCCAATGTCAGGAAGAGCAACCGCATCCACAAAAACATGGAATAATAATAATGCAAATAATTAACATGCCACCATAGTTTAATACATTCCAGCATCGTACCTCACCTGAAAAGATTATTACAGTATCTAAAACTCTGCATATGTTGCCCTGAATTCATTTAATCTTAATTACAACCAGGCGACACGGTCCTGTAGTAAAAGCTTTAATGAATTCAGTTTGTGATAATCAATTAGGTTTCAAATGAATTTGTCATTGTCAAATTTTAATCTTCGTTTCTTTGTGCCGTCCTATTGTGTTTTCCCAGCAGATGCCGTGATGAGACATCTGTTGGCTGCTCCTCATCTTTTCCTTTTCTTTTCTCTGTCGAGACGCACAATGATTCCGAAAAGGTGGTGAACCAGGCATCTGGCTGCCATTAGCATTAAACAAACTGTTACTCTCTGATTCACATGGCTGTATCGCTGTGCTGAGGGAGGCACACCCACAGGGAAATCACCCAGGAGATAGAGACAAGGGTGGTGTTGGTAGGATGAAGAGGTGGGGGAGCCAGAAAATTGGGGACTTGAGGAGGTGGGGAGTCGAGACGTAGAAGTTGAGGAAGCTAAACTGGAGGAAAAAAAGCTTTAGAATAGAGATAGACTGTGCTAGGATGTGGATGAAAATCTCCCATCTATATTCACTGCTGCTGAAAATACTGTTAAGATGGCTGCTGCCATGTTGAGTGCAACACTTAGGTCTGTCTGTCTGGCTGCTACTGCTGGTGTATCTATAAAGCTGCCATCCCCAGCCAAGCCATTTGCACAGACAATTAACAGAGAATGTGTATCTGCTGCTATAGCTTGTTTTCTGCAAACAGCTGAAAAAGGAATAACTCTTTCTATCCCCCAAATGTGGTTTGAGCTTTAGAATGCTTTCAGTACCTTGGACTTGGTCGGTAAAATGGTTTCATAAGGATATATGTGATGTTGCTGTCTGTTTACTGACCTCACTTTTCTGCAGACAAGATGCAGGAGAATATGTGCCCTGCTGCTGCGTGTCTGGGGAATTTCCATCACTAAAAGGCTGCACATACAATATGTGTATGAACAAGAGAGACACACAGAGGCCAAGGAGAGACAGAGGGTGTATGTGTGAGATGGTAAAATGACGTCTCCTCTAATGTTGTTTGACCTTTAACACTTAAACAAAGCCGACGCTGACAAGGTGCTACTATTCCGGATGACCTTTTTTAAAAGAGGTCCTGTTTTCCAATCAATATCGCCCCTTTGTCAGCCATTATTATGCCTTAATCCTTAAAATTTTACCCCCCCCTTTCACTCAATCACTGTCTATTTCCTTCACACCTCCGCCACCTCACACACACACACACACACACACACACACACACACACACACACACACACACACACACACACACACACACACACACACACACACGTTGCACATACACGCTCGCAGGCACCAGGTTCACCTCTGTGCCTCTCTGTCCCTTTTCTGTGAGTGGACAGAAATGAAAGGATTATCATGGAGAGGGTGGGGCATTGTCATTAGAGATTGGACAAATACTCTGTGCATGTTCCTGTCTGTCGCTCTCAAGGGGGCCCAGCTCAGAGCAATAAGCAGAGAGAGTTTGTCCTTGTCAGTCCTGTAATTACATTAAAGCTCATGTAATTCTTGACCAAAAAAAAAAGAGGAGCCGACCATTGTCTGCTTCTTTTGAAGATATGCGTGCGTGTGCACGAGGATGCTCACTTATAAAGAGATAGCGACTTGCATGGTTCCACATGTACAATATGTGTTTGACTCTGAGGGTCGCTGACTCGTGTGTGTGTGTGTGTGTGTGTGTGTGTGTGTGTGTGTGTGTGTGTGTGTGTGTGTGTGTGTGTGTGTGTGTGTGTGTGTGTGTGTGTGTGTGTGTGTGTGTGTGTGTGTGTGTGTGTGTGTGTGTGTGTGATCTTGATGCTGGCTTCACACAATGTGTTTGATTATGGCGTGTGTGCGTCCAGTTCCCAGGGGTGAGTGGCAGTTAACACCTATTCCCAGAGGGCGTGTTGGCTGTCATGGCCACAGCTGGGATGTGCAGTGGCTCAGGCAGGTGAAACAGAAGAATAATGGCCTTTCTTATTTAGTCTCTGGCTTTGTCACCATGACATGCACCTACACGTGCAGTCTCTTTTTATTTTATTTTTTTGCAATCTTTTTCTCTCACATCTAACGCTGGTTATGTCGTTTTGATCCAGAGTCTGCGCAGTAGTGATCCTGGTGTGAAGTTGCAGTATCAAGGTCCCAGTGATATCTGTGTTAAACAAATCACGAGTCCGTCTCAGCTGTCAATATAATCACTTCATTTTGATCCATGTCCCATCTACTATCATGGAGAGGGTGAGGTTTAGGACTTGTACTGCAGCCAACCACTAGAGGACGATCGAGATGATTTGGTTTCACTTTTATGAAGCCTTCATGTCGTTCATATAATTTGTAAACATAATTAATGCCATTAAACAATAAAATATTTAGATAGAATATGAACAGATTATAATATTATTGCTGGGTTTAAAGATGAGAACTTCTTAAAATTTCTTCTTTAGAAATTCCTCATCAAAAGTGAGACAGAAATATATAAATATATAAAAATATTTACGTGTACAAATTACATGAATTTAATAATATTCTCAATGATCCGGCACGATCTGTACAGTGTAGACAATGGAAGCAGTTCCAACCATCAAACACTTTCACTCTCCTCGGCTCCACTTTTTGTCTTCCCAGCTTTGATGATTTGCCTCTCTGGGTTTCGTATCAGGTCATTGTCAGTGCTGTTCCTCCGTCCTCAGATGCTCAGCTGAAGGAGCCGCTTATAGAGTCTCAGTCACACCGATAAGGACCTTTCTTGAGCACCTGTCGGAAGCACAGCCTTCACACTTCACATTATTTTACAGAAACAGACTGCTGCGGATTTAATACATTAAAGCTTCCTTGAGCAATATCTCATGCTTTTGTGCTCATCCAGCTGTAAGGAAACAAACTGTCATTTTGAGTTTTGCTTTTGCTCTCATGGTGTGTGCCATTTAGATTTTGCGGTTGTCAAACAATGTAATCCTCTGTGTGTTTTCCAGTATTTTTCCTGCTTTAACTGACTACCTCCTGACAACAACGATTGTCGTTAAGGTGCAACTGTTGTCATTTGCAGCTGGTAGTGGGTCCGTGTGCTGCAGCTCTTTTCTCCAACAGTCTCTGGATACACATCAGACCTTTGTCCATTAGCGGCCATCGCTTCCCCATCCGTGATTACTGGGGCCTGTGCACAGAAGGCAGTTGGTGAACCCATTGTGTGCCAAGAGCGATAACAAGAGACAGTAGAACCGCAGCTGTAACCTACAGACACACACAGACACACTCTCCCTGCTACACTCCCTAAGTGCCCATGCACGGTAGAGGTATAAACATCTGTCATGCCCATCCAGAGCAGGAAATCATGGCACATGCAATCACAAACGCCTGTGCAATGATGATAAGAGATCATTTGCAACGAAGCTCTATCTGCTGAGGCTCAGTCCTAATCTTTGTGCATGTATGTATGCGTGTGCATGTGTGTGTTTTTATAGCTGAATAGTTGGATAATTGGATAGCAAAACAGATTATATTGTGCTTTCTTGCTTTAGATCAGTGGTAGCATGATGCAGGAGTCTATTGCATTTTGTTTGAGTTGTCACTTGTCCCCACTCCATTTGGTAAACAGACCCCAATCCACAGCCACACACACACACACACACACACATTCACCTATCCACACACAATCTCTAAGACCAATGTTGTTTAAATGTCGCTCGTAGCTGCTCTACATCCTGTGATGAAGTAATTTCTCTTTGGTTAATGCATCACTAAACAAACCATGTTAAAGGCTGTAGAGCGGGAATTGTGGCTTTAAAGAGTAGTTAGTCTTACAGGGAATGTGTCAGACTGCGGCTGATAGAGGGGGCGGGGTCCTGATTGGACAGACCTGCGGCCGCCTCTGTCTGACTAATGAACTGTTACTGTAAGGCAGAAGTCCTTTATTGCCTTCTTTATGGGAGAAGAAGGTGAACTGATGACTTGGCCTCCTTTTTATTAGTCAATTTCTTGCTATGTGTATTTACACACAGACGCATGTGTAGATAAAACACACTCATACACAGTCTGGTTCTCCCTGAAGAACTGTCATCGCTCATGGTTATTCCCAGCTGGCTGGATGACCAGGCAACAAACCGCTGAATCAGACTTGTTGCTAAATGGTGTGTTCAAAACTAAGGCTCCCTTGAGATGCAGGGTCAGTGTTTGTGGTCGTTTTATTTTCAATGACATCAGGCCTGGTTAATAGAGTGTGTGATTTGGTATAGTAGCATGCCCAGAAATCTACAAGAATGTTGCTTAAATAAACTTGTTAATATAGATAAATGGCAAAGATCTCATTTCCTGGTGTTTGAATAGATTTGATCCAAGAAAATATAATTTAAAGACTAATTCAGGGATAGGGACTCCACTTTCTCTATCTTCTCCAGCAATCCTGTGAGCTCCATGTCACAAACCACTAGTGATACTCGGTTCTATTATTTCCACCTAGACTTCACATCAATCAGCAGTCTGGAGCCATGTTATTAAAACTCTGTCAGCCCGGGCTCCTGGGCCCATTTTATCAAATTTGCAACATGCAAACTGATATTTGCAATATGCAATCACTTTGACACGTGTCAGAAATAAATTACAATCTCAAGAGGCACAAGGACACAACAGTGTACACACTGAAAGAAGCAATCTGTATTTACAAATTCATTCCTTACCTTTTCAGAGGATGAGTATATTTAATGAAATATTCTCTTTGACCAAGACTACAAGCTCTTTTTCTTCCTCTTAATAGTCAAAAACAAAACAAGAAAGTTTATATATGCACTTCAGTAAAAAGTTAGCAAAGTGAGATTTGTATGTATTGACAGTTTATTTGCCTAGTTGAACAACTAATTGTAGAATCATAGTTGACAGTTTATTTTTCAGCGGTTTTGGGACATATATTTGTTTTGACAATGTCTGGGCTTTTTCACCTCGAGAGACACATCAAGTCACATCAGGACGTCAGCACTAAAAACATGAAAGTCTAAAAAGTTTTATCCGACGCGTGCACATGAACCCAAAGCCCATTAACGTCTGTCGCTGTTGCATTTTATTCCTAAAATCTGGAATCTTGATTGGTTGTAATTGACATGTTGAATGATGACTGAGGGGATATATTTAGTAAAATCTAATAATCCTCATCTCAGAGGCATCTGTCTTATCTGGTGATAGCACTATTTGCATGATTAGATGCTTTCACTTCCATTCTGCTTTCTTGCCTCTGTCTAAATACATAACCATCTTTGCCAGAAAGCAGCTCCTCTGTTCATGTCACCCCTCGTGTATTGATTTCACGGCATAAAGCAGGGCTATGGCAGAATGCCTGTTTTTATTATTAATTTTGGGAAATATCCAAGAACAACTGATGCTTACCCTTTGCTGCTTCTTAAAAATGGACAGCTTGTTGACTGTATGGACCCAGCTGCCCCTGAATTACACTCTGTCAGTTAAAACATATTTCAATTAATCTTTTCATTAGACTTTGATTACCACATTTCCTTTAACCTCACAACTTAAACATAATGTGATGTTTCATGGCCACACTGGGACACTTGGCAAATACACTCTGGGGGTTTTCACCACTTCTGCCAAGAGATACTGGCCGCCACTTCCTCTGTCAGCCATCTTTTATTAAGCCCTTCCATTATGTTTGAAATTCCAAGGTAAAAGACCGTCTAGGGACTGAACGTCACCAGCGTTCAGCCACTTCAACACACTGTACAAGATGGATAAAGCAATTAAATCACCAAGGTAACGCATACACTACACTGAGTTCTTCAGCGACGTGAGACTGACACACAGTTAATCTTCAAAATGGCAGCCATGTTTATTTTACCGTACGGCAAGAACATCCCTGCCATGTATCATCTCTGCTTTTTGCACTCTGATGGTTATTGGGCTTTTTATTGCCTCAGTGGCCTGTGATTGATGTGGCCAATGAACGGGGAGCGCTGGTCGGGTTGATGACACCCCAAGCTGTGAGAAGGAAGGATGCCGATCACGGTAATTCAATAAAGAGCAGTTGGATAGTGAGTGAGATTTCATTATCCCACGTAAAGCAGATAATTCCAAGGGCCATCTGGACAAACGGAGGACATTACTCCGAAGGCGTATTCATACCAACATTTGTATTCACACAGACAGAGCCATCACAACGCTGTGCTGATGTAATTGTAAACAAGCTGTCTATTGGCCAGCATGGTGTTATAGGCTAGCTGTATTTGATTTAATGGACAGGGCATGACAAATGGTCCGCCAACTGTGGCAGCCTTAGTGGTGCTGTCGATTTTAGTGTGGAAAGTTTGCTAGCATTAAGCATCTGCCAATCAAAAAAACAAATGCTAATTTAAAACGTGCACTCCCTGCCAGGGATTTTAAAGGCTCTTTTAAATGGCAAAAAATTCATGTCCACACCGAGTTACAGCCCATGTTACACTAATTACTACCCTTATTAGTATTCCAGTGGGATATTAGCAATTAGCATAGCGATTTAAAACCATAAGGATCTCCTGTGAGGGAAAAACAGGACAGAAAAACATAAACGAGGCTAAAATGTATGCTACCTTTTATATGGCTGTGTTGTGTGTGCAATTTCCACCTTTTAGCCTTGGCAGACAAATGTGCAAAGGGTGCTTTGGCAATGCAGCACTGTCTAATGTATGTCATTTGTGTGGAAAGGGGACATCAATTAGAGTCGGCAGTGTGCACACGTTGTGCATTTATTCATGAGGTTGGTAAACCTGTTAATTGTTTGCACCGGAGAAATTCATCATGGATGCTTCCGACTGTTTTAACGAACTCACAACCGACAACCTGGACACTCGTGATCTGTCCCACACGTCATCTTGTAGCCGTGATCACAGAACCTCACACCCACACACAAAGGTAATGCGGACGTGTGAGTGTGTGTGTGTGTGTGTTCAGAGCAGAGACATCCTCTGAACTTAAAAAAGAATAAGACACACAGTCCTGGGGTTGTGTGCATAAATATTTAAAGGTGGCATACTAAACAATTCTCCAGCGCTGACCTGTTGCTGCATGTAGTCTTATTGAATAAATGAGCATGCCTCATATTTACGAGATCACTGCTTTCAAGATGTATGAATAAGAATTATACATGGTCCCTGGCGGTTGTTGGTAGCCTCCCTCTACATAAATATTATCCGTATGCCGCTGCTCTCTGCTCTGTTGACTTGCTCTTACACACTGGGGAGCTTCTATTGATTTCTAAGGCCTTCATGTCGGTTTCTTCGGCTCACTGCAATCACATTTTCAGGAAAGGGGTCTTCTATCCCTCATTGTGTACAACATCCCATCTTTGTCTGGTCGGCGTGTTTCCCAAAGTATTCAGTCATTTGGCGTTTTTTCTTGTTATTTATCTGTTTAAGCCCCACGAGGAATTAATGTGGGAGACTGGACCTTTAAATACTTAAATCGGAAAAAGGAATCTAAAATCACTGTGGATGTAACGCTGTTTAAAACCATTGCTGTATTAAATGATGGTGTCTGCATGTTCCTCTCACCCACTCACACTGTCAGGGGTGTTGCATCGATGGGGGAATCAGTGTTAGCTCGGTTTTTCCTCAAGGCAGAATGTGTGACAACGATGGCAAGGGCACCGCGGGGTCATGACCATTCTTCTTTCTTTGATAGAGGGCAAATGTAAATGTCAGCAACGTCTGAAACAGAAAGGTCTCCTCGTCTGATGCTGCGCAGAATAAGCTGTGACAGATGGAGAAAGCGTTGCGAGCTAAAATTTATGGAGGCAAAGCTGAGAGGGAGAGAACTACTTAAAAGAAAGAGCAGGGGAACAAGGAGTTGTGCGGAAAGGCTAACAGGATTCAACAAATAGAGTATAATGAATATACCATTGATGAGCTAGCTGAGCTATTACCAGGAAAACAGTTGATGTTATATTCAAGTATGTTTTAAAAAATTTGAGAGCTGGCCTAAAAGATTTCATGAGATTTTGAGAAATATTATCTTTTAAGTGAAAATGCTGCAGAAATACCCTGACGCTATTTTCTAAAAGCTGTTGTAGCCATTGATTTCTATCTAGATCTTCTGTTGACTCTATTGATCAGTCACGCTCTGACTTAATAATCGAGTTCAGATGTAACCTATTGTGCATTGAAGTAAAATATTTTCAGGGATCACGGCTTGTAAAAAAAATCCATTTGCGTCATTGGTTTCTGGGCTTTTACAGGCATCTAGAGCTCTACATTTATTTTTCTTCTCGAATATTCCCAACCATGTCTCTCAAATCTCTGTGGGACTACAGCTCACCAGTCTGGAAGTATTAGAAAAGACGGTTTTGGCTGAAGAGTCTTGTCACAGCTTCCTCCCACCACAACAAAGACAGACCAAGAATAATGGTGGTGCATATTTAACTAATTTATTCATGAGGGTAATTGAAATATTAACGCAGCTGGTTAGACGCTGGAGACCGAACGTCTTCAATGTTCAGATCTCGCTCCAGTCACCAAGGAAATTATGTTTTATTTACACATAGATTCCATTTCTCTTGTCATAATCCCTGCACGTCCAACTGAAGTGTGTATCATAAAGGTCCCTGGACACGTTTTCACTTTGTTAGATATGAAAATTTGTAGACTATTTACACGATTGTCCTGTGCAAATTAAATAGTCAAAGGGAGCTGGTGTGTTCTTTATCCGAGTACACCTAAATAATTTAGAGACTAAACAATGGCGAGATTGTGGTGAAAAGAAGAGAGAAAGCTCAGGAGGGATATGGCGAGAAGAGAGGAAAAGATTCATTGTGACGAAGGTAGAGAGAAAAGAGGACAGCGGCTCAGGAAGATGGCGTGTGAGCGATGATGGCTGGAAGTGAGTGGTACCAGCACAACCTGTAATCTTTACTTCATTCCAATGACTTGAGTGGTGCTGTAAAAAGGTTTAAATATCTCTGCATCCACGAACAGTTTGATTTGCACACAAAAAGCTTCTCAGGCACGTGTCTTTATGTTCATGTACCTACACCTCTGTATTCGTATGTGTGTCATTATGTGCACTGATATGTGTCGTATGTGTGGCTTTGTGCATGTTCATGCCTCCCAGATAGTCATTTGGGCTTTCTGGCTGGGGAGCGAGAAGGAACATGACAAGTGTGCCAAGTTTGTTGCGGGGTGTTCTCAGACAGTCGGGGGAAACAGGCCTGCAAAGGATGTGGGGGGGGGGGGTCTGGGAGGCCATGTGCTGCTACTGTCACATGTCGCGCTTGGCACGGTAGCGAGCGAGCGGCAGGCGGGCGAGGAAAACACCACCCACCGGGAACTGTGGGTGTGGGGGTTGGATGAGCAGGATGGCTGCGGAGCTAGAGCTTCTTCCTCAGGGTTTATCAAAGGGAAAAAATAAAACGCAGAGAGATAGATCTGCCACAGACAATCAGAGTAGTAGCACACTCTGTTTGTGTGTGACACACAGAGAAGGAAGGATACTATGTGTTTGCACGTAATTACCTATATAGAAAATGATGGGGAGATTTTTCTGTATTAGAACCCTTCAAATAAGATATTATTTACAGTTCTTTGCACTGGATGCACTACTGGGTTTACAGCTGGATCTGAGTTTGTGGTTTCCCAGTCCTTCACTGCAAACCCTCTCAAGCTCAGATTGAATAAGAAGCATTTAGGGAGTCTGATGTATCTGCAGGTTTTGGTTGTGTACAGTGGGTCGTTGTAATCCTGAAAATGCATAGTTGTCAGTCTGAGGTTGTGTGTGCTGGTTGGAACAAGTTTTTGTTAAGAACCTCTTTTGTATTTTACTTTGTCCATTAAAATCAGAACCGTGTTGCCAAGTAGATTTTCAACATACAAGTAATTTGCTTTGGTGTTTGGTGCACAACAAACATAAGATAAAGCAAATAAAAAGAACTGTAAGTACAAGGAGAAACATAGACAGGAACTTAAAGTACATAAATATGCAATATGTATTTTCTAAATGTTTAAAAAAAGTATAAAATATGTACAATATGTGCAATAATCCCACTTTCATATATCCGTCATTCCATCAATCAAGATCAAGGTACTGACACTCATACCGATTCATTTTTGATCCTTTAGGTTCGATTGACAGTAAGAAATATATATATATATATAACAGTCTATGTAACGCCTATATTCAATATATAGTCTAACCTCGGCTATTAATTTTTACCCTTACTTAGATCAATTCTGTCCTGCTGCTTGGTGATGATTTAATGACCAAATTGTGACGGTTCATATTGTGTTATTCTGCTCAAATAGTGTTTTCAAGGGAAATGTATCTGAAAAATTAAGCAATTATGATTAATTATACATAAACGTGAAGCTGTTTTAGTAATTCTTCAAAGTGAAGCACAGTTCATTGCATTGAACAGTTTTGTCAGTTTAACCATGTTATATATGAATTTGCAGACATTTGAAATATGTATTAATAGTTGAAACAAATGTGTCCTGCTTTGAAACCCACTGTAAATGGTGGGTCCGATTTGACAGGTGTGTGTGTGTGTGTGTGTGTGTGTGCGTGTGCGCGCGTGTGTGTGTGCGTGTGTGCGCATTTCTAAACAACGTCCAGTCTCATTTAGATCAAGAGACGTCTCAAGTATGATCAAAAGAAAGCAGACACATCAAGGCCTGTTGTGTCACAGAAAAGAGGGGGAATACATTCAGTATGTAAATGCTTTGTTTCTGCATTTCAGATTTAGCTGAGAATTATTCAAAAAGATTCTATAAATACAGAGCAAGAGAGAGCAGCAGGTGATGCAGAAGGGTTAGCAAAAGAAACATTTAGAAAGGAGAAACCAGAGATTTTTCATTTTAGAGGAAACTTGGTGTGTGTGTGTTCACGCTCTCTTGAATGCAGTGTGCAACATATGTCAGTGTGTTCAGTGCACGCACTAATACACAGACAAGCTTCCCCCCCCCCCCTATAAACACGCAGACTTGCCACACACACACCGCGCGTTTCTTTGAGCACCATGCACCGTTTCCCCATCAGCCTTCATGCCTTCTGTTTGATCCTCAAGGCAACCAGCATTCCACACCCCCGCGCCTGTGGTACGACATCCCTCGTTTCCCTCTTTAATTTTGTCTTCACTTCTCCTTGTCCCCACCACCTCACCCTCTGCTTGGTTGTGATGGATGTCTGCTGTGCTTGGCGCTGCAGCAGCCTGGGGGAAATATCCTGTCACACATCATCATAATGTGCCCAAGGATGCCTGTGTTTAAGCCAGAGACCCTGGTGCTGTCATGTCCCCAGATTATTGTGCAACAGATTGATTAACCCTCGAGTGGAAGCCCCCTCTCTCTTTCGTCACGGTGGCAGGTTGCAACGTGTCTGAGGGGGGTCATTTTACAAATATTTGTCTATTCTCCCTCATTCCACTATGCCTTTAAACCTGTTGCACTGTTGACTAACACACGTCCCAAATCAATGTCTTTAAAGTTAATGTGTCATTTATTCACACGTGTCACAGCTAGAGGGGGGTAACAGCATTGATAGGTTTGCCAGCATAGGTTTGTACATGGTGACAAGTGGACTGTGAAGAAATTCTGTAAACCGTGCATTATTTATTGAGCAATAAATGCTACAATGTGTATGAAAAACATTGTTTATTTAAACTGAGGAATTAATACAAGATCGATGAATATTTTAAACCTTTTTACCACATTTCTTTTTACAGCTTAGTCACAACACATGCACATGCGCACAGTGCGAAGGACATTTGGATGAATAAATGACAAGAAATTGACCACATCTGTGATATTTACATAGATTTAAGTCTCAATTTAGCCGTCAAAAATATGAAATTAAATGTAATAATTAAGGATTAACGGTAAAGTATTTGTTTATTCACTGAAAATCATCCACCACATCCAAAATATTTGAGAATGTGATATTCTAATCATGCTCCGAGGAAGATTTGTTGTTGTTTGTACTCGTGTGCCAGGATTGAAAAAGGGAGGAGGAGAAAAAAAAAGAATTCTTGGATTTAATCTGCTTCTGACTTTCTCTGAACGGAACATTAAACTGCTCGGCAAAGTCTGAGCGAGAGTCACCCCCTATCTAATCTGCTGATTTGGCTCTTGGTGAGATTAAGGGTTATGGTTTAGAATGAAAGAGAGAGAGAGAGAAGAGATGAGACGATGGCAAAAGAGGGGATAGAGACAAGAAGGCAGAGAGAGAGAGAGGGAAGTGGGAGCAAAGCAGAGTTGATTAGAGATGGAAGAAGAGAGAGAATTGTGCAGAAACAAATCTACTAAACAAAACTCAGTCTGTCTTTATTGTCAAGATTCCGGAAGTTGTGTGAATTATTTTGCGCAGGGTTTCGAAAATGATGGACGAGCCTCGTGGGTTAGTGGAGGTTACAGTGTCCTGCCCCCTTTTAATGAAAATGTTGAAAACACACAGCTCCCTTTCACACAGCTGAGATATGACTTCATTCTACAGGCTAAAACTGCAGCTTATCTTGTTGTAAGCAGCAGCTTTGCACATTAGAGGGGTGCTGTGGTGCAGCGGTTTGTGCTGAAGGTTGACAAAAGGAGGTGGTGTATTTCAAAATATGCTCTTTTTCCCCCTCTCCTGACAATCACTGGTTGTTTGTAGCAGTGTGGTGGATGTGGAATTAGGCTACGTCTCATGTAAATAAGTTCAAAATTTGTTGCACGAGCATGTGTGTTGGCATCCTCCTCAGCTACACGTTTATCCTTGGGCCAGTTGTTATTGTGACCTGCTACCCAGTTGATGGAATCCAGTTTTGATGTCTGAACTGAGTCGAGGGGTCGTCGATTAAAACTATAAGTCTTCCTGCTTCATTATTTATCCCACGGAGGCCAAGCAGTTTCAGTCCAGGCACCTTTTTTTAAAGCTTTTAAATCCACACAGAGTGATGAACAACTCTATTTTTCATGGGGATCAGGGGGACTTTCTTTACACAAACATGACATGAAAAGGATATTCTCTGGATTTTCTCCCTCGGGGATCTGAGGCTGTAAGAACCTGCAGTCCAGGGTCTCCCCCTCCCCCATCACCCCCCTCTTCATCGACAGCCCTATTTGTCTTGCCTGGTCAGGCCTATTCTTTGGGCTCACATCTGCCATAAGTACAGTAGTGGTACAGTTTATTTATAGCTTTGATTCAAAGCTCAGTCTTCTGCCTGGCTGGCAGTGCTCGCGTGCTCTACAGAGTAAATATAGCATCTCCTCTGTTTCGCCCTCGCCTCTTTACATCATTTAAAAAAAATCTCTTTATTCTCTTTCTTTGCTTTAACCCAGAGTCGCGCTCTAATACGGACACTTGCATATGTGTGTGTATACACCCTTAAAAAACATGCACATCTGTACACAATGCACACTCACTTCCCATCCATACCCTGTAGCAGCGCTGATGTCTAATTGGGCTTTCCTTTTATATTTCCTGTCAAATAATACCTTATATACACACAATGTCAGCAGCTCCTCGTGCCTTCACTTGACTTCTTTCATCTAAACCCATGTGTGGGTTTAAAGAACACACAATGTATGTTCTCTCTCCATGCAATATGCTGGATGTGCAAATTGTCACGCATGAGAACATGAATAATGCAAACCTGTAAGTTTTTCTCCCCTATCTCTCTCCAGCATGACTGTTTGAAGCATGGTTAATATGAAGTGTTTTAACCTGCAGCGCTGATAGAGGGAAATGCTCTAATGAGCTTGGATTGCTACTAAAGTGTGTGTTTTTGCATGTGCCTTGCAATCATAAAAATGCTCAGTGTGTGTCTGATGTTGTGTATCTTTTTGTGTGAGTGTGTTTTGTCCTAATGTTTATGTGTTTGTGTTTGGAAGACAGTCGAAAATCTTTCCCCTGCAGTGCTTAAACACGACCGTTAATAGGAGGGAGCCCAGCGTGTTTATGCCCAGCGTCAGTCCCAAGTTTCTTTAACTCAGCAGAGGAAGAGAGAAAAGATAGTGAAAGAGGAAAAAATGTGGTTTCCTCCAGAGATTAAAAAGAGTAAAAGTATAAAGACAGAGAGAGAGTTTAAGAGTACACACACCTGAACCCAGCTGGAGGGCACCTTTGTGGCAGCTGACGCTGCACACATACATACACGCACAAACAGAATCCGATTTAGCCATAAATCCCCTTAAATTCTCCCCACCTACAAACAAACACACACACACACACACACACACACACACACCAATGCAGCTCTAACCCAGAACAAGCCGGGCCCCGTTCCACACCAGTAGCTAAAAAGACGGGGAGCGCAGCTGACACTTCTGCCGAGGAGAGGAAGAGCAAACGTAGCCAGCTCCCCCTCCTCTCTCCTCTTTCTTGCAAGTGCTGCTGCTGCTTTTATGGCCCAGGCTCCAAAGTCATTTAACATTTCATAGCAGTAATGCATGGCCCTCTCCTGGGCTGAGAGTCACGGCACTGGTTTATTCATCAGACCTGAGCAACTTAGCAGGAACAGGAGATTTGAGGCCAGAGAGAGATATTGGGTATGGGAGGTATTTGTGGGTCTAGTTATGTCACGTGCACAAAAAACGCTACTTTGTACTGGTATAGTTGGGAGGAGGAAATAGAGGAAGATGACGTCAGATCATCTTGGCTGCTTTCTTGCGTCACCTATTTGTTTTTAGCCTCTCTCACCTGAATAACCGTATCTTCGTCTTCTCCGTCACCTTCTCGGTCTCTCTCCCTCCTTTTCGCAGTTTCTCTTCTCTGCTCACTAATTAACGCTCCCAAGTTCCTCTCCTTTCTCCCCTCGTTGTTTTTCTCCCCGCCGCCTCTGTCAGGGGGAGTACGGGGAACTAGTGTTTTCTCATTAAGTTGGAAGGAAACTGTGGAGCACAACATTCTAATATCTGCCCAGATGCCCATTAGTCCAGCAGCTTGGCCCAACTGATGGGAACACAGATCAGAGGGCAGACAGTACAAGTCCCCACTGGCTCTGCCTGATCAAACATCCTGTTTCACTAGCGGTGTCGGATCGGGGCAGTCAGTTGGTTGTGACGAGGCCACAAAAAGGCTGATCCAGAGGGGTTACAGAGAACTGGTGAAGTGTTTTCTGAGCAGGTTGTTAAGTTTACAGACTGGCAGACAGAGCACCCACCCTAAACAAGACATGGCGCTCATTACTGCTGTTATTCCATCATCAAAAAACCAATGTGTTGCTGCAAGATACATTGAGTTTACATTTCCTTCACTTATCATTATACATTGTAACCCCACATAAAGTGTCAAAAATGTGTTAACACATATCAGGCGTCTACTCTTTGTAATTCCTGAAATGTTGATGTTTTTGTAGAACTCGGGGTGTTTACTCTTGACAGCAGAGAGATGAAGGGCAGGAAGCAGGGGGTTGAGAGTGGAGGCAAAAATCAGTGGGAATTGGCAGGGTGAAGTCAGCCAGGACCCCAGAGCTGAGTGATTCACCACCAAATGAGTAAACCACATACACACACAGCCATAATGTGCACTCACACACACGCGCAGATGTGCCAATATAGACAGACAGGTTACGTTTTGGGGATGTCAGGACACATCACTGTCAGAGATCAGTCTCCGTCCTTCTCTGAAAAACAGAGGACGAGTGTAGATGGTCAGTGTCATTCACTGTAGCTTGTTCATTTCTTTTCTGTGCAAAGGGTTCACATGTAGAATGTAATTTTTTGACTAAGTAAAGCGAGGAGTCCATCTTCAACCCTGAAGTTCTGTGCATCCGTGGTCTTATTAGACAGTCTGTGTACATTTCCCGCTGTCAAAATCCAAAGGCCATTCTGCCATAATTAATAGTAACATCTGGATTAAAGACCATGAATCATTTGTCTGTGCTGTAATGCAGAGTGTCGTCTGTGTATATTTTGTGGTATAACTCTCCTAATGTTGAGATTTGGTTTTCATTAAAAAGGTCAGGTGGCATCAGCCTCGGCGTTTGGACCTCACATCCACACTCAAATGGCCTTTTAAATCACTAAAACAGAGTTTTTTTAAAATGCCACCCAAAGTTCAGATTTAAAAAAACTCTGGTTTCTGTGTTTCTATTATTATTATATGCAAAGCATTTGGGAAGTGATGACATCACAGCTTACTCTGCGCATGCCCAATGTTGCCTTGGGAAATTCTGTCTGCTTTTGGTTAGCACTGCTAGGTCTAATGAGTAATAAGTTTTATTACTAAATTTGCCCAATATTATTTGGACCACAGTGTTCTGGGTAAGTTTCGGGTAAGTGACAGATTGCTGGTGTTGACTTTATCACCACCTACTGGCCTGGAATGCACGTTTTCTCACCTCGACTGAGATATTTAGTAAAACAAGGTTTTGTAGACTGAGATTTTTTTAAATAACTGAGGCAAACAATTTCGAAAAAATATCCGCTGTCGTTAAGACAAGGCCTTGTATGTTATGTAATAGGAGGCGCAGAGGCCTTTTCTGTTAATGTGCTAATAGACAAAGACCGTCCAACATTAGGCCATTTGTATTTGTGATGATTTGTGAAAGAAGAGCTTGTTATTGATCCTCGTTTCAGTGTGTCTGTTTGTATGGTCTTCCATAGTGAGTCATGCATCTAATTGTACTTCCCCTGACAAAAGTGCTGTGTACAGTTGTCATTTTGACACACAACACACAAACACAGGCTGAGGGATTTCCTGCCATTTTGTAAACCATCTCATACAGTCCTCAACCAAGATGTAATGATTTTGCATCAGAGATGCTGTCTGCTTCTCGTGCCACCATGGTCAGTGGGATGGAAGCAATTGGCCCTTGCGTCCAAACCCACTATCATCAGTCCTGTCCTCATCTCTATAAGCTACGTACAGTATTAGACAGCCTCTTCCAGCTTCCCCACACTCATGGTGCATGGTCAGGTCAGATATACTGTACAGAGATGCCTGAGGGTGACTTGGCTCTTCATTGAGACCAGCCCTGGTGACACCAGCTGTCACATTAATGGATTGGCTAAAACATGTGTGTGAACTGCATTATATTCACTATATGTAACTTTTCTCTACCTCTCAAGCTTTAGCCCATAGACTGTATATTAAAGGGGACATAGCATGCAAATTCCACTTTGTTAGTGCTTCTACAGGTTAATGTGGGTATCTGGCATGTCTACCAACCCAAAAACTCTGGGGAAAAAACACTCGCGCGTTTTGTTATAGTTCCTCTAAGTCAGAAACGTCATGCTTGAGCGACTCGATTGCGCTTCCTGGGTATTGTGTCGTAACAAGGAACTGGAAGTCTCCCTACATGGTCTTGCCCGCTGTGTGGAAGACTTCCGCAGTGTTCAGCTCTACTGTACGCCGGGTTACAGTAGTTACGCCGGGGTACAGTAGTTACGCCGGGGTACACCGGACGCGGAAGCGCCGCTGCGAGGCAGCGCAGCGCCGTTCTCCAGCACGCAGCCGCCTGGCTGTTCACATGGGACGAGCATTTCTCCGCTGGTCAGCCCCATAGACTGTATATATAAGGTCAGCCCGCGATTCTGCTTTCTCCGCTTGTTGTTGTACCCGTTGAATGTCGGGGTTCGGGGGTAAATGATGGTCTTCATAGCCCCCCCCCCCCACCTCTCTTTCTCTCTCTGTCTGTCTGCTTGTGTGCTTGTAGTGGATGGGCAGAGGGGGACATTTAATTATGTGATTGGGAAAATTAAAACTCCAGGACAACAAGGGGAATACAAAGTATGGGATGCATATTTGATAATTTATATCATATAAAATATGTAATTTATATCGTTTAAAATCATGGGGGGAGAGGGGGGAGGGGGGAGCTGGCTCATTAGCATTTAAAGGAACAGGCACTCAAAACAGGTCACTCTGTGGAGGGCTGTTTTATACAGGGTAAAAAGGGTGCTGTTTTATATGATCCTTGTGGTATTTTGACCAAAGTATGTTACAGACATTTCATTAAGACCCCAAGGAACCATATCAACTTGTGGTAAAATGGGCATGCTATGTCCCCTTTAAGATGGACGACATGTCTCCTTGTCCTCCCGCTATCGAGAGATGAAGCCAAAATATCCCAGACATGAAGGCCGCCATCTTGTGCATGTGTTGCACGTGTCTGCACAGTGGTGACCAATTGTGAGTCAGTCACAGCTGTCAATCATGGCGCTCCACCCCTGTTCAAACCCAACTTACTGGAAAAATGAGCATTTGAACATACATAAGTTATAAGAGCCACTTTAAATGTCAAACTGTCTTTGAGGAAAAAGGCATTACATGTGTACTTTGCTGCCAGGTTGTGACTCAGGTGCTTTGGCCTCACTTTTGGGGAGCTACCATGTTTTACATTTTTTTGCCTTGGCAGGAGTTTATAATACACATTCTGAGTAGTGCTAATTCTATCAAGCAAACTGGAGGCTACATTTCCTGTACATGGCCTGGGTTCGCTGGTTAGCGTGCTAACTGTAACAAAAAAGTGATACGAATAGTTACTGCAATGTTACTTCTAGAAAGTGGTAAGTAATCGGCTTTTAATGCCAATGCAAATGTTGCCAATGCAGCAATACAACCCTTTTGATGATAGCTTTAGTAGTCTATTGTTTATCACTTAAAGTTTACCAGTAAACACATGAACAGCCTATCATATAGTTACAATGACGTTCTACTTGTAATTGAATGGTAGTAATTAGCTACCTATGACCGCAGCATTGTTCATGATGAAAAAATAAATGATTGACCTTAGAGAATGAGAGTGACCATATAAAGAACCATCCGTTGCCATGGACTACTTTTAGATAAGAAAACCATTGATACAAAATTGTCATTGTGTGTGTGTGTGTGGGTGTGGGTGTGGGCTGCATGATGATGGTCATACATCTGATTGCAGTTCCAGAGTTTGAATTCTTTTCTGTTTTTTTGCAACACACTCAGTGGGAGAGTGTATGGCACACACTCAACACTGATTTATGATGAATTGGTTCGTTTTATAATATATTGAAATACTGCAACCATGGAGACAATAGCAATCAGGGATTTTGTGCTCATTCATTCACACTCATGATCTCCCTCCACCCCTCGCCAGCCTTTTCTCTCTCTCTCTCTCTCTCTCTCTCGCTCTTTCTCTCTCTCTCACACACACACACACACACACACACACGAACAAATATGCAGACAAGAGAAGAAGCAGAAGAAGCAGTCAGTGCCCGCTGCGTCAGACAAACATAAATAGACGGCGCTTAACACATGCACAAACACGCGTGTTTTTGGAAGTGGTCCAATTCAAATCTGCAAATTCCCTCACATGAGAACCTATCTACCGTACACCGGCATTGCAGCTTACCCCTTCAACAGGTTCTCTGTTGCCATGGCAACGTGCTGCAGGCTGACCGAGCGGGATGAGTGAAAAACCCATTTCCTTGGCGACCAGTGGAGACATTCAGAGACATCAAATGGCTTGCATGTGTGCGCACGTGTGTGTGCAGAGAGTGAATGAGCTGACGTGTGTTTATGTGAGGACGTGTCAAGCTCAGTGTACTCGCCACCCTACTTTGTATCTCCTCATTCCCACCAATGATGAAACGGACTTTGAGTAAGGGGTGGGATGCTCGCCGGTGATTGACGTGGCTCTCTTCTCGGTGTTCACACAAACACAGGCGTATAGTTCTCCTTGTTCCCCCTAATGACTGCAGCCATCATTATCTACCAGCGGTTTGTGGCTGTGTGTGGGAATGTGGAGACATGAAAAGAGAACAGTCTCATGCTTATTCTGCATCTCTGTGGATAAGCTGATACGAGGAGATTCAGAGCGAGAGAGAGAGTCATGAGCCAGTTCCCTCTGCATTCTTCCCTCCCTTGAATCTGCCCACGCGCTGCCTTCCACCCACATCATCGCAGAAGTGATGGAACTTTTTCTACCTCCTCCCTTGCTTGTTTTCTCACTCTCTGCTCCGTTTCTCCCTCCTATTCACATGTTCTCTCCCGTTCTCTGTCACGCTTCCTTCCACAGTTTGTGTCTCCCTTTCCTGTCATTTGTCATTCATCTGAACCCTAACTTCTCCTCTCCGCCATTAGTTCTATATTTATGTCCCTCCATCCCGCCCTCGTACTGTCTTTTCTGATGGAGAGAACATTCTAAGAATTCCTCCGCTCCTGCATCCACACAGGTACCTGCTCTACAGCAAAACTCAGGAGACCGGATTTGAGGTCTGAACAGTTTCTACTATCATTGAAATGTCGCCTGTTAGTCGTCTGTTAGTGAGGCACCTGTCAGGAAATCAAATTTTATTTTTGAAGAAAAGGTGTGAAAGAAGATGCAGATTTTGCATTCATAGAAAGGGATTGATACAGCTAATTATCCAGTTAGAAAACCTTTTTTTTCGGGGGGGAATTGCTCTGAGTCCCTACTACCTTATAAATATATGAAAACACAGTATCAAAGCTCAGCTGTCGATAAAGTAGAGCTCAATTCCAGCATTATTCAGAGGTTCTATTCCACCGTCATTGTTATAGCATCATGTCCTGGGGCAGGTGAATGAGAGGGGAGCAGTTTTATCCGATCACAGCCAGTGGAGGTGCCTCATCAAAGGCCTTCTGGCCTGGCCTGCTCCCCTGGGGCACTGCCATCCTCCAGGAGACACATCAAACACATGAAAGAAGAACATCCAGAGTCACACTCCTTTGCCTCCAAAGCAACAATCCACATTTACCTGACCAGCAGTTAATTTCTGTGGTGCTTACAGGAATTCCCCAACAATTCATTTGGGGTTTTCATTTATTGGATCCACTTTTCAAGCTGCTTGTAAATTATTCTTTGGCTGTATTTTAAAGCACTGATGCAGTTTTTCTGAGCAATGCAGATTCATTTTCCACGCCATAGCATTTTGTGGGGGGGGGATAACACACCTCTTCATTTCAGCAACACAGCAAATTCATACGGACATCTTCTACACTCCGTAACATATTCTACCATATTCTCACCTGCGGTGTGCTTTCCCTCTGTCGGCTGTAGCAGACAACAGTATTCGCTAGGAGGGGGCAGAGATGCAGCCATCTTGGAGGCAGTGGTGCATGCCAATGTCTGCCTGATGAGTTCATAGAGGAAGTAGTTCATCTTCCTCCACTGTTATTTTATTCATTACTGCCCATCGGAGAGGAGAACACACACACACACACACACAGGCAATCAGGTGGGCAGATAGGCAGAAGAAGACATCTTAATGTAGTGATGTTTGTCCCTATTATCTTCTGTCCTCACTCTTTTATTTTGACTTCTTAAATTTCTATCCATTAGTTTTGTCTTGATCATAGTTACTCTTGTTTATCTACTCTATATAGCCACTGTTTATACGACATGTCACTTAGGCTCATTACAGTTGCCTTAGGCTTTTAAACACGTCTTTAAATAGCATCTCTGAAGCCTTCAGAGGATTCAATGCAGATATAAGAGCCCTGTGCGTTCATACCCCTCTGCTCTGTGTTTGTCTTTTGTTTCGTCAATTTGTGATGAACCGCTTTGGCCTACTTGTGGTGGACGCAATTAGGAGAGGACCCTTGGGCAGTCGCTGTTGAGGTTTTCCAGATTTTCTCACTTGAGTAAACAGGACTAGATTTCAAACACACAGAGTAAAAGGTAGCAAAAACAAAAGGGGCAGCAGAGCACTGTGTTCAGGCCTGGAGGTGTAGTCATTTCAATGTTGCTTCTTTGCCGTTGTATGACATGTTGTGTGTGAGGGGTTGTTGGTTCGCTGGGAAAGAAAAGAAGCCATTGGGCATGGAAGTGTCAAGAGAGAAGGCGAGGAGGAGAAAGAGCGTGGTGTTCTGTAACTGCCTGGTAGCCTATGCTTATCCGAGCTCAGCAACCCTCATTAAGCTCAGCTGCCTGTGCAGTAAAAGTTTGGGAGATTCAGACTGAAGAAGACTCCTCTCCCTCCCCCTGCAGGCCAAAACAACCTCGGAATTATACTAGATCTCCCTGGATTCTTCCTGAGATGGAAATAAGTTTTGATTTGCCTTCCAAGGGGTCTGGCTTGGTGAGGCATAAAACTAGTCAGTGGCTATTTTTTTACAGTGATTGTTTGCAATGTAGATGTTGATGAAGTTAAACGGAAGAAATACGCTCCAATTAAAACAATTATCCATCCTCTGGTTTAGAAAAACAGAGAAATATCTGCAACTTCTTTGTTATCTTGGCCGAGTGGAGTGTAGACCGGAATCTTACCAACATTTAAAAGGAACTTGACTTGATGTGTCTTCTTTGTGTGATGGATGATTTGCTTCCAGACACAAACTGAACCCTGGACATCTTCTTGAGATTTTTCGAAGGGACTGTATGCGAGAACGCAAATGTAAGAGTCAAGTTGCTGTGGAACTTTACCTGCCAGCCCCCTAGTAAAATGTCCGCAAAATGTTGCATGAGTTAATGTGAGAATACAGTGGGAATTTGTAAAAAGAAAAACGGCTTAATTTCCCGAACCATGGAGTTCGGTCTGAATAATTCACTAAGAAAACATTATTTATATATATAAATATATTTCAGAAATCAAACACGAACTTAATCGATCCACAGCCTGAGCATTTGCAAAGTTGACATTTGAATGTTTTTTTCTGTCTGTGTGTATTAGCTAGATAAAACTGGGGCCTATAGGAAATTACACACTGTTATTGTTTGCTGAAAACAATATCTGCAAATGTCTTTTGTCATAAAGCATCTGTCATATTGCACCAGTTCCCCCTTTCGCCAGTTTGACTTCATATTTCCTGATCCAGTGCTGATACTGAGAGCTCACTGTGAGGTTGTATCGTAACGTGGTAAAAACAATCATATGATTTCTAAATAAAGAATGGCGATGTCATCTAACAGTTAAAATTTGTATGAATGAGAGATCTGATAACATGAACACAGTTTCAGACTGAATGAGTGCGGTGAGGGTAATTCAGTCCAGGACAGTGTATCTCAGTAAGATTAAGCTTTAGTGTAAAACACAAAAGTTGTGGAGTGTGCATTTTAACAAAGCATTTTTGGATGTTGAAATCAATACTCAGGTTGTCCTGGTGGATCCTAAGACCGAGTGAGGGATGAGTGATGAAGAACTGATGCTTTATCGGTTATTTTTTGGGAAATTCTGATTTACAGAAAGGTCAGCGGTCACGTTCTGCTGCAGCCATTCAGTCTCTGCAGATGCTTTTGTAGGTGGAGCATTGATTTTAGTTTCTTAAAAGCAAAGAAACCCCCCCACATCGAGTAGGCGTGAATGAACTTCTTGACCCTTGTTCATGATGTGTAGCGACATCTGACCTGACACACAGACTAAATACCAATGCTTGATAGCTATATAAGGAATCAGCTTAGTATAGTAGCATTTTCAGAGAGTGAGACTGTGTGAGGTGGACTGTGATGTTAGTGTGTTGTGATCTTCTCCACAGAGGCCACCATGCTTTGCCTTAAGGGACAGTGAATGTTTGTGCTCACTGTCCATCAGTGACACATCAGGAAAGACTGCATGCTTCCCTCTACCCTGTGTCCACACACACACACATTAGCTTCCACCCTCGAACATATACAGACTTTGGGTTGAAACCTGGAGGTGGCTAACACCAGTTGATTTATTTATGAGTTTGAGCTCAATACTGGCTTTAGGCCCATCTTTAAGCCTCTTACAGTCTATGCTCATTGACAGCATTTGTGGTCTTCATTAATATTACATCGCGACATCCTGACCGATATGCATTCCCATAGGACAGCAGCAAAATCATTTCTTCACCAAAATATTCTTAGTAGTTTTATTCTAACTTTGACAGGGAGGCAGTGACTTTTCTCCAGCTGAAATAGTGGCAGGGTTGAGATTTATGTTTTGCTCGAGCGTCAAATAATGCATTTTGAGAGGATGAACTGTATACAAAGCCAAAATGGTTTGGTGGGTGTTAATGTCGCGCTATCTTTGATGTACTCAGTTTTGATCAAAGAGGTCAGGCCTTGCAAAGAAACATCTCGCTCAGGTGACAAAAGAAATAAGTCTCATCTTCAACTGGATCTTAACCAGCACCACACACACAACAAAATCAATGGGGATCATTGTGTTATAAATTACATGGTTGGAAATTAGAATGACTTTGGGGCAAGAGTCTAACATTTCAAACGGAACAGCTGCCAAGCATGAAAGGTCAATTATAAATAGACTGGATATATTGATTATCATTATGTAATGCTCATTCAGAGCTTCTCCTTTATGTGGTTTACATGTAATTTAGAATGGCCACTTTGCTCCCTTTTGAATTATTCAGCCACACAACAGCACCCCCCCCCCCCCCCCCTCCGCACACACACACACACACACCGGAGCTCTGTGATAGGTGATGCAGTCACACAGAGTCACCTGACTGTCACTTGCGCTCCCTTGGGTGGCTCAGTGGTCAGAGATTGGGATGTAACAGAGGAAGACTATTATTGTGATCTGCTCAATTATTCATCTGTGAATGAACTCAATACCCAGAGTGGAAGAGAGTCGGGTTGACGTGAATTACAGCTGTCATACGCCCAAGCAAACATAACATGTCCATCCGTATTTTGACATGACGCTCTCACCAATTAAACATGAGGATTCAAAGCTTTAATACAAAGACAATTTGTGATGACATTTTGATATCATTTATTTGATACAGGATAATATTACATTCACATTACATTTCAACCACTGCACTGCTCTTTCAAAATCACTACGAACATTTCCACTCTGCTTCTTGATTGCTCTTCCATTGTCAGGAGCCATGCCAGAGCTTATCTCACCTGTGTTCACTTTGTATACCTCCCCCCATTCCCCTCATCTGACAGTGGAGTAAATCTTTGCAGATACCATCACCAACCAGTAAAGCCTCGCTAGTGGGAACCACCTCATCTTACTGTAGCCAACCTTGAGCCAGACATAAGTCGGAACCCCTCCATTAAGACCAGCAGCTATTCAATCGGTGGAGGCTGGAGACTTCACGAATATTCCCAAAAACGAGGAGCACTCCAGAGAGAAGTGCCAGAGAAGGCATTTTCATCCCATGTTGTGTTTACATACCAGCAGAACCACCTTTGATGGGATTAGAATCACTAAAGATGTGCTTTTGCTGGCCTGGGAAGCTGCTAGCAAGGAGAATGTGCAGGGATTTATGCATTTTTGATGCAGCGTGGGGAGGAGTGGAACTCTGAAAAGGCTGCATGACCTACTTAGGGAGCCGTGGAATTCAGACGACTCGTCATGCCACAAATCTTTCTCTCACTCTCTGTATGTGTGTGTCAGAGGGATGTATGCAAAGTGTGCTGTCGCGCATGTTCTCTTTTGCCTGCTAGTGTTTGTGTGCGATGGGATGTGACACACACACACACACACACACACACACACACACACACATTCAAGTGTTTCCTCTCCTTCGTTTCTCTCTTTACTTTGCATTAGTTCATTGTGCGTCCTACTCCACAGGCTGCATCTTATTCTTAGCCTTCCAGTCTCTTTTATATAAAAGCCTGTGTAATAAAGAGCCTTCTGACAACCCTGCAACATTGTTGGCCACAATCCACTGAGATGGCATCTGGAAGGCTGTAGACATGCCTGCGCACACATACACATTCACTTTTATCCACACAAGCAGTGGGCTAACAACAGTTTTTCCCTCTGTCCCCATCTAAGGGAAAAATGCAATTTTCTTTGCGACATGGCCTTGTACACAAATTAATTTTCCTTTGCAGTCTAGCCCCTTCTCTCCCTCCTCTCTCCATCACCCCCCTACACTCTCTCTCTCTCTCTCTCTCTCTCTCTCTCTCTCTCTCTCTTTCTCTGTAGCTATGGTAACACAGTGTTGTACGTCAGCTTCTCAAACGAGATGGTATTGTCCGATTGCTCAGGCTGTCACATTCCTCATTCCTGCTCTACTATCACCCTGTATGGTGCTGGAAAAAAGAGACTGAGAGGGGCCAGAGAGGTGCTTTGTTATTGGTCCCAGGTCCTTCCAGTCACCTCAATGCAGACCAGTCAATAGGCGATTCATTTGAAACGACAAGCACCCGCAAGTCAATGCCTTCAACTGGTTTATTTGGCCCCGGAAAATGCTATGTGTGTGCCCGTGTGTGCATGTGTATGTGAATGTGTGTGTGTGGTTATAACTCCTGGTGATTGATGATTGTTTGTGGGACACTGTTGGCATGGCCCCCAGCCTGGTTAAATATTCGCTGATTGATGAATCCCAGGGTGTTTAGTGTTGGTGTCTGCTAGCATGTGTGTGTATGCTGGTGGCCGGGGGACCTCCCAGTCAATGTGGAGCATGAGTAATGACTGGACCAATGAATAAGTCCCAAAAATGTGTCAGAGGATTAGGGTCAAGGCAGATCAAATTTGTTTCAGTGGTGAGTTGTATTGTGTAAAACATATTTTAGTTGAACCATTTTCCTGTATTTCTTCAGAATATATCGCACTTACACTCACTGTTCTTATATCATTTAATTTCACTTGGACATCATCATCCATTTACCTTAAACAGCTAATCTGCAATCCGCTGTATTTTTGTATCACTGATTATTTATTCAATTTTCAGCTATTGTTAATAAGTGATAAGCAGGTTTTCTTGCCATGTTGTGTCAGTCCACTCTTTCAAAGCCCCTTCTGAAAAATGATGGTGATATGATTAACTAAGAAATTAATTGGATTGAGCAGAAAAGTGCAACGCTAACATCCAGTGAAGATGAGTTAATGATGCAATGCTTACAGCTATGACCATTAATAACCTTAAACCTCCTGGAGAATGAGAGATCAGAGGGGGGAGGGGAAAAGAGAGAGTAGAGATGAACGAGAGGCAGGAAGTGATAGACGGGGGGGGAAGAGAGCAGTGAATGACCGAGAGAGAAGGGGAAAGGTGCAAATAACCGCAAGACAGAGAAAAGAGTGTGTGTTAGAGAATGAGAGGGGAAGAATGATGATGCTGATGAAATGGAGATAGAAGTAGTGGATGGGGAGAGAGGAGGAGAGGTGAAATGAGAATGAAAGAGGGGTCCTCAATCCAAACAGAGACTAGGCCAGGAATCCTGGGAGGCGGCATTCTGCTGTAAAAAGATTGATGTGGGTGGACAGAAGAATCCCTGGGCTGCAGAGAGGGACTGCCTGAACACACTCACACACACACTCACACACACACAGCTCCACAGTCCGTCACACACCCTTCCATGAGTCCTGTCCTTCTCGTGTGGAATAGAAACAGGCACCAGACTCCTCTCCGCACTGTCATAACGTTGTCGATAGATGGTCTCTTCATTTGGAGAAGGATCAGTAATCTGCCAGTGTTTGTCCTCTCAGACCCGACTAAATGTCAATAGCAATATCTGCCTTACCCCACTCTTTAAATGGCCATTATTAGATAACCAATCATAGGAAGGGCTGCGCAGCACATCGCACAGAAAGGAGACGGCAATGTCACCTGCGCCACACGCTCCAACGTGAACTTGTGTGATGATTGCGGTAGGAAAAGTGCCCTTCCAAATGACAATGTCAAAACGGGTCTAAATAAACTCCCATTACGTGATACACCGTTTGAAATTAATGAAAAACAACACACCGAAGTGATTGGCAGGTAAAGATCCTGTAAAAACAAAGTGTGTGATCGAGTGTCGTGCCTCCTGTTTTGCTTCCTATTATTCAACCATGACCCTCGTCTTTCTTTCACCTTCAGGGAAATGATTTTACTGTACACGTCAAAAGTATAGTTTATCAGTCATGGAGAGTATTACTCTGTAGAAACCGCTATAATATCAGCTGTCACTGTGGAGGAGATTTGTCAGTGTGAGGAAATAACCCTCATGATGTCAACAGGGTGATCTTGGCTGAAATAAACAACCATGCAACACTGCAAAAAGTGGCTTAAATTTCATGTATCCTCTAATACAATTCACCTAAGAGGCCGAACACAGATACAATTTAATATTTGCCAAAAATATTGAAAGTAAATACTCAACTGAGGTGACAGACACATTGCAGTACCTTGGGACAATCAAAGATCCTCCCATGCGCACACACACACTCTCAAACCAAGCTTCTGCAAAATCATCATCCTCCCCTCTCAGCTGAGCTGATGCAGGCTATCATGATGTGCGACGTGTATGTTTACACTCTGATATAAAATTTCCTCCTAACCTGAAGATGAGTGATGGTCTCCATTCTTGCAGACAGCATTTTCATGAGGTAAACAGGCTGGAGAGAGCTTATAAAAAGCACAGACTGGGACCTTTAAAAATTAATTCTTAGAAAGCAGAGGTCAGCGATATCCAGCAGAACGTGTATATGGTAAGTATTCTGGAAGAGTTTTCATAAAGGCTGAGATGGAGGGAGGAGGAGATGGAGAGAAGGGATGGTATTGGGTAGAAACCTTCACACAGTTGTTCTCCATAAACCTTTAATATGCCCAATTGACAGAGAATATATGAGGGGTTTTATGTGCTCCCTCATTATTCTGTTTTTATGCTGCCTCAGTTGAGAAAAACTCAATACATAGTCTAACAAACATCATGAAGGGAAGCGTTGTTTCATTTTGAGTTCATTTGGGGTCATTCTGCCAGTGATGAAACAGAAGAACAAAATTAAATGAAGGGTGCCTGCAGGAGTCAAAATCCACTGATGCCTTCGTAGCCGCAGATATCATGACTCTGTGGCGAAATACTAACAGACTTGTTCTCTCCCTGCATACAACCAAAACTGACTCTCATCCCTGTGCTGGACTAATTTACTACCCTACCATTAACAAGCATTATCCTCCTTTTCCCTACCTCTTTCTTTCTTTACTGGATTCATCCAAGGGAGAGCGTGCAGGACCTCCGGGGCCAAGAAACAATTAACTTGATAATGGGTTCTCTTCCTCTATTTCTTCTTCCCACTCTCTGTCCACAACCCCTCTCTGTCGGTCTTTATCAGTTACTAGTTAGCAGATACACCAGCGAGGGCACCTCTGTGGTTACTAAACCCTCTTATTAAAGAAGAAGACGAAGAATATTTAATGATCAAATTCTGTTGTGCAGGTATGAAAACAACTTTTCCTCTTGTCAGGCAAGAGTTATCATTGAAGCTCTTAGCTTTCGGCCATGATGTACATTGACTTCTTTGCTCTACAGTGTGACTTGAATGGAGGAAATAAACTGCAGACTACCTTTAGTTGTTTTTAATGTGGATGGAATTGCCAAATCTCTCAGCACAGATTCAGCCCTAAAGATTGCTCACTTCTCATATTTTGTCAGAAATGGGTCTGGTGGTGTTCTTGTGGTTTTTGCGGTTGAGATAAGAAAACCAAATCAGAGATTAAACTGGCACCGTGATCGACATAATTTTCTGTATAAATTAAAAATAGCTTCGACAGGATGCACAATTCACTTTCTTGCACTAGTGGAGGACGTACTCAACATTTTGATGAAGTAAAAGTGAAGAAAATAGACAAATGTACTCGCGTAAAAGTAAAAGCATCCCATGAACTTTTCTTCTTCAGTAAATGTATGTACTTAGCTTCCTGCTCTGATCGGATCAATTGACAAATTTCCCTCTTGCCATTGATTACTCTTGAAAATATAAAAAATAATGGTACTGGTACACGGAAGGTGACAGTGGCCCCCTAAAAAGAAAAAGGCTAAAACTAAATCAGAGAATAATAAGGTGAAAATAAATTCAGTTTACCTGGATTCTCCTCTCCGTCCAGCACCTCCTATATTGGAACCCATTGGCTCGTTTCAGTGGGATTACAGTTTGGTTTGGTCCCTCTCACTGGTTAGCTCAACGTGTCCCAGCTGTTGTCAGGCCTCGTCAAAAGCACAACAACCTGTAATAGGCTTAACACAGCATCTGCTTCCTGCTCAGCACAGATTGCTAATAAAGGTGCAATGTGTTTGCTGTGAATTATTTATTTATTTTGTACCACCGGCCAATTTGAGCTTATCTTGGATAGTGAGTGAGCCGATGTGTGTTTATTTGTTTGTGATTGTGTTTTGGCACGCGTTTGCGTAGAAGAATGATAATTTATTTGGTGTGTGTGAGTGTGTGTGTGTGTCTGTGTGTGTGTGTGTGTGTGTGTGTGTGTGTCTGTGTGTGTGTGTGTGTGTGTGTGTGTGTGTGTGTGTGTGTGTGTGTGTGAGACCCGAGAGTTGAAAAGGGCGAAAGACACTTGACACCACCGAAGAGGCTTCCATCGTGGTTATCCTGGTGGCCATCTGAGCTCTCCAGAAAGCGAGAGAGATAGAATGAGTGCAATCACAAGAGCCAGACTGGAGGGAGAGATGGAGGGCAAACAGCTATCAGCTTCAGCCGCCCAGTCAGTCTGTCGCAGTGCATTTTATAGGCCAGTCTCTCCCAAGATAAGTGGTGGGTTCCATAGTGTTTTTTTCCTGTGCGTCCCAGGCCTGCATTGCAAGGGGAACAGATTGAGAAAAACAACTCCATCACTCCTTCCTTCTCTCAATTTTACTCCATCCACTCGCACTCAATCAATGTGTACTCTCTTCGGATACTCTGGGGCCGGCTGTCTAAATGTTACGACAAAGCGCCATGGTGCTTGCTGCATACGCAACTGAAGCTTCATCCTCCCCTTCTCTTCCTCCCTGTCTTCTTCTTCCTTTTCAGAGTGTCTCACTTAAATTGTTGGCTATTGCTTTTTTGCATTGGCTCCTTAAGTCTGTAAATTACCTCTCAGCCTTGTCTTTGTGGTCATTTAGAAAGGGAAAGAAAAGGTTTGGTGGGTGATACGTTACACCTCAGTGAGCCTCACAAAGGGTTCACTGATGGGGAACAAATAGCTCGAGCTTCTTGGAGATCTTGTGCTTCTGTCTATAAGGAGGGGAGCAGGTGAGATGAGCCTGCCAGTGATGTGAGAGATGTTTACCAGTGTGGAGCATTGACCTTAATTGACAGACAAATGACCCCAATGAACTCAGGGGAGCTCTCTGTATTAACTTGTTATTGATGTACTATAAAGAAAATCTAAGATAATACAGTTACATCGCCTTTGCACTAAATAGTCAAACTTTGTAAATGGCTGGAGGCTGAATCACAGGCACTTAAACCTCCAGTCTTTACTCCTCTTCTGAGAGTAGTTGGTATTGACAGCCATGGCAGAGTTGTAGAGGATTAGTTGGGTTGTACATGGGGAAATAGATAATCTCCTGTAGATCTGACCTATTGGCTGCACCCTGCCATCTCTATAGGGCTTTATAATGCCAAGCATATGTTTTCTCAAACACTGGATTCAGTTGGGCTCACGCTCCCCCTCCCGGTTTGGGGATGTGGAAGTAATTCACAGTGGAGCGTCTGCTGGGGGCAGATGTAGCTGTTAGAAAAGACCAGCTTTTTCTTTTTTGCAGCTGCTGCACCAGTCGACACATCAGGAAAGTTGTCAACATGCAGGATGGATGTGTACAGGTGCTTTGAAAGCCTGACTCCAGCAGTGACGGTGCAAAAATGCAAATTAATAACTTTGCAGTGTGCACACTTTAAAAGGTTTATACTGATAAATGTGTGTAGCTCTTAGAACTATAATTTAATGTTCTCATTTCTTATTTGTCATACTTGCAGAGGGAAATTACAGAGAGGGATGTTCGGTAGACAAGTACAAGATCTTTTTCTCAATTCCATTTCAACATGTTCTTGTTATGCCTGCGTATCTCAGCAAGTAAAATCTACTGTCGAAAAATGAAATAAAAGGAAAGTTTTTTGATTAATTCTGTTTATTGGAGGGAAAGAAGGGATGCTGTTGCACAAATCAAATTCACACATAGCCAAAAGCAAAATCTATTCACAGTTTTTGGGTAAATGACATCACATTATCTCCTCTCCACGATGTGTCTACACATCTTAACCCATAAAGACACAGATTCTGTGGATTCTCGCACATTTTGTTGTTGATAAACACCTGGGCTACCGGCCTCGTCGTGAATAAACGCAGATTGCTTCTGACATCAGATCAGGCTCTCCCCTCCCCGATCCTCTCTGTTGTTATCTCTCATCTCTCTCTATCCCACACACATGTACGTGTGTGTGTATGTGCATGTGATGTAGTGGGCCTCAGGTTGCTGATTTGGGTGCAGTAATTTGCCATTAGACAAGGGACAGGTGCAGCTGCCTCTGTGTACAGCGCTAACAAGGCATTTCATCATGGTTAGCTCCAGCCTGCTGATCTTATCAGCTCTTTTTCTTGTCACAATATCGCACACACACACACACACACATACACAGTAGACACGCCCTACAGGGTCATTCAGCATGCAGTTGTGGTCAAATGGAGGATTTGGGTTCAGACGCCTACGCTGGGTTGGGAATGCAGGTTCATCCTCTGATTAAAACATCAGTTAATTGTGTTAGGGTAAGGGCTTCCATACCTGTAGTTTTAGCTGTTGTTCAGGTTGTTTACTCTTCTCCAAATTTTGAAACGTTGCTGTTATTATGTAAATTACTGATTAAAAACCTTCAATTAACTCTGGCTGTCAAACTTGCAGGAAATAGCCACAAACTTTCATGCAGATTTTGAATGAGTTTAACCCTCAAATGTGCCGCATGCTGACCTTTAAAGATTTACTATTTTCAAAGACATTATAGAATGTTTAGTAAAAGTAGATGAAAATGATCACATGAAATGGGTAAAAAAAGTTATTCCAGGACAACTGTTAGCTCCCAGTTAGTCTAATTGAGTGTGATTCATGTGTAGCACAATAACAGCGGGCTAATGTCATCATGTAATAATAAATCAATGAGGATGAATCTCAGTAGCTTTGTGTAAAGGTCAGAGAAGGAAATGTAACAGAGGCAATGGATTGAGAAGCATTTGGAATAAACTCTTCCTCGGCTAGCTGTCCTATCAGTAATATCCTCTAAATGGTTAGGCTACTGGTGCAAACTCAGTGTAGTGAAATGTCAAGCCGAGGAAGGGACATTTAGCAAAGATGGAAACGGTTCTGTAGCCTGAATATTGTAACCAGTATCTCTAAATCCAGGGAGTGAAGTACAACTCATTCCAAGAGATAAGGTATAACTCTTTGGTAAGATGTCCACAGATATTCAGCAGTAGATGATTTGCTTTTCATGAGTTTCCATCTCCAAGTTCTTCCGCCGTCCGCCCTCGGCCCACCAACCCCACCTGCACCACCCCTCATACACACATTTTCCTTGGCTGTCTCCCAAGGTGGTCAAACAGATTACCACGGGCGTTGACTCCATCGATCTGCTCCAAATGGCCTCCGAATGCCAGGAATTAGATTTCAGACTGCAGAAGAGGGAAATAAGGTGTTGTAGTATGTCTTGCCGCTCTACTTGCTAGTCAAGTACTGCTATGCCTTCCTCGTTGCACTGTCGTTTCCTCAGAACTTATTTGTGTTTTTTCATGACGGCGACATTTCTCTGCTTATACCTTGTTAGAGCCCATTTCTCCGGGAAAATTGGGATGTGGACCCAAAGCTCTCAGCGACTGCTTGGTAAACCTTGAAAAATACATATTTGTCTCAGTGTTGTTGAATAAGGATATTAACGCGGAAAGGAAGAAGGCACAAGATGAAAAACTGTAGCGGCTCATGCACTGGAAGAAAATAACACGAGGAGATGTAAAAAACAGAATTAGATTTGATATTTAATCATACTTTTTCCATAATGGGACTGTAGATAAATCTGCACAGCACTGTGTAGCTGCTGAGCATCATAGAGAGTCAATCTCACGGTCATGAATTACTTCATTGTGGGGTTATAATAGAGGGTGGTTTTATAATACTGGTTGACTTGGCTTTATTAGTGCACGGTTAATGTCAGGCTAATACCTCGTCGCTCCTCTCTTTCTCTCCCTCTATTCAACTGCTCGTTTCCCTCTCTCGCTTTTCTCCCATCATCGCCATCACCATCCCCGTGTCCCTTCACTCTTTGTGTCCCATTGTATCCCACCGCCTCTCTCACCCTCCATCCCGCTTTGTCTATCTGGTGTTAAGCTTTGCAGCGTCTCCATAGCTGAATAAGTATTGATTAATGTCTGAGTGGTTGTGCTACCTAATGAGAGGCTAAATATAGCCGTCGCTACACTGGCCCGGCACGTGGCTTCCTCCCTCATCTTGCGCGCAAAGTGTGGATAGTCACACTGTTGGCATGACAACACACCAGTCAAGGCCCTGCGAGAAGTCTCAACAGATTGTGTGCATGTGTGCCCGGGAAAGGTATAAGAGAGGATAAATGTAGCCGGGAGGACAAACAGAGAAACGGAGGAAAAAGAAAGACGTAGCTTTGTTTCTTGTAGCTTCACGAGAACATGCTTTGCTTTCTCTCGTTAACTCTTTCGGTTTTCTTTTCTCCAAGAGAAACTCTCATAAGTTTGGTGATTTTTAGATACTTACTCTGAAGAGACAAAACCATTTGTCGCTGAACTAATTAGTAGATCAACAGTAGAATATTCAACTATTTTGAAAATAATAAATGTGATTTAAGTATTCTTTGGTTTGAACTTTTCCTATTTGAGCATTTGTTGATTTTCTTTGTCTAACGTGATAATAAAGTGAATATCTTTGGCTTTTAAACTGATGATCAGACAAAACTTGAACAATTTGAAGATTCTCCCCTGAGCTTTTGGAACCAATTTTTCTTACAGTTTTATCGACTTACTGAACCCATTCATGTTTAAAGCTTAAAACGAACCCATTTTGAGGACTGATGACACTTAGGAAGGTTTCAAAAATTCCCCAAAATATGGTAACAACTATATATGCCTTAAAATTAACATGTAGTCGGGTTTTACACGTTGTAAAACTGTTTTATTTTTCGCCGACACAATGAGGAACATAACAAATCGTGACAACCTACACTACATTGTCACTCTTCGTAATAAATCTACTTAAGCATGCCACATCACAGAGCTCTTTTGTCCTCATGTTGACAAGTTAAGTTGCCCACATTTCCTTTCTGTTGCATGGTAACCATTTGAGAACCGTACCATCCCACCTTGTTATGGCCAGCTGGAGAGACATGAATGACAAAAGTATGCAAATTAGATATCTTCTTTAATAGCCTGCTGTTTTATTCAGCTGTGTGGCCAGGATAAGGAATCCCCAATGTGTCTAATCACATCTTCTCCCACTCTTTTCACCTGAGGCATATCCGCAATCAAGTCTATTTTTGACTGGCATTACAACATACATTGTTCCTCTCCGGCGTGAATGGACGTGCTCAGGGGAGGAGTGTGTTTTTAAGGGTCTGATGATTTAAATCTTAGCACGTGATTAAATCTGAAGTGTGTGTGGTCCAAAGTGCAATGCAGGAAGACGGCTGTTGAAATTTGTGTTCTTATTTTCAAGTTGTGCAGTTTATACATTCAGGGTTTCTATCGTCAACAGAAAGACAGAAGATGTAAACTTGACGCCATTATACCTACCATGGTCTACACACAGTCCTATAAATCTTTAGTTTAGTGTCATTCCTCCACATTGGATTTTTGTCTGTGCTGTGGAGCCTCTGCTGTTCAGTGGGAAATCTCATTCTGTTGCCAGCTGATGGCTTACAAGGTCAAATGACTCTCCAGATGAAATGGACTGTGTCAGAAGGCAGAAACACACACCACCTGCCATTCAGTCGGTCAGTCCATCCATCCATCCATCCATCTATCAGCTGCACACGGGAGTACATCCTGAATTTATTGGCAATAACAGACAACTGAGGGGGAGAGTGTTTATGATTCGATCACAATATTACAACCTGTGGAAATCGCAGCAAACCCGGTTAGCCAGCTTATGTAGCCATCAAAAGGAACCTACAGTTCTTTTTAAATCTCTTCTCTCATTCCTCTGTCTTTCTCCTTTTCACACACTCTTTTCCTCTGGTTGCTATAGTGATGTGAAATGGCTGCATTCTGCAGCACTGGATCAGAGCGGGGGCCCGCTCCTGCAGCTTGTGAGTTATATAGTTTTCCATGATGGTTTTAAACCATTTAAACAAACACACACACACACACACACACACACACACACTGCTGCAATTATATCAGCATGTACCACAGCGCTTGGAGTCTAACAAGTAAAATGTTATTTAAATGTCACATCGTTTTTCATAAACAGTATGCATTACTTTAAACCGACACTAGTGAATATGCTGCTTTTGTTGTGCATCGATCACAGTAAGTCGAAGTCTAATGACCTTGTAAGTGCAGCAGTTTTTCTTGTACAGTTGGTTAATTATTGACCCTGAGACTCACAAATAATGGTTAAGAATTGTCCTAATTGTTTAGAAAAGTCACAAAAGTTATTCTCCTGAACAAAGAATCCAAGGTATCTCTTTAACCCACAGTTTTTTCAGAGGAGCACAAGGTTCTTCATGTCCTTGTCTTGCGTGCCTGCAACACAGTCACCCAAAATAGGCTGGAATATGTAATGCTGCCTTTTAAGGGTCTTTATCTTCCCCTCTGTCTGTTCTTTGTTCCTGTTAGTGTTTTCACAATACCAAAATAATGATTTCAGTTCAATCCCTGCCTAAATATATCAAAACTGATACTGAAAAGATGGTTAAAACTCCTACAACACGAGGAAGAGTAATTGAATAATAGACGGTAGAACATGGAGGAGAGAGAGCCTAATTAATTGCCTTTTTATAATCCAATTTCACGAAATAGAAAGGGAGAGAGTATGTTCCGTTGAGCGCAGACCACCTCCAAGGAGATATTCTGACTCATTTGTATTTAGTTTACTACTGTTGTGTGTTTGAGCTTCATGATGTACAGTTAATGTCATTTATATTTATCTACATGCACATTGAAATTGAAATATATATATGATGTTGTGTGTTCAGTTTGGTTTCTTACATTGAGGTGTTTTTGACACTTAATTAATAATGGATCACACTTGTGATGTGTTTGACTTATACTTCATGGCACGATCATGATGTAATAATGTTAATCTTCACATCTGCTACCTCATGTCTGTCAACAAGTTGCTTTGCAAGTTGGAAGTTTTGTGTTCCTTGGTCTGTGTAGGTTTAAAACCGGCTGTAGATCTTACAGGCTTTGTGGCGTCTGTGGGTTTGGCATGACTGTCATCTTTATCAATGAAAAATTCCCATATTCTTGCATCTTCCTTGTCAACAAGCTGTGAATGGTCAGCAAGAGCACTTTCTGTTGTCTCCATGAAAGCAAAGAATGGTTTGCACGCCCACTCCCACTATGCCTGCAGCGAGTGCTGCATACACACTGCCCCGCTGCACTCTTTGATGCAACTCATAGGAAATACGGCTTTTACTAAAACACTGCCATTCTTAAATTACGGACTGTATGCACTGTATTTAATGGCTGGGTATTGCAATATTTTGTATATCATGCAACGCACTCTCCTATATCCTACACTTCCTTGCTTTTCATGATTTGTTTTATATCTCTACTCTTTCCTCCTTTCTTCTCTCCCTGTTTTACAACAAATAATCCAAATCTTCTCTCTCCTTTCTGTCTCTTCACCTCTGCTCGTCACCTCCACCTTCACCACCTCTCTCTCTGTGTCTACAGTGTGACAACGCCAAGGGGCTGAGGGCCTTCTTCGATGCCATATGCTACGGTCCCAAGCACCTCATGATCTTCGGCGGTGTCTGCCCCTCTGTGACCTCCATCATTGCGGAGTCTTTGGAGGGTTGGAATCTGGTGCAGGTAGGACACGTGTCACATGTCATTATGTGTGCATGTATGCAAGTGGTGTATTGCCTATATGCATTGTGTTGGTGAACCTGGAATGCTATTGTGCATAGTTTCCAAGTGATTGAAGAGAGGTTAAATAGACATTAACTCCTGTGTACTTACTTATACATTGTCTAAGGTTTCTTCCTATTTCTTTGTTACAATTAGGATGCCTGAGTTTGCTACTTTCTTAAGTTTCCAAAACTTCCTTAGTTTTCCCTCGTGTTGCGCAAATACGCCTTGGGATTTCATGAGGGTCACTGTTTCATGTACCACTGATTGCTGGAAATGATTAATTGATATGAGCTAATAATATATTATTATATATATTATATTATATATTATTATATTAATAATATTATTTGTATTTTACCATTATGTTGCTTGGTAAATGGCATTTTCTGGCATTAAATTAACAGAGCTTTGTTTGCTTATTTTAGGCATTAAACGCCAGTCATCTTTGCGCCTGGTAATGCTTTGACCCTCCTGATTTATTGCTTGCAGTTTCTTTGACTCTTCACTGTACAGCACTACCAAAGAGAGGAAATGCCTCCTTCCAAAGAATACATTTCATTTGCTGCAGACCCTGTAAAGGTTATCAGGCACAGATAAGGAAGGAGCGAAGCTTGTGCTTGGAAGAGATTGCATAATTCAAGTGGCTTCATTTTGAACTGAATGTCACATTACGTATCGTATTTCTTCCGCTTCCAATTACTGTGAATCTGCTGCTTGTCATGTTTTGATTTTTTCCATGTCTCCTTTTGCTCGCTGTCTTGTCAGGGTCACTCAAGAGAGTGAAAAGATTGGCAGGATGAGGGAATGAAAGGATTTGAAAGTAATCTTTTGTTTCAGTGTTCACTTCCTTTCCATGGTAATGATCTCAGTTGAGAAAGAGAGGCTCGAGTCATAGTTGAATTTTGGCTCCTGAAGTCGTAGTTTGTGTGTGTGTTCCCCTCTATTTATTGGCTTGTTTGGTAGTGATTACCTGTGAGGAGTGCAGTTGCAATCTTCTGCTCTGCAGAACACTCTGCTTAGTACAGTGTGTTCCCCACAGCACTTTACCAACCAGGCTCTTTTTCTATCAATACACAGACCAACACCAACAAACGCACACTGGTCTGATCCCAAATATGTATTGTGTTGCTGCCCGAGTACCAGATGGCAAGTGACTGACGGATAAATGTAAAGATAAATAGCAAAGAAAAAACTTTAAATGAACTTCTGTTTCCAGGATATGCTTAAAGATTACACCCTTGAATTCAGTGCCAAGGGAAACTGTGAGTGCAGTTTCCACAAGCAACTAAATTACTTTCTTTAGACCAGGAGATGTGTAACTGCAAGGTCGTCCAAGTAAAAGCACTCAGCAGCTGTCCAGCACAATGTGGAGAATCTTAACATTTTGAATCAGGATTCCACTGAAGAGCAAAGGTTTGTTGTATCATACAAGACATAATTATTTTCACTTACTTATTATATCATGTTCGTGCACTTCTCTGTGTTATACTCTTGGTTATAGGTGAGGCACAGTATCAGAGCCTGGGGTTAGTTATCATGGACTTTATACGTCCGTGAGCATCGAATGTGTGTTTGTTTAATGTGTGGACATATGTCGGAACATGTACTGCACATACAACTATATATATATATATATGTGTGTGTGTGTGTTGAAGTGTTAGATGAAAGACAGACAACTTTCTGCTTTGACAACAGCTGTGATGGGAGCCAGTCAGCCATTGCTTCCAGCTAGGATTATGCTTTTGTCTGAAGGAGAAGGAGATTAAAAAAAGAAGAAGACAGGAGCTAAAAACAGACAGATGTAAGAAAAAGTGAAGGTATAGGGGGAAGGGGAGAGATGAGGAAAGTGTTGAATCTTGCATCCCGCAATGTTTAGCGGGCCATATCAGCGTGAATCTGTTTTTAAAACTGCAAATTCTGTCACCCTGCATATTTATTACCCCAGCCCTGGCATCCCATCTGCAAGAGTTGAGTCGGTGGGGAAGGAAATGGAGAATTTTCCATGGTGATTTTATGGGCCAGGCTTAACAAGCTCATCATTTCCACATCAAAACAGGGAGCTGGCAGATACTATCTACAGTTGAGATAGAGGAGAGAACAACCACTCCTGGAAAAAAGCTTAATCACACAGCCATAAAAATAGCATTCAATCAGTGTTGATCCCTAATGAAGTCAGCTTTGCAAGGCTCAACAAAAATAAACTTCCACTGTGTACTCGCTCATTACACTCCATGCACACACTCATATGCACATACAGCGTTGATATATTCCTTCTAAAATTCAAGAGTCAATATTTTTATATTCCCAAAGTGGAGTCATGTCTAAACAGAAATTCAGGCAAATACTAACACAATTTTGGAGGGAAATATGCCAGCTGAAGACGGCCAATGGGTTAAGTTTGTGTACTTATGTTTTTTACATCCTGGGAACAACATACAACAGCATTTTTTAAATTTTCAAATAGTGCAAGATGCAACACTGGACAGCAAGGTGGGTTCGAACAGTTTAAAGCTGTAAAACTAACCTCCAGTAAAGCAATAATTATGAAAGAAATATAGTCAAGATAAAGACTTAAAGAGGGCTGACCTTTCTTTGACATTTTATCCAATATGAATGACTTAATTCATGCAAATATAACTTTTAGTCGGTCAGAGTTTAAAGCCCATATTTGAGAATTGGTATAAACCACTTGATAGTTGACTTCTGACTGAAAAATGTTAATTGAAATTCTAATTACATTTATATAAAGTATGAACTATATATTCAATATATTTCCCAGCTGTTTAAGCTGCTATGTCATTGTGATCAGTTTGCCAGCAGCGCTTCAAGCTTTTAATGCACTGTACATCTGAATTGATCTGTTGTCACACTTTGTCATGAAAGTGATTTGTTGTCCATAACTTCCCTGAGCAGCTCCACTTGGCTCTGTACTCGCAGTCACATTTTGTAATGCAGTGTACCGTACATGTGCTAAAATGACTGCCCAAGCAAATTAAAATGGTGGATAAGAATGCTGCCAGGGCCAATGGACAGATGGCGAGGAGAGGATTGAGGGAACGATGGAGGAATGGCAGAGAGGAGCAGACACACGCACTCTAATGGCATGAAATTGAAATTCAAAGAAACGGGGCAAGACGCAGCTGTGTTTGTGAACTGCCATCAGTCACAAATGCCACTGATTGCTGCGTTTTCATTTCCACAAGACAATGGGTGTTGAAGCCCTTGTCTTAGCAGCCATCTTGCTGTGTGATTAATCTTGTGTTAATCACACACCAAGTATTACATAATCCCAGAAAGCATTTTTTAAGCTTTTTAAATGCATGAGCACTTTTCTTTACCCTGTTTTCTTAACGTTCCAGAAGTCCATTTGCTCTACACAGCAGTGTTCTCTATTTTCTGCAAATGGCTCATTGAGTGCCAGGAAATAGCCCTAACCCTGGCTCCCATCAGTAGCTGGCCACTTCTCACTCACCAATTAGGCGTATCAGTGGTGGCACTGTTCATTTTCAGCCACATCGAGTGTGTAATGAAAAATTATGCCTCCCGATCATTTTGCCTCTTGTAATTTGCAAGAGAAGAAGAAGACGAGCGCTTTATTTCTATGAAACAGCCATTTGTAAATGTGGACACTGTGAAGGACACCATTTTTTTGGGTGTTGTCATTATTTTTTTCACAAATATTTAGTTTTCATTTTTGGGTTGGTGAATAAAAATGAGGTGAACTTTGAAAAAGTCTATTGAGGCATGTAGATTCATAAGCTGGGTCTCAATTTAGGGGCCACATCCTTTACAGCTGCATTCGTAGACCGATTGACAGCGCCGCTACTAGACTGTCCCAATTCGAAGGCTCCTGTGTGCTTCCACCACCGAGCATCGGAGGCTCCACCAGGTCAGATCCTTCCCCGACATATCCCATGATTCATTGTGCTTCAATGACTAACTGTTTCCAAGGAGGTAATGGCGGCAAAAAGTTAGGTGAAAACATCAGGATAATTAATTTTTTACCACTAAGTACTCACAGCTTAGACATGTAACCTGGGGTTTTAGTCTCGAAAATCAATCACCAATCCTGTGATTTATTCATTTTCTAGGGACACTGAATAACCAAGTCTATATTTTGGAGGAGGAATAAGTGGATACCCCCCTTTCAAGCTATTATAGTCAAGACCTGGACATAGAGCTAATATCTACCTGTATATGAAGCCCATTTTTCTTCTTCACTTGCTATATTGATCGTCAATGCTTCATTAAACCAGGCAATTTAGGGGCAGGAAAGTTGCCTCCTTTCCAGACCAGCATTCTCTTCTTTATTTTGAAGCCTCCACCAATTCCTTGGGCTCGTCTTTTTTTATTTCCCCCCATTTTCTTGCTCTCGCTCTCCCTGAGTGCTACACTGGGCGCTTCAATAAAACATGCGATGCCAAGCTCTGCAGTATTCTGCCTCACTTACGTCAAATCCTCCTGTGTTCCGTATCAATATTTCATGACTTTCAAAGTTTAGGCTAAAATCTCAGAGTGCAAGGGCAGGGATGGTGTGAGCATCACAATAGATCATCATAAATCAACACTATGAGGAGAGTTCACGTCTTTGTGCTGCGAGTGTGTGCTGCTTTTGCCTGCTCGTCAACTAAAGGTTATATAAACTGTCCTATAAAGGTTTAATGACAAGCCCAAAACATCCATGTCTATATTTGGTTGTTGTGTTTACCTGGTACAAGGTCCAGTCTTTCTGACCTCCTTCTCTGTCTCCATATCTATCTGTCTCTTTTTCCATGAGTGCGACTGTAGGGAGAAAACAGAGCTTCATAGCTGCATTTAGGTCTGATTTTCATACTGTCGCAAAGCCTCTAGGCAACACCCAGAGGAAAAGAGGAGGAAGGGGCGTTCCCCACTCTGTCCCAACCAGTCCAAGCCTGGTGAAACACTTGATGTCACTGTTGCTTTTTGATGGGCAGAGTCTTGCTTCTGTCGTGCAATCCAAGAGGTACCATTTGGAAAGTGAGTGGGAGGACAGCTCAACATTCTTTATATGGGTTGTAAATTACACTCCAGATTTGTTGGACAGACTGCAGATGAAGTTGAAGAACAAGGCAAGTGTCCACGTTGAAAGAAAAACTAGGTCCAAGACGAATGAGCCTTCTGCACAGACGTGAAAAAAAATGCAAAGACTAGCTCTTAATTCCTGTGTTTTCTCATTCAGTCAGAATTTCTCTCTTCTATCGCAGAATGCAAAAAAAGGCTGAAAGAGCCGTAGTAAAATATTAATTATATGCTGCATTGTTCATTAATCTGAATTATTTTGGTCCTGAATGTTGCCTGCACTTGCAGGATGCATCAGCATGTACTGTAAAAGCTGAGCTCACACGTACCTATTTGAAGTGCAGAGCGCACGCCCTGTGACAGGAAACACAGTAATTAGCTAATTAGCAACATTTGTTGAATACAGCTCGCGAACTGGTTCCGACTGTTGGTGTCACATATTGACTAAACATGGTAGTTTATAGATGCTCGATAAGAAAGAGCTTTGACAAAACATTTCTCTGTTTCTTTTCTTCCCAAGGAAGTAGGAACAACAAATGGAAACATGTCTGACACCAAGGTCTATGAGGCACATTCAAAAGGAATACAAGATGAGTACATGCTGAATTCCACCCCTGCATTTGAGTGTTATCATTCCCCCAGTAGTTTTCTGGAGAAGGACAAGTAAAAAGGAAATCAGTGTGTCATACTCGCAGCACTAATGATGGTGCGGGACCTGCCAGCCACCAGCAACAATAAACACATTAGACACATGAATGGTTTAAGCTTGTTTTTGATGTTTCACACAGTTTTTTTTTATCTTACACACCTACCTTGTGGAGATGGTACGATGCCATTATTTTTTGTTGTGCCCCCCAATCCTGGTTCTCTTCCAGTTTTTATCTTTGCTCTTTTGGGGATCCAAGGCTTTGATTTTCCTTATTTAGGTCATTGAGTCCATAGCACTTTGATGAGCTAGCTAGTATAACCAGAAAGATCCTATGATAAACTTTTGTTATGAAGCTAAAAAAACATTGTTTTTACCATAAAGTAAAGTTCAGATGCATGTTGAGGTTGATTTGTCTTTACTTTGGGAGTCCGACAGATATCCTCTTAATTTGACTCATGCTACTAGGCAGACCTTTCTGCACTGAAGAAGAACTAAAAAGAGATAGTAAGAAAAAAGATGTAAGGGAGCAGGAATGAGAAATTAGTTGGAGGCAAACTGGAGAGAATAAAGGGGAACCAACTGGGAGAAGATGAGGGGAAAACAGACAAATATAATTTAAGGAATAGCAGGAGGCTGCATTTAATGATTGAGAAAGTCAGACTGCACATGTCAGCTCCAGGGTGTCGAGATACGATTAATTTTACAATGCAAGCAAATAAAGGATCACAGCTAAGAGTCCAAAGAAGAGAAAAACAAAACCTGTCAGTATGAAATATATCAGTGTTACCCAGCCTTTTTTTGGCCTCCAACTTCAAAGCGAGTCAAAGCAATGTTGACGTGTTATTGTCATCATATGACTACTGCTTATGACCAGGAATTCAAATTAATTCACTAATTAAATCACAAGTAAGCTATTTAACTATTTAAGAAACATGACAGGAGTTACAGAAGGTTTTGAGAAAATACACAAAGCTTGGTACTGATTACATTTCAATGGTCAATTGTAAAGGACACAGTCACCTTATATGTAGAAACATGTACTCAGAAACTGCACTGGTTGGTTGAGGTATAAAAACGCAGTTCGGTAATTCTAGTTAATTAAAATTTCCATTAAATTTGGAAGGAATGGACATTGGCCAAAGAAGAACCCATGAAATTTTGGCATGGTTCCGGACAAAAGATCTGACCCAGAATTATATTTCTCTGTCTTTAACATTGCAAGTGTTTTTGACATGTGGCCCAATTTCCCAGGGAATAATTCATGGATCTTGATGAAAGAAAAAACGTAGGGGACTGATTTTATATGAGTGTGTGCAATGTGGTGCAGCTTGCCTGACTTTACGGGGACTGTTGGTCCATGGCAGAGGTATATGCCCTCCTTGTGCTATTCTAGCTTTGATAGCTTCTGATTTTTTTGAGGTTTAATTGACGCAGATTGACTCTGACATTGACGGATTGGCTGAGAGACGAAGTTCTGAGGCGCAGTTAACTAATAGGCTGTGAAGTGAGATTCAAGCAAGTTAATTCTCTCTTGATTATTTAGATGTTAATGTCTTGTCACATCACTTATTTTTTGAATTTTGACCGAATGAGCTTCACCTTATCTTTACCACAGCACCACGTTCCCACTGAGCTTTTACAAAACTCTGAAAGACTCCTCCTCTTTTCAACTCCTCACCTCCGTCTCCTCTGATTTATTCCCCCAGTATATGGATGTTTTATTATCACAGGGCTAAGAACCTCATCGACCCCAAAAAATCTGTGTCGGAACTTGGCTTCTATGAGGCCAGCGTTAGGAGGATCCCTCGTATCAATATCAAAAACAAGGGCGGACTCGCCGAGCAAATAGACGTCAAAAAGGACCCAGCTCCATTACAAACCATTAAAACCATAACGGCTGCTTGGAAAGAGTGAAGCAGAGAGGATCGATAAAGGGCAGTTTAACTGTCTTACACAGCTCACTAATATCTGAAACATCAACCCCCCTTTAGAGAGAGACAGAGACAGAGGGAGAGAGAGAGAGAGAGAGAGAGCGAGGGAAAGGAGGATGAAGTTTGTGGGGGAGAGAGAGGAAATGGAAAGAGACCGTTGAGGTAATTGCAGACTGCAGAGTGCTTTCCATTCCTCCTGCTGGTCTTCCTTCGCTTAACTCTCCCTGCTGTATAGTGTGCGTTTGCACTAATGACATAACATTTACCTAGTAGATTAATCCATAGTAGGTTCGTTCAAAGCCAATGTAAACACACATGTTAATACAATTACGGACCAACAAACTGCACCACAGCATCACACACAGCTCCACAGAAATATTGGTTTAATTAGAAAAAAAATCTGTACAGAAAAAATTCCATACAATAATTCAGACTTTTACCATTACAGTAAAATACTATAAAATTGTACTCATGTTTGCAATATTTACCTTAACTATACTAACTACGGACTCGTCTCTCTTGTTCAGTTTACTCAAAAGTGTTTTGTGTTACAAACAACAGATCCAGGCCAGGGAAAAGCTTGCTGATGACTCCACCTCCTTACTTGATTAAATTCCTTTTCCTCTGTGTCACTCTCCTCTGTCTCTCTTTCCTCCCACACGATCCTCTTTCCCTTTATCGGGGCATCAGGATGCGGAAGCGTTAAGCCTCCTTCAGGTTGATACTGAGCTCGATGCTATTTTCATTCCCCGTTGGTGCAGTCATTGAATACCTCTCTCCTTTTTAGTCTGCAGCTGCAAATGGAAATACAGTGTGATCAGTCATGATAAAGGATGGGTATCTGGGTATGAGTAGTACAGTATGTAAAAGCAACATCAGGCTAAATTACAATCCGTTTGCATTCTTACCTAAAGTTTATCCAGACGTATTAGTTACTGCTATTTTTTTCATCAGAAGTCTATGTGAATGAATAAATTTGCACATGACATGTGAGGGTTTAATTACAGTAATTGAGAGGAAACAGGTTGTTAGTAAATAATCAAAAATATAAACATAGAATATACACATTCATGGAAATATTCATGAATCAGTGAGCATAGGGGAAATTATTCATTTCCTGCTGCCCAGATGATGTCATTAAGAGATATTAGGGCTCTGTGTTAATCCCCCTCTACTTTGCTTTTTTCTGAACTGTTGCCAGTGAGTAATTTTGAGTTGCTTGTCAAATACTTTTTTCAGAGACGGTGAACAGTAGGCGAACAACTTCTCTCAAATCACAAATCCCGCTGCCAGGTGGTGTTCTCTTTGAACAGCTGTGCTGCTCAGGCTTTGACTCCTACTGACAAACAATTGTTCATACAAGCGCGGATGCAGAAGCAGGGATGTGCATGTTCAGTTTGCATGCAGACAATCTTTGCACTTACACATGTTTCAATCAGGTCTATCCTCCTCTCCCTCTTTTTTCTTTCTCCTGCTCCATCTCTCCTGTAGCAAAGGAGGTTTTCCTTTTCAAAGGGCTGTAGAAACCCTTGGGCTCCCAGAGCAGGAACTGGTATAATTGGCGAAGATGTGGCAAAGCGTTTGGCAAGAGGTAGTCCCATATTCTAATTATGCTGACAGAGAGGGAGGTTTGTAGTGTTTCAGAGCACAGAAAGAAACGACAAGCAACCTACTTTCATGAATAGTCATAAAATTCTGTTGCATTGTGCGACGCTGTTACTGCGACGTTTGTCACAAGATTTATCTTTGTTTTGTAGCTGCAGCATCACATCTACATGTAAATTGGAAACATGATGTGCATTCTGAAAATGACTGAGCAGTTTCTTCTTGTATGGATGTTTTGAAATGTCACCCTTTAGGGTTTATTTATGTTTCCTTAGTGGTGCTATTACACCGTTATAGACCAGGTCCTTTCTTTATGACGCCATCTATCAAATCACATGAACAGCACGTGTACAGCTTACATTAAATATATCTGAAAAAAGCACAAAATGACAGTTGATGATAAAATTGGCTTTTTATCGATACAAATCTCAGTTGAAATTTAACCTATTAACTGTTTAAAGTATTCCTAACTTAAATATACAAATATAAATGAGTGAAAATTCACTTAAATCGCAAAATAATTTAAATCTAACCCAACTACAACAATTTAACACTAAATCACAGTTTCAGTGCTTAATGCAGCAAAAATACTCCAAACTCGTCAAGAATTGTCCCCCCCCCCCACCGGGGCCAGGGACATCCACACTGCCAGCCGATGTGGTTGGTATGAGGTCACACAAGTGGTCAAACATGGTGCATACCCCATCCCGCGGTCAGAATCCTTTCACGTGAAATACAGCCACACTTTTGACTGTAGGCTAATGCTACATGCTACCTGAGCTATGTAGAGAGAGTGTTGCCAGCATAATTGCGTGTACTGTTAACAAGGCATGTGCAGTGATGTTTATGGCAGCTATTTCAGTACACGCACAGATTCCGTGTTTGAACCGGTGCCTGATTTCAGTACCAAACTCATATCCTGTGTGATATTAATCCGAACATCTAAAAGACTACTACAACACATTGGGATACGGTGAAACACATTCTACCTACAGGACCTTACTTCCCTCAATGCACTGACGATGTGGAATAAAATTTTATAGTTTTGTGTTTGGCAGATGTAGACTTTATAGATGGTGATAGTCTCCACATCCTATTAAAGTGAACAAGGCTCTGCAGGGAGTATGAAATAGACATGGCAATACAGATGTACTTCAGATATATTCTGAAATTGATTAACTGCTAAGTATTGAACTTTATAGACAGCTGTAAGGACAGAGCACAGAGTTTTTCACCTTGACAGGCAGCACAGAAACTATATGACTCATATCGCTTTGGGTTATGTGAAGTGTGTTTTATATATAGACGTCCTGAGATGCAGGCAGCACAGCATAGCTCTTTTTAAAAATTTAATTCAAACCTTTTAGTGGTCTGCAAGCAGCGGGGCCTGAGAGACAAAACAGATAGAGCAGCACAGCAAGCTCATTAGTACAGAGTGGATTTTGCTTGTCTGTCCTTGAACCACACACACACAACATTTTTGGAGAGTTACCTTCACTTGCATTTATTTCCTGGAGACACACGAACCATAACCACTGTGCCAACAATCTGCTTTTTCCCCAACTGCACAAACCGACATAATTGCCTGCAATACACTAGTAAATAGGGTATATATACTTTGATCAACTTGCATCATTCCATACAGAATGTCTCAATCTTAGGTGCACGAATACAAACACACACACACACACACACAAATGTGTCTAGACACTGAGCTCCATAGGTTTACAAAAAGGTAAACTGAGGTAGAATATTCTTCAGCCCTGAGCAAAGAATATGCATACTGTCTCACAACAACATGCACACACACACACACACACACACACAAACACACACTGACAAGGTAGATGCATTCTCAGCTTGTACCAACCGTTAAATTTATAAATACCCCTGTGGTATTAAAAGCGAGTTTGTGTTTGACTCGCGGACTTCTGGGTATTTCTGTGTCCAAATACATCAGAACTATTTCTCATCATGCTGTTTTCTTTTAACTGCTGCATTTTAGCAGCTAGTGCTGTTCTGTCTATTTTGATAATGTGATTCGGAACTAACTTTAATCCACATCAACATAACCTTTAGTGGATGTATACTATCGGGAACCAAAGGAGATTTCCTTTTTTGCGTACACAGAGCAAGTGTAGGACCCGACGGCCCAGATTTGATCTGTGACCTGAAACATTTAACAGGTTTTTTTTTACGGAGAAAACATAACGTAAAGTGGACTGTACAATAAAATGATTGACAGCGTGCTACCTGGAGCATCCTACACCTGACTGCTCAGACAAGCCAGTTGTTAGGTCGATCATTAGTAGTGGTTGCTTTAGAACTTTCAAAACCATTCAAACAAAACACTGAAAATAGAAACTAACTACCATTAACTGTCAATCACACATAACAGTCTGAGATTTAATGGTTGATATCGATGTTCAGGAATGTGGTGAGGCGACAGGTTTTGTTAGGTCCACTAAATACCTGCATCTGTTCGTTATCCAGCACCAGCGTGACATGCAGCGGGTTACTGTTTACGCCCCTGTGTGTGTGTGTGTGTGTGGGTGTGGGTGTGTGTACAAAATAACTTAAAGGGGACATAGCATGCAAATTCCACTTTGTTAGTGCTTCTACACGTTAATGTGGGTATCTGGCATGTCTACCAACCCAAAAACTCTGGGGAAAAAAACACTCGCGCGTTTTGTTATAGTTCCTCTAAGTCAGAAACGTCATGCTTGAGCGACTCGATTGCGCTTCCTGGGTTTTGTGTCGTAACACGGTACTGGAAGTCTCCCTACATGGTCTTGGAATACCCCCCACCTCACCCCCCCCCGTCCCCCCACACTCGTTCAGCCGGGTTTACACCAGCGAGGCTGCGAGGCAGCGCAGCGCCGTTCCCAAGCGCGCAGCCGCCTGGCTGGTCACACGGGACGAGCATTTCTCCGCTGGTCAGCCCGCGATTCACTCACATGTGGCATTTGTCTGGATCGTTGGGACTGGGAGGCTGCAGCAGTTGCTCGGGCGCGACCGCTCGCTCTCCCATGCGTGAGCTGGAATTTGTGTCAGCGCCACACAGCCAGCAGTGTGGAAGACTTCCGCAGTGTTCAGCTCTACTGTAACACCGGCACAAACACACCGAGCCCCCCCACTCGTTACACCGGGGTACACCAGACGCGGAAGCGAGGCTGCGAGGCAGCGCAGCGCCGTTCTCCAGCACGCAGCCGCCTGGCTGTTCACACGGGACGAGCATTTCTCCGCGCTGGTCAGCCCCATAGACTGTATATATAAGGTCAGCCCGCGATTCTGCTTTCTCCGCTTGTTGTTGTACCCGTTGAATGTCGGGGTTCGGGGGTAAATGATGGTCTTCATAGCCCCCCCCCACCCCTCTCTTTCTCTCTCTGTCTGTCTGCTTGTGTGCTTGTAGTGGATGGGCAGAGGGGGACATTTAATTATGTGATTGGGAAAATTAAAACTCCAGGACAACAGAAGGGGAATACAAAGTATGGGATGCATATTTGATAATTTATATCATATAAAATATGTAATTTATATCGTTTAAAATCATGGGGGGAGAGGGGGGAGGGGGGAGCTGGCTCATTAGCATTTAAAGGAACAGGCACTCAAAACAGGTCACTCTGTGGAGGGCTGTTTTATACAGGGTAAAAAGGGTGCTGTTTTAAATGATCCTTGTGGTATTTTGACCAAAGTATGTTACAGACATTTCATTAAGACCCCAAGGAACCATATCAACTTGTGGTAAAATGGGCATGCTATGTCCCCTTTAACACATTAACTGAAATTCACAAAGCATTGTGGGATTATAATTTGGCTGGGTATCTCCAGATTATTAACATTTGGAAATAAGATGTTCAAGGTCAAAAAAATATTTGCCCAAAACCACATTTTCATAGCTCAACCTATGAGACCTATGATACATTTTCTGTGGTGTCAATAGGACACACACTATATATATACATCTTGAGCTGAAAAAAAAAATAGGATTTCACAATAGTTGTCTTATCCTATTTGTATATTGTCTTAAATTGTGGTTTCAGATTCCTTTTGCTTCAATTTGAACATCCTTTTTTTTTCACTGAAAGCTTCAATTTCAGTCCAATATTTAAAACCATCACCTGCAGTTGAGAGGATGATACTTAATTTCCAGTTCAAAGCTGTCCTGTGGTGCTTTACTGGAGCAGCAGCTCTCGTATTTTTGCATAAACTGATGACAGTGCTTTCAAGTCCACTCCGTATGAAATCAGGCATGAAATACAGGTACCGTGGAATTTGATCGCAGTGAAAATCCAGGATTTATTCATCTACCTAAACGTGGATGCAGGGTGAATATTCCTCTCACACACCCACAACACTTGGCTTTTCAAACCACTCCGCCTTGGTTAATCAATCTCCTTGTTCAAACAGGATCTATCCCTGCCAGCTCATCTGGATATGCAGTATGATACAACTCATTCACATATGTAGAGGAAATCGATACAGCGCTTTACATTTCTCGTGAACTGTAATGGATTTCCTTCATTAAATAAAGCAGCTTCTGTTGTGCTTGTGCTCAAGGATCACTGTTGAAGGTTGCAAAAGAAGACGAGAGATCGTGAGATGTGGAATCTTCAATCACCATGTTACCTGATATTTACCGCTCAATAGGTTAACGCCAAGGGGGGTCACCGCTTCCTGTGGCGGAAGGCCGTGCATTTTTAAAGAGAGAGCACAGACTTACCAGTGGGATGCCAGCTGCCACCCTTAGTGTTAGGAAACGCACATAAACACACAACCACTAACCTTTAGTTTCAATAAACACCATTAAATATGAATAAGGACATAATTGAAAGTAACCACTGGCTGTTTTTTTCCCCTCGCACACGCACACACTCTCTCTCACACACACACACACACACACATACACACACACACACACACACACACACACACACACACACACACACACACACACACACACACACTTAAACTTTAGAAACTCCAGAGCCAACTGCACATTATCTGGCTAACTACTCGACCAAAAATAATCTTGACATTTTCTGTGGTGTCATAAGGACACACTGCATAAAACCTCACACAGATTCCAGCCTTTAACTTTGTCTGAAAATGTAAGAACACATGTTTATCAGCAACCTAAACAGTGTTGATTTATGACTCGCCCTGCTTCCCCTCATCCATTTCGGAGTGTTTTTTTTTACAGGATGATAAAGTGTGTGAGACTTATCACAGACAACTTGAGATACTTGAATTCATAGAGGCTATCAAAAGACAACAATGTATCACTGGTGAGTGTGAAATATTTATTTGTCCAATCGATCGGTTTCTTGAACAACTCTCCCATCATCCACACCGACCCCCCCCTCCTCGATCTCTCCAACCTGCCACCGTGGATCCATCAGGCTGAGAGAGAGAGAGATGGAGCAAACATTGAGGCCGCAGTAGATATTTAACTTGGACCGGGTGTTTATCCTGCAGAGGTAAACTTTTATATCAGCCTCTGTTGTGGCATTACTTCCTTTTCCCCCACTGGCAGAGAACAGTGGGTGTAATCAGCTTAATTGGTGTAATTATGGGGTAAGCAGTGAACCCTTGTATGCTCGCCTCTGCTTTTCTAAACGGATATTTACAGATTATAGGGTTAAAGTTTTTTCTCAGCTGCATTTAGCTAAGTCTCCTTGGTCTATGAATAGGGGGACGATAATCTGCAGAACATATTCATAACAATGAACGCAGATTATCCAATCCAATGACAGTCTTTTTGTCTGAGTAATCTCAAATAAAGTCACACCCACAATGAGTAGTTACTAAATAGTGACGTGTTTCTTTTAGGGTGTGTGTCTATTGTAATGTTCTACAGCAATCACACATTTGATTACAGTCAAAACTTGTGTTCATTCATAGAGTGAGTGAATAGTTTACTGATTTCTACATTTTATAAAGTGGCACATAATTTAACAACATTTAGTGGACAGAAAACGTAATCAGGTGCTAGTATGTTTTTTATAAAACAGATATGCTGTAGTAAATTTTTACAATACGAATATATGAGAGGTTTGTTTGTCTATCACAATTTATTAGCTTTTAATCAGTTCATATAAATGGATGAGTCTCCTTGTAATCTGAAGAACAAGCTTAGAATATACAATATGTAAAGGTCATCTCCTCCCCCCCCCCCCCCCCCCCCCCCCCCCCCCCCCCCCCCCCCCCCCCCCCCCCCCCCCCCCCCCCCCCCCCCCCCCCCCATACCCCGTCCAATGTTCCTCCACATCTTTGGCACAAACTCATTCTGCAGGAGTGCAACACTGTCCTGCAGAAACCAAAGGTTTGAGTGGTGTTCAGTGTTTGGTGTTATCGTGCTCAGGGGTCCTTCATGTTTCTTGATGTCTGACTGCCAGCCCACCTCAGACCCTGGCCATGTCTCCCTCGCAACCCAGGAGATAGAATTTAAAAAATTTACAGTCCTCTTTGAGCTCGCCTTTTGGCCCCTGCAGGTCTCTGGAAATTGAAAAGTCAGAGAGAGTAAGGAAGAGAGCCAAGGTAAGATGGAGGGAGCAAGGCCGTGAAAAACAGTAGGCGAGATTTCTCTGTAGCTGGACAGACTTTGTATTACTCCTATAGCAAGCTCTCTCTCTCTCTCGCTCATACTCTCTTTCTCTCTCTCATACTCCTTGTGTGTGTGTGTGTGTGTGTGTGTATATACATGCACACAGATGCAATCATTGAAAAATTGTACTTGCGTCGAGAGCAGTTCATTGAAATGACCTGTCCCTGTGTTCTCAGACCTCTGTATGGCGTGTTTCACAGCTGAGGCTGTTTCATTGCCACCATTCGCAGAGTAATTGAAAATCCATGGCTGATTGACTCAGACCCTTGGTAATTAATTTTCTTTCAGTTGAAGGGCTGTAAGACCAACAACCACATCTGTGCTCTGTGAGAGTTGCTCTCTCACTTGATTGGTCAGTTGCTCCTCCACCCCTCTGATCCAAAAAGAAATAGCTCAATAACTACCGGTTGGATTGTATTCATATATACAATTATATATAATACATAAATAAACTTTTGGTCATTCGCTGACTTTTTCCAAGAGACACCATGAGGTTTGACATTTGTTGTTTTAGTGAAACATGTCAACAGTTACTGTTTTGTGCAGACATTAATTTCTCCCAATTAAGAGCTTTTTGGTAGATAGTTTAATTTCCTCACAAAATAAGGGTTTCAACCTTGGCTCCTATCCAGTTCAGTTATTCAGTCCCACTAACTAGTCCTGTTTCAAGTGCCGAACACAGCACCTATTTATTTTTAGAGTCAAGCATCAAGCATGGCTGAAGGACAGGTGATTATATCAGTGTGAGAGTGGAAGTCTATAGCCTCTCTGATAAATACAAAATCATGATAGGGTTTTGAATTCCAGTTTATTTGCATGGCTTAGGTCCTAGCAGCTGAGTATTCAAATTTTTTTATAGTGAGAGAAGGCCCGCTACAGTTACATTGTCTAATATGACATTGATGCAGCATGTAGGCCACAGCATTCACCTCTATACCCTCCACTAAACAACATGAAAGGAAAAGGCATCTGCACCTGAAACCAAAGAGGAGTTATAGCAGTGACATCTGAGTGTTGAAGAAAAGAAAGAGCGAGAGAGCCGTAATGGCGTGTCTCACATTGAGGGACCTTGGAGACTGTGTCTTGGAGATGAGTCGCTGATATATACCCAGCACGCCAAGTGTGGGAACAGGCAACATCGACATCCAAGTCACGTTTGTGGCGGAGCGTCATATGGCACTATAATCATGGTCACACTATAGAACAGAGGGGGAGAGAAAGGCAGAGGTGTGTGCGTGGCGGCTTTACTGAAGGTCCTCCTCCAATCAACCATTCTGTGAGGATAAAAAGGCATTTTCCTGATTAGCTTTGTGTCATGGTTGACATTTGATTGTGTATATTTTCATATGTAGATTTAACAATCATGTTATGTTGTGGGACTATTTTCTGTCATTATCATTTACAGACCCCGCTGTGAGTGTTTGTTCATCGCTCAGTGAGTGTTGGGGAAGGCCAGGAAGCATTTATGCACATGTGACTGTGAATGCTTTAATTTGTCACATTTAAAGCACCTACAAGGAGTTTTTAGCTGGTAATTGAACGTTCTTATTTTAATATTGCTGCCTCTTTATGACCTACAACAGCAAATGAGACAATCAGGGAGAAGATTGGCTTTTTTCTATAAACTTTTCTAAATGTCTGTGGTCGGAACGGATTACCTGAGAAGTCAGAGCGACGATTTACGGCGGACTGCTGTATGTAATGGTGTGGTTTGATATTCCAGCCAACTTTAAGCCCCCTATACTTTGAGTCCACAGAGGTGTCAAAATCAACGAAAAGGAAAAGTTCCTTGTCGGAGCTTCAATATAAACTGTTGACAGAAATCACAGGAAACACCAAATTCAAAGAGAAACGTAGACCTTCACTTTTTACTTTAGTGCCCAGTGACTATTTCAGCCTTTGATATAGTGTCAGTGGCTGAGAGAAGGTTTCATCATGTACTCAGAGCACTGTAGCTGTGGAAGTGGTAATATTCTCCCAGAGGAGCAACACTGTTCTGCTGACAGAACAAGGAAACACACACTCACACATACACCTATTTTCAGAAACATACAGCAATCGATAACCTTGTAAATCACTCATGATCAAAACCAACCACCACTGCCAGTTTTTATTCCCAGCTATAATCAGTCACTCAATCATATCAGCTAAAAGAGCCCATTCCGCACCCCACCACGAGTTCCCAGTTGGAGTACCCAACCCTTTGACCTTGTGCTCATAAATCCACCAGGACTTAGCATTTCCCCTATCAGAATGGGCTCAAACTGTTTCAAAGAATGTATTTTGAAATGGCAAGAAAATACCTTTTTTCTTCTTCCAAACTGCCTTTGGCTCAGAGGGGTGGCTCGGGAAGAGTGAGAGCTTTGCAAAAAACAAAGCAATTTGCATGGCAAAGAGGTGTTCTGACAAGCGGGGAGGCGGCGGAGTTGTTGCCCGGAGGACTGGACGGCTGTTGAGCAATGGAGGGAAATCTGCTATTCTCTCTGCTCTCTGGTGGAACTGGCAAGTGGAGCCTCCCCTGAGGGTGAGGAAGGTTGCACAGCACTGTAATGCATTTTGTGAATATCAAATAAAGGTACGATTCAGTCAGACAGCAGAGAAAAGGCTGAAATGAAGAAAGAAACTGAGACGAAGGAAGCAGGAGGCGATAGAACTTTCCTTTGCCAAATGTAAAATTCACCTGTGTCCAAAAGCATCTGAATGTGTGAGCGAGAAATTTGATATGCTCTATATCTTCAGTTCAATTCAGAAACAACGTTGTCATTGACGGAACAAAAGTGGAAGTTAACTTCATTTGTCTGCTTCCTCTCAACGTCACAGATGCACAGTTTGATGTTTCAGCGAGAAAAATGAGAATCCACAGTATGAAGGATCTGTGAGGATGGATTTTAATAAAAGGTGCTTTGTGAGTTGTGAATGGGTGTGTAGGTGGCGCTGAGGGAGATCAGATGACCACCAGATACCAATGAGTGGTGGAGGATAGAAGGAGAGGAGCAGGGGGTGGATGCTTTCACCGACGCACACTTTTTCTTGTGATCTCTAAAGGTTGACGTTTTAAATAGAACGAGCGTGTTTAATCATTAGGAACATACTGCACATACTTATGGACTAGTTAAGGTGTTGAGTTCAAGTCAGGGATAACACACAAAGCTTTTCACCCAGTACAGACTGACTAATCTGCTGATGATCTGCTGTAAACTCTTTCTGGTTGTTTCATAAAGGCCTTGAAGCTGATGCCATCAGCAGTTCTGCACAGTCTCCCCAGTTGATCATTAACAATGTCCCTGAGATGTTTTTTTTAGGCTTCTATGTTGGGAAAAACAGGCTTTTTAAGAGCCACTGTATACAGTATCAATATCTGAAGACATGGGCTGAGGAGGATGTGGTGGATGAGATGGAAAGCGAGGTGGAGTAGGTGGAGAGGAATGCAGGAGCTGCTTGCTGTGAGTGTGTGTGTGTGTGTGTGTGTGTGTGTGTGTGTGTGTGTGATAGGCCAGGATTTAACACAAAGTCAATACTACTGCAAAGTGCAATCACAATGTGTTGGCTAAAGCGGATGGCTGCGATCAATGGGACAGCAGGACCAGCCTCTAGCCTTGTGGCCCCAGAAGAGATGTTTTAAGTTAAGTTTGTGCTCATTCTCTTTGTCCCTGTTAATTTCTGTTCTTTCACTACACCTTCATTCAGTCAACCACAGCACACTTGCGTATGTATATAACCTAACCACCTATAATAGCTATATATTGCATGCCCATCCTAAATGAACACAGGCATATACCGTATGGAAGGCCAAAATGTACAAAATAAGTCTTGAACTAACTTACATATATTCAGTATCAGTTGCATTTTTCACATCTGCTGTTCTTTGTATCAGTTTTAGTCCTACTTGTCACTGGTAGAAACTGGCTCGGCCCATCGTGTCCTGACAGCTCGGGTGTTGTGTGGACATGGTAGGAAACAGGGGCATCAGTTTTGCTGTCAGAGGACATGTAATATAATTTTAGGGATAATGATAGAAGTTAACATAGCATATGAACAGAAAATGTGTTTTCATTTTACATCAAAGAAGCATTTGCAGAGGTCAGTGTACTGAAGCTACTGTGGAGTAACACGAGGAGATGGCTGTTCCGATTGTCTACATGTGCACAAAGTGTGCTTCCTTCCCTAAAAAATAAAGCCCTCTGCTGTTCCACTTGACACGACAAAGCATGTTATGTAATTTCTGGATCTAATAAACATAATGCTGCACCAGTTATGAAATCCAGGCAAATGTTTATATTGCCGTTGCATGTAAAAGGTGTATGTGCATGATTTACACTCAAATCTTTGCTCTTTCTCACATTTTGGTTTCACTGCACACTATTTTTCTGTTTTATATAGCTTTCATTTCTGTTTGTCCATTGATTTATGAACTCATCCTTGACACATTTCCTGCCAAGTGATTTCTTTAGTGCTACATGCTTTATTTTTTTATATATTGACTTAATGAAAGAGGCTTAGAGAGTCCAAGAGAGTCAGGAGTCACTACTTCCTCAGTGTTTCTGGAGGGGGTCACAGAGTAGAAGAAAATAAAAGGGTATAATTTACAGCCCCAGCACATGTACATGTATGTCCATGTTATGTGCAGCTTACCCGTTAAAGTGAAGATGGCCACTGATTGAAAAGCAGGCAGGTATCCAGGCTCTCTCTCATTTTCTTCTCGGGGGGGGGTGCGGCCCCCTGGCTGAGCGATGCCGCAGGGCACGGCTCCCCACACCAGTTCTGGAGGAATAATCTGTTAGCAATAATCCAACAAGCCCAGGGCGGGTCACATGTTGGAAAAATGAGGGTCGAGTGAAAAATCACATTTGATTATTCAATTCTGTTTCCCCATGGTTTATTCAACCACAGCATTTCTCTGAGCACTTGTGTCCAGCTCACACATTGTGCTGCTTATGAAAGTAAGGCTGGGATGTAAGCAGATTAAAGAGCATGTTGAGTCTTCCTGGTAGCAGTTATATATATTTTTTAAGGGGCTATTTTCACGAATCTGATACACACGTGAATTACTACGTGTGTGTGTGTGTGTGTGTGTGTGTGTGTGTGTGTGTGTGTGTGTGTGTAATGTAGTGTGGATGCGTGCGTCTCTCACCTTTTGACAGCAGTGAGTCATTAAAGAGTGAGCGCTGACAAGAATAGTTTTCCAGGTGTTAAGAATAATTCCTGAGTGTGCCGTCACATACAGTTTATTTTTGTACTGCAAACGTAACCGCATTTATTTTTTCCACTTCCTGTGTCCTCTGCATATTTCACTCTAAACTCAAATCTTTTAGAAAAAACACTCAAACTCCCATTTTTCCCTCTGTGAAACCAGATATTTTACCTGATTATACTGACTGCATACAGCATATGGTTCCTGTGGGTGTGCATATGAGCAAGAATCTGCCTAAATTACTCATGTCTCATATTCAGCACTAAACATAAAGTTGGGTATAAGACGAATGGAGTCACTAACAAGCCTGCCATTTCCCAGTACATCCTAACGCAGTGTGTGGACTAAGCTGGTGATTATGCAGTCCCGGTGGTGCTCACTCATCTCAGATCAAGGGAGTGATAATGCTGCACTTCAGCCCCCTACTACAAAAAGAAGAGAGGTCTACTCTATCCATATTTTCTGATGAATAGAATATGATGGAAGAAGTATGTTTTGTGTGTTCATGGACGGACTGTCCGGTGGAGCGACTGCTAGTTGGAGAAAATGTGTAACATTACCTAATTATAGATAGTCATAATTATATACCTACTGATCGCAGCATATTCATATGTAATATAAATGGAAATAGCAGCCAGCAATGGCGCGACCCCCCGAAGCCTGTGTCCATTTTCTGATGTGTGTGTCTCTATGTAGCAATTCAGGAGATGTAGCTAAAAACAGCAAGTGTGATCCAAAACATTTTATCATCTATATCTTACCACCTATTTGAACCCACAAGAGTTGGGTGCTCCAAACAAGACATCACAACCTTTAATATAAAAGCCAAACACTGTTGGTGACACCTTTGGCTGAATGAATGGAAATTACTTTCCAAAGATAACCCTGTCACTGTCACACACTGTGTACTGTCGCTGTGGTTACAGGAAAGTGACTCCATTTACTTGTTCATATGCACAGGCATCACTTGTCTTGATTTGCAGTGGTACAGTCAAATAAAAAACTAAAGTGCCACCACTCAACATATAGCAACAAGATTTATTGAGTGTTATAATCACATGTATAAATAATGCTTGTCACAAGGGAACACTGGTATGTTAAAGCATTTTATGTCTCCATCTCTCGACTAATATCTCCTGGCTATCTCATCCCTCGCTGTAAGCAGAGGAGAGATAGTCTGCAAATCAAATTAGCTGTCTAATGGAGAAAGATGAAGAAAGAAGGAAAGATGGGAGGAGGAGGGAGGAGAGGGTGAGAGAGAGCGGTCGCGATAAATCTGCAGGATTACATTATTGTCTCTTTTTGTGAATGGAGGAGGAGAGGGAGTGATTGAGGGAAATGGGCTTGGTGGTCTGAGTAATATTGACTTCAGGGGAGCTTTTTCAAGGATGTATAACCAATTACGGGGGGCCCTCCCACCACAAACTTCTTTTCAGATTCGGGACAAGTCACTGGAACTCCGGCAGTGCTGCAGTGCTGTATTAGATTCCATGTTGTCGAACCTCCGTAATGGAATCCTCTGCTTGAGCGAACAAGGAATCCTGGTTTTGACGCACAAACATAAGCAGACATACAGCAAATACACACATAGGCACCGACATTGGAACCAGGCAGATAATTGACTTATTAGGGCTAATATATATTCTGTTTATTATTGGTTAGAGTATAATAATAAAAACAACAAGGCTAATGAGCAATAATACAGGGATTTAATGATTGGTTTAATGTTTTTGTTTGTTAATATGTTCATCTTAAATCAGTTTTTTAATAAAATAGAAAATGTACAATGAGTGGCCAACAGTTACAGTTACAACACTAAAAGTGATTCAGGAGTTGGTTAGGGTTTCAAGGGAAATAAAAAACATACAGATGTGAACTTATGGCAAGTTTTGCTACTTACAAACGTAGTTATCACACCCACACACAGAAATGTAGCGATACTAAATGAGATTGTTTAATAAGGCACCTGCTTAAGTCAAAGCATTTGGTTTTATTCTTCTGAGGTTTAACTGTTTATCAGCAAACGGCAAGCATCCTCTCCTTTTTCTCTCTCATAGTCTTGTCCTACTTCGTATGAAAACACGATGCTGCCGTCCTTGGTGGCAGGATAAAAGAGAGGATGTACAGGAAAACAGAAAATGACAGAGGGAGACAATGTTGCTCATGAAACCATCTGGGTGTTCCCAGCATCGTCGGCTGTTTTTTCCTCATAGTCCCCTCTCTCTCTCTCTCTCTCTCTCTCTCTCTCTCTCTCTCTCTCTCTCCATCTCTCTCTGACATGCTACGTCTGTTCTGTACCCATGCTTTATTTATCGCTGCCTTCATTAACAATTTAATTGAAAAGCAAGGGAAAGAGTCACATCAGAATATTATTGGAGCAAATGGGACTGATGGAGTCTCATAAGTATGGACTGTAAATGCTTTCTCCTGCAAAGTGGGGAGGGAGAGAGGGAGGGAGGAAGAGAGAGAGAGAAATGAGACGTCTGCCAACTTAAAAGATAGTAATTTGCAAATGCTTTCTCCAGTGAAATGTTTGCCCACTCACCACATGAAACGCCTGTGTGTGGGCTTCCCCTGCACTTCCCATACATAACCTATTATAGGATGAATATTACACTGTGCAACTTATCGGCTGTTCTGTCAAACATTTTAATACTTTACTGAGCATCAGTAAACATGCGCGCTCCTCCTCAGGGGAAAGATGGGGCACAGATCTTTTTTCCACTAAGCAATTTTCCAGCAGCTTCACCAGTTTTATTTTCTCAGGCTAGAGGATGAAACATTGTGCTAAAGCAGGGACATACAGAATGTGTTTGGACGTGGAATAATGTGTGGGTGTGCACTTGTGTACAAATTTGCAATTGTGAACCATCCTTTTTTTTTCTTAACATCAAGGATTTTAAAAATGTAGGAGGGAGGAGGAAGATATTTTCTGGCCAAAATGTCATAAGGTGTATTAAAAATGCTTAAATAAATTTTAAAAAAGAAAATCACCAAACGGGGCAAGCTGATTCGTGACATTAGCTTGGAGCGGCTGACTAATTTCTTTAAATTCATACCAACGGTTACTGAGGTGTTAATCTTATCCCAACCTCACGGGAAACATGAATGGTAGCTAGAAAAAGGTTGTATTTTCTTCATTGAGAGAAAGCAGCAGCTGTGGTCACCTTGATTTACAATGGAAGAAATGTCTCAAACAATACATTCTAAATTATTTTTAGAAATATAATCTATAATCTGTAAAAAATATTAACGGCTTGAACCTCTGTTGAGATAATAGCTCATCCCAGTGGCAATCACGATGTACGATCTGAAATAAATGCAGCTAAGTGCAGACGACGGTTCTTTGAATAGTTAATTTTTTAAAACATCGTTAAACCCATTAAGACCTAATAAAAACACCCCTAAGGATTGTTTGGAAACAATCACTTAAAACCCCAGACACATCATCATGCTCTGAATCTTCTCTATTGTTATTTTCATCATTAAAACACTGCTGTACTCTGCTTTGATATCGCCCCCTTGCTTAGATCGCCAGCCATTGTCTGACATGCTTCTTAATAACTTGTTTGCAGGCTAAAAGCAGGTTCTCATCGAGCATCCCAAGTGTTGTTATGTTTAGGCTACTAAAAAGTAACATAAACAGGAATTATCCATTCTGCCAACATGTTCAATATGTTGATAGAAAGCTCAATTTGGAGATTATATTTCTTAGAAAGTGTATTTACTGTTCCTTATTGTTTTTAAACTTTTTGTGACTGTGATGATTTGGATGAATTAGATTGAAAGCAACCAAACCCAGCAACTGTCATCACAATCAAATTAAAATGTTGCTTAATCCTAATTGGGGCACAGAGACATGCAACACCTTTTTCTAAATGAGGCCCGCCTACTTTAAAGCAATGAAAAGAGCGGCGAAGGAAAAAGAAAATCATAAATCTCACAGATGAAATAACTAAAACTGTCTTTTGCTTTTGTAGAGAACAGTCTGTTCATTCCATCAGTCACAGTGAGAAACTGAAAATAAGTTTTCAGAGTCTTTAAAGGTGACCACAGCAGAAAATTATAAACTTTTTCCAGCTACCTTCAAAGTCCACCGGGGGAGTTTGATGCTCAAAAGATTTCTTAGTATGGTGACATCAACATTTCTTGCAGTGTGTTCACCACAACTTGGCCAAGTAAGCAGAGAAAAATACGACTTCATGCAATGTAATCCCCTCCTTCCCCGAAGGAATCGGTGTATAGAGAGATGGATGGAGAGAGGAGGGAGGGAGAAAAAGAACAATAATGGTCTCTACAGTTCAGCATCTGCTCATAAATCATTCATAGGCAGCCAAGTGGCAGCAGCAGGGTGCACTGTGAGATTTCAGGTTACGGTATCAAATCTCAATTTATAAATAGAATAGTTTTGGAGTTGGCAGAATACCATCAGTCAAAGGCCCCTGCTCCCAACTCCCCTTGAGCATTCACCGATTTCTCCTAATCTAAGGTTTGTCCAGAATGCACTGATACCATCTACACATAGTATTTGAAGTATAGGATCCTTAAAAGTGTTTTTGGAAATACAGAGACCTCACATGTGATTTAAATTATGAGTAAGAGAAGAAATTCTCATATTTCTCGTGTGTCGTCTCAGGTTGTTTGTCCCCATAGTTTTATGAAAATACAGAATGTCATGCATCCTCATGCTCACTCATAAACTCCTCATTTAATATCCGATTCTGTCAATATCACCAGGAAATTCTTTCCCCAGGATCCTGCTCGTGATAGAAATGTGTCAGTGCCACTCATCTCCACTGTTCAAGGACAAGCTGTCGACACACAGCCATATGAAGAATGGCAGAGTCCTGTGAGCTTGTCTCATGGCGAAGGTGGTGACGGGCGACGCCTTCTGTTGATTAATACTCCACATCCATCATGCCCAGCACACAGCACACTGTACAGCAAATAGGCTCGTGTGAATTTGGTAGTGTAAGATGGGACAATAGAGGGTGATTATGTTTCCTATCAACTGAAAGCACTCATGTCTATACACTGCACCTTGCAGGCCAACTTGACCAACTTGACCAATTTGACCAGGATGATTAATGGCTTTCAAGTAGGAGAAGAAACTCTACACCAAAGCACATCTTCTTGAGGAGAAAAAAGCTGTTAAAAAAGTGCAGACTGCAGAGATCTGCTGCAGACAGAGTAGAGGTAATATTATTACCGCTACTCTAAGTAATTTTATTGACCTTGCATCAGGAAACATGGAAGCATGCATAGCATACGTAGTACAATAAGCCAGTAGTTTGTCGAAAGTATCAACTGAGTCATAACTGATTGCAGAGATGCATTTTCCCTCTTTCAGTTGACATAATTAAAGAATAAGTGGTATCTTACGTTACCAAACTAATGTTTTGTTGCCAAAGTGTGTTTGCATCTATCTAATAAATCCAGGAATCTCCGTCTGTCTGTGGCTCGCATATCTTGAAAACTTCACAATAGTTTACATACAGTAAACAGAGGGATGAGTTCATCTTTACCAGTGACGTGTGAACATCTAATGGGCATATCAGGCTCAGCACGTCTCAGCTCTTTTACACATTTGATCTTGTCAGGCAAGCCAAGCACGAAGGTCACCCCTGACCTTAGAGAGTAGAGTCCACAAGCTTACCCCAGCACTCTGCCAGTGTCAGTGATGTACAGTCGCTCTAAGTGGTCAGGTTGAGGGAAGAGCTTAACATCTTAATCTGAGCTCAAACTCCTTTAAACAGCATTAACATGTGAGATGACACCATCAGATTCAGCCAAGGGATGATTAAATGGAGCCCTTTGCTTTAAGGGTGATCCTTGTATTTAGGATTTAGGATTTGTTGATGCTCAACAACGATTTTGATAGATGACTAGAAAGTATTTTAATAGAAGAGGTTACATTTTCTTTTGCTGTCTCCCAATTTTCACTCTTCTTAGGCCTTTCCTGACTTTGTGTGTGTGTGGTTTTGAAAACTGAAAAAGATCGACCTCAGCAAAGGAAGCATGCGTGGATGAGATGTCTGTGCACGATGGATTGAAATGCCTCTGTCTCCTACTGCGGCGATTCAGCGACAGCGCATGTTTGATTGAATGTTTGCTCGGGTCACTCCAAACGTTGATCACATTGCAGGAGCGGCGCTTCATGCCCGATAACGTCCCAGTCAGTGAGGCAGGTTATAGACATGAGGAGGGACAGACATAACTGCCGAAATAAATGACAGTGTAAGCGGAGAGGATGAAAAGCAGGCCCAAACAATTGACCTGAGATGAGAACGATGTGGTCGGGTGTTGTGCAAGGTCAGCAAAGCGTCAACAGAACATCACTCAGTCTGTGTGTGTGTAGGTGGGTGTGTACATGTTGGCATTACCCACAACGTGATTGACATGTTAGAGCAGGCGCTGCAGTAGACTAAAAGCTATAAGAGGAGGCGACGGCCGCATCACTCACCTGGTCAGAGGCCACTTAACGCGCATGGTATGTGGTGATGTGCAGCATCCTGTAACACAATATAGTAAAGTGCTTGTCATTTACACAGATGAGAATGATTTTCATAGCTGTTGTCATGTTGAAATATATCTGTTTGTTGGTAAGGTTTCTTTTTTCCATTAGTATATTTAATTTAATCCGTGTGATGTTTTCTAAATTCCTTTGTACCCGTATGGCATCGGAGCTGTTGGACCTCGGGTTCTGTATTTTTAGAACAAGGGTAAAAGAATGAAATACTATTCATAACTTATAAAGGCTGCCTCATAGAGTCAGAGATTTGAATCATCAGTGAATCTTCAATCGCAGCATTCTTTTTGCAGAGCTTTGTAAGTCGGCTCTGGCTTTTGTTTGACATCTGGTGTCCGCTAAAAAAAGTTTGTTGCATATTTTGGATCCATTCTTACCGTAGTAAGCTCAGGCTCGGCACGTCTCAGCTATTTTACACATTTGATCATGTCAGGCAAGCGCAGCACGAAGGTCACCCATGACCTCAGAGTAGACCTCCACTTGTAGCACTTAGTTGCTTATGTCACTGAGGAATATATTCCAGCAATTATTACGGTAATGGATGTTAAATTGTCTCAAGTATTTCTCTGGAATCATCTCGTCCACATACACTCATATCATCTGTTTACCACAACCACGCACTCAGCCTCCACTTCCTGTCCTCTGGCTTTTGTGTGGACCCAACAGCACAAACACACACACACACACACACACACACACACACACACACACACACACACACACACACACACACACACACACACGCATGGCTAATGTGCCTCATCTCAAACCGCTCCCAGCTATTTGGGAAAATGAAAAACCAATATCTTAAAATCGATTGTGATGCCCATCTTCAAGTGTTTTTGTGTGTTTTCCATGTGTGAAAGCAGGGTCCCACAATTAGCTAATATTTTTGATTATTGAAGTGTGACAGAATCGTACTGTGGTTCTAAGTATTTTAGCAAAATATTAATAAAAAACAACAAATTAGTAAGTTGCATTCTTGCTTTCGCAGATTACATTTGTGTTTGATATATCACAGAGTGGGGGAACACGGTTTTAAACATAATACTGATTTAATTTTAGTCCGTGATTTACACACTTTTTCATGTGATTCATATTTAGTCAATATGTTATTATCTAAAATTGTACACATCACGCTGTGCCCTGTATGTGAGTAGGTCTTTGCAGTTAGACATCGATGACATGCATGTATCCGGCAAAAGAGTTTGAGTGTGGACATGAAGGCACTGTGTTATGTAGCAATATGTGCTCATCACTCTCACATCGAATAAGTAAACTGCAGTGGAGTGGAGTCGATGTCACTGCCCTCCATTTAACCCCAAACTTTTAATTTCCCTGCTTTACTGTTTTCCACCAACACAAGCTTGACTGAACAGTATGATGATCTGGAACAGCAGATATGCATAAATGCTGTAAATGTGCATTATCTGCAGAAGCTCATGCAACCCACACACACACACCAACTTCGCTGTACACTATGAAGTCAATAATGGCTAGCACATAATTCATGTAATCTTCTCTTCTCCCTTCTCCACGTCTACTGTTTGTCTGCATCACTCCCTCCATTGTCTCTCCACCTCTGGGCCTGTCTCCTTTATCATCTCACTCAGTCCCTCTACCATCTACCTACAACATCCAGCTCTCCTCAGCCTGGTGCTAATGAGTTCTGGATGTGGTCGGTGTGGGGTCCAAAGCTTCTCCCTTACCGCTGCCTCTCCAGCTGGGTTCTCCTACGGTGCACCAAATGCCTCTCCTGCATATTGAATCAACCCCGGGACCACCTCCGTGCTTCCTGATCAGTAGCACTGCTATTACCGAGCTATTACTCTGCACGGGGTCCCGGGGGGTCTGGCAGGATGGATGGGCTTTGAATCTGTTGTGTTGTGGGCGAAGGTGGAGATAATAGGCATGGGTGGGCTGAGCGTTTGAAGTTGTTTGATACTATCCCTTGTGATTATGAAAGCTTTCTTTTCAGTTTTATAACTTGCTGGAGTCGACTCAAAGCACCTCTCGAAAGTGTGTTATCCTGGGACGCAACCAATCAAGTTGCATGTGTGCAAAATTTATTGTAACCTCTGATTACCCCTTGAAAATATGAGCCCAATTGTGATTGGCATTACAGGGAATTCAGATAAATTACTTCTGTCTCTGTTCAAGGATCAATAATGTTGCAAAACATGTCAAATGTTGTAGAATCTTCTGTTTTCTTCTGAGTAGTTCTGCCTGTTTCACTTGTATATTGAACGTTCTTGCTGTTGACTTGACCTCTGTCAAGTCTACCATTGGACTGAACCTCCCTGATGTTGGTGAAGGTAACTAATCACTTTATGTGTGACCATTTTTTGACCTGCTAATCCTGTTATATCGACATCGGGATATCGATATAAGTGATTGCTGCACTGCACTTGTATTGCTTCTTTCGTTCAACATCCAAACATTTGAAATATTGTTGGAGGGTTTGTAAGGTAAAGACTTCAGAATTAGGAAGTCCCAGGAAGAGAGCCGTGTTTATTTTTGGTTGTGTCGTAGGTTGTCGTTGTGTGGTTGAAATATTGATCACACCTTTTCACAAATTGTGTGGTCTTATCAATATTTGTGCCTGGGCCCTTCATCAAGTGTGACAGCTTGTACTTGGCATTTGATAAATGGTAAATGAGGAAAAAAAAAAGATGTGGAGCAGCATTCATTTTTTGTGACCAGATTTCTTTGGAAGAACATTTTAGTTAAAATGAGGTTTGTCTATCGCTCCGTTCACTAATGTGTTTGGAATACATTGGTGATGCAGTCCGGTCTCAAATCTGGTTGCAGATTAATCAGTGATGCGACACGTTTGGTACAATAAACACAAAAGACATGAGCAAAACCCTGTGAGTAAGCTGATACCTTCCATTCACTTTTTTTTTTATCTAGCTTGTGTGTAATAGCCACTCCATTATTCAAAGGCCAACCACACAATTAGCACCAGCAGATCCTATTGCGAAGCAGTCCTGCTAGGACCAATCAATGCTATTACATCCATCAATGTGATTAGACACACTCTTGCCTCTTCCTTATTTCTCTCTTTAAACCGCCTGTGCTCGGACGGTTGTAAGGCTTGTTACCTTTAATACATGCACCATTGATTCCCAATTCCATGCCAAATCAGGCAGGTATATTGCAGGAGATATAAACAAAGGGACATTTCGCTGTGGATGCAGGTAATAAAGGCTGTGACAACTGTATCTTGGTCTTTAGCTGCAGCAATCCCCTGCGGCTGTGTTAGAACGTGATCAGAGAGACAAAACCACCTTTATCTTACCCGGTAAATCACAACACCAACCCCTACATACAAAAAGCATTCATAACCAACTCAAGAAGAACCAGTTGGCTTCTATTCAATGGCATCTCAGATCACATAAATACTAATAATGGCTTCACTGGATTGCAATGTTGGTTTGCTTGACATTTGGTTGGTTCACAACTTTGGTCCGAACTAAAATATCTCCAAAACATCAGGATTGATTGCCGTGAATTTTTTTTTACAGACATTCATGGTTCCTGAATGTCGAAGCATAATGGCCAATGGTGAACATGAAAAACTTAAAACTGATGCTTCTACGTATTGAATAAGTAGTAAACAAGTCACCTTGCTTCCCCACTTGGTCTCTCTGTATTTCTTATTTTCTATTCTGGGCCCCTCTCTCATTTTTTGCCAATGCATAAACTTAAAAAAATTGGTTGTGGCCTGAATAAGCCCAAATGGGGAAGCAGCAAAGCTTGCATACTCCCTTCAAATAGAATGTGATAAGGGACTGTGAGCACAAAATGTCTACATAGATCACCACAGTGATGGTATCAGTGATTCACCTCAAGTCCTCACGAAAAACATTATGTCTCAGCGGGGCCAGACGGATCCTCAGTCATTCTACCAAGAGCCTCGTGACCTTGTAGTGATATGAGAGGGGGGAGCTGCCCAGGGTCCATTGCCACAGATTTAATTACTACTGGAAAAAGGAGGCTGCTGTAGTTTGTGTGTAAGTGCGGTCTGAGTGTGTGAATGCATTTGCTTTAACCTGTGTGTGTGTGTGTGTGTGTGTGCGTGCGTGCGTGTGTGTACGTGCACACCACATGTGTAACTTTGACACTGGTGTAGAGCTCTCCACCAAAGACCATCCTATTTAGGCCGGCCCTTTTTAAAACCCTCTTACATAAGCCACTACTCTCAGATGTGTGATATCGTGGAACTATTTTTGGCTTTTTCTCTGAAAAAAGGACTTTTCAGAGTTAAAGACCAGCCTATTCTTTAAATAATACATTGGGTCTTCCTCTCATCTTGCCTAATATACTGTCCTCACAAAATCATGCCTGTTGTTTCCTTGGATTGCTTTGCAGACTTTGTGAAGTCAAGAGAAAATCATGCATCTTATATCAGTAACGTTATCCCCTTGTATCAGCCTGGCCTGGATTCAGTGGCCAAACAAGATGTTGTTGTTTTTTTGTGTCACTGTCCATGATTTTGCTTTCATATGAAACAGATTAAGAAACTGCTGTACTTGCCTAATATCTAATATATAAAATGAAAAAAGGAATTTTAAGTGTTTATAGCATAAGCTTAAACAGTGAATTTCTCACTGAAACTCCTGCACATTGCTATCACAGAAACATCACAGTTGTATAATCTATTATTTTGGTTTTATGTTTTTAAAGCTTTATCACGGACCTTTAACTGACCTCTCAATCCCCGTAATATCAGAGAGGTCATTGCCTGCATTTGCTCATGACCCTGTGAAATCTACCATTGACTGTTTGCCTCCAGAAGCAAAGCAATCTGAGCACTGAAACACTTTCAGTCCAATTCTGATATAAATTCAGCTTGTGCTGTTTATTGGCCGATATTTTTTTCTGTGATTTTTCTTGGATTCATAGTTTAGACGAAACAAATGAAATTGTGCTATGATGTCTCCTCAAGAAGCAGATTTGAGAAAACTGGCTAAATCGTTTTAGTTTGAGAAAATCACTAGTTCTTGTTAGAGATCCATGAGGCCTTTCAGTGTGTCTGTAGCTAATAGCCTCAGCAAAACGGAGATTATGGCAATTCTGGAAAGACCCGTTGACGCCCTCTGACACTGGTGGGTGAACACGAACCCTTGTGGGTGGGGACCGAAGTCAGTATACTGTGAAATAGCATATATCTGCAATTTGGGTTAATATTATATTGGGATATGGAGACAGGAGACAAAGGACAAAACTTGCTTCACATAAAGAACATTTGATCATCTTTAATGTTGCCAGTTTAAGTGGTCAAATCAAGCTAAACTGCTCTTTCATAGCTGTCATAAAATCTCGCACCAAATACTACATCCTTGTACTCTCAGTCCTTAAAGTTGTCATATTTCTGTCATTCAGTTACTCTTTTCAGTCAGTTACTCTTTTCGATAATGCTACAGTGTCGTTCCAGTAGTGATCAGTTTTCAACAAGTGTACAGAGTTACCAGCAGCCCTGTGATTAGTAAGTGGTTGAGATGTCTCGAAGTGGATAGAGGCTTAATGAGAAGATCACAGTAATCTCTAAAGTTGGGAAGTGCTTGAACTCCTCGAGGCTCTGGTGCACTTTTAGCGAGATCCGCTGGTGTACCTCTTGGTCTCAGGCAGAATTATAATATCCTTCTGTTGATTGCTATCATGAATCACAAATTCTGCTTAATCTCTACAAAGTATGTAATTAACCCTGCACTGATTCATATCGCTCATTAAATTAACACAGATAGGACAGTGAAAATAAAGCACAGTGCCTTATTATCTCAGCTGCTTTAGTACCAAAATGTGCACAACCTTTCAGACCTCTGCTCCTAAAATGATGCATCTTTACAAACATGTCTTCATTTCGAGGCATACAGATTAGTTATAGTTCAACCAGTGTAATACTATGATGCTGCCAGTAACGGTTATTAATGAAGCCATTCAGACTAAATCTTAAAATTTCACATTGAACAGTAAAGTATCAAATCTTTGTCATTTCTGGTACTTGCTGGTTGTTACATTGTACAGACTTGCACATTTTAATCTTAATGCAAAAATTAATTGCAGCTATTTTTTGCCTCTGGAAGAAGTTTAGTGACCCACTGTTGAAAATGTGCAGCAAAGTGGAAGAGAGAGCCAAACTTGATTAGCATAGAAATGACAAATGAAAGGGATGGGTTGGAATGAGGACAACTGTGACTGCTGCTAATGATTATTGGTATAACTGAACAAAACAATACAGGGTGACAGAAGTGCGAGACCCTAAAGGCTAATTTATGCTGCCCTAACATATGAAAAAAGATACAACCGTTTAATACAATGTACATCACTGCCCACGTACTTTACTATGGCGTGGTATACATCCACTAGAGGGTAGCACAGAGGTGAGGAGATTGTTATAACGAACTTCTAAAGAAAGACGCAAAAGCGGCTGCATTGTTAATGGCGCTGGTCTCTGAGGTCTTGTTGTGAGCTCGAACAAACCGGTCCTCTACTTTTCCGTTGTTACAGTCCAACTTGCATTTAATTCCCATCCAATCTTCAAGTTCTGCAATAACCGTGTGTCCTCAGGTGAAGATGCCTGTTTCTTATCAACTCGTCTCTCCTCTCAAAGTTCCACCATTGTTGAAATCTCTTCCTCGTGTCCCAGGTTCATCTCGCTTGAATTATTGGCTACACTGCTCCCCCACGATTTCTGGTGGTACTGCACTGATTTCATCTGTTTCATCTCTAACCATAAGCTTTATTAAGACGTGCACAATGCAGAGTATGGATAGAGGGCTCCGTCTGTTTCCATATACGTATATCTAATGGTCAGCATACATGAGCTCTGGCTCCAACACAAACCTGCTGACACGGCTGCAGGTGGTGCAGCCTGTTGAGCTCGGAACTCACCATTCACACTGTAAATACATGTAAATAACAAGGTTTATATTCCATTTAATGGTTTGGAAATCGTCACATCCAGGTGATGATAGTGTCTGTGTTTGTTCTAGGCAGAGAGAAGGTCTTTAATATATCAATATTATATAGTCACAGCTCTGCACTGGCAGTAAATGATTTAAATCAAAAACCTTATATGCCAGCTGGTACACTGTAAACCAGTACATCAGTACATACTCATACTTTTTCAAACTATATTGCATTCGGTGACGGTTTGTGCATCATATTTAGTTCATTAGCATATTAATGCTCCGGAAAACTTTTCAGAGTTTGCTTCACGCTCCCTTTTCAGTGAACATGAATTGATTTACAGGAGATGTGCTTCAGATTTGCTTAGGTTGCAGTGGTTGAGCGTAATAATAGGTTTGTGTAAAAAAGCAATTAGTGTCAAAGGTTCAGCACATTTTATTCGTGTGTGTGTGTGTGTGTGTGTGTGTGTGTGTGTGTGTGTGTGTGTGTGTGTGTGTGTGTGTGTGTGTGTGTGTGTGTGTGTGTGTGTGTGTGTGTGTGTGTGTGTGTGTGTGTGTGTGTGTGTGTGTGTATCTGAGGAACGAAAAGCTTTTAACTTAACAATCCAAAGATTAATCATATTGCCAAGTTGTTTTTCTCTTGTCACCAAAATGTATACAAATACACACACAGGGCTCTAACACATACTTATACATACCAAAGCGCACACACACACACGCACACTAGTTTAAAAGGTTATGCAGACAGGGTTCATCAGTTCCACCCAATATTTACTGATCTATTCATCATTACATTTTGAAGGTGCTGTTTCATTGACATTTGAAGTAATTTGAAAAAGTTGATTTGTTCGAACCATTAGACTATAAATGAGTTTGCGTTTCTGTGTGTGTGTGTGTGTGTGTGTGTGTGTGTGTGTGTGTGTGTGTGTGTGTGTGTGTGTGTGTGTGTGTGTGTGTGTGTGTGTGTGTGTGTGTGTGTGTGTGTGTGTGTGTGTGTTCGTCACGGATGCACTGCCATGGTTTAATCCATGAAATGACAGAGGCCACTGACCGAAGCAAGGGCAGACCTGAGATCTGTCATCAAGTGCATTAGGTTCAGTAACACAATACTTAACAGTGCAACTCCACCAACGGTTCAAAAGAAACAGTCTGACAGTGTGTTGCCAGGTTTATTTGTGACCGTCGTATTTAACCCTAACTGTTAGAATCAGTACTCACTGTATTTCTTCCTCTTTTCTCATTGCAGCTGTCGTTTGCAGCCACGACACCAGTTCTGGCCGACAAGAAAAAATACCCCAACTTCTTCCGCACGGTCCCCTCAGACAACGCCGTGAACCCTGCTGTGGTGAAGTTCCTCAACTTCTACAACTGGACCCGCGTGGGGACGCTAACACAGGACGTTCAGAGATTCTCAGAGGTCAGTTTGTTTTGGTCCCTCTTTGAAGATACATCATTTTAAAACTTTCACTTTTTGAAAGTTGACAAAGAAACCTCGGGTGCTAGACTTAGACAACAAAGTCCAGAATGCACACACTGGACATGAAAATATTAACATCAATAAAACAAATTCTCAAAGTCACTGTGAATGGTGGTCGCACTGATAATTGTTTCATTAAATCATCTTTTCTTTTGTATGTAAACGATGCTATTACTGCTGATTAACCAACAATACACCTAAACTAAATGCATCATTTGTACTAATTTGGTCGAACAGATTGATCTCTTATCGCAAAGGCAACTGTGATAATTGCACATTTATAATTGAACTGAACTTAACCTTGAAATTGAATAAATTAATTGTGCATTTCATTACACCTCTGCCTCGCGGTAACAGCAGCCTGAATTACAGGAGGGAAAAGTGCATCATCTCTTTTTATCTGAAATCTTCTTTATTGCACAAAAATGCATGTATAAAACTTTCACGAGTCGAGACAGTAAACCAGACACATACAAATAAAGCTGCAGCAGCGCAGTTAAAATCCCACTCTGGCCAGTGCACATGTAAATATTTAATAACACGTCTTACTATTATCAGCTTTTAACACACAGACCTGACATTGACCCATGTCCTGAGTATATTTATAGCTGAGTGTACAAGTATTTTTGTACAGGAGATTTTTTGTTCTTACGTTAATCTGGTTTTATTCAATCCAGTGTCGTCTCCCTTATACCTCCCAGCTTTATGAGAAAAACACTTTTTGTTCTGAAGGTGAAGCTTAAAGTCTCACCATAATAAAACACTGAATATTCTATATATTCTCAGTCAAGTGGAGATGCAGTGACTGAGAGCAGCAACAGAACAGAACAATGAATTGTTCAGCATTTGTTTTCAATTGTAATTCAGACAATGTCAAAAAGATTTGAGTGCGTGGCAATCAATTTAATTTAAGCTATTCTCCAGTGGTCGATCATTTTCCAACCATGTGATATTCCCTGTTGGATTCTGAAGGAATGATAAAACTGGAGCTTAATTCTACTATTTACACAGTTTGAATGTCTTAAATAATGAAAAGATCATTTGCTGCCTCCAAAGAAACTGTTGCTATTTGCTCATGTACCTGAGAAACAGATTAGAGCAGATTTTAGAGTCAAACCTTTGTAATAGAAATTAAGTTTTTGTCATTTTTTTTCCTGCGTTATTTCTTTACTGAATTCAAGCTGGTGTGTAGTTATAGTTATGTGTGTCCCTCTCATTTCATAACATCACCTAGCTTACTGTACATGGCTGGGTGAAGCCATTTTTGCATCTATGATGAGCATTATCTGTGTTGACTCAGCACTTGTAGCCAACTCATGACACTGTCTGCTCTAAAATTTATCTCAAAGCTTGAGGACTTTGAAAGTTTTAGTAAGTTGGATTTTAGCTCAGAAACGCATTTGCATACTTAATGAAAAAGTCTGTTCTATTAATATGAGCATTTTACAGCTTTTTTCTACGAATAAAAATGGTGTTTAATTGGATGAGATTCCCTGTAGTGAGTGAAACATATTTCCTTCTCCAAGAGGATTGAACAAAAATAAAACATACAAATTCATCATGCCTTTGAGTAACAAATGAAACTCATGGCACTAACATCGTGTCACGTCAGATGTATTGAAAGCATACATTTGAGAATCATATCGTGAGCTCTTGCCTTGGGGCCCTGGTTGAAAACAATCTGCTCAGCAGCTCGGGTTGGGAGGTGGAGGGGTGTATAAGAAGTCTCACTGCAAATCTCAGTGAGCCTAAATCCCTTTATCTCTCCCCTCCTGAAAGCACCAAGGGGCTTAGGACGGGAGGAAGACGGACGGCCCGATTCAATCAACCTGCCACAAGATTGGCCTCTAATCCTGATTTACAAATATGCAAGCATTGCTTCCGTACTTCAGGATTCGTACAATCCTCTGTCAGGTTCAGAGCACGCTGGGGGTTTTGGCTGCATCGTGAAGTCGCAGCAACGTGCAACAAGTGATGAGACCAGAAGTAGTAAATGCTGTTTTAATGCCACCAAAGAGCAAAACAGTTAAATGCATTGAGTCTATGGAGTGGTCAAACCCATATGGACATATCCTGTGGAGGGATCCTAAAGTGACACTGAAAAATAAAGTTCAAGAAAAAATAGGCATTTTCACTGTACAAATTCAGCAGCTGACTGTAAGAGAAGCAATCTCTGAGCCCATCGGCCATCTTCTAACAATGAATGTTCCACTGGGGACAAAGACCAATGTTTTGGGGCTTACAGTGTAGACGGTGGATATCTGGACCAAAAGTCTGTGTTTCGTTCGCTGCACCACGTTCACAGTCCCACTAGTTTCACACATGTCGAACATTTCTCCACACAAAACACAAACAGCCACACTTAATGGTCCTAACGACATTTGGCTTATCTCAATTAACAGCTATCTATGGTTGAGATAGATTTAAAGGGGACATAGCATGCCCATTTTACCACAAGTTGATATGGTTCCTTGGGGTCTTAATGAAATGTCTGTTACATACTTTGGTCAAAATACCACAAGGATCATATAAAACAGCTCCCTTTTTACCCTGTATAAAACAGCCCTCCACAGAGTGACCTGTTTTGAGTGCCTGTTCCTTTAAATGCTAATGAGCCAGCTCCCCCCTCCCTCCTCTCCCCCCATGATTTTAAACAATATAAATTACATATTTTATATGATATAAATTATCAAATATGCATCCCATACTTTGTATTCCCCTTGTTGTCCTGGAGTTTTAATTTTCCCAATCACATAATTAAATGTCCCCCTCTGCCCATCCACTACAAGCACACAAGCAGACAGACAGAGAGAGAAAGAGAGGGGTGGGGGGGGGGGCTATGAAGACCATCATTTACCCCCGAACCCCGACATTCAGCGGGTACAACAACAAGCGGAGAAAGCAGAATCGCGGGCTGACCTTATATATACAGTCTATGGGGCTGACCAGCGGAGAAATGCTCGTCCCATGTGAACAGCCAGGCGGCTGCGTGCTGGAGAACGGCGCTGCGCTGCCTCGCAGCGGCGCTTCCGCGTCCGGTGTAAACCCGGCAGAACTACTGTACCCCGGCGTAACTACTGTAACCCGGCGTAACAACTGTAACCCGGCGTAACTACTGTACCCCGGCGTACAGTAGAGCTGAACACTGTGGACGTCTTCCACACAGCTGGCAGTGTGGAAGACCGCTGCGAGGCAGCACAGCGCCGTTCTCCAGCACGCAGCCGCCTGGCTGTTCACACGGGACGAGCATTTCTCCGCGCTGGTCAGCCCCATAGACTGTATATATAAGGTCAGCCCGCGATTCTGCTTTCTCCGCTTGTTGTTGTACCCGTTGAATGTCGGGGTTCGGGGGTTACAGTAGCGCTGAACACTGCGGAAGTCTTCCACACTGTTGGCTGTGTGGCGCTGACACAAATTCCAGCTCACGCACGGGAGAGCGAGCGGTCGCTCCCGAGCAGCTGCTGCAGCCTCCCAGTCCCAACGATCCAGACAAATGCCACATGTGAGTGAATCGCGGGCTGACCAGCGGAGAAATGCTCGTCCCGTGTGAACAGCCCGGCTGCGTGCTTGGGAACGGCGCTGCGCTGCCTCGCAGTCTCGCTGCCTCCGGTGTAAACCCGGAAGTAACGAGTGTGGGGGGACGGGGGGGATGAGGTGGGGGGTGGGCCAAGACCATGTAGGGAGACTTCCAGTTCCTTGTTACGACACAATACACAGGAAGCGCAATCGAGTCGCTCAAGCATGACGTTTCTGACTTAGAGGAACTATAACAAAACGCGCGAGTGTTTTTTCCCCAGAGTTTTTGGGTTGGTAGACATGCCAGATACCCACATTAACCTGTAGAAGCACTAACAAAGTGGAATTTGCATGCTATGTCCCCTTTAAAGGCTGATAGCCGATGCATTACGGTCAATGTGTTCCACCTCCTTCGCTCTCCACACAGACTGTTTATCTGCGGGCAACCTACGCCTCCTCAAACATGATTGTTCAAATTAGAAACAGAAACCAGAAAGCTTCCGGCTCCAAAATCTTCTCCCCTTATTTAATGGTTTGAAGAATATTTGTCAGTTACTTAGAATAATTCTGTTTTTATTTATTGTTTTAAGCCAACTGTTATTTTTTTTTTAGTGGTTTACATTTCAATAAGAGGCTTTTGAAAATGAATAATACTGAACAGATGGGAAAAACCGGTAGTATATGATCTAAATAATTTATCTGTGATCTGTTATTTATAGATTCGTATTTAGGGACATCACTAACATACACAAATATACAATACTTATACTGGAAGTAGAGCACATTATGCATGTGTGTACACACACTCACTCACATACACACACTTGCATCTGCATAATGAGTACACTATCGACAGTGTTGTCATCCTCACTACCTCCTACATCTCTCTTTTGTCTCTCCCTTCTCCCTTCTTTCTCTGTCTCTGACTGGTCCACAGAGCTGTTTCCCAGGGAGACTGCTTGCGAGGTTAATGTTATGTAAGGCTTGTTAAGGATTCAGTCAGTGGCATACACACCCACACACACACATGCAGTTTGGTGTCCCCTGGGACTGTAACCTGTAAGTGAAAGCCAGGTTCTCACTTCTATTTATAGGCACTATTGAAACACATGAACGTACGCACACAGGGGGTTGTGGTTTACTGTAGTGAGAGATGAGAATAAGTTAAGGCCAGGTATTTGTTAGCATGAAGGTGTCCAAACTGCGCGCACACACACATATACACGGCAATCAACATTATTGAGATTGCCAGACAAACGGGACACGCCCAGGAAAGGCCGCCACCATCAGTCAGTCAGATGACAGACCTGACTGAGAACAGGATTAGGACTCTGTCCTCTGCCTGGAACCCTCTGAGCTCAGGTGTTTAATTACACTATGACCACCGATTAAGCTGCAGGAGTTCCTCTCACTGACTCTTCCTCTCTGTCGATGGGGGCATGTAAGGCTGCGAGAGGAAGCCAGTTGAGAGCTTGTCATCAGGCTGTGGCATGACCATTTGTCACGCTAGTTTGCCTGGCATTATAGTCTGAACTCTTGGGATTTGCATGGCGATTTGTTTAGCGTACTGTATGAGAGACAGATGTGTGCCGGGGCTCATCGCATTGCCACGTTTGTAAAAGCCAAACTGCAAGAAAATGTAGCTGTCACATTCTTCTTAGTCTGTCTACTTTTAAAACATTGTCAGTGGACACGTAAACGCGTTATGAAAGTGTAGATACCGATGCACAAAGCTCTGACAGACAGATGGAATGATAGAAAGCACCTGCTAACACTCTGGGATGTGCGACACTATTAAACACACACACACAGTCACACTCGTCACTGCAAAAGAGGGCTGCACACTGTGAACGTGCCTGGAGATGCTGTGTCTGTAAGTCCCACAGTGTCATAACGGTGTCGTGTGAATCATCAAACACTTCTCACTTACTCTGCATCAGGGCATGCAGTTGGAGAGTCTTGTCTCGCCACTGTCCAGCAGCGAGTTACTGCAGCGTCCACTCTGCCCTGGAGAAGTAGCTGCTCGGAGGCTAATTTTAAGTTCTTGTCTAGAAGACGTAGCGATGGCTGAAGCTCTTTGCAGGTGACCAGCATCACCACCCACTCCAGGCAGGAAACTGGCTGAAAATAGTGTGACATAAGACAGAATATCTTTGGGTTTTAGATTGATTGGACTATACAGGAAATTTCAAGATGTCGTCTTTTTTTTTTAAATGGTAACGGACAGTTTTCACCATTTTCTGAAATTGAATGATAAATTGAGTGGTTTGATTTATAATGAAAATAATCATTAGTTACAGCCCTAATAGAAATGGTAACAAATGGCAAAAATGTCATACACAGTCCATCAAAGTTGATAAATTTGACTGGTGGTTGAATTAATGAAGGTTAAAGGACCAAAACATTGTTAATAAATGGAGTACAAGGGATTGGCACTCTCTATGCGCCTGTCACAGACTTTTCAAATGAAAGAACTTTTTTTGAATTAAAAAAAATTGAATCAGGGAAAAACTGCACTGCGTATAGATTTGAAAACAATTGACAAATGCAAAACAAATGCAATTTAAGAGGAATAGCTCTGATGACTTAATTTACGTAAGTTATTTGGCTCCAGACCCTCCATGACTATCATAGGATAAGTATCTTAGATAATGGATGAGTGGATTTAACATCCTGGTCTTTTAGCTTTGATTTATACATTTACAACACCAGAACAAGTAGGCCTCAGTGAAGATAAAATATTGTATGTGACCCTGTGCCCTCTGCAGACAACACAAATGCACATTTAATACATAAACCACAGACAGGTTGCTGTTTTGTAGAGTTATCACTGTGCCAGGCTCCAGGATCCAGGCAGTGGAATAAGTGTGGGATGATACCTCATCCTGTCATATTCACTTTGGGGAAACAAGACTTGTTTCCCCAAATCCTCCGCTGGTCAGTTCATCTTTATTCAGTTTGTGGTTCATGATTGGTTTCATGTTTTTCGGGTGCATTTGTTTTGCGTGACAGAAACATTCTGCACATTAATAAAATCCTTTTGTGTTAATTTTCTGATTGAACGCTGTTGCTTTATACACAAATAACTCATTTCATCCAGTGTGTGGGCGTGTGCTTACATGTTTGTATTTGTGTGTGTGTGAGCGTGTGCACATGCTCAGATGTGGAGTTGGATTATTTCTCTTCTGTGTTTGCTGCTGGGGATTCCCAGGCTGCCTCAGACAATGGAGGATGTTTTTGTTACGCAGCAAAGCTGCTAACTATTCCCCTCCTACGATCCCTCAATCCATCTGTCCCCCTCCCTCTCGCTCACGTTATCTGACACACTCAGTCCAGCAGAACACAGATGTATTTGTTGTTTTTTCTATCTCAGTAGAGGAAACACGAAAGATAGCATTGTTTGCATTGTTGTACAGCACACATTTTTCATCTCCATACTGTACGTTTTGTCTGTATGTGATTGTTGCCTGTTATTCTCAGCTACAATCCCTCTCTTGTTCTGGCTAGTTTCCTTTTAGCCTTCAGGCCTTTTAGATCAACGCTCAACTCAACAGGACACTGAAGCTTGTCCAGACCACCAAACCGATTGTTTCTCAAGAGCAAAACCTGGTTGTATTGATCCACTCGGGCCTCCCTGTGTTTTCAGCTCAGCGAGCAGTACATTGGAGGGCCTGTTTGTACAGGAGTGAGTGATGTACACAGTGATTTAGAGCTCCCTCCAGGGTAGCAGACGAGGAGACGATAATGACAGCAGACATTTGGAGACATGAGGGAAACAAAGTTGAAGTCGTTTGGATTTTTTTTCAGTGGCAACAAAATACTTGAAATAGTTGTTTTAACCATTGTAATGCAGTAGCGACGGAACTAAAGGTGGTTGTATTCTCACTCCACTTTGACGTGCTGCTATTTGTGAAGTGATACCTGAAACCTTTTCAGTACGTTACACTCTGTGTAGCCATGAAAGGAGGAAGATACAACTTGGGTTTACTCATCTTGGATTTAACGTTTCTAATATTTAAACATTTTAACAGCACAAAAACCTGATTAAAATGTTCATAAAAACTTCTCAAACTTTATATAATCTACTTCTTTACTGTCCATTTAAATATATTTCAGTTGTATTATTCTCAAAATAAGGATAAATGCAACGTTTGCCAGTCTCCATCTTCCACTGGTTTATGAAACTCCTCCAAAATAAAGAAACCTTTCTAAGGGGTGTTTTGATGCCTTTTCTCTATAATGTCAACCTGTCATTATAAATAATATGAATTCAAGCTGACTCAACACTCTGTCAATGAGGAAACTTTCAGACACACTTTTCAGGGTGAAAAGTTTAGGTGGCAGAGCTGCAGTCACTTCTGGGTGTGTATTTAATTCATTCCCAAGGCAGTAACCCTAAAGCAATATAGGGTATATACTACGGTACAAACTCTCTCTCACAGACAATTATAGGGCAAACATAAAGGCTTAGGTTCTATATGAGGTCTCTGCCAGCTGAGCGCACACACGCTCTGATGCCTTCACATGCCTCCGTATGCCAAACCCTCAGGCGGGGTTGGAGGGGTTGACGACCGCAGGGCATGGCCGGAGGACATGAGAACAAATTTGGCCAGAGAGTGAGGAGAGGAGATTTCATCGTCGGCATGAAAAACCACATTTTGATTACTTCGACTCAAGCGTAACTGATGATGTTAATAATGGCTGCATTCCATTTCGGTGGTCCTCTGCCAGGGCCCCTGTGTTGTGCATGCTGAAACGCTGGCACGTCTTACTGGGAACCATTAAACGGAGCAGAGCCATCATTAATGTTCTCAGCTCCACCTGTACTCTCCCTCCTTTAACAGTTCAAAATGTCTGCTGCGAGAAAATAGCAAGCTTCTTCTAAAATAGTAGTTTAAAGGAGGGAGGGATGAATCATAATGTGTTTGTATTTGTGAGGGGGGGGGGAGGCTGCGTATCACAAACCACCTCAAGCTCGCCATCACAGCGGGAGACCTGCTATGTTCTCGCTATTCTTTGATCCCATTACTCACCATTCATCTGAATCAATACATCAAGGTAGACGCACAGCTGCTGCACACACATTTACTGGATGTCTGTGTTTGTCAAGCCTCAGATAGTTGACATCATGTGAAGCGAACATTTGCGCTGTCTTGTATCATTCCAAGAAAAAAAGGAAATGCACATGAGTGTTTCAGTTGCACACAGAATGAGAAGCGTGCGTTTGAATCAGTGAGATCAGTTTTTGATGTTTGTCATGTGGAAGCAACTCGCTGCTTGTCTTTAAGGTGCAACACCTGCGTCTTCACTGCGTTTTTACACATGCTGCAATGTTTGTGCAGTGTGTACAAATATCCCATCGGAAAACTGAAAGTGTCAATATGTTTGGCAATCCATTCGAAAAAAGAACACACTCTAGTATGTAAGAGTATGGGTAACTGATATTTATTCATTTATCTAGTAATTCCAGAAGTCTCTGTCTGTATGTGGCTCAGATATCTCTTCAACCGTTCATCTTATCAGCTTCACACTTGGCATGTGTTCTGTCCAGGGCTCAAGGAAGTGCAGTGTCGAATTTGGTGTGAATTTAACCCTAGAATATGTTCAATAGTGATAAAATCTTAATAAACAGGTGACCAGCGCTCTGTAGCAGCAGTGGCTGGGACTCATCAAATTAAGTGATGTTGTCGATCATGACAACGCCTTCACGACAACAACGGATTTGTTTGTTTGTTCTGCGCCAGCCCATTCCAAAGAGAGGTTTAGAACGAGCACTGCACTTAGAGAAGTACTCATGATGTGCTTGTTTGTTGAATCCATTTAAGCATTTGCTTTTTAACAAAATTATGCTTCTTAAGCTTCTTAATTTCAGCTAAGCCAGTACAAATATATATACACTTCTATTCTATTCACCTATTTGCTTTTACTACCACATGGAGCCATTTTGTTTGACAATTCTTAGTCGTCCTGCTGATATGTGGAAGAACAGACATATGTTTCCTCCAATTAACAGCCGGTTTGTCTACTTTAAGCAAACCACAAAGACGTTCTGTAGGTAGATGTCTCTCATGGAGGTTAATACTCCACCAATCCCCCCCTGTGACCCTCCGAACTGACCAATAGTCCAGTAGTAGTTAAGACAAGGCTGTGCCGTCACACTTCTGCTAAGAAATATGAATGGGTTTGGATAATAAATAGAAGGAGCAACTCGCATTGTTAATCATCGCCCGTGCTCATGTGTTTCCTCTGTGCTCATGTGTTTCCTTCCTTTCTCTCCTCCGGTTCTCTCAGGTGAGGAACGACCTGACTAATGAGCTGGAGAAGGGAAACATTCAGATCGCAGATACAGAGAGTTTCTCCAACGACCCCTGTGTCAATGTCAAGAAGCTCAAGGTAAGTGATCCAGCTCCGGCACTTTGCAATTCTATCAGTCTAAATGATAAAAAAAATACAATAAGCCAAGGTCAGTCTCATTCAGATAATACTCATTAAATTACGAGGGCCCCATGGATTTTGATTTTAGTCATAATTTATTTTGATATTGTATTTGTGTGTGAGTCGATGCCATTCAAAGCAAATGCTGCAGGATGAATAATTTATCCAAGAATTGCCACTTACTTTGACTAAGCAGAGTAGGGAAATTCTCAATGAGACCAGTGGAGCCCTAATGAGGACACTGTAATGGCTGGGGGGGGGTCTGCACAGTGACCTCTAATGACCTGCTCTGACTAATGGATGTTTGATGGGCATTTAAGCATATGAATTCACATACACGCAATGCAAACTGGGTTTCTCGTTTCCCCCTTCCCTTTCCTCTTCTCTCACATGAGACAGAATGTAATAAGACCGTTATCAGGCCGATACTGACACATCAGACTTGTACATCTTCCTGCATACGAGAACCTTTACATTTAAAGAGACTTTGCTAAGATGAAATTAAAAAAATTGTATGAATTTCAGCTGTAAATGCTGTCAAGTCAAGTGTGATGGCTGAATTATCCAAACGATGCATTCAGAGATGCAGTTTTTATATAAAGAGCATTTTTACAAGGAGACCAATATTCCAACTATAAACCTTATTCAAATTATTTTGATTATGATGTTTACATGAGTTGCTAATAGAATACACCATTCACATTCCCGTTAACATGTTACAAAGCCTAGCCCAATTATTACTCACACCGTTATGTCCCACATTATTCCGTCAGATATAAAACCTCAACCTGAAATAGTTTAATGTACGATGCTATCTTATACCATTTTGGGCTTTCTCTTACTAACTCCTTTTTACTTTCCCCTCTTGTTTACACCCATTCCCCGCTTCTCACCCAATATCCGCTGGGATTGGCTGCAGCTCCCCCTCGATCATCAAAGGAAGTGTTATAGATAATAGATGGATGTTTACACCCAAGGCAGTTTTTAACTGTCGTATTTTGATGGCACAAAATGCTGTTAAAACTCCAATAGGACGTTATAATGCAATTTGTACATGTGTACATGATGTGACATAAGGTTGGAATAGTCCACATGTCTTGAAATGATTATTACTTATTCCAAGTACTTTATTCGGGTTAATATAATAACAAAATGCTGTTTACATGACAGTGTCTAATTAAGACTAATGCCTGAAGCCGGTTTATATTGGAATGTTGGTGTCCATGTAAACGTAGTCCGTGTCTCAGTGCTACAGTTAGTCGTAGGACTGATTGTCTGTGTTATACATCTCACACTGAGAGAAAAGTTGCTGGAAGAGGAGATAATGGTGAAGGCTAAATAACAGGTCTGGTTTTGTGATTGCAAGATGTGACTTATGCAACAGTGAGACGAGGAGAACAGCGAAGGAACAGGAAGATAATCTGTTTCTCCTAAAATATATGTAGAACCCTGCACGTTGAGGGCTGACATTTTAAGCTGACACCATCCCTCCTTGATCAACTCTAAATATGCAAATCACAGAAGCTCAGAAGCTTTTCAGAGCGTTTGGATTGGCTGGGGGTGGGAGGGGCGCACTGTGACACCCATATGGTCCGTTTCTCGCTCATCCAACAACAGCGGTTCGCCGTCTCCCAAAATGTTACAAAATATGATGAGGTAGAGGGTGACACAGATTTACGCTTTTTTGGTACACCATTGTGTGTTCGATTCTGTATGCGTGAGCGTGTGTGGTGGGACGGGGGGAGGGGGGGGGGGGCTATTGCGTCACCGTGTGATCCACAAATAGAGCCCTCACTCGCTTCTGTGATATTTCCTGCTTCTACAGACACACAGCGCTCCTGCAGGGCATCGAAGCAGCCCTCTACATTTCTCTCTCTGCTCTTTCATCACCATCATCATCATCATCATCATCATCATCTCTTGTTCTCTGTTTGTCACTGGACAAGATGACAAAATATCAGAGATCAGAAGAAAAAAGGCCTGCGTTCCTTTCCGTTAACACACATACACCCACACTTGCCTTCTATTCTTAGTGGTCAGTACAAATTCTGTCTTTTTCAGTTTGTACATAAAACAACAATGCTAGCAGATACATTTTTGAGACTGACGGACAGTTTAGGAACCACATGAGGAAAAAATAAATAAATTAAAACTCTAAATCAAGACCAGAACACTTTATTATTTATCACAACTTAATTATTGATTATACATTCAGGACTCCTCCCAGATATGATGTCGCAGGAGATGGTCTATGTCTCTTCAGACATGCTGTGCCTCACTAATACAGCACAGGCCCCATCATGGATGTAGTACTGTCAGGTCTACACTCAAACATATGGCAGAATCAAAGAACTAACATTGTTTCCCCCATTTAGCTACACAATAAAAAACAGCTTTGTATTTATGATTCCATCTTGTCTCCTGGGTTGTGAATGTATTTGTGGTGGTATAATTTTATAGGTATAAATTTACACAGAAGCCATTGGATTCATAATTTAACCTTTGATTTATTTTGTATAATTATTTTTCCATTACCTTTGCGTATGGATGCAAAGTGTTAAGCAGAGCACCTACAGTTTATCCACAACCTCTTTTAAAACGCTGCAATAGGTCCTTTATTTTTGACAGGATAATACAAGTAGGGCAGTCAGAGTGCACCTCCGCCAAGGCTCACGCCCTGTCTCGTCACATCAAAGCAGTGTTTCCTATTAATTAACTAGACTGTGGTGGCCCACTATCTTCTAATGTGTCCCACCACAGTCTCATAATGAACCAAACAACAAGTTTACACTTCTCATAGTAACATAAGGGAATTGCTCAGTTGCAGTGCTATTCGCCGCATGCTCTCTGTTGTGCTCGCCCTATTGCTCATAAAGTTGTTTCACTCAGTGCCAATAGTCCGGCCTTAGAGTTTAAGCTGTAGTAGTGCACGTACCTTCATGTGGCATCAATGCAGTTTTCTCTCTTGTGAGAACTTTGTGCACAGCTGCTCCCACCATTGATTAAATGAATTCTGTGCAAAAGGCTGCAGAAGAGTGAAACAGAATTTCTGGATCTGGCCATTTAATTAGATCTGCACCAATATTTCATGGGTTCTTTCCTGACCCATACCGCTTCCTTCCCCCAGGTTTCGTGGTGATCCGTCCAGTACTTTCCTGCTAACTAATAGACAGACAAACAAAAGGAAAACATAACCTCCTTGACAGATGTAATAACACAACTCTGTCTGCAAAACTTAAAAATGTTCTCGTTAATACAGAATAACTGTGTATGCTACACTGCCCTGTGAAGCAGCTTCAGAAAAATGGTGTGCATCGACATTATCTTTATAAGTTTGTCCATTTCATATGCTCTGTTATTGATGATATCACCAGAACAGGGTGGACCACAGTGGTTTTCCGACTTTCTTTTCAAACTGATAAAACACCTCTGCTCGTCTAAATCCCCAAATAGCTTCAATTTGTGAGTCCCATGCGTGAGCCGAACACTCAGACCCCCTCAGATCCAGCTAAGCACTAATCCAGACCAAATTCTAGGTCTGAGATGCCGAACACTTTACAGTCTGTTTTCGAGTTACTTCTACTTTAACGTGAGTTGGGTCTCAAGTTCAGGAATGCTTCAATTGTTTTGTTGCACAATGACCTCATTTTATTGACTTCTATTTTGAAAGCAGCAGCCTGTTAATTCAGTTTCAGATATCAATGCCAGATGTGTAGTCATAATAGCGTGTGTGACATTTATTGCTACCCCAGGATCAATTAGCGATCAACTGCACACAAACACATATCCTGCGAGCTCACTCGATGCACAGTAATCATCACAAACAGATGCGAGGGGGAGTAATATACCGGCCAGTCTACAAATCACATCTCCCACAAGCTCATAAAAGACGATAATTAGTACAGTGTTTGTGTGTTATAATAAGACAGTGTAGATTGGGCTTATGAGGTTCAATATTATCAAAACAATTATCACATATTAATGATGATAAAGTTACAAACAATCCTAACACAGATGAAAAAAAAGTCTGTAAGAACAATTATTATAATTATATAAAAGCTTGAGCAACAAAGGTAATTTGGGGCCCTGTAATGTTTCAGTCTGTCCGCAGTGTACAAACACAACACCCATGTCCTTGCTCACAACTACGCAGTGTTTTCATGTTATTACTCGGCAGGCCAGAATTTATACAGAGGCTATGGTCCCCGGCTATAACTGGAGTCATTTGGGTTAAGTGCCTCTCCTCCAGGGAAGAGCAGGGTTATTGAGTTGCCACTGGCACCCGTGCATGCGCGCATGCACACACAAACACACACATACGCGCGCACAAACAAAACACGAGTGAAGTTCAGAGTTACCTGCCCCTCCTGCTTATCTACACACATACACATTGTGACGCTGCCACAGCAGTGGGAAAACATGGTATTGGCTATTTTGACTGAGCTGCTTGGCTTTCAATGAGCAGGGATCATTGTGTCAGTGTGTATGTGAGTTGCCATAAGCAGGACCGTATAGACTGGAGATGGTTTGTGATGAAAGTCACCTTAGAGCTGCTGAAGACTATCCATCCATCTATCTATCAATCTATCCATCCATCCGCACTTGTGTATATGCATTTTTGTTTGGAGTGTTTGTGATCATCTGCTGTTGTGAATAACTTTTGTGTGTAGGCCTGTGCTTTGTGTTTCTGCATTTACACACTGAATGACAGACTGTTGGCCCCAGAGCCTGATCTTTTATCTCCACTGCAATGCAACATGCGGCTCTTCTACGCGGGCAAACTGAATTATTTACCGAGTCAATCACAAGGCCGTGTGCTCTGAATCCCCATGTAAATGTCTGCTCTCCAGCCTGGTCGGCCAGGACCGCAAGTCTGCCCGCTGACACCAATGTCTCTTTTGTAATGGATCAACTCTTTGCGACTTGATGTAAACCTTGGTCTCTCAGCCACTAAACTGTGTAGCTGCTGATGAAAATACAGCACACACATGTCAGACTATATGTCCGCTTGTCATTAAAGTGAAATGTTGCAGAATATAAGAGTCAGCATCACAAACATGGAAACAGATCCCGGGGCAGATACTTTTTTTTTTTTTTTCAAATGACTATTGACTGAAGTGCAGTTCCCTGGTAAAGAACAGAATACCTCCATTGATAGAAATGTATAGCATTTATTGCATCATTACTGTAAAGCCACGGGGTCACAAAAGTGTGTTATTATAAAAACTGTGCATTGAACCCTTATTCTTTGTAATTTCAGGACAGTGATGTGAGAATCATCATTGGCCAGTTTGACGAGAACTTGGCCGCTAAAGTCTTCTGCTGTGTAAGTCCTCAGTCTACACTCATTATGATTAAAGGCATTATATTGAATCAACTTTTCTATTAATCCTCTCTATTAGTGTCATCTGTCTTTATACTGCTTTGTCTGGAGTCTGTCTGGAATTACAATAAACCTGATTTCTAAGCATCTTTCAAAACACTCTTACACCGTTCAAATGAAACAATTGAAGGCAAACAATATGAAACAAAAGCACCTTTCAATATCACACAGAATTGGAGTTCAAATACAAAAATGTCAATGTTACAAATGAGTAAAAACAAAAGAAATCAAATATAAAATAATTGAAATAGTTAGATCAGAACAATCTCAAAAGTAAATAAATAAAAATAAAGAGGTGGTATCAGACCCCATGTCCAGAGAAAGCACACCTACAAAAATGTGTGTTAAGGAGTTTGCCAGACGGATCTCTTCAAGCTTCAGGCTTAAACTAATCTTACCCTGGTAGAATTAGGCCCAGGTACATTTCACACCTAAATGTTTGGCTTCACATTACTTCAGATGTTTTGGTCAGGTTTTTTATATTTTACCTTTGGAGCTCAGTGTAAGATTTAACTGTAATTTTCCAAATCTGTTTGGCACTAGATCCACACTATCTGTAACATTGCTTCAACCTATTTTTCCCTCTACATCCCCTCCACAGGCCTATAACTTGAACATGTTCGGCAGTAAATACCAGTGGATTATCCCCGGCTGGTACCAGGGCAACTGGTGGGAGCAGGCCAACAGCACCAACTGCACCACCAAGAAGCTGCTCACAGCCATGGAGGGATACATCAGCGTGGACTTTGAGCCGCTCAGCGCTCGGCAAATCAAGGGCATCTCGGACAGGGTGAGTAATATCACCCACTGTAGTTTAACTCGAACATTTAATTCAAATAAGGAAGAAACATCTCAAATACACTGTGGTATTTATACTATGAGTCTATGGTACGCAATAACAGACTGAGGAGAATAAACTAAGTGCGTGAAACATATACTCTGTTTCTGAAGGTGTTAGTTTCCCCAGTTTTTTCTTTTTTAGACCAGAGATGGTTGTAACAGAAAGTTTTTGTACATTTTTCAATGACTGTAACACACCTTTGGCAACACTAGAAAAAAATCTTGGCCAAAAGACATCTTAGATGCATGTTTCTGAACCAGAGATTTCCAACAAAATCAATCATAGGGTTTGTTTTCACACTGCACTACAAGTAAAGGTGCATTGATCCCCAAAACAGACGTATTTCCAGTAACTGGAATGGAATCTCAAATTGTGTGGAAAATAATTCCTTCCCTTCAGCCAAGTTACGCCAATAGTGATGTATTCGAAACAACTCAACATTAATGTTTTCCTCCAGAAAAAGAACATGTATTTTGGAGGTGCACATTTTCTCAACCTGATTCCCCCTCTTTAATCTTTCTTGCAGACCCCTAAGGAGTACGAGAGGGAGTACAGCCGAGAGCTGCAGCAGAAAGGTGTGGAGGCCAGTAAGTTTCACGGCTTCGCCTACGACGGGATCTGGGTCATTGCAAGAACCTTCACTCGAGTGATGGAGCTGCTGCGGATAAAGCAGCGGCAGAACACCTACCACAACTTCACCGTCGATGACCGCGAAGTGGGAAAGTTGGTGCTGGACGTCATGAACGAGACCAACTTCTTCGGTGTTACGGTAAGATACAAAAAATACATAGCCATCATATTTTAACCATCCAAAGTAGACCCACCACAAGCTTCGAGACTGTGACAATGTGATATGACCCTGTACAAGCCACAAGTCTGTGTGATATCAACTGACAGATGCAATATCAATGTCTCTAAATAGGGATTACTTGCCGTTATAATGGAAATGTGTACTACTGCAGTTTTTTAGTATGAGGAGCGCTGAAAAGCAGGTCATGTATTAGAGTGTTGTTGTTAGTGATGGCCTCCTTGTGGGTTGAGTAGTTCCTTCACTCTTGTGTTTATGCATATACATCTTTGGTAAAATGTGTGCTGTTTATATGGACTGGGTCAATGTCAGATTAAGGTATTAATTATTACTCCTAAAGGAAGCATGTTTTCAGAGCAGAGGAGGGGGGTCTCATACATCCTGGTCTTTGTATGACGCCTAAAGTGATTGTAATGAGTAGGTGTTGCTACTCACTCCATTGCATTCAAGATTGATCCTGGTGGTTATGCTAGCTGCAAGCTCTGTCTGTCTGTCTGTCTGTCTGTCTGTGTGTGTGTGTGTGTGTGTGTGTGTGTGTGTGTGTGTGTGTGTGTGCGCGTGCGCGCGTTCTCACTCTCACTTCCCATTGAGCTATTCGAGGATATCTCTTGTTCCCCTGTAAAGGCCACTCCATTTTTAGAGGATGCCTCGCTGCTCCCAGCCTCGACTGCCATTAAGCATACAGGCCCCTATTATACAGAGGAACATTACCCATATTATACCATCAACATATCTGTGTTTGCTAATAAATTTACTAAACAATGCAACTGAGGATAAAAAAAGAAATGGCTATACTCAAAATTAACAGTGAAACTGTCAAATGATTTTTGCTCATATTTTGCTTATTCACCAATTCTGAGAAAATAAAGTGCTGGTGCTTCACAACAGACAGAGAGAGATTTATTTATTGTATAGGTGTCAGCAGAATGAGAGAGAAAGAGCAAATAGCCTTGATGAAAATCAGCACAGGCTACTGACTGGAATGATTGCGAGACCCTTGGGAGGCTGATGCCCCTGGAAGTAGTATATTGTATGTGGAATGCAGTTCTCTACCAAATCCTCGGGGTCCTCATTCCTCAGCCCCTTTACTCTCACTTGCCTCAGCACAGACCCACTCAGGGATGCTGATCAGCACCAGGCCGACATTGAGACTTTCCTGAGAAAAGCAGGGGAAGAAAAGCAGTGCATGAATATTGATGACCGTGTTACTATACATTTATTTTTTTACTCCAGGCACACAAAAGATGTTGAAGTCATCCTGGGCTATGAAGCATCTTGAATAGAAAAGCATTCTTAACCCCCTCCGGTTTATATATGTATTGACTCTTATTGGTTCTACATATGCAGCCATCAGTGCTGGAACAAGGACTCAAATCCTTTTTACGCAAGAATACTTAGTGATATCACGTAATAATACTTGTGTTTTATTGATGAAAAACAAATGATTTGCTGTAGTCGTCCGATGCACTGCTCATTATGAGGTAGGACCCCTTTTAATGTGAATGTAGCACGAAAATTAGAAAGGTTTATCGAATTAAAGAACTTAAGTGAGATGGTGTTACATTGCACTTAAGGACAGCACTTTAATATACTTGGTTACTTATGATATCAAGGAGCCATCATCGAAGTCCCAATTTATGAGTAAGAAAATATCAGCCACTTGAAAATGAATTGAAAATAAATATGATTTAGTTTTATTTATTTGTGTAGATTCCAACAATTCCGCACAGAAAGAAAACAGGACTTTTTTCTCTTGTCTTAACAAGAGCTTCAGGAAGAACCCAAGGTATTTAAAAGTAGATACCAACTCAATTTTGTTCATAAAAAAATGTCCCTGTAAGACATATTCTGCCAAATAATGTTTTAATATGAAATGGACGTGGTTACAGGTCATGTGGAAATCTTCAGAGTAGTCAATCTGCACACAGGGAAAGAAAATACAGAAGATTGTTTTCAGCAGCTAAATCAATTTTTTCTTTTCAGAACCACAATCCTCAGAAGAATTAGAAAAATCTGAGCAATAAATATTGTGTATGTGGTAAACAATCATGTTTGAAGACAACAGCATAGCAATATCATTAAATGCATCTTTGTACCAAGTGATTTGACATCTGTCTTCTCTTATAGCTGGTCTTTTAAGGGATTACATGAAATGAGATCAAACGCGTTCCCTTATGCAACACACACACTAAGCACATAGAAACTTCCGCCCACACATGACGAACAAAGACATAGGAAAGCAATTTCCTTTCCACGCTGCACACGTCTTTCATGCTATTTTCGAAGTCAGATTTCTAAAGCAGCTATTACACAGTTCGCTTGGTTTCCTTGCGAACTGCAATAACTTCTGCTGGGCTTCCAATAAAATTAATCCCTGTTCAAGCACCAGGGAAACCGCAAAATCTTACTGTTTATCCGCGGTTTAAATGTTTTATGTGCATGTGTGCCTGATACACATGCCTCATACTGGAAAATACCATGACTTGAGCCTCGTGTCTTTCCTGATGTCACGATTTTATGCTGTGTGTTTGCTGTGTACACAAACACAAATGTTTTTGTGGGATCACACCAGTTCTGTTCTGTGCTGATCTGAGTCCTGCTGCTGAATCAGCGGTGGAGGCAGCTGGAGCAGCAGGAGAGTGATCATCAAGGGCTCCACAGTATTGATCCGACTGCTGTCAGGGGCTACGGAGAAGGCTGACATTAGCTTGGGAGGGAGGGTTAGAGTGCAGATAGCTGCTACAACCACAGGACGATGTACGCTGGAATTCACCAGGGAGGGCAGGATGGGAAAAGACACAACAGGGTTGTGACTGGGGCATGATACGTGTGTGAGTTTCGGTTTAATTTACTGTTTTGTCTGTGGTCAGCGGTCACTGTGTTTGTATCAGTATCATTCTGGGTAATGGTGAGTAGCACAGCCTTGGGCTTGACAGTCACCTCAAACAGACTCACTGAGGCGAGACGCAGGGGTAGAGTTGTGTGCATCTGTTTTTTTTATTCTCTGTTAATGTGTATGTACAGTGCGTGTGCACGTGTGTGTACACTCACATCCACTGCTTTCCTATCTCAAACCCTGAAAGCCCAGAGGATGTAACACCTGCAGTCCACAGAGCGACATCTCATTTGACCCCAGCACCCTTGTCACTGACAGTATTCTCACCTCCACAGACAAAGTGATACCTGGCCGCCTTCCCCATCTCACCTCAGAAAGATACAGTCTCTGACACACACAGACACATACACACGTGTAGACTCAGCGATTGCTCCGCCAGCCAGCACTGAAAACAGGTCTGAACACCCTTTAAATAGAAAAGGGACACCATTCTGTGTCAGCACACTCCGGTGAGGCTGCAGACGAGCGTAGCACAGCCTTTGCGGTAATTTACTTCCCTTTTGGTCAACAGAGGTTAATTTAATCTTTGTACCACCGACATTTATCTCCAATTAAGAATGTCAGCGTTGCTGCCTCTGCATAGGTTTGATCTGCTTGGCATGTTCTCCGAACTGTGTTTACACTTGAGAGAACAAATTGGGGCTGTCAAAATAACTACAGACCATTTCAATAAGGTTTGCGATTGCTCCACTACTGCTGATGTAAAGGGTAATGATGGTGGCGATGCTAATGCACAGCGAGAGTGCGATGGTGCAGCTACTCTAGAAACCTGGATACAGACACTCACAGTCAGTCAAGGGTTCAAGTCAAGTTCCCTTACTTTCAACCCACAGTTTTTGACCCTGTTCACACACCACCGTTAACTGAACGTAGTACATAAAGAGCTGACCCGGGGTGCACTGCATTGTGGCCTACTTACACTTAAGGCATAATTGCATTGTGTATTGCAGAAGCAGTGTGTGAGGAAAGGAACTTATTAGCTTTGTGCGTACAAACATCACCTGGGACCCATGCATGCACATAGGAATAATACAACAACATATTAAGTGCATACACATAGACACACATGCATATACACATCAAAGATGCCACACAAAGACTGGGATTCAAACAGAGGGGTGGGATCCTGCTCTGCTACTTCAAAGCTTGACATCTTTTTGAGGCAAATCTGGCTCACCAGCTTCCTTCCCTGTATTTCCCCATAAGCTCTCTTTTAAAAATGCAATGCAAATGAACTGCTCTCTATCCATCTATCCATCTATCTCTCTATCTATCTATCCGTCCGTCTGTCTGTCTGTATGTGTTCATATGTGTAAATGCTTTTGTATTTTGAGTGTTTGTGACTATCTGCTTGTGTGCATACTGTGTGTATATCTATATATATGTATCTATGTATCTATGCAGAAAAATGAAAATTGTATACCAATGTAAAAAACATCACTTCAATTGTTCACAAGTCTTTTCTAAGTCTTTTCAAAATAAAGTTTGAAAAGAACTTCATTTGTGTTTTGACCATTGAAGTGTGTTTCAACTTGGTAAACAGTTTTCTTTTTTCAGTGTATCTATTTACTATCTATCCATTTGTCTACCTGTCTGTCCGTCAATTCAGCTCTTAAATGATTGATCTGCTCTCAGCTGTTTTGTTATCCAGCCAGTAATAAAAATGAGCTCAGTTAAATGTGTAATTAAGAAGCACTGTATGCAGATGATGGGCTGAATGAATTGAACAGTCTTGGAAGAAGAAAAGGGAGAGAGGGCAGTAAGAGGTACATGGAGAAGCAAAATAGAACGAGACAGAGAGAAACAATGGGACTACGTGGTGGAAGATAAGGCGACCGAAGCCGAATTTGATTTGACTATGGCGATGCGATATTGCCAAAAAGTTGAATTGCTTTTTTACTCCCTAGTCTGCCTTTGCCGGCTTGACATTTCTTATCTTGTTGCTATGGAGTGTAAATCAGACTTTGCTTAGTTTTTTTTTTTTCTTCCCCATAATTTATGGGGGTTGTTTGACCGCTGAACACACCCTTTTGGAGAGTAATCAATATCCAGGACTAAGATCTTGAGTAAAATCACTGACCGCTACATGCTGTTCTTAGCCAAATGTGAGTTGCACTTAAAGAATTGCTTCTTAAACGCCGCCTGAGTCCAGATTGTGCCCATGCTAAGTAAGCAAACGCTGTTAAATCAGACAGCTTTGCTGACCCAAAGTTGTTCCAAAGATATTAGCAAATGAATTGGCTGAAAGATAAATTTGTTTACCTCTCTAAATAGATCAATTTCGGGCCACTTCTAATCAAATGAGATGCAGTGTGCAGGAGCGGAGACACTGCTCTCTGCCTGCCAATCCTCCGGTATCAGGAAAGTGCGGTGCATACATTTAATTGGACCAAGCTCCTGTTTTAATCTAATCATATCCACCTTACATCTTATGCTGCATCATCTTTAGAAGAATTACATTTTATTATAACTTTAAATATATACAATATGTATAAGTGGCAGTTTAGAATCCATATTATATTGATTGTGTTTCCTTCTTTTCAGGGTCAAGTCATGTTTCGGAATGGAGAGAGGATGGGCACAATAAAGTTCAACCAGTTTCAAGGTATGTGGGACACTGCTGCTACGATGCTATACTTAAATTAACCAGTTTAATTTTCTTTGCAGCCTTTGTATAAGAGCTTGCATGTTCTCCCAGTGTCTGCATGAGTTTACTCTGATCAGTCTGGCTTCCTCCCACAGTCCAAAGACATGAGGATTGGGGGGACATTATCTGGAGACTCTAAATTGCCTGTAGGTGTGAATGTAAACGTGTTGGCTCTGTGATACACTGGCGACCTGTCCAGGGTGCACACGGCCCCTCGCCCAATGTCAGCTGGGATGGCTCCAACCCCCAGTGACCCTCAAAGGATAAGCTGTATAGATAATGGATGGGTGGGTGTGTGCGTGAGGGCTTCTGGTTACATTGTTTGTAAACCTCAACCTTTGCAGCTATTTTGAATGAAAAACCACAAACTTTGTTTTGCTGTATCGATTTATCTTTTGTGCTCACTTCACTCATCCTGTCTTACGCACCTCCTGCCATTCCCACTTGTTCTCCTTCTGACTACAAGCTGAGTTAGGATTGTTGCCAAAAGCTGTCGGACTCCAACCACTCACGTCTGTGTTCAATAAAACCTACAGTTGTTTCAGAAATTGTGCAGGATTCCCGCAGACCTTTTGGGAAGATAATTCCCAAAAGGTTGTCCAGTCAGAAGGCTACTATGGTTGATATGATACCTGTTACCTTTATGGTGTATCCTGTCCAGGAGGCTTTAAGAAAAGCTTTTAGCAGAGTCATACTAACAGGAAGGAGATGCTGAAAGATTTCAGAGTCAAATGCTTTATATGCACATTCTATAGATTTGTACAAAGGGTTGTTTGTCAGAAAAATAAACATGACTCTTTTAGACTATCTTTACCTTGGTGAGAAAACCACACAGGACATTCATAGATGGTGAATATGGTTATATGTAAAACCCTCAGTACTCTCTGTCCTCATAGTGTCATCCTAAGGTTGTTTTTGAGCCAGCAGGGCCTGCTGAGTGTCAGAATAGCCCAGAGATTGCATCTCGATGCAGGGGATTCCCAGCTCCTATACTCCCCAGACTATATGTAGCACACTGCATGGTGCAGCTCAGTCCCGTCTGCCTAACCTTCTTATCTTCCCCCACTGCAGAGGGTCTTGATCCCCTCTGGCTGCTTACATCACTCTCCCTGCATGCATGCGTGCGTGCGTGCGTGCGTGAGTGCGTAGG